>NW_027491072.1:0-660833 GCF_021521415.1 Bidens hawaiensis | reverse complement strand
CCACCGTTATAGTTTCTTATTCCTTTGGAATCGTATGTGATGATCTTGTAGCTAAGCAGTAGTATAATATTACCCCAGGGTACCTTTTTACTTGATGAATTACAGGCTCTAAGTCTTATTTGATTCGGGTGCCAGTAGAAGTTTCGTGTCTACCGCGTTCTGTTCCTCGTTGAATAAATTACCCGAGCACGTAGTCGATGTGTTTGAGGTTGAGGTCGCCGTAGGAAAATCCGTTCCCGTGTCTAGGGTTATTTAGGGTTGTTACATCGAGTTGTCTGGGTATAGATTTTCGGTGCGGTTGTACTTGATGCCGCTTGGCGGTTTCGATGTGGTGCTAGGGATGGATTGGCTCGCAAGTGTTGATGCTCATATCGTTTGTGGTCAGAAACTTGTATGTTTGAGGGCCCCGGATGGGACCCAAATTACGTTCTTCGGAGACCGGAATGGTGCGACGCCACATATCATATCCATGCTTAAGGCGGGAAGGTTGATGCAGCGGGGTTGTGGGGAGTATCTAGCATATGCTATAAATATGAAAACCCAGGTGGCTACCGTCGATGATGTTCCTATCGTTCGGGATTTCCCGGATGTATTTCCAGATGATTTGTCAGATGTGCCGCCGGACCGCGAGGTCGAGTTCCAGATAGACCTTGTGCCAGGCGCAAAAACCGTTGCTCGAGCCCCTTACCGTCTAGCACCGAATGAGATGAAAGAACTTATGGCCCAGTTGGAAGACTTGCTGGACAAGGGCTTCATTCGACCGAGCATCTCACCTTGGGGTGCCCCGGTCCTGTTCGTTAAGAAGAAGGACGGTAGCATGCGGATGTGCATCGACTACCGAGAATTGAATAAACTCACTGTTAAAAATCGGTACCCTCTCCCGAGAATCGACGACTTTTTTGATCAACTTCAAGAAGCTAGTTGGTTCTCGAAGATCGACCTTAGGTCCGGGTATCAACAGTTGAAAATTCGGAAGGAAGATATTCCTAAGACCGCATTCCGCACCCGTTATGGACATTATGAGTTCCTCGTGATGTCTTTCGGTTTGACCAATGCACCAGCTGCGTTCATGGATCTTATGAACCGGGTGTGTAGACCGATGCTCGATCGCTCAGTTATTATGTTCATCGACAACATTCTTGTATACTTCAAAAGCGAATCCGATCACACCGGTCATCTCATAGAAGTTTTGGAAGCTCTACGAAAGAACTAGTTGTATGCGAAGTTTTCTAAGTGTTCTTTTTGGTTGCGCGAGGTTCAGTTCCTAGGTCATGTTATTAACCTGAGTGGTATTTTGGTTAACCCTGCAAAGGTGGAAGCCGTGAATGAATAGAATCTCCTAAGTCTCCATCTGAAATTCGTAGTTTACTGGGCTTGGCGGGGTATTGCCGCCGCTTCATTCCTGACTTTTTGAAAATTGCTTCGTTGTTGACCAAGTTGACTAAGAAGAGTGTTAAGTTCGTTTGGGGCACTGAGCAGGAGGAGGCTTTTCTCGAGTTGAAGAATCGGTTGACGCATGCCCCGATTTTAGCTTTACCTGATGGCACCGATCATCTGGTGGTTTATTCTGATGCCTCTTATCAGGGGCTTGGGTGTATTCTGATGCAGCGAGGTCGAGTCATCGCTTATGACTCACGGCAGTTGAAGCCTCATGAGGCAAATTATCCTACTCACGATCTGGAGCTGGCGGCGGTTGTGTTTGTGCTTAAGTTGTGGAGGCATTATTTGTACGCTGTTCCTTGTGTTATCTATACTGATCATAAGAGCTTAAAGTATTTCTTCGAACAAAAGCAACTGAATATGCGACAGCGTCGATGGTTGGAGTTGATTAAAGATTATGATCTGGAGATTATGTACCATCCCGGTAAGGCTAACGTGGTAGCCGACGCGTTGAGCCGGAAGGAGAGACCGAAACCCATTCGTGTGAAATCTTATCAGCTTATTCTTAAATCCGATATTTTGAAATAAATAGCCAACGTCCAAAATGAAGCTTTACAGGTGGAATGGATTATGTCAGAACGTATTTGGGGTCAAGAAAAGTTGTTGGAAGACGTCGGTGATGGGGTAATGTATAAGGATGGGCGTTTATGGGTACCAAGGTATGGGGGATTCAGAGGTAAAATTTTGGAGGAAGCACACAAGTCGCGCTATTCCATACATCTGGGCGTGAAAAAGATGTACCAAGACCTAAAAAAGAATTATTGGTGGCCTGCGATGAAGTTTGAGGTGGCTCAGTATGTGAGTAAGTGCTTGACGTGTCTACAGGTTAAGGCCGAGTACCAGAAACCTTTCGGGAAACTCCAACCCCTGGAAATACCTGAGTGGAAGTGGGAGCATCTTATGATGGATTTTGTGACTAAACTGCCTCGTACTCCTAAGGGAAATTTTGACACCATTTGGGTAATCGTTGATAGACTGACCAAGAGCGCTCATTTCATGCCGATTCGAGAGACTTTTAATTCTGAGCAGCTGGCCGACGTGTTTATTCGTGAGACGTTTCTAGGCACGGGGTGCTGGTATCTATTGTTTCGGATAGGGATACGCGTTTTACCTCCAGATTTTGGAAGAAGTTCCATGAGGAGATGGGTACCAAACTTCTCATCAGTACCGCTTATCACTCGCAGACGGATGGTCAGTCTGAGAGGACCATTTAGACTCTTGAGGATATGTTGCGAGCTTGTGTTATCGATTTTGGTGGTAGTTGGAATCGTCACTTACCGTTGGTAGAGTTCTCGTATAATAATAGTTATCACGCCATGATTGATATGCCACCGTTTGAGATGTTGTATGATTGGAGGTGTAGGACTCCAGTCTGTTGGGGTTCCATTGGTCAGAAACAGTTGGGTAGTTTGGAGAGGGTTGAGGCCATGACTGAGAAGCTCGATAAGATTAAGGCTTTTATGAAGACCGCTCAGGATCGCCAAAAGTCCTATGCGGATAAAAGGCGAAGACCTATCGTGTTTGAGGCTGGGGATCAGGACATGTTGAAAGTTTCTCCTTGGAAGGGTATTATTCATTTTCGCAAGAGGGGGAAGCTTAGTCCGAGGTTTATTGGTCCATTCCGAATATTGTCCCGTGTTGGTGAGGTAGCGTATAGGTTGGAATTGCCCGAGAAACTCGCGGGAATTCATCTTACTTTTTCACGTGTCCCATTTGATGAATGTTTAGCGAATGAAGAGGCCCATTTGCCTCTTGGTGATATTGAGATTGACAGTAAGCTGAACTACGTTGAGGAACCTATTGCTATTCTTGACCGTCAGGAAAGGCATCTGAGAAATAAAGTGGTTAGGCAGGTGAAGGTGCAGTGGGGGCACCGTAGGGGTTCCGAGGCTACTTGGGAGTCCGAAGACGAGATGATGAAGAGAGGCCTTGGAAATTCTAAATCTAGATGTCTCGACAACTGTTGGGGCATTCAAGATGGGATTACAAAAGGACTCTCCATTTTATCAAGATCTTGTGATGACCCATTGCAAGAATTTAGATGAAGTCCGAAACAGAGCTTTAAGATTCATCAGGTTGGAGGAGGATCAAAATATACAAGATCAGCTGAATACTCTGACAAAAAATGAGTCTCAAGACAAAAAGCAGGGACCCAACTTCAAAAACAACAACTCCAAACCATACATTAAACTAAATGGCCAAAAGATCATTGCTGTGGAAAAGGAAGAAGACGATGAAGATAGCCCAAGGATATCTGATTACTGCTTCTCTTTAGATATGGGAGGAGTAATGCTTGCTGTTAGGAACTTGGGTGACAAAGCGAGGTGGCCAAGGAAGAATGAGAAGGCACCACCCCCCAAAGACAAATCGAAATTGTAACGCCCGCTAATTTTTTTTTTCGGTTTTAAGATTTCCTGCATGTAGAGTATGTATATTTCTTGGAAGTTATCCGGCATCTTTCGTTGACTCGACCATCTTCCCGGTATGTTAAGTTATCTAACCTTTCCTTCCAAGTTGCCATATCCCCTAAACTTTGAGGGCTAGTGTGTAACATATTGTCATATCATAAAAAATAAAAAAAATCCTAACCCTAATTCCTTTATGCGGAGCCGATCGGCCAAGAGTACCCCCTCCCTTGCGAAAATCTTCTGTGCAGCCAAGATTAATCCATAGAACTTCAATTCAAGGTTAGTACTACGATTCCCCAAGTCTTTTACACCATAATTGGTCGTTATAACACGCGTATTGATCGATTAATGTCTTGTTGTAGGCTAACCGGGTGGCTGTCCAATTGAGCATTTCTGGGGCTGTCTTGGTTGAGGTTTTTGCACCGAAATATTCCTAGGTATGTCTAGTATAACATACTTAAAAATCGTGTTCATTGGTGTTCGTTAAGTTGGTCAACTAGTTGTAGTTTGATTTGTTATGTTCGGTTGACTAGAATTGTAGTTTGGTGCGTTTAACGCGAGAGTTGAAGTTATTAACGACCAATTCAGCTTGGGGACACTCGGTTTGATGTACGGGCTGTTCAAAATTCATTTTTATAAGTTATGGGGCTGAATTGGTTGTCGGTTAATCCAACGGGTCGGTACAACGCGCAATTGTGTTTATTGAATAGTTGGTGCGTTGTACTTGCGGGTTACCGACCCATTTGACTCGTGTGGCGTGGTGTGGAATTGTTGGCTGTGATTTTATCATAGTGGGTCCACACGGGGCTGATTTGGATGTTAACGGTCTAAACGACTCCTAAACGCGCGTGTTAGTGTCACCTAGTGCTCCCGGGGGGCAAATTGGGAATTCTTTATTCCCGGGAGTACCTAAGGATCGTTTTGGTGAATGTGAGACCTCGGGGGCTGTTGTGATTAAGTTTGATGAGGTCGAGGGTTTAGGTAACTCGAACCATGTTTGAACGTCTCGTAGGATAAACGAGTCATCTTGATGTCATTAGTGTTGATTGAATGTAAACCGACAGGTGTTTGAGTTTTGGGATTACTTAGGGATTCTCTAGCTCGTGGTGAATCCGTGTTCTGTGTCAGGTGAATTCATGATGCCCCTTTTAACTCTTTTAAGTTTTGGGCTAGCATGCACACCTAAACGATTTTTCTTGATGAAACGTTTAAAGTTTTTTATATAGGCTTGCTAGTATAAAGTTGGCCTAGGGATGTTATAGTATGTATATATATAAATATATATATATATATAAATTATTGTATGGCCTATATTTGGCGATGTTGTAGTCGTATCGACTACTTATGTTATGTATGCCTACTTTGTGTTTGCATGTGTTGATGAGATGTTACGTGTTTGGGTTGTACGTTTGCTCGACCCTGATGTTATTACTTGGATGTTATTTATATATTTATATATATAGGGATGTACTTATAAGGATGTTTATATATATATGTATGAGAATGATTATTTATCAATGATGATGGCTTATCGTTTGGACGTGCACGAAGCTACTTGGACGGTGAAGGGCATACGTGGATGGAATATTTTATTTTTGAATATTTTAATTTAAAAAGTTTTATAAATATAATTGAATTGGTTTTGGGCAATATTCCCCGAATTTTGGGAACTTATTTTATTATTTATGTTTTCCGCTGAATTATACTCTGAAATGGTTACTTTATTGAAATGAATTATTTTTAAGTTTAATTATTTTTACGAGTGTTTTGAATGAATACCAACTGTGGGGTTCCCGGGATTCGGGGCCTTACAGAAATGGTGTGCCTTTCACGAAGATTTCGGTCACATGACAGAAGGCTGCATAGTCTTGAGTAAGGAGATAAGGGAAAAAGTCTAGGACCTAGGATCCTGAACCAGTTCTGGAAAAGGCTGCTCTACCTCCCCCATACGCTTAAGTTACCAACAGGATCTTTGGCGGCTCTGATATATGCATAACTTCATATTCAGCTGCGAAGAATTACGCCAAAGAATTCAAACTGGAGAATGGTGAAAAGGCTTATTAGGACTTCTACAACAGCTGAGTAAAGAGTTATCTCCTTCAATGAGGATGATCTAGTCAATGTCCAGGATCCTCACCATGACGGTTTAGTCATTACATTATTTATATCTAACCATTATGTTCGCAGGATACTCATTGATGGAGGAAGTTCAGTTAACATCATCCAATTGGAAGTAATTAGAAGGTTGAATATCTCAGAATTGGAAATTGTCTCACGATCCTCAGTTCTTGTAGGATTTAGTGGGGAAACGAAGAATACATTGAGGGACATCAAACTACCCATATATATAGAGGGAGTAAATTCTATTCAAAAATTTTGTGTTATCGATTCCTTGTCTTGTGGCAATGTTATTTTTGGCAGGCCTTGGATACACGAAATGAAGTCAGTTCCCTCTACTTACCACCAATGTGTAAAGTTGCCTACCTTATGGGGAACAGCGAAGATCGAAAGCGATTAGGGAGACGCTAAGGATTGCTATACTTCTTCAATGAAGCCTACAAAAAAGCTGAGGAAAGCATAGCAATTACAGAAAGCGAGAAGAAATGTCATGAAGACTAGGGAACAAGACTCTAAGGAAGTGGTCTTGCTCCCAGAGGATCCTAATGGTAAAGTCCTAATAGGAGTTGAAATACAAGAGTTCATTGAGAAGGATCTAGTATCCTTCTTACGATGAAGAAAGTCAACCTGTGCATGGAAGCACGAAGATATGACAGGTATTTCTAAAGATGTTATAACCCATAAACTGGGAATTGATCCTTCTTTTAGGCCTATTCATCAAAAAAAAAGGAAATTTTCTACGGAAATATACGTGATCATCCATGAAGAGGTATAGAAACTACTGAAGGAAGGTATGATTAGAGAAGTAAAATATCCAAAATGGTTAGCCAATGTGGTTGTAGTTCAAAAGAAAAATGAAAAGTGGAGGGTATGTGTCGATTTTACTGATTTAAATAGGACATGTCCCAAGGATCCTTTCTCTCTTCCCCACATTGACTCCATGGTGGATGCTACCGCAGGGCATGAAATGTTGACCTTTATGGAAGCTTCGTCAGGATTTCAACAAATCCAGATGGAACCATCTAACAAATAGGACACAACATTTATAACCCCTACAGGCATATATTGTTATATTACTATGCCATTTGGTCTTAGAAATGCAGGTGCTACATACCAAAGACTATTCAATATGATGTTAAAGGAACAGTTGGGATATACCATGGAAGTCTACACCGATGAAATGGTGCTAAAATCAAAGAAGGCGGAAGATCACCTCAAGGATTTGGAAGTAGCGTTTGACATCCTTGAAAAATAAAACATGAAGCTAAATCCTGCTAAACGTGTATTTGGTGTCAAGGCTGGAAAATCCCTTGGGTATTTGGTAACCAAAAGGGGGATAGAGGCATGTCCAGAGCAGATCCAAGCTATCTTAAATCTCAAGTCCCCTACAAACATCAAAGCGGTAAAAAGATTAATAGGTTCATATCGAAATCCTCAGAGAAGTGCAAAGATTTCTACGATATCCTAAAGAAAAACAAGAAATTTGAATGGACGGAGAAACATGAGGCTGCCCTCACCGCTCTAAAGGACTACTTATCCTCGGCCCCCGCTTTAATGAAACCTGTAGACGAAGAACCATTGATCCTTTATCTAGTCGTTTCTATCACTGCCTTAAGTGTAGTATCGGTAAAGGATCACGAAGGGAACCAACATCTTATTTACTATGTAAGTTAAAGTCTCCTCGATGCCGAGTCCAGGTACTCTCATTTAGAAAAACTTATTCCTGCTCAACTATTGTAAAAACTAATTATCCCATAAAGAATGCCCTTAGAAAAATGGAGATGTCAGGTAGAATGGCCAAATAGGCTGTGAAACTAGGTACATATGATATTCAATATGAGCCTAGAAATGCGACTAAGTCACAGGCACTAGCAGACTTTGTGGCTGATTTAAGTAGTGACATAGAAGAACAAGGCAATCTTGAGGTTCAACTGCTTGAAGAGATCAAGGATCCTTGGACACTCTTCACTGATGGAGCCTCAAATGTTAAAGGAACAACATTGGGAATACTACTAAAATCGCCATAGGGGGACATACTACCCCATTCGATAGCTTGTGAATTCCAAGCCACTAACAATGAAGTAGAATATGACGCACTTATTGTAGGTGTACAACTAGCCAAAGGTATGAGGATTAGGTATCTTCAAATTTTTGTAGATTCATTATTAATTGCTAATCATTTTAATGGCTCGTATGTAGTCAAAGGTGAGAAATTAATTAAATATTTAGATATAGTAAAGGATCTTGCAATATCATTCAATTATTTTAACATTACGCAGGTACCAAGAGAAGAAAATGTTGAGGCCGATGCCTTAGCAAACCTAGCATCAGCCTTGAAGCTCCCAGAGAACATAAAAATTCCTATCATCCATGTTCTATCCCCTGCAATTGTGGAATGCCAAGCAATGGAAGTAGATGAGAATCTACACATAGATCCTAAGGATCATCCTCTCGATCATTCATACTGGATCCTTCCGATAATAAAGTATATCCAAAATGGAGAAATCCGGAAAGAAGAGAATCCCAAAGGTTTTAAAGCCAAGGTATCGCCATACTATTGTACATAATATGCTATATAAGAAATCCCTTGCAGGTCCATATTTAAGATGCATCGAAGGTTCCGAGATCCAGGAAGTATTAAATGATTTCCATGAAGGAGATTGTGGCAACCATACAGGGGGCAGAGCATTATTCTCCAGGATCCTAAGGACTGGATACTTCTGGCCTACTTTGAAGAAGGATGCTACGGAATACACCAGGAAGTGCGATGCTTGTCAGAGGCATGGAAACATTCTACACCAGCCGGCAGAACCCTTATACCCCATCGTCTCCTCAAGGCCGTTCATGAAATGGGGACTGGATATAGTGGGCAAGCTCCCTACAGCTCTAGGGGGAAAAGTCTTAATGTTAGCAATGACAGACTATTTCTCTAAATAGATAGAAGTTGAGGCTTTCCCTCAAGTTAGGGAGAAGGAAGTTGTATCCTTTATTAAACATAACATTATTGATTTGGAATCCCTTTTGAAATTATTTGTGATAATGTGTTTATCAATTTATTGGGAAAAGAAATACTAACTTTTGTGACAGTTGGGGAATCAGGATGATCACGTCAACACCGGTATACCCGCAAGCAAATGGCCAAATAGAATCAAGCAACAAGGTCATTATCAATAATTTGAAGAAGAAACTCGGAGCAAAAAGGGAAAATGGGCTGAAGAACTACCCTATGTGATTTGGGCAGATAGAACAACCCCAAAGAACGCCACATGACAGACGCTGTTCTCATTAGTTTCTAGAGCTGAGGCAGTGATCCCCACCGAGATGGTGTATCCAATTGCCATGACAAGCATCCGTGATCCTAAGATAAATGAAGGAAGTCTTGTTCAATATTTGGATACTGTAGAAGAACTCAGAGATCATGCAAGATTCAGAATGGCCGCCTACAAACAGAAGATGGCTGGTGCATACAAAAAAAATCAGAATCAGAAGATTTGAAGTTGGGGATTTGGCTCATCGAAAGGCGTTCTAAAATACAACTAACCCTGCCGACGGGAAGTTTGCACCTAAATGTGAAGGTCCTTAAATAATTGAAGCCGAAGCTAGAAAGGGGGCATATCATTTGATGAATATGGAAGGTGACATGCTTCAAAGGGCTTGGAATGTAATCCATCTGAAAAAATATTTCTATTGATCAGGATCTTATATCCTAATAATCTTCTTCAGTCCATTACTTGGTAAAATTTTACTTTATGTACATATAAATTATGTTAGATTTTTGTTTTGTTAAGTTGCAGAAATGCCGAGAAATGTGGCCCTCAAGTGGAAAAAACGGGTTGGCCAACTCTCTCCTAAGTTTAATCGGCCTTGTCGCCAGGTTTATAAGTTTTTCACCTAATCTCCCGGATTAGGGTTTTGACACCCTCTCCTAGAGCGCACGATTATCCCGGTATGATTGGAGGCTGTGGGACTAGTGCACTATACGTGGCTGGCAATTTCATGGCAAAAATTCATTTCTTGGATCCTACGAATTAGATGGTAGACGTATCATATACATAAGTTAAGGTCAACGATGAGTTGAGCTCGTCACCGCGTACAATTGGGCCAACGCCAAGGATCGGCTCGTCGCCACGTTTTATTAGGCTTGTCCCCACGTATTTATTGGGCTTGTCCTCATGTTTTATTGGGCTGGTCCCCAAGATAGTTGGATTTGAATCCAACTTATCTAATATTACGTTTTCTTTTGATTATTTGTTCTGACAGGTAAATAATTTATGAAGAGAATTCCAAGAGTAAAGGATCCTCTATCCTAATGACACAAGTAATAAAGCAGAAATCAAAATAGTTATATTATTATAATGCAAGAATTGATCCGGGCTTCACCAGCAAAACGTGGACCATCCACCCAGATCAGGCTGCGTCAAAGTTCTCACATGCTCATGTAGAAACAAAAGAAAAGAAAGGAGGTTAAGGCTTCATCCCCAAACAGAGGATCCCTCCACCCTAACCAAATTTCGTAATTGTCTTAAGGACCATAGATCCCAAGGATTACAACTACCATTGTCCACATAAAACCACCAACAAAAAACCATTAAAACTACATAAAAAATGGGCTCCAGCCTTGTCTTTATATCCATCATCGCTCATTGCCCCGCCTACTCCTTAGCCACGCCTCCAACATCTTCACCAGCCTACTTGACCTCCAACACATCATCCTTGTCCCTGCTCGTCCCAACATCCTCGATCCTCTTCTCGGCCCCAACATTCTGGCTCTCTTTGCAAAATTCAGCCAATGATTTCTCCCACATAGCCACATTCCAAGAGGACCTATCGAAGTTGGAGTCCTTAGCCTCTACAGCCATCTTGATCCTGGCTATGAGCACTGCCTTACTAGCCAACACCTTGGCCTGAGCTCGGATGCCCGCAAGGGCTAGCTTGTCCTCCAAAGCTTCCTTCTCCGCTTGAAGTGCACCATTGAGCTTATCTTTCAAGTTTATGCCAGCACGGTATGTGGCCAATTCCTTCTCCGTATTGGCCACGTTCTCATCAAATAGGTCTTTGAAGCTGGCCACGGCCTACAAAAAGACAACGAGTTAATAAAATAATCAAACCATTTGTGCCTATGGACAAAGAATCCTTACCTCGAAAAGCTGGTCGAACACATGTTAGGCACTGTGGACTTCCACATCAGGGTCCCTTTTTCTCTTCACCGTGGCCTTGGAAGGAGTCATCATAGTCTTTGGCGGTGTGAGGCTGGAGCTCTTCATGGGCTTCTTCTTAGAGGAACGGGATGAAATGAGGCTGTCAACATCCTCCAACTGGAATTTACCAAGCAGATTCTTGAAAGGCTTGTGTTAGGGCTCGGATTTTTGGTATCCTCAGCCAGCAGTATCTTCGGGATAACTTCAAGATATGATATCCTCTGAGGTAACAGGTATCATAAATATATTGTATAAATTAACAATTTGTTCGCTTTTTTCCTTGTTTAAACAGGTCAAAGGACGTTGCTATGATCTCCTGGAAACTCGGACTTGCAGTTGTTAGCACGTGATTAAAAAGGAAACGTAGGAATTAACGTCTAACTGGAAGGAGTCAATCATTTCCGTAATTATAGGAATTTTGTTAGCTTTATTTTTGTTATAAATAGAGTCAGACTTGGATCATAACACACACTCCTACCACACGAGACTCACTAGTACTCGCACTTTGGTAATCACGATCCAGTAGAAGCTCCACCACTTGTTACCGATTATTGTTATTAATAAATTGGTGGTGATAGTTTTCACCACCCGGTGTTTTTTTCTTGTTATCTGTAAGTCCCGAATCTGGATCACTACAATATGATATCAAGTATCTTGATTTTAGTGCGGAATCCTAACACAAGATGATTCAAGACAATAAGTAAGAACACGTAAAACACACGATGAAGTGCTTCAAAACACATGTTATTATTAATGTCGGGTGCTTAAGCACTATGCTTACAATACTCGTTCTACCAACAACGATACTAGACGGCCAAAACCTAAATTGGACCGCCACGTAAACCCTATACAAGAAATCTATATATAAGGTAGCCAACATACTAGCCAAACAAAACCCCAAAGCCTACCGAGATCCTGGATCTCGGTTTACATCCACAAGCACAGTAACACGACATACAATAATATAACTAAGTACAAACTATACAATATAGACCCAACAATCTCCCCTTTGGTTTGTAACTTAAACCTTTAGTCGTACTCCATAATATCAACATCGGCATCCTTTAGACCACCTGCCCAATAACTAGTTCTGATAATGGAAGCTGCCATTATGGTGTATTCCTTTGCAGCCGTTTCAAAAATTGGATCAACAATGATTTGAAATTCGCTGAGGGTCTTGATATCACGTTCTCCAAGCTTGAGCAAATCCTTTGAATCAACAAATCTGTATTGCCCCTTACCCTTCTGTAAACGTATGACGACAGTAGCAGTCATACTGTCGAACATCCAGAACCTCATATTCTCTAAAGTTCCATCAGGTATTGCATCATGCACAAGAATATGAGTAGCCTTCTTTGTTGCAGGCCACATCACGTTTACCATGGTTTTTCCTATCTTTGGATCCTTTACACCTTTGCTTTCTTCAAGAATGATTCGACTGTTATCATCTTCGAAAAGCCGCTATCCACTTGGCTCCTGAGGAAGTTCCAAAAATCAATTCCTCTTTTATCATTAGTTGGATTATGGAATGGTGCATTGATGAGGTCACTGAGATCAACCTTTGTCCTAGATCCAAAATCGTTCATCTTCTTGTAGTACTTGGTGTTCCCAGACCTTCTTTTAACCCACCACATATTTCTTTCAGCATCAAATCCCCAAGACATTACCCAGAACGATCACCATATTTATCTGAAAAACCCTTTTCAAAAGTAACAACAAATCTATCAGGATGATCGAAGGATTCAACATTCTGATATGAATTCTTCATAATCATAATCTTCTTTTGGAGTCGATCCGACTTTGCATCTGTTATTGGAGGTGTAGACATGTATAGTTTCAATTTCTCGGATTCATCTATGTTTTCAACAGGACGACCACCATAACTGCCACATTGATCTACATTGGGAGTCTTTGAAGTTACATCAGCACTTCCCTTGAATTCATCTCCAAATTTCTGAACAAGTTTTTGCTGGAGGTCTAGTTATATAACAGTTAAATCTCCCATACCAGACTGAAGCTCTTTAATCTTGGAATCTTTATTAGTGTTACTAGATTCAAGTTCTTGAATATGTACGTCTTTGACAACTGAGTCTTGTTCAAGCTCAAAGACTCGACGTTGCAAAGCTTGGATGTCTACTGGTTCAGCTTCCAGTACGACCCCCTTTCCCTTATTTTAGAAAAATTGTTCCTGCATAGCAAGAATATGGGCAGTGTTCTCGGAGGCACTGGAGCTTGACTGACCCTGATTGGTGGGATCGGATGATCCAGATGGAATATCAGTATGTGCAATATCGGCCTCAAAGTCAAACTCTTGAGCTATATCATCAAATATCTGTTCCTGGGTTTGAGGCTCAGTAGTTGGTGGACTTGAAACAACATGAGTCTCAGGAACTGCTAACTCTTGTTGTAGTTGTTGGCTTGTTGATGGTGTTGCAAGTTCATTAATCAAAATGCTTGATCTTGGATCTTTCTTTCTCCTTTTTCGTGGAACTAGATCAGAGTCTGATTCTCCTGGTACATTTTCATATTGATTTTTAGCAACTGTTTAAGGAGGCTTCAAAGCAGTTGACTGAAGTAAATCTTTAAACTTCTCAAAGTCTAGTAACTGTTCAGCAGTCGGAGTAGTCAGAGTAGTCTCCGTGTCACGGTGTTCGGACTCCAACTGTTGTACAGGAGTCTCCTCATCTTCATCATCAAAAATAATCTCAAAAGCAGCAGTACGCCTCTGAACTGGCGCCACATGCTCTTCAGCAACCTGAGCTGTCACCGGTACAGTCTCTATTTCAGCAAAGCGGCCGAACTTAACTAGCTCATGAAGGCCTTGATAGAAGACCTTTGCCCCTTTTCTTGATTGTTTCATCAACCCAAAGGTATTTGGTCCCATCGACTTCATATCCAGTGTCTCAACAGATCTAACAAGGTTAGTATAATGTGAATCAAAGATCATCTGTAGAAACCGAGGATACATAAGAAACATCTCTTTCTTCTTTCCCTTTAGATTTCTCAACATCTCATCGAAAACGAACTTGGAATAGTTGTAATTCCAAGCCATGATCAGAGCAACAATGGCCAACATCTGCGTGTGGCTAATCTCATGGGAACCCCTTTTCGTCCGGACACACATGTAAAGAATGTGTGTATCAGAAATCTCCAATACGGGTGGAATAACTTCTTGATTGTAGGAGGGTAGGATCCCTCTTAGCCTATTCTTGTAAGGACCTTAGAAATAGCAGCAGTCGAGTACTCTGTTGGGTAATCAGGTTGATCCCCAAATAAAAGCACTTCACGTATAATGGCCTCTGTGATGACGACCGGCTTCTTTTGCACTTTGGAGTCAATACACACAACTCCACTTGGTCCTCGCGGGTTGATCGAAGTATTGTTCCAGAAGTCCGTGATCATTTTCTTGCAAATGACAGAATTTTCTCGTAAGGAGTGAGAAATCCTGCAAGTATTGAGGCCAACGATCATGAACATGAACTCCTTGTGTGCTAGAGGAGGATCAAACAAATATCCAGCTATATTGTGAGTATCAACGAACTTTAGAGGAGCTTGATCAGCCATTACTGCAACAAACGAGTCAAGTTAGTAAATGTTTACGCAACTTGAATGACAATCATGAGTTTAAGAACACCAATTTTAATTTCTCAAACATCAGACACTAATTGTGACGAAAAACAAGTTACAAGGACCAAAACGAGATTTATTAATGTATTTTAATAGTTTCCGGTCCAAGGTGGCTGTTTTCTGTCCATGTAAAGAGATTTCGGTCAACGTATGGAGTTCTCGGTCAACGAAAGCATGATCTCTGTCCAGTCCTATCGAGAACAGGGGTTTTCGGTCAGGGACAAGAGATCTCGGTCAACAAAAGTCAACAGAGAACCCTTAGTTTGACTATGGGTTTTCAGTCAAACCGCCAATGAGACATAAAGAAACTCTTTGAATTCAGCCTAGAACTCCGTGTCATCCCTTCCAAATGACCGAAGTCTCCAATCCACCATGGAACCTGCAATAAGCTCTTAAGACCACCACAGTGGTAACATGCTGTATCCTCGATAGATATCATACCTGTACTCGAACACAAAGAAACTTAAGCGCGAACAATCTTGAATAGGATACCAAAGTATTATGGTTTTCGGCCAGATGGGTTTTCTTCATATAGAAGCAATCTTTGACAGTAATAATAATAATTGAGTTAGAGAACCCTTTATATTCCAAACTTCATGGGCCGAGAACCCTTAGGAACCAAGAAAAACCCAACCAAACGAGCCCATGACATTTTGCAATCGTCAAATAAAACCAGATCCCGATCCATGTGAGAACGATTTCTTAAGACATTTGTTTCGACACAAGTAAACATGAGGTAAAAATTCAAAAATTAAAAATTAAGAATAAAATATAATTAGAATAAAAACTAAACAGAAACAAAAATGTTTTACCTATCTGGCCTTCAGTAAAATTAACATATTTTGGGATCAAATTTCAGTTTTGCAAACACGCCACTTTTTGAGAAAAGATCCGAACATGGAATCATATTGTTCAAGGTGCTGTCACAAGGATTCATGTTCAACATTAGTATGACACAAAGAGATGGGCTGATAGCAGGTATACCGAACTTAGCATGATTTTCATTGCATCAGTGATATGGATTAGGTTCAGTTCGGCTTAAAGCTTAGATGGACATCACTCATGGACCTGTGATGCCTCCTATCTCTTCTCAAAGCGTATTTGGCTTTCCCCAGATCACCCCAATTTGACTCCAACCCCCTAGTGCTTGATCAGAAGTCTATGGACAACAAAAATTTTAGGCTTTAAGGTTGAACGTTGGACTTACAAGCCGTCCGGACTTACAGGCATTTCATTTAGAGTGTTTAGGACTTACTTGAGTGCCCCACCCTTGTAGTTCTAGTATGACCCTTTAAGCCTTTAAAAAAAACTAGTCTGTTTACGAAATATATATACAGATAATGACACAAATTTTTTTTTTTTTTAATAATAAGAAAAGCAATACTATATTTTTGGTTATCAAGACACTAACGGGCTCGTGTATGACTAGGTAATTGCTTTTCTGTCTATCCTTTGGAGAGATGTATATGAAGGCATGCACCTTTCTTCAAAATGACTCTCCACAGTAAGTTTAGCTATTTTAGTTTATATCACTTCAACTTTTACGCATCATGGAAAGCTACCATATAAATTAGTGACTGTTCCAGGGCCTTTTAAGCTGAATAACTTCACCCGCTAGACACACAAAAACAATTTGTCTATCATTTTCCAAAGGTTGGATCAATTTTCATTTGAAAATAATTTTAAGCTTCATCAAGCTATTTACTGAATAATCATATCATTTCCCAGAAGACACACATGTTAAGAACTCAGTCACCCCGGTCACTCTTTAGCTTTCAGGTGAATGACTATCCCTTATGACCACAAGTGGTTAACAGGACCAAACACATATGAAAATACGTGTCCCTCCAACTTGGAATTACCGACATAATTTTATGTGAAAGAGTTCAAAACGTAAAACACATCACAATCGCCCCTAATGCTTTCAGTCTTTAGATAAATGGCTATCCTTTGAATCTACGAGTAGATTACCAAACCAAACATATACAAGTATATGTTCTTCAAACTTGAGCAGTCGACATAATTTTAAGCAAAAGTGAATATATACAAACAAACATTTTAACTTTTCGATTTTTTTTTCATAAAAATGCACACAGACTATTTTTGACTTTTTTTTTTCTCACCCTAAATTTGTATAGAAATTATGACACGAAGAAAAAATTTATGTACACAATGTAAACCTCAAAAATACTCAGTCATCAAACCACAGCATCTTAAGAAATCCCACAAGCACATTAAATCTGGCTATTCCGACCGGTTTTGTAAATAGGTACGCCACATTATTATTAGTGTGGACTTGTTCAAGATGAATCAGTTTCCGGTCGTAACAGTCACGAATAAAATGGACTTTGATGTCAATGTGCTTGGTTTTGGAGTGCTAAACGGGATTTTTAGCAATTGCAATAGCAGCATCATTATCACAAAAAATGGAAGTAAAGAAATTTCAAACCATGATCCAGCAATTGATGTTGCATCCAGATGACATGTGAACAGCAGGCAGATGCAACATCATACTTAGCCTTAGTAGTGGATGTGGACACCATTTTTTGTTTCTTGCATTGTACTGAGATGAGTCGATCACCTAATCAAAGTACCCTTCTCTCCTCCCGCAAAGGAAGCATACCCTCCATTAAAAATTTGAATGCCGTGTAGTTGAGAGATGTCTCCTGTCATGTGCCTGGAACAACCACTATCAACATACCATGGTCTGATGATATTCCTCCATAGCTGTTCCTGCACGATGTGCGAGATTAGTTAGACTTAGGTACCCAGTCCATAGTCGTTCTAGGTAAACCTGACTTGTTCAACCGTGTCACGGGTTGCCATGACATGTCTTCCTGATTATCGGAAATCGAACAGGAAGGCTTTGAAAACTTGTTCACTAGAGATTTAGCAACTATCTATATTTGGGTTTTAAAACTTTATTGTTTGTATAGACAGTTGGCTTTGTCTCCGGTTTACGGACGGAATGCAAATTTGACTTTGACTTTCTAACCGATTTCGATTATGAGGCCCACTTTGGTCTCGGAACCCAAATAGAGTTTCCGTTCCGCTTTTGAACCGTAATAGGCTTGGTCTGATGATAATTTGACCTGTAAGCCCTGTCTCTCCTCCAATAACCATCAGAGGGATTTGCCTTAAAACACCTCGTTTTATGTGAGTTAAAGTTTCTATAGGTATTTTGAGGCATAGTCCTCTGATAGCGTCTGTAATATGGAACATACGGGAGACGTGAACAATTTCTAGTAATGTGACCGGGAATGCCACAGTTGAAATAGGTTTGCCTTTTGTTGTGGCCGATTCCCGATCTTGCTCTGTTGTGTGAGCTTGTTTGTCTCCCTTTGGATTTAGCACTGGATTTCTCACAATTGTGAGAGCATGAACTTCATTTTTTAACAAACTTTGGTGATAGATATTTATGCAAATTCTGATTTTTATCAAGTTTATTTGAAAGCAGATTACTGCTTTTAGAAGTTTTAGAAATATCAGCCACACAATTGTCTTTGCTTTTTAAAACAGAGCCTACACAAGTATTAGTAGCAATAGTATTCAAAACAGGCAAATTCAAAGAATCATGAGAATTAATAGGTGAGTCATCATCCTCATCAGTCCAATCCTCAATTATCACTTCATCTGCACGTGAAGTAAACAAATTAGTATCGCTCACCTCGGATGTTGATTCGGTAGCTTTAGCTGAACCAGCAGCACCCTTGCCAATTGCAGTCGGCTTACCATACTGCATGCACTTCTCCATTTCTTCCTCTTCTTTGGTAAGAGGAAGACTAGTGTAATTATTATTAGATGGAGGTGGAACCATGTTATAGCCTAGACCTACACCTTTATGTTCTTTCCATTTTAACTGTTTTTCTATCATTGACTCAACAACAGCACTAGAGACATCAAATTTTCTAAAATTGAATTAAGCATTATCTAATTTATTTGTTAATTTGACTATCTCCAGTCTAGATGCTTCTAACTCGGCAGTTAGTTTAGCTATTTTATTTTTAGCATCTAAATGGTGACAGCACTTTATGCTAAAATCTGATTGAAGTTTAGAGAAATCTTGTTTTTGTGCCTCTATTTTATCATTTAATGCCTTTTCTAGTTTCTTTAAACTCCAAGATTAGCCCGAATCCTTTCCCGAAAACTTCAAATCTTGGCCGAAAACTATCAACAATCTTGATATGGAAGTCTTGAAAATATAGTCAAATCCCGAGAGTAAGGAAGGTTCTTGATTTGGTAATCTTAAAGATAGAATCAAATCCCACGAATGAAGGAATTTGAATTTAATTCAAAGATTAACTCAAATCCTTTCCAGAAAAATCTCAAGAACCCAAAGAACACGAAGAACAGTTCTTCAAGATCCAAAAAACTTCAGCCGAAAACACACCCGTGAATAGCCGGTATAATCCTTGATATCACCTATAACCGAGCCTAGAATAGGTCTACAGGGTCTGATACCAATTGAAATTCCCGAATCTGGATCACTACAATATGATATCAAGTATCTTGAAGTTAGTGCGGAATCCTAACACAAGATGATTCAAGACAATAAGTAAGAACACGTAAAACACACGATGAAGTGCTTCAAAACACACGTTATTATTAACGTCGGGTGCTTAAGCACTATGCTTACAATACTCGTTCTACCAACAACGATACTAGACGGCCAAAACCTAAATTGGACCACCACGTAAACCCTATACAAGAAATCTATATATAAGGTAGCCAACATACTAGCCCAACAAAAGCCCAAAGCCCACCGAGATCCATAAGTATCTTGGTTTACATCCACAAGCACACTAACACGACGTACAATAATATAACTAAGAACAAACCATACAATATAGACCCAACATTATCCTCAGGATAACGGGTTTTTTCCCCGCAACAAATATCCGTGTTCTAGCATATTTATGATTTATTTCGAGTAAGCACCAAGTCCCATTTACTAATTTGTTTACTTTTAGGGCCCGGATTTTTAGTATCCTCAGCCAGCAGTATGTTCAGGATAACTTTAAGATATGGCATCTTCCGAGGTAACAGGTATCCTAAATATATTGTATAATTTAACTATTCGTTCGTTACTTTCCTTGTTTACCATGTCAAAGGACTTATCAAGATTGCCTGAAGATTCGGACTTACTATTATTAGAACGTGGCCGAAAAGGAAAACATGCTAAATTGAGTGAATTAACGGCTAATGAGATTCGGTCTCCTGTTTCCTAAATTATAGGCAATATTGTTAGACTCCTTTTGTTATAAATAGAACAATAAACTCCGATCATAACACACTCTAGACACACGAGACTTACTAGTACTCGCATTCTCTGTAATCACGATCAAGTTTTAGCTCCACACTTGTAACCGATTATCGTTATTAATAAACTGGTGTTAATAATTTTCACCACCCGGGGTTTTTTTCTTGTTATCCTCAGGATAACGAGTTTTTTCCTCGCAACAAATCTTTGTGTTCAAGCCATTTTTACAAGCACCTAGTCCCATTTTACTAATTTGGTTGTAAAATCACATTTGTTAATTTTTGACCAAAACAATTTGGCGCCCACCATGGGGCATCGGTGCTTCAATCCTTGAAATCCATTTATTTCATTCTCAATCACTTTCATTCCCTTTACAATGGCCTCACAACCAAAAACTAGTTCAGTCTTGGCTCCGGTGGTCACCGTTGCTTCAAATGTCAATCCAGGACCTCCACCAGTTCCGAAGAAGAACACTCAGCCAAGAGGAGAACTTCCACCATTCGCGGGATCGTCTACACGGGTAGACCCGGTTATTTCTAACAATGACATTTTTGCTTGATGAAACAGGTCAAAACACACATGGAGCAGCAAGAAAAGACCAATTCAAGGCTATTCAAGGAGATTGAGGAGATCAAAAAGAAGCCAGGGCAGGAGGCTACTCCAATCATGCCCAGGGTTCATGATTTTGGTTCTCTAGGATCACCAATCTTTCAGAATCCTGGATCCTTGGGGACACAATCAACAATGACTCCATCTCAGCAACAATCAGGATATTAGGGAATTCATCCTTCGGTATCCTCGGAATTACCTAGACCAACAAGGCTTGAATCCATCAATATGCAGCCTCGTTCAACCATGCTAGCCGGCATATTCTCGTCAGGATCTCCCATGCGGCCCTCTGAAGTGCATGTTAGGGACGATATCCCTATGCAGGCATCACCTTATCCTGAGGATACCCTCAATGGAAATTCCAGTCGTCAAGGCTCAGGATACCAGAGACCTAGCCACGATCTCGGTAACAAGTTATTTAATTTGAATTTATACACAAACCATGGATCTGTGCAGGATAAGGGAATATCTCCCGAGATAGCTAGGGAATTGCAGAAAATAAAGGATATGATTTCCAATATCCCAGGGATAATACGTCCTATAGCAGAAGTCCCCGTAGGTAGCCACTGTTATCTAGGTTCACTTGGCCTATATGTGACGTGGAAATCCCTAAGAAGTTCCAAACTCCAAGCATGAAGCTATACGACAGCATCAACCCCATCCCTAATAACATCAAAGAAGCTTGCCTATGCAAGGGATTCGGTTCACCACTAACGGGACCGGCTCTCAAATGGTTATTAAGTATTCCTTCCAATACTATCACTTAATTTGCTCATTTGATTAACTTATTTAATAATCAATTTTCTTGTAGTAGCTCTTTTGAGAAAATGACAGGTGATTTATATAGAATTATTCAGCATAACAATGAATCATTAAGGGATTACATAACCAGATTTAGCAGGGAAGCTTTGGAAATCCCCAACCTTGACATGGCAGATACTGTCGAAGCCTTCAAGATGGTACTAAGGAAGGATTCTCCTTTCTATGACGACCTTGTCATGACTCCATGCAGGAATCTTGATGAAGTCAGAAACATGGCATTAAGATACATTCGGTTAGAGGATGAAAAGAAGGCTCATGAAAGCTTGGTTATCCCGAAGTATGAGTCTACCAACAGAAAGTCAGACACTCCACAGAAATTCTCTAGGCTGAAGCCTTATTCCAAGCACGATAATCCCAGGACAAATGCTGTGGAAGAAGACGAAGATATCCTAAATATCCGAATATTGCTTTAACCTTGATATTGTTTGTGTGATTTGTGCCATGAAGGATTTAGGTGACAAGGCTAGATGGCCCAAGAAAAGCGAAAAACCCGAATCCAGCAAAGACAAGTACAAATGGTGTGCATTCCATGAAGACTTTGGCCATCGCACTGAAGATTGCATAGCACTTCGGAAGGAAATAGGATACCTTCTCAGCAAAGGATACCTGAAGGAAATGTTTGGAAGAAACAAAAACAAAAGTCAGGATCCTGTCAAGATACCTGAAAGGGTACCTTCACCTCCACCCGGGGCTAAGGTTGTATCCTTTATCTCAGGAGAATCGGACATCTGTGGAACCTCATATTCTGCAACTAAGAAGCGTTCCAAAGTAATGAAGATGGACAATGGAAAAAGACCTCACTGTACCTCCACGTTAATAACTCAAAGAATTATATCCTTTGACGATGAGGATAGATGTGATCTTATGGATCCCAATCATGACAGTTTGGTAATTACTTTATGTATAGAGAACTGTTTTTTGCACAGGATACTCATTGATGGAGGCAGCTCTGTGAACATCATCCAACTTGATGGCTTGAAGAAAATGAATATTCCTGATACTGAGATTATCCCGAGATCCTCGGTGCTCATGGGATTTAGTGGGGAGACCAAGAATACCCTAGGAGATATCAAACTTCTAGTATACATTGAGGGAGTAAACTATCTACAAAAATTTTGTGTTATTGACTCATTATCTTGTTGTAATCTGATCTTAGGCAGACCATGGATTCATGACATGAAGGCAGGACCCTCAACATACCATCAGTGTGTAAAACTTCTATGTCCTTAGGGAGTTATCAAGATAGAAAGTGACCAACAAGACGCCAAAGATTGCTATGCATCATCAATGAAGTCGGCTGCAAAGCCTACTCAAGCATAGCAATTACTGAAACAACCGGGGGAGGTCCTGCAAGCCAGAGAGCAGGATGTGAAAGAAGTATCTTGGATCCTCAGGATACTGAGATCAAAATATTGTTAGGATCAAGTATTCCTGAAGATATTAATATCTTTCCTAAAGAAAAGAGCTTCTACCTTCGCCTGGAAACATGAAGATATGACAGGTATCTCTGAATCTATAATTATTCATAAACTTGGAATAGATAAATCTTTCAGGCCGGTACATCAAAAGCGTAGGAAGTTTGCTCCTGAGAGAAACAATATCATACAACAAGAAGTGCAGAAGCTGCTCAAAACCAAGATGATAAGAGAGGTCCAATATCCTAGATGGTTGGCCAATCTAGTTGTAGTCCAAAAGAAGAATGGAAAGTAGAGAGTGTGTGTGGACTTCACAGACTTGAACAAGGCCTGTCCAAAAGACGCATTTCCACTCCCACATATTGACTCAATGGTGGATGCAACTGCTGGCCATGAACTACTAGCCTTCATTTATGCATCCTCAGGATTTCAACAAATTCAAATGGAACCTTCAGATCAAGAAGACACAGCCTTCATGACTCCCACATGTATATACTGTTATATTGCAATGCCTTTTGGACTAAAAAATGTAGGTGCAACATACCAGATTCTTGTCAACATGATGTTCAAGGACCAACTGGGGGACACGATGGAAGTCTACATAGATGATATGGTGGTAAAGTCAAGGAGAGCCGAGGATCATCCCAAAGACTTGGCAACAGCATTTAACATCCTGGATGAATATAACATGAAGCTTAATCCAGCTAAGTGTCATTTTGGTGTCAATGCTGGAAAGTTTCTTGGATACATGATCACCAAGAGAGGAATAGAGGCAAACCCTGAACAGATCAGGGCCATCCTGAACATCAAATCACTAAGAAATGTTAAAGATGTCCAAAGATTGACCAAAAGAATAGTAGCTCTCAACAGATTCATCACAAGATCTTCGGAGAAGTGTAAAGACTTCTATGATATCCTGAGGAAGAATAAAAAATTAGAATATAGAACAAAGCAAGAAAGGGCATTGGTGTCCTTGAAGGAATATTTATTCTCAGCACCACTCCTGATGAAGTCAGTTGATGGTGAACCATTATCCTTGTACTTAGCTATTTTCGGAAGTGCAATCAGTGCTGTCCTCGTCGAAGATCATGAAGGTCAACAGCATCCAATATATTATGTAAGTAAAAGTCTACTAGATGCTAAATCCAGGTATTCTTATCTTGAAAAATTAATTTTAACACTTATAATGGTTTCTACTAAATTAAGATATTACTTTGAAACTCATGCTATTTATGTAAAAACTAACTATCCTATTAAAGCTGTTTTGAGAAAACAAGAAATGTCAGGTAGGATGGCAAAGTGGTCTATAAAACTTAGTACACATGATATTGTGTATGAACCAAGGACAGCCATCAAATCTCAGGCGCTTGCCAACTTTGTGGCTGATTTTAGCCAGGATATACTTGTAGAAGTAGAAAACGAAGTTCAGAAATTGGAGGTTAAGGAGACTTGGACCTTGCATACTAATGGTGCCTCCAACATAAGAGGAACAGGTCTAGGTATCCTGCTAAAATCACCACAGGGGGACATAATACCTCTATCTATATCTTGTGAATTTCAGACTACTAATAATGAGGATGAATATGAAGCCTTTATAGCTGGTTTGCAATTAACTAAGGATACGAAGGTCAGGTATCGTCAAGTTTATGTTGATTCTTTGTTATTAGCTAACCATTTTAATGTCTCTCATGCAGTGAATGCAGAAAACTTAGCAAAATATCTAGAAATAGTTAAGCAATTAGCTATGTGTTTCAAAACATTTGATATAATACAGGTACCAAGAGAAGAAAACACTGAAGCAGATGCTTTGGCAAATTTAGCTTCAGCTCTCAAGATACCAGCTGACATCAAGATACCCATCGTGCGTATCTTAACTCCAGCAACAAAGGAGAACCACGAGGTCATGGAGACTTCATAACCTGAAGACGATTCAGTATCCTGGACCCGTCCCATACGGTATCTTCAAGATAATGAGATCCCAAAAGGAGAAAATCCCAGAGCTTTCCGAATGAAGGAAACCCAGAATATTATCCTAAATGATATTCTGTGTAGAAAACCACTTGCAGGTCCATACATGAGATGCTTGGAACATCATGAAGCATAAGAAGTTCTCAAAGACATACATTAAGGAGATTGTGGAAACCACACTGGGGGCAGAGCCTTAGTAACCAAGATACTGAGGACAAGTTACTTCTGGCCAACAATGAATAAAGATGCAATGAGTTTCTCCAAGAAGTGTGATGCTTGCCAAAGACACAACAACATCTTGCATCAACCAGCTGAAACATTATATCCTATCATATCCCCGTGGCCATTTATGAAATGGGTAACGGATATTGTGGGAAAGCTGCCCAAGGCTCCTGGTGGAAAGGTCTTTATGTTGGCCATGACAGATTACTTCTCCAAGTGGATCGAAGCAGAGGCATTTATCCAAGTTAAAGAAAAGGATGTGATCTCATTCATCAAACGTAATATCCTGATAAGATTTGGTATCCCGACAGAGATTTTCTGTGACAATGGATCATAGTTCAGCGGTAGTAGAATAACCAACTTTTGTGAAAGTTGGGGAATCAAGATGGTGACTTAAACTCCAGTACATCCTCAAGCCAATGGTCAAGCAGAGTCAAGTAACAAGATCATCATCAACAATTTGAAGTAGAAATTGGGATCCAAGAAGGGAAAATGGGCAGAAGAACTACCATTTGTTCTTTGGGCTGATAGATACACTTCAAAAAATTGCAACGAGACAAACAAGTTTCTCCTTGGTGTTTGGGGCTGAAGTTGTTATCCTTACGGAGATGGTGATCCCCACAGCAAGAACCAACATCCAAGATACTGAGTTCAACAACCAAAGCCTCACTGAAGACCATGACACTCTTGATGAACTCAGAGAGCTTGCTAAGGTCAGAATGGCAGCATACCAACAAAAGATAGACAAGTCCTACAATAAGAATATTTGGATTCGAAGATTCCAATTAGGAGATATGGTGTTAAGAAAGGAATTTCAGAATACCACTAACCCAGTAGATGGAAAGCTAGCTCCAAAGTGGGAAGGTCCTTACCAGATTAATTCAGAAGCAGGAAAATGGGCCTACAGGTTAATCACTATGGAAGGTGTTCCTATACCAAGAGCCTGGAATGCTATCCATCTAAAGGCATATTTTTGCTAGTATCCTTGACTGGTAGGTTCTTATCCTCAGGATAAAGGTATGTTCCCTCATCCATTTTTACATTTTTTAACTTTATTATCTCTAAATCAAGTTTACTGACTTAAGCATCGGAGGAGTGTTAGCCAGGCTAACACCCACCCCTATTCAAGAGTTTAGTGTTTTGCAGTTATCCTAAGGATACGTTATCTTGACGACAGTTAGAGGCTGATCACCTCCCACACGAACAAGATATCCTTGATATCTTCTAAGGTTTAAAGGTCTTCACCTTTCTAACGAACGCTTGGAGCGCACGAATATGATATCCTTGATATCCTCTAAGGTTTTAAGGTCTTCACCTTTCTAACACCGCCTGGAGCGCATGATGATTCAGATATAGTTCGAGCCAGGCGGACCAGACCAGCTGATAATCCGTTTGTTGTTGGCTATATACTGAATCCTTAAGATAAGTGGCAGACCTGTCACACATATGGTTTATAACATTTTCATGTAATCTAAGGTTTATAACATTTTCATGTTATCTAAAGTTTCGGAATTATCATGTCCATACGTTTGGGACATTCCCCAGTTTTATCTCAAGTTTAGACATTTTCATGTCTCTCAAGTAAAGGCTGTTGTCGCCAGCAGAAAGGCTTTATCGCCAGTAAATAGGCTTTATCGCAAGAATTATCTCACTTTGTCTTATCAGGTTGAAGATCGGCCAAGTCGCCAAGTGTAAAGAAGTTACTAATTTATTTTTAAAATTCCAAAAGCATAGCATATAACAAGATCAACAATTATGGACATCACACGTAAGCTTATTAGATTTATAAATCTACCGATAAAGGTAATATTTACACTCAGTCTTATTTATATTCCAAAGATATGATCTTTTCGTTTGATTGTGACAACTCACACAAGGCTTAAGGATATGTTATCCTTAAGATATTTTGTACATAATAAGTCTTAAATACATGTTTTGTAAAATTATATAATCTTTAAGACATTTTATGTTCAGGATACATTATCCTCAAGGTGTTTTTTAAATGGCCTGACTTTAGTGGAAAACATCTTAGGGGTTTTGTTTGTTTAACTAAGCCCATAACAGGACTGGAATGAAAAGCCGGATTATACTCAAGCCTCAAGTTATATGATCACCTTTATATAAAAACCTAATTTTTGTATACGTACTTATATGTATAATCTTATGTACATGTATCTATTCCTGCAAATAGTAGAAGACAGTTTTGCTCGGCCCTATGTTGCGCGGTGACGCAGACCTGAGCCTTGATGCAGTCTATAATATCATCCAACATGGTGGACTTTTTAGGGAAAATAAAGTGCAAAAAGCCAAAAGGCAAAGCAAAAAGCCAAAAGGCAAAAAAGAAAATTTTTTTTTAATGATTTCAAATAAAAACCACCATGAAGGAAACTACTATCGGTCGATCAAGGACCAATCTAGAGTTATAGGTTTTGCGTCGAAAATGTTTTGATCATGTGGAAATAGGTTTAAGTCAAGTTGGGGTGACTCGGTCCGGTAAAACCATAATGGAACGCGATGAAGTGGCGGCAAGGCTTTTAAGTGTGAGTCCCGCTTAGTCATACAAACTAATGAAATTGTCACGCCTTATTTGCCTCGATAAGTATTAGGGGGCATGGGTTTAAACCGATAGTAATACCGGCAATCGACCTGATCTAGCTTATTAGGTGAAAGTTGGAAGAAATATTTGGATAACGGGTCACTTGTTCTAATACTTTAAAAAGAAAAAAAATATATTAATAATAATAATAAATAAATAAGACCAAGAGTTGTCGGTTGAACTCGGTTATGATCCTGTGTAGTATTCTTTTTCAGGGACAAAAAAGACTTAAGTTTGGGGATATTTGATGTGTTTTAACACACTTATTTTCTGCGCCTTTTATCTACGTTATTATACTATATTTTATTTAATTTATCTTGTTTTATATAGGTTTTACATAGTTTTAATAATCTTGTAGGTTATGGATGAAAGAATGAAGAAACCGGACTTTTCGGAGAGCTTACGGGTCTTTTACGCATACAATATTAAGACAAAGTTCAATGCCCGGCCTGAGTACATGTTATACAATCCCAAGCCTACATTATATTATAATATACAAAAATTTAAAAATAACCCAAAGCCTAGACACAAGTTTCGATCGGAACTTTCAGTAGCAGCCAAGGAAAGAAAAGCTTAGGGTTTGAGGTGGTGGCGGCTAAGGAAGGAAGAAGAGGCAAGAACCAAAGCTCGGGATTGATTCACCATCGTTTTTGACAGCAAGGAGCAGCCCCATATTCATCCATATCCTTTCTTTTCATAACATTGTTCATCAACTTGTTTTACTTGTTCAATTGATACATAGTTTTGCAATTGTGTTAGAGATTGACTTGTTTACGATATTTTTTGATCATTGACTGTTTGAATTGATGTTTGATATGAGTTATAAGACGTTTGTATTGAGTATTTGCTGCTGTCCAAATAATATGCTAGGCTAAACTTGTCGGTTCTACCTAGGAATGATGATAATTGCTAGTGTTTGATGAGTTTATTGGATTGTTTGATTGATAGATGTAAATTGTTATTGTAAAGTTTGATTTAGACTTGAAATAGGTTGTGTTTAGTGGCTGGAAATTTTTTCAATTTATTGCTTAAACCCCTTGCGTTTGTTGATTAGTTTTGTATTGATTGATCGGTGCTTGTTTGATTCTAGATTTTGTGTTTAGGGTTTGTTTGTGGTAGCTACAAGCGTAGGGTTTTGTTGCGTGATTATTTGGTTAAAGTACAGCGGTTAGGCACCTTCTTAGAGACCGAGAGGTGATAAGAAGTTAGGGTCGTCTTATTACCTTTGCATGCTAGAATAAGGATTGCGCGAGAGCGAGTTCGTTTGTTGTCCGGTTTATGTGTTTTGAGCGACTAGTTGATCTATTTGGTTTAAGTTGAATTGTTCCTATATCCTTGGTTGTGTAGTATTCATTTTCATTAGGGTTGAGTGCTGGTGAGACCGAGAGGTGAGTCAACATTAGAACACGTTAACGATTGTTTCCCGGTTTGGTTGTTTTAGCCGATTTTGAGTAGTATAGGCTTGTTGAGTGAGACCGAGAGGTAATCAAGTGAGCCCGAGCGATCCTTAGTCATGTCATCTTTAGAAGCCGGTGTCTTGATATCGTCCAATCCATTTACTAGTTAGGCCTACAATTTGATTCAAACCTAGGTAGACGTTTTTCTCCATCCAAAGTTAACACAGTTAGTTTGTCGTTAAGTTTTCTATTTTTTGTAACTTTTGTCAATCAGTCTAGTTAGTCCAGTTAAGTTATTAAAAATCAAAAATCAATTAAATATTAATCAAAGGTAGGTCTTGTCTAGGGTTAGTAATCATTAGCGTTCGGACGTGTCCTCGTGTTCGATACTCGGACTTCCTAGGTCTATACTACTTGCGATCGGTACACTTGTCGGTTGTGTGTGGTTTTGGGATTTTCGTTTTATAATTAAAGCTTAGTTGTGAGGGTCATTCTTTTAGACATATCCGACGCACATCAATGTTAATCCGTGATAATTAAAGAAAGAGATATGCATAACTTCATGATCTCCACTAAAACATCATTTTATGTAAGCAAGTGATTTACAATAAATGTTTATAAGATAACTCACTTTAAAGATGAGATAATCCCTTAAATTATCAAGTGAATTGCCCTTGATATTTTAGTAAAAATAACCTTTGTATCATACATAAAATACCAATTAACATTGGTTGAGTTGTAAAGGGTTAACCTTTCATTACGAAGTATTAATCTACACAACTCTTGTAAAGGGTTAACCTTTCATTAACAGAAGCTCATGTAATAACCACCCAAGAGTTGTTTGAAGTAGGTTATGTTGCACACTCACTTAAAAGGTAATTAATTGATTTTAGTGTATGAACATCAACAATCAGTTTCCACAAACATTGTCAATAGTTCCCATTCTAAAATGATTAATTACTACTAATAATTCATTTGGTCCATGTTCATATTAGTATTTATGTTATTTTACCAAGCCCTTGTAAGAATGGCAATTTCTCGACATATCATAAAGCTCGGAACTTGGTGTGTCTTTTAAAGATTAATAGCTTATCAACCAAGCCCTCACAAGAGTGGCAATTCCTTGGCTTATCGTTAAGCTCGGAATTTGGTGTCTATTTTAATGGTCGTCAAGGCCTCAAAAGACTAGCAATTTCTCGGCTTATCGTCAAGCATGTCACTCCGGGTATCTTTTAATAGTATTATAACATTCTTCATCTACTGATACTTGCGACATAACCTTTGCTTACTAAAAACCGATCACATGTGTAACTAGTATTATTAAACTTCAATTAAGATTCATTATAAACCAAGATGATACTATGAAAATTTAGCCAATAATAAACATAATGTTAATTATCAACGTAACAGATACAAACATAATCAAATTGAAACCATCTAAACAATTTGGATGTCTAATCTTTGATGCTAATGGCTTCTTCCAAAAGCTTAATCTCTCCTTAATCTTCAAGGGTTGGATGGTTGGGATAATTCCATAATAATGGCGGTGAAAAGTGATGGTTAAATGGAGTAAATGAGGCTGAAAGTGTATTGAATGTGGAAGATGATCATTCAATTTATAGGCTGATCTGGGAAGCAAAACATGGCCGTGCTAAGAGAAGCACGACCATGGTGACATTTTTGTCTTATTGAATTAAATGATCCTTGTCAGATCATAAAACGAGGGGCCGTGGTAAGTTGGGCACGACCATGGTGAGTCCATAACAGTCCAAATTTTGTTCTTTTCAATTGTACTATAAACATGGGTGTGTTTTGGGAAGGCACAACCGTGGTAAGCTTTAGAACTTTCTATTTTGTATTTTCCTCTTGTTCTTGATAACATGGGTGTATTGGTGTTAACATGGCCATGCTTTGGCTTCCTAATTTTTGTCTTTAATTCGTATGCTCTAGGCATTGCCATCTTTTGATTCACCATGGGGTTGCTTAGTCTGCTTTCATCGTTTATCTCCGTTTTTCTTCGTATATCAGCTTGTTTTATTCCTTAGGGCTATACATACATATGGATAGGAATTATAAACATTAGTGGCTATTTATTCTAATATAATTTCCGATATTACACTTATTTGTTGATATTTTAGTGTGAAAAAGATGTATAAATTCTTAGATAAATTATAAACGTTAGTGGCTTCTCCCCTCCACCAGTGTTAGAACCCCCAGCATCACTGAGGTTTTTCGTTGGGTTTTTGCCTCTACTAGATTTTGAATGGTATTTCCTCTTGACACCCCCAAATTTAGGAGTATTGGGAGAAGACAGACACTCGCGGGTTAAGGACAAAATCAGGATCTCCCCATCCTAAACAAGAGCAGTTAAAGGTCAATGATTTAGAATAAACTCACCTGTTGTGGGCCCACCACCAGTGATCATTGGGTCTGCACGCAAGGCACGTGGGAAAGGAAGTTGTGTCAGGTCCAGTCAAGAATGGGAAGAACCTTGGCGGATCACGTCTTGGCGAATCCAAAAGAACTTCGTCCGCCACTCGTATGCACTACGTGGCGGCTCGGTGCAAATAACTCCCTTCGAAATAGAGGTGCAGCTATATCAAATTAATGTGCCCCTGCATCTTGTAGAAGACGAAGAACTTGTCAATAGTCGGGACGATGCCTTGAGACCGGCAACAAAACTCAAAATGGCGGATCCACATTAGCTCAAAAGGGTGGAGTTGGGAGAGGTGGATGTCATTAAAAATGAGAAGGTTCCCTAGAAACTTGGTAATTGGCAATCGGAAATTGTCAATTGAGAAGTATTTTGTACATAGGGCCATCTTCACGATTGGGGGTTTATCTACAGTAGAACTGATGTATATAAATTTATACATCTTTTCAACACTAAAATATCTCTGAGAAAATTACTGTTTCAGTTCCTGTGGTTTTAAGGTGGAGGCACAATGAGTCCTCAAAAAAAAATTTGAACTGGTTGAGTCCCCGTGGTTTCAGAAACGAACCATTTGAGTCCCTAATGTTACTTAACTTTCAGGATAAATCTTTCATTTTACTGAAACCATAGGGACTCAAATTGTTCGTTTATGAAACCACGGGGACTCAAATTGTTCACTTCTGAAACCACGGGGACTCAACCAGTTCAAAAAAATTTTCGGGGACTAATTGTGTCTCCGCCCTAAAACCACATGGACGCAAACAGGTGTAATATTGTCAATTATATTAGAATAAATAATCAATAATGATTATGATTTTTTATTTCTATTTAATATAACCTTAAAGAATAAAATGAGCTGATATACAAAGAAAAACGAAGAAAAACTGTGAATTATGACTCATCACACCCCATGATGAATCAAGGCATGGACGTGTTAAGAACATATGAAGAAAATACAAAATTCAAAAGTCACAACATGGCTATGTTGACACCAACACACCCCATGTTGACACGTATAAGAGGAAACGACAAAAAAAGGACGCTTTCAAGCTCACCACGGCTATTCCCAGAGGTCAACATGGCTGTATTCTCTATCCTACTGTACTATCTGAATACGAGTAATTAATAAAATAAAATGAAATGATCAACATGGTCATGCCCAGCTCAACATGGGCCGTGTTGAGTGCTCAGCTCAGTCAATAATTGAATGCTCATCCACCACATTCGATGGAAACGGAGGGACTTGGAGGAACACTTAATACACTCCTCCCACTCACTTTCACCACCATTAAGAAGGGATTTTTCCATCCATCCAACCTTTGAAGATAAAAGAGATTAAGCTCTTTGAAGAAGTCATTAGCATCAAAGATTAGTTATCCAAATTGGTTTGATTGTTCTAATTTGATCATGTTTGTATCTATCAATGTATAACATTAAGCTTAGTATTGGCTAAACTTTCATAATATCGTCTTGTTTATAATAAATCTTAACTAAAGTTTAAAAATATTGGTTAAGCATGTGACCGATTTATAAAAGGTTATATTGTAATTATCACTTGATGAAGAATGTAAGGTGCTCTTAAAAGATAGACCAAGTGCCAAGCTTGACGATAAGCCGGGGAACAGCCACTCTTGTGAGGTCTTGGATAATAAACTTTAAAAAAGATACCAAGTACCGAGCTTGATGATATGCCGGAGAACTGCTATTCTTGTAAGGTCTTTGGTGAGAAAAAAAACATAAATCCTAATATTAAATGGACCAAATGGAGTAATAGTATTAATTAATTATCTTTAAATGGGAATGTTGACAATGTTGTGAAAACGGATTGTTAATGTTAATCCACTAAAATCGGTTAATTACTTGTCAAGTGAGTGTGCAACATAAACTATTTTAAACAACTCTTGGATAGTTATTACATGAATTCTAATTGTTCAAGATTTGTGTTGATTAATACTTGTAAATTCAAGATCAATGCTTTAAAACTTAACTAATCTTAATTGGTATTTTAAGCATAATACAAAGGTTATTTTACTAAAATATCAAGGACAATTCACTTTGTAATTTAAGGGTTGTCTCATCTTTAAAGTAAGTTATCTCAAGAATAATTAATATAAACCACTTGCTTACATAAAATAATGTTTTAGTAGAGATCATGAAGTTATGCATATCTCTTTCTTTAATTATCATGGAATTAAATAACTTAGGAATAAGGTGTTATTCCCACATTTAATTACCAAAGCAAGCTTATGTCACATGCTTACCAATTAATTGTTAAACCAAGTCAAGAGGAGTTTTAACCAAGATGATACACTTTTATCCTTAATCATCTTTATTAAAATATAAAAACTCAAAAATATTGTTCTTCAGTTTATGCTTTTAAATTTCTTTTAAAACTTACTTCTCAAACAAAAACTATGATGTTCACTTCTGGTTAAAATAAATACAAAGATTTGGTAATAAAAATCAAAGGAAGTTGTCCGTGGATCGATACTTGGTTCTTACCCATACTATACTGCATTTATGATAGGTGCAAATGCCTACTCGTGTGTGGTTTACTTAACACAAAAATCATTTTTATAAATTTAAAACTCAACATTGTGTGAAACAAACCTTTTGAAATACTAAAAACTTTGAATATTACCACGCAACGCAACAAGTTGTTAGCGCCGTTGTCGGGGACACACAATGAATTTTTACAAACAATCCAAGTATTTATAAAACCCTTGTTTATTTTCTATCTTCTTTACTTTTATTTTTGTCCTTCTAGTTTTATAAGTTGCTTAGTTTAGCTTATTTTAGGTGTGCTATTAGTCTTTTCTTTTTTAATTTAATAAGTAGTGTATGTCCTCTACATTTTCCCTCTGAACTTGTTTCGCCACTTTCAACGAAGAACAGGCACTCGGGCACAAAAAGCAACCAGAGGAGTTAAGGAAGAACCAGAAGGAGACACAACAACCGAGGAGAACCAAGAAGATCCTATGATGGTGGAACTAACAACGAGCTAAACATGAGTCAATATGGCAAGGTGACACTTGCAGGCTATGGCAATAGCGTTGCACCACCCAAGATTCTTGCAAACTTCGAAATCAAATCTAGAACAATTCTTAAGATTGAAAACTCCCACTTTCATGGACTTCTCGAAGAAGATCCTTTATCTCATATTTTCGATTTCTTCGAAGATGTGGAACTTTCAATCCAAATTTGCTCTGAAGATCAAGTGAGATTTAAACTATTCCCATTTTCGCTCCGAGGCCACGCCTTGGAATGGCTTGAATCTTTATCATCTGGTGCCATAACCAATTGGAATCAAATTGTAGAGCAATTCCTTATAAAATACTTTCCACCTGACAAAACTTCCAAGTATCACGCCAGTATCACCAGATTCCAGACTGTTGAAAACGAGTCACTATACGCATCATGGGAGAGATACAAGAGCCTTCTTCAATGATGTCCACACTATGGATTAAACAAGTGGCTTCAAGTCCAAACTTTCTTCGACACTCAAACTAGCCAAAACAAACAAGCAATCGATCGGGTCGCAGGTGGAGATCTCGGAACTAAATCAACCCCATCACACCATGTCAACAATATTACCTTTATCTCTGCATAATTCGAGACCCTCTCAAATAAATTTGAACAACTGCAGTATGAGCTGGTCAAAGCAAAGGTAAGTGTGACATGTGTGGGGGGAGATCACAAGGTCAAATACTGCCAAAGTATGACCATCGAAGATTATGATTTCGAAATCCAACATAATAACATGAATTGCAACACTTACAACCCTGGTTGGAGAAACCATCCTAACTTAAGCTGCAGGGTTGGAGCTAACAATTAAGCTCCACCTAGTTTTGATAAATGATCTTTCAGTCAAAACCAACCCTCTCAACCTAAACCTCCATACCAGAACCAAGGTGCAAGTTCCAACCAGCATCTAAATGGTGGATCTATGTTGGAGAGTCTTCTAATGCAACTCATAGCTAGTATGAAGAATTAAACAATTTGCAGAAGATCGATTCCTAAAGAATGAAGTTGAGCTATGGAACCAGAAGGCTTATTTGCAAAAAATCAAAAACCAAGTAGGTCATATAGCCCATTTATTTTCTAAGAGATAGCCTAGAGGACTCCCTAATAACATCATCACCAACCCAAATGCGTAAGCCAATGCCATAACCATAAGAAGTGGCATGACTACTATAAACAGATCACAAGCCACACCTATTCAATCTCCGTGGGTTTATCGTTGGATTTGGTTTATCGTTGGGTGTGACAATGCCATAACCCTAAGAAGTGGTAGAACTACTATAAACATATGGTTGATTTACCTCATATCCAATGATGATCAATAGAATTACAAAACTACCGAGGAGCTTTTAGTCGTAGTATTTGCTTCAACAAACTCCATTCTTATCTAGTCCTTTCAAAAATCATCGTTTACAATGATCATTGGCAATTAAGTACTTGTTCAACAAACAAGATGCTCATCCCTGTCTGATCTGATGGATATTGCGTTAACAACAATTCGACATTGAAATCAAGGACAAAAAGGTGTTGAAACTATTACAGCAAATCAACTTTCTCGTCTGGAATGCCCGACTTCCTAAGAAATGGCAGGGGTCAAGATAAATGACAACTTCCCTATCGAATTTTTTATGCATATCTAGAATCATGAAGGACGTCATTCTTGCTTCGTAGACATCGCAAATTACAAAGCCAGCGGAGTCACTCTCAAAAGTGTTACTTTTGGGAGAATCCTTATCTATTCTGCATAGGAGGTGATCATACCATCCGAAGATGCGAGTATTGAGACGAAGCATGTTAGATTCTGAAACAATGTCATGAAGGCCCAGCAAGAGGTCATCATGGAGCTTCAGCAACTGCAAAAAAAGTATTCGAGACCGACTTCTATTGGCCTACCATTTATCGAGAATCACATGAAATGGTTCGCTCGTACGATGCATGCCAACATGCCAGCAACATCTCATCCAGAGATGAAATGTTATAAAGACCAATCCAGGTGTGTGACGTATTTAACGTTTGAGGAATTGACTTCACGAGACCATTTCCAACATCATTTGGTCATCGCTAAATCCAAGTCGCCGTTGATTACATGTCAAAATAGGTTGAAACCCAAGCTTTACCCCACTAATGATGTTATGATGGTTGTCAAAAATCTGAAGATATTAGTCTCTCGCTTTGGTATTACCAATGCACTGATATGGGATCGACAAACACACTTTCGCAATGCGCAAATGGAAAAGCTATTAGCAATATACAAAGCGCATCATGAGCTCGTTACACCTTATCACCCACAAACTAGTGGTCTGGTGGAAGTCACCAATCAGTTATCAAATGATACATTGAGAAAACTATCAATCATAATCGCAGAGACTGGTCGGAGAAATTATATGACGCTCGATGGGCTTTCCGTACTGCGTAAAAAACTCCTATAGGCACAGAAGCATTCAAATTGGTTACGGAATGGCATGTCATCTTTCAGTCGAGCTCGAACACAAAGCCTATTGGGCACTTAAAACCGCCAACCTTGATCTATAATCCACTGGGAAAAACAAATTCATGCAGTTATACGAGCTAGACAAGCTGAGTGTGCAAGCTTTTGACAATTTAATAATCTACAAGTAAAGGAGGAATAGGCTTCACGATGCATGCCTAAAAGGTGAAAACAATTTAAAGCAGGCGACCAGGTACAACTATACAACTCTCACCTTCATTTATTTACTGTAATAGTGAAGTCTACATTGTCGGACCTTTCATGATTAAGTGTAGGTTCCCTGGACGGATCACACGAGATATCGCGGTCTACTCAGGTGCGGAATCCCTGCGTAGATCGTTACGAGTGTAGAAAGCAAATCAAACAAACACGATACGATAAACGAACACGTTATATTGATAACCGAACACGTGATACGATATCACTGATACAGACTCTCGTCGACTCGATCGACTCAAAACACTAACTGATTAACTGAACTCACGAACCACTAACCAAGCCGTAAGCTTGTATTTATATACACGACAACTTCGCCTGATATGTTCAGGCGAAGTTTTCCATAACTTCGCTTGTTCAACAAGTTCGCCTAGGCGAACTTGTTGACAACTTCGCTTATAAACAAAAACATAAATAACAATACAGACTCGATTACAGACTCTAGACTATGAACTACTGACATTTATGCACCAACATTAAGGAAGTATTTTAGTCTAGAACCGTTGAACTTGTTCAAAAAGATGGGCATATATTAAGGTAAATGGTCACCGACTTAAATTTTACATAGGAGAACCCGTTGAAACCGCGATGGAGGTTCTCAGCCCCGTCCCATTCATTAAACTGACATAACCATGAGTCAAGCTATCGACTCTGACAAAAGTTTAGCATGACATGGGTCGTGATGTGCTAACACGGTCATGTTCAGTACAATTTCCTACAATAATCGTTTCTAGTATTGTTTCTGGCTCAGACTGTCCATTTTCAGATAAAACTTGCCAACATGAGGTGTGTTGTGCTCAACAAGGTTGTGTTGATGGGTCTTGACAGATTATAAATGTTGCACCACTTCCTTGAGATTTTTGCACATCCCTAGCTATATTTCTCAAATTAGAAAGCCTCCAAAATGCCTATAGAACCCTCTAATGCTGGAAACCCGATCCCAACACCTCCGAAGAAGAAAAACATCAACTTAGAGATGATTTTATAACTTCGTGAGATGGTCCGGAAACTCACCCAAATGCTTATCCAAAATGAGGAACGAGTGTTTGCTCTAACCAAAACATTGGAGGAGATGTAGATGGAGCTTCGAGACATCAACGACTAGATTCAATCCATTCGGTTGGGTTTCTTTTCACCACCGACATCCGACGGAAACCTACCTGGAGGGGGAGGTTTCGGTGACCCCTACACCAACTTGTTCTGATTTGTTGGTTGAAGATCCAAGGGAATGTAATAGGATTAGTACTTAGGACCAACCAGGCTTAACCTGGTTCTTTATTATTATTTTTTATTTTGTGTGCTTTTATTTTATGTATGTTAGGAATTAATGAAATGGATTTTAATTGTGTTTTAGGGATAAGATTTGCATACACTAAACCGTCCACTCAAAACCACGACCGTTATACGAGTGAAAACTCGAAAACTGTGGCTGACAACCCAACACGGTCGTGTTGAGCTCAACACGGGCCGGAGTCACCTCGGATTTGATATAACTCTTCATCTCTGCAAAATTACAACTTTCTAAAACCGTCATTTATGTCACTCAACTACCACGGGCCATGTTTATGTCACCACGGCCATGTTTTACGATGGCTATCATTTCCCATTCTTTTGACATACCCCCTTTTTTTACAATCTTTACAAAAAGAATCTGCGATGGTGAGGAGAGAATAGAGGCCAAGTTATTGAAGCCAAGGAGTGGTGTGAGATTTGATACAAAAACAGGTACACCTTAGTACGCATTTACCGATTAAAGGATTAACCACTTATTGCGTATTGAACAAACGATTAACCAAACGAGTATGGTTATGACCCAGATATCCCGGGAGGGCATCTATAAGTGATATGTGTTTAATGGAAGCTAACATATTGGTATTATGGCCTTAGTGCGATAGCAAAGTAGTTAAACGAAAACATACTCGTTTAACTACCCCCTATGAACTTAAACGAGAAATATAGTTACAAAACATGCATTGTATCATCCGTTAAGCCGAAAAAGACTTACAAAACATTTAGTTGGAATCTTTTAAGCTATCCATGAAAAAGTTTTTAATTTTGAAAAACAAATAGTATCTTTTTCTAAATTTACAAGAAATTGGACGAAAAACACTCGTTTTCACGCTGTTTGTCGTACCCGATATATTTTTCTCACCAAAAATCAAACCCGAAAAAAACTTGGACTTGAAATATAACGTTTTGGCATGAAAAACGAGGTAGTGGGCCAACAACTGGGCCCAATGGGGGTCCAACAATCTTGCGGCAGCTAAAATTAAAATACACCACTCCTTATATATTTTAAGCATTTTAACAAATTCTAAAGCATTCTACAAGTTCTTATTAATATCTTTGAAGATTCTTAGGACCTGTTCTAAATATTTTCCAGCAAAACCTAGGTAATTTCATATATTTTAATCAATTTTCAGTTAGTTTAAACATGTTTAAACACATATAAAGATAGTTTGATTGCCAAAAATCACTTATAACCATGCAAAAAACCAAAAAATGGTCCAAAAATATATTTTGATCAAACACATGGTTAGGAAACTGTTTTGACAAGTTTTTTGGCCATAAACACGTATTAAGTGGTTTAAATCGCGTTTTTACGGATCAAAAGTTCGGTTTAAAGTCCTAACCAAAACCCTATGTTTCAAGGTTGATTTATTGATGATACATGCTTGATTTGTGATATAGGACCTGTATATACCTTACATCAAAGCAAAAGAACCTGGAAATTTGAATAAGAGAGCGAAAACAAACGAAAACCGCAAAGGTAATACCGAATTACTCGTTTAGGGGATGTTTAGGATTCGATTGTGACATTCTTGGTTTTAGCTTGTGAAATATTTCAGGGACATCAGGGACCATATGAATGAGTCCCTGTCCAAATTTAGTAATTTTTCAAACATCCGAGAATATTTGGTGAATTTATTACCATTTTGGGACGTTTATTTTGACAAATTATGAAATGATTTGGAGAACTCAACATGATATGATAACGTATAAAATTTGGGGTCACTTGGAAAACCCTGGCAACGTTTTCTGGATTCGCGTTTATTCGAGTTTTCATGGTCGTTTTTTTCTCAAAAAGGTAACTTGGCAAAAGTGTTATATTCTGGAAATTTATAGGGTATTTTAGGAGTTATTTGCATCACTCATAAAATTTATCGGATTTTTTGGAAATCGTTTGGCATAAACGGACGATTTACGGCCAAAAATAACATATAAAATAAATTTTTTTAAATTAATAATTCAGTAAATAATTCAAAAAATATTTTTATAAAAATCTACATATTTTACTTGGTTAGTGTATAAATTTTTATAATTTAACTACAAATCAAATAATTAAATGTGCTAATGTCACACCTCGTTAAGCGATTTGTAGAAGCGTAAAACGGAAATGTAACAGAAAACTCTTATATCAACCACAATGTTTATAAAGAACAATACAAACTACTTTTAGAATGTTTTACATTGATCTAACTTCATTTACAACTAGGTGATACAAACTAAATCCAGTCTGTTAAGCGGTTTTACTTTCTATTAGTACACTTGCATCAATTCACCCAGCATTGATCGCAAGTCCAACACGTAGCACATTAACTTTCTAATCCAATCCAGTACCTGGTAAAACATGTTAAAACAGGTCAACTACAAATAGTTGGTGAGTTTCACGAGTTTCAAGAAATCAGTTGTGCGTACAACAATCACAGTTTGTAAATACGCAAGTATGTATGTATGTACATTCACAAGTATGTTTGTTTGTATGTTTATGATGTAATTATGCAAAGCTACAGTGAAGCCTTGACTGTCTGTGCTGCGTGCATCCATTTCCCACGCCCAATCAACCACTGTGGCTCCCCTTCCGCCCACAACATGCCCCGGTAGCTATGTCTAACACTACAAAGCCTGTTTGTATAATATGGTCATGTGCAAACGGTGCTATGTGACACAGCAACCATGCCGATTCCATTTGGGTTTGTCAAACCAATAGTACTATTCACAAGCCACCGACTCAAAGTTAATTACTGTGTTCGTGGGGACTTTCGTGTGTTAGCACTTAGATAATTCCCATCATCAAACAATTCGGAGTATATGATTATGTATCAACATGTTTTTCACTCCAAAAAGTTCGTAAAAACAATTTAAAAGTGGGGTCATGAAACTCAGTGTTTAGTAGATAATCAGCACTGTGTCAGCTCGCAGTTTATTCGATTCGCTATCACTAGTTCCTTAGCGGGTTTGGCTCGTTTTCGCCTTTCTAATCAAAGTTTCAAGCTCTTGTGCTTCTATGCGGGCTAGATACAAGTCCTAGGGTTTTGAAAGCTTGCTGAAGAAGATGAAGTTCCAGAGATTTTTGATGTTACAAAATATCTCTAAGTATTATATATTAAATATACTAAATAACAATAATAATATAAAGTGTTTTTAATCCACTTTGTTGGGCTTGGGCTTGTTGGGCCCAATTTTGGCCCATTAGTCTCGTTTTGTGTGCCCGGACATGAAATCTTGAGTTCAAGTTTCGTTCGGGTTCGGTTTTTGACGCGAAAAACATATAAGGAGCGTCAAATAGTGAGAAAACGAGTGTTTTCGGCTATTTTTGTGTAAATTTATAAAAACATATTATACGTTTGTAAAATTTGAAAGTATTTTCATGGATGACTTAAAACATTTCAATTAATTGTTTGGTAAGTATTTTTCGGCTTAACGGATGATACAATGCTTGGTTAGTAACTATCTTTCACGTTTAAATCTATAGCGGGTAGTTAAACGAGCATGTTTTCGTTTAACTTGTTTGCTATCTAACTAAGGCCATAAAAATAATATATTATCTTATATTAATCTAATATCACTTATAGATGGCCCCCCGGGATATCTGGGTCATTACCAGACCCGCTCGATTAATCGTTCGATCGTTACGTAATAAGCGTTTAATCGTTAAATCGGTAACTACGTATTGTGGTGTACCTGGTTTTGGCTCAAATGTCACATTATCCCCCGATTAGAAAAATTCGTCCCCGATATTCAATATGCCAATTATACGTTCCTTAGGGACCAATAGGAGTATTTGTTTTCGTTTTCAAATATATTTGGTTCCCCGCTGTGGATTTTACCGAATTTATTCAACGAAATTTTTGACGAGTCGTAACTACTTGAATTTCCCGTCCCATATTCATACGGGTTCTTTACCAAGTTTAGTTATAAGTAAGTTTTCAAGTGTTATTATTTCCGCCTTGTCAATAAGGCACTTGTTTGTTTCGGTATAGTGGAAATTATTAATAGGACTAAAACTCGACACTAAACATGGTTTTAATCGATTTGCTATGGGATTAAATTTCAAGATAATATCTTACGGTTCCGTATATATTGATGTTAACTTTTCGATTTCCTCAACTCAAATAACACCTTTCAAAGGTTAACAAGTTATTACGTACATCAGTATATCTCTTTTTTCAGTCTTAAGCCGCTTTCAGTTTGTTTTTGAATCTTACGAGCTTAATCGGTGGTTTCCGGAATCAAATCAGATTTTTGCATTTTGAGTGTTGCCAACTCTTAATATAATAAAGTATCGATTCATGTTGTTGTTCGTATCGTATTAGTTTTAGTGTCGCTCGTATAATATTCTGATAACTATTAGTATACGAGGATTAGACCAGTGAAAACGTTGGTCCTAAATTTCTCTAAGGTTCGGTAATTCTTTCAGTATCTGCATAGTTTGTCCAAATCGATCATTTGTTTGGGAACGACAGGTCGTGCTTAAAACGATTCGATTTTTTTTTAAGTTTGTCAGAATATAAAAAGCGAAATGACTATCTCAGTCTAAAGTAGTCGAACTAGACATACCCTGTCGAGATGTGATCTTGTTGACATAGTGGTAGACGCACAATTCAATTGTGTGGTTGTTATGAATCAGGGGAGAGTATGCAATTTAATTTAGCCGGCCAGTTAGTACCCGGACTATACTATGTTCTCGAAATGAACAAGTGTGTTATGAGGCTTATTATAATCTATTCCCACTTCTATTGGGAGTTTCCGGTTGTTATAGCATTATTGAGGGTTTTAGATACTTTAGTTTAGTTCTCGCACTATTCAGGTATTTATCGATATGTGTAGTTACAACTTCCTTCATACCGGTCACCATTAACATTCCTTAATTCCTTGTACATCTTACCGGTTCCTGAATAGTTGGTATATCTAGACTAGTGTCCTACGTCCATGACGAAGTCTCGTAAGTTACCAAGATTTAGAATCTAAACTCGCTTAGTTCGAGGTATAGAATTTCTTCTATTTTCCTTTTTAAAGTTCTTCTCGTCCTCGTGCCAGATTTTGTTTTCTAAATGTTATGCTCTTAGGGCTTTCTTTTGGGCATTATGAATTTGCCCGATAGGGTTTGTCTAAACAATCGTTTCAAATGCCTGTACTTTCCAGTGTTAACTTTTCCCTTCATCTTAAGGCATCGGTTTTCACAATTACACTTGTTCAACAACTCTACTCATCTTCCTTTTCCCATATTTAGATTTGTCAGAACAATTACAGGTTATAAACTTTTGTAATTTTTGTACTATGTGTATCTGATGTCATATAAGTAATATTCCCATGGCTTAGGTTCCAAAGCAATCGTCTCACACTCCGGCCAAGGATAGTGTAATATTTCCCGTGCGCTTCTGATTGTCAGAGAGTGTATGCTATAACCTTGTTTCTCTGCATTAATATGCATCTTAAATTTTTCAGGATGTAACACAATACTTTATAAGGTCAATAATCCCTTTTAGGGATTCTGTCTCAGTAATTAAAAAGCTATTTCTTGTTCTTCTCTCAAATCATAAATTCGGTTTTTTTTTTTTAATTGAAAGGATTAAAGGTTGGGCAATACGGGAAAGTTTACAATGAAACACCGATAATACTCATCTAGTCCCAAAAATTAACAAATTTCTCTTGGTTGCTTTGGTGTTTAGTCGCTTTGCTCGGGTATACGTGAATCCCGTGTCAACTAACAACATGTCCTAAGAATTATACTCCTTGTCGCCAAAAGTTCGCACTTGGAAAACTTGGTATACAATTTCTTCTGCCTCAACATCTCCAAGATTGTTCGTTTTATTTTGAGTTGTAGGGTGCGCAAGTTTAAATTGTTGTAGCTTTTGTACCACTGTTTGTTGATTAATTCATTTTGGTACTAGATGATTTCCCCGGGCATTCTCAACACACTATTTCTGACCAAATCAAAGTTACCACCCCGGTTTGTGTCACGGTTTTCTCAAAAGTTAACTAGCTAACTGGATTAAAACATTGTGTGTATTTCAGTTGATCCGTACCTTTCATTTTTGATATCTTGGGTTCGTGTTTTCATTTCTCGATTTCGTTCTTTGGACGAAAATGTTTTGATATAAGAGTTTTAAATTTTTCCCATGTTGTAACGCCCGCTAATTTATCAGTTTAAAGATTTCTTGCGTGTAGAGTATGTATGTTTTCTTAGGAGTTGTCTGGCATCTTTCGTTGACCCGAACATCTTCCCGATACGTTAAATTACCTAACCTTTCCTTCCAAATACCATATCCATTAAACCTTGAGGGCTAATGTGTAACATTTTTTTTATATCATAAAATATGAAATAATCCTAACCCTAATCATTCAGCAGCCGATCGGACCTCAAGACCCCCCCAACCTGCTCGAAAATCTTCTGTCCAGCCGTGTTTCAACCGTAAAAACTTCAATTAAAGGTCGGTTTTATGATTCCCCATGTCTTTTACACCTTAATTGATCATATTAATGCGCTTATTGGTCGTTAAGGTTGAGTTTTGATGATAACAGTTTGCTGACAGATTCGTATACGTTTATTGTAGGGTCAGTAACATGATGATAATCCATTTTTTTTTATCGATTCTTGTTTCCATGATATTCTACTTTGAGTCTAGTTTCCAGAAAGGTATAATATGTAATTTTTGGACGAGATTTGAATGGTTTTTATGAATGTATTCTGGTCTGTCTTCCCGACATCATAACTCTTTTTCAACAAGTCCAAATTAGTTGGTTCTACGTCTGGAACTTAATATTTTGAGTTAAGAACCAAACCCAATTGGAATCGTTTAATTTGGTCTGGTAATTAATTTTATAAAAATAAAACCATTTTGTTGCGCACTGAAATAGCTGCACGTACCTTGCTGTGTTGGAGGAATTTTTATAATTTTTGTATCCAATAGAAAAATATAATAAAAATATTTTTGTAAACCAAAGACATTTATTAAAGTCTGGTAAAAATTTAATAATTTATTTCAAAGGTTATCCTATGTAATTAAATGCATCTTCGCATGCTAAAATATACACGTTTTACTCGTTATTCATCGATAAGTTCGTTTTAGACTTAACCGGTGGATGTTCAATTGTGTTCTTGTCGGGGCTGTTTGAAGTGACTTTTTGCACCCCAATATTCCTATGTATGTCCCGTATATCATACTTAAGTAAGTTGTTCATTGGTATTCGTTAGATTGGTCAACTAGTTGTAGCTTGATTGTTAGTGTTCGGTTGACTAGAATTGTAGTCTGGTGCGTTTAACGCGAGGGTTGAAGTGATTAACGACCAATTCATCTCGGGGACACTTTGTTTGATGTACGGGCTGTTTAAAATTCATTTTTATAAATTATGGGGCTTAATTGGCTGTCGGTTACTCCAACGGGTCGGTACAACGCGCCATTTCATTTATTGAGTAGTTGGTGCGTCGTGCTTGCGAGTTACCAACCCATTTGACTCGTGTGGACTTGTTGGTTGTGATTTTATCATGTTGGGTCCACACGGGGCTGAGTTGAATGTTAATGGCATAAACGACTCTGAAAAGCGCGTATCGGTATCACCTAGTGCTTCCGGGGGTAATTTGGGAATTCTTTATTCCCGGGAGTACCTTAGGGTTGATTTGGTGAATGTGAGACCTCGGGGGCTGTTGTGAGTAAGTTTGATGAGGTCGAGGGTTTCGGTAACTTGTACCATGTTAGAACGTCTCGTAGGATAAATGAGTCATCTTGATGTCATTAGTATTGATTGAATGTAAACCGACAGGTGTTTGAGTTTTGGGATTTCTTAGGGATTCTCTAGCTCGTGGTGAATCCGCATCTTGTGTCAGGTGAGTTCTTGATGCCCCGTTTAACTCTTTTTAATTTTTGGGCTAGCATACACACCTAAGCGATTTTGTTTGATGAAATGTTTTAAACTATCTTGCATAGGCTTGCTAGTATTAGTAGGCCTTGGAATGTTATAGAATGTGGGTATGTATATATATTATTGTATGGCCAATATTTGGCGAATGTTGTAGTCGTTATCGACTATGGAATGTTACGTATGCCTACTTCGTGTTTGCATGCGTTGAATTGAATGTTACGTGTTGGGGTTGTACGTTTTCTCGGCCCTGAATGTTATTATTGAATGTTATATATATATATATATATCATATATATATATATATATATATTTATTTATATATATATAGGAATGCACGTATAGAGATGTTCATACGTAAGGATGATTATTTATTAAATGTGATGACTTAACTGATGTATTTCCGTTTACAGTTTTAAAACCATTGGAATGATTATTAAGACTTTTGTTACTTATTTAAAACTTGAACTCACTCAGCTTAAGCTGACTTTGTGTGCATGTTAGTGTGAGTTTCAGGTTAGGAAGAGGATGCCTTATCGCTTGGACGTGCACGAAGATACTTGGACGGTGAAGGGCATACGAGATTTGAAGACTTTATTATTAAACATTTCCTTTTAAAAATTTTCATTAAAGATAATTAAGTTGGTTTTGGGCAAAATTCCCGGGTTTTAGGGAACTTGTTTTATAATTTATGTTTTCCGCTGCATTTACACTCTGAGATGTTTGTTTTAATGGAAGAAACCGTTTTCAAGTTTAATCATTTCAATAAGTATTTTGTATGAATACCAACTGTGGGGTTCCCGGGGTTCGGGGCCTTACAAGTTGGTATCAAAGCCATGGTTCGAGGGATCCGAGCATCCCCGAATGCTTGGACTCGAACTGTAAGAGAAAAACTAGTGCCCACCGCGAGTAGCTGCATGCCAAGAGGTAACTTAAAATTGTTTAGTCATTCCTTTTAATTTTAAAGTTTCCAGTATGTAATTAACTGTTTAAGTGTTAGATAGAATGCTAATGTGGTTAGGGGCAGGGGGTGCTTTGGACAGGTCGGTGAAGTAAACGACTAATAACACTTGATCAACGTTATTAGCAGTTTACCCTTACCTTCATGTTCTAAATACCACTTGTGTCTGACTATGTTAGGGTTCCCTCTTTGTAGGGATAGGATTTGGCTAACTCTCAAGTTGTTAGCGTTAAAGTTTCCTATCCTCTCGAACGCTTTGCGCGTAATTGTTTAGCTGAGGCGTAGCATGCTGTCACTCTGGGTTCCTTGGTACTTGACCGCTTAAATTCCTCGCTCCTTCAAGAATGTATGTGCAACTGTTTAGCTAAGTAGGAGCGTAATGCTATCCCAGATACCTTTCTACTTGATGAATTACCGGTGGCAGTCTTATTTTATTCGGGCGCCAATAGAAGTTTTGTGTCTACCGCTTTCTGTTCCTCGTTGAATAAATCACCCGAGCGCGTAGTCGATGTGTTTGAGGTTGAGGTCGCCGTAGGAAAATCTGCTTCCGTGTCTAGGGATACCATCGGTGATGTTCCTATCGTTCGGGATTTCCGGGACAGATGATTTGTCAGATGTGCCGCCGGACCGCGAGGTCGAGTTCCAGATAGATCTCGTGCCGGGCGCAAGACTAGTTGCTCGAGCCCTTTATCTTCTAGCATCGAATGAGATGAAAGAACTTATGGCCCAGTTGGAAGACTTGCTTGACAAGGGCTTCATTCGACCGAGCATCTCACCTTGGGGTGCCCCGGTCCTATTCGTTAAGAAGAAGGAAGATAGCATGCGAATGTGCATTGACTACCTTGAATTGAATAAGCTCACAATTAAAATCGGTACCCGCTCCCGAGGATCGACGACTTATTTGATCAGCTCCAAGGAGCTAGTTGGTTCTCGAAGATCGATCTTAGGTCCGGGTATCATCAGTTGAAAATTCGGGAGGAAGATATTCCTAAGACCGCATTCCGTACTCGTTACGGACATTACGAGTTCCTCGTGATGTCTTTCGATTTGACCAACGCACCGGCCGCGTTCATGGATCTTATGAACCGGGTGTGTAGGCCGATGCTCGACCGATCAGTTATTGTATTCATCGATGATATTCTGGTAAATTCCAAAAGTGAATCCGATCACGCGGGTCATCTCTTGGAAGTCTTGGAAGCTCTGCGAAAGAACAAGTTGTATGCGAAGTTTTCTAAGTGTTTTTTTGGTTGCGCGAGATTCAGTTCTTGGGTCATGTTATTAACCCGAGTGGTATTTTGGTTGATCCTGCAAAAGTAGAAGCCGTGAATGATTGGGAGTCTCCTAAGTCTCCATCTGAAACCCATAGCTTTCTGGGCTTGGCAGGGTATTACAGCCGCTTTATTCCCGACATTTCGAAAAAACTGCTTCTTCGCTGACCAAGTTGACTAAGAAGAGTGTTAAGTTCGTTTGGGGTACTGAGCAGGAGGAGGCTTTTCTGGAGTTGAAGAACAGGTTAACGCATGCCCCGATTTCAGCTCTACCTGAAGGCACCAATGATTTGGTGGTTTATTCTGATGCCTCTTATCAGGGGCTTGGGTGTGTTTTGATGTAGCGAGGTCGAGTCATCGCCTATGCCTCACGGCAGTTGAAGCCTCATGAGGCGAATTATCCTACGCACGATTTGGAGCTGGTGGCGGTGGTGTTTGCACTCAAGTTGTGGAGACATTATTTGTACGGTGTTCCTTGCGTTATCTATACCGATCATAAGATCTTAAAATGTTTCTTCAAGCAAAAGGAACTGAATATGCGACAGCGTTGATGGTTAGAGTTGATTAAGGACTACGATCTAAAGATTATGTACCATCCGGGTAAGGCTAACGTGGTAGCCGACGCGTTAAGCCGGAAGGAGAGACCAAAACCTATTCGTGTGAAATCCTATCAGCTTATTCTCAAACCCGACATTTTGAAACAAATAGCCAACGTCCAGAAAGAAGCCTTACAGGTGGAATGGATTATGTTAGAACGCATTTGGGGTCAGGAAAAGTTGTTGGAAGAAGTTGGCGATGGGGTAAAGTATAAGTATGGGCGTTTATGGGTACTGAGGTATGGGGTATTCAGAGATAAAATTTTAGATGAAGCGCACAAGTCGCGCTATTCCATTCATCCGGGCGCGACCAAGATGTACCAAGACCTGTAGAAGAATTATTGGTGGCCTGCAATGAAGTTTGAGGTGGCTCAGTATGTGAGTAAGTGCTTGACGTGTCTACAAGTTAAGGCCGAGCATCAGAAGCCGTTTGGGAAACTTCAGCCATTGGAAATACCTGAGTGGAAATGGGAACATCTTACGATGGATTTTGTGACTAAACTACCTCGTACCCCTAGGGGTAATTATGACACCATTTGGGTAATCGTGGATAGACTGACCAAGAGCGCTCATTTCTTGCCGATTCGAGAGACCTTTAATTCTGAACAGCTGGCCGATGTGTTTATTCGTGAGATCGTTTCTAGGCACGGGGTGCCGGTATCTATTGTTTCGGATAGGGATACGCGTTTTACCTCCAGGTTTAGGAAAAAGTTTCACGAGGAGATGGGTACCAAACTCCTCATCAGTACGGCCTATCACCCGCAGACGGATGGTCAGTCCGAGAGGACCATTCAAACTCTTAAGGATATGTTGCTGGCCTGTGTAATCGATTTTAGTGGTAGTTGGGATCGTCACTTACCGTTGGTAGAGTTCTCGTATAATAATAGTTATCACGCCCTGATTGGGATGCCACCGTTTGAGATGCTGTATGGGAGGAGGTGTAGGACTCCAGTCTGTTGGGGTTCCGTTGGTCAGAAGCAGTTGGGTAATTTGGAGGTGGTCGAGGCTAAGACCGAGAAGCTCGATAAGATAAGGGCTTTTTTGAAGGCCGCTCATGATCGTCCAAAGTCTTATGCGGACAAGAGGCGAAGGCCTATTGTGTTTGAGGCTGGAGATCGGGTTATGTTGAAAGTTTCCCCTTGGAAGGGTATTATTCGTTTTCGTAAGAGGGGGAAGCTTAGTCCGAGGTTCATAGGTCCGTGCCGTATTTCGTCCCGTGTTGGTGAGGTAGCGTATAGACTGGAGCTGCCCGATGAGCTCGCAGAGATTCATCCTACGTTCCACGTGTCCCATCTGAGGAAATGTTTAGCCGATGAGGAGGCCCATGTGCCTGTTGATGATATTGAACTTGATAGTAAGCTGAACTACGTTGAGCAACCGATTGCTATTCTGGACTGTCAGGAAAGGCGTCTGAGGAATAAAGTGATTAGGCAGGTGAAAGTGCAGTGGAGACACCGTAGGGGTTCCGAGGCTACTTGGGAGTCCAAAGACGAGATGATGAAGCACTACTCGCAGTTGTTCCTGTCGCATCGGGATTCGGGTACGAATCCCATTGTAAGGGGGTGGACCTGTAACGCCCGCTAATTTATCGGTTTAAAGATTTCCTGCATGTAGTGTATGTATTTTTTCTTGGGAGTTGTCCGGCATCTTTCGTTGACCCGACCATCTTCCCGGTATGTTAAATTACCTAATCTTTCCGTACAAGTTACCATATCCCTTAAACCTTGAGGGCTAATGTGTAACATTTGTTTTATATCATAAAATATGAAATAATCCTAACCCTAATCATTCAGCAGCCGATCGGACCTCAAGACCCCCCCTGCTCGAAAATCTTCTGTCCAGCCGTGTTTCAACCGTAGAAACTTCAATTAAAGGTCGGTTTTATGATTCCCCATGTCTTTTACACCTTAATTGATCATATTAACGCGCTTATTGGTCATTAAGGTTGAGTTTTGATGATAACAGTTTGCTGACAGATTCGTATACGTTTATTGTAGGTTCTGTAACGCAATGATAATTCATTGTTTTTGATCGATTCTTGTTTCCATGATACTCTACTTTGAGTCTAGTTTCCAGAAACGTATAACATGTAATTTTTGGACGAGATTTGAATGGTTTTCATGAATTTATAAGATTGAGTGTCAAAGCTGACGCGGGATGATGTATTCTGGTCTGTCTTCCCGGCATCATAACTCTTTTTCAACAAGTCCAAATTAGTTGGTTCTACTTCTGGAACTTAATATTTTGAGTTATGAATCAAACCCAATTGGAATCGTTTAATTTGGTTTGGTAATGAATTTTATAAAAATAAAACCATTTTGTTGCGCACTGAAATAGCTGCACGTACCTTGCTGTGTTGGAGGAATTTTTATAATTTTTGTAACCAATAGAAAAATATAATAAAAATAGTTTTGTAAACCAAAGACATTTATTAAAGTCTGGTAAAAATTTAATAATTTATTTCAATGTTTATCCTATGTAATTAAATGCATCTTCGCATGCTAAAATCTACACGTTTTACTCGTTATTGATCGATAAGTTCGTTTTAGGCTTAACCGGTGGATGTTCAATTGTGTTCTTGTCGGGGCTGTTTGAAGTGACTTTTTGCACGCCAATCTTCCTATGTATGTCCCGTATATCATACTTAAGTATTTTGTTAATTGGTATTCGTTAGATTGGTCAACTAGTTGTAGCTTGATTGTTAGTGTTCGGTTGACTAGAATTGTAGTCTGGTGCGTTTAACGCGAGGGTTGAAGTGATTAACGACCAATTCAGCTCGGGGACACTTTGTTTGATGTACGGGCTGTTAAAAATTCATTTTTTTAAATTATGGGGCTGAATTGGCTGTCGGTTACTCCAACGGGGTCGGTACAACGCGCCATTTCATTTATTGAGTAGTTGGTGCGTCGTACTTGCGAGTTACCAACCCATTTGACTCGTGTGGACTTGTTGGTTGTGATTTTATCATGTTGGGTCCACACGGGGCTGAGTTGAATGTTAATGGCCTAAACGACTCTTAAACGCGCGTATCGGTATCCCCTAGTGCTTCCGGGGGTAATTTGGGAATTCTTTATTCCCGGGAGTACCTTAGGGTTGATTTGGTGAATGTGAGACCTCGGGGGCTGTTGTGAGTAAGTTTGATGAGGTCGAGGGTTTAGGTAACTTGGACCATGTTAGAACGTCTCGTAGGATAAATGAGTCATCTTGATGTCATTAGTATTGATTGAATGTAAACCGACAGGTGTTTGAGTTTTGGGATTTCTTAGGGATTCTCTAGCTCGTGGTGAATCCGCATCTTGTGTCAGGTGAATTCTTGATGCCCCGTTTAACTCTTTTTAATTTTTGGGCTAGCATACACACCTAAGCAGTTTTGTTTGATGAAATGTTTTAAACTATCTTGCATAGGCTTGCTAGTATTGGTAGGCCTTGGAATGTTATAGAATGTGGGTATGTATATATATTATTGTATGGCCAATATTTGGCGAATGTTGTAGTCGTTATCGACTACGGAATGTTACGTGTTGGGGTTGTAGTTTCTCGGCCCTGAATGTTATTATTGAATGTTATATATATATATATATATATATATATATATATATATATATATATATATTTATATATATATATATATTTATATATATAGGAATGCACGTATAGAGATGTTCATACGTAAGGATGATTATTTATTAAATGTGATGACCTAACTGATGTATTTCCGTTTACAGTTTTAAAACCGTTGTAATGATTATTAAGACTTTTGTTACTTATTTAAAACTTGAACTCACTCAGCTTAAGCTGACTTTGTGTGCATGTTAGTGTGAGTTTAAGGTTAGGAAGAGGATACATTATCGCTTGGACGTGCACGAAGCTACTTGGACGATGAAGGGCATACGGGATTTGAAGACTTTATTATTTAACATTTCCTTTTAAAAATTTTCATTAAAGATAATTAAGTTGATTTTGGGCAAAATTCCCGGGTTTTAGGGAACTTGTTTTACGATTTTTGTTTTCCGCTGAATTTACACTCTGAGATGTTTGTTTTAATGGAATAAACCGTTTTCAAGTTTAATCATTTCAATAAGTATTTTGTATGAATACCAACTATGGGGTTCCCGGGGTTCGGGGCCTTACAGATGTCATGGGGATAATTGCCTTTTGTTCCCGAATTCGTACAATCATTTTCCACCACACAAGGGCGTGGCTAAGTAGTGTAATAGTACCATAATTGATGATACAATTTGATGGGAGCTACTGGTATGGATGACAAGCTTTATCGTCTCGATCCATTTTACTAAATCCTTTTATTCTTTAGTACCACTAGAATTTACATTTTTGTACGACTTAAATTGTTTAAACGAGTATTCCCGTCGTGAAGGATCACAGTTGTTACAACTAGTATTTGTGTTCGGTAAATGATTTTTGTTGACAATGGCATTTAGTGGGGGAAATTATTGTTAATGTTAGTATCACCAGTGTCCCGTGGGGGAGTATTATACATGACAATGTTCGTATTTGTCGAGAAAATAACATTTGTAGGTGTATTAGTATTGGTTGGCGAAATAATATTTGCGGCCGTATTAGTGGTTGGCATTTGATTTGTATTCATTGTCGTATTAATGCCGGCAGCGAATCACGTTGCGATTGTCAGAGTTACTATCTGTAGTTGCCGAATAATCATTTCGGCCACAACTGCCTCAAATCACCTGTTTGTTTTCTTCGGGGCCATTCTATAATGATAAACAACTAAACTTCACATAACAGTAATTTTCCCTATCTCATTGCGCAGGGAATCACATTAGCTAACATTCAGGTAATTCAAATAGCAGATACGTATTACACACACCGAATCATATATCCATATACCCAGGATAGTACATAGATTTAGCCTGATAAAGCCATTGTTTTCATGTATACATCGAAAATTGTCATCCCATGACAAGAAATTTTAACCTGGTAAGGGTCAATGTTTGTACTAATAGATCCAAATCATCTCCCATATCAGCATAGCCCACTACCAAATGGTTGCATGGAGTATCGAAACTGTGCACTACATTATCATACTATCTGTTCTTGTCTATTCGAGCACACATTATAATAATTACAAATAGTTCACAACTTGTACAACAATTATTTAGATGTAGTCCCACCATTGGTTAACTGTTTTATCCTGCCTCTCTCGTAAATATACATTTGTTCGTTATGAGTTTAAACAGTATGTTGTAGTTGGGGGCATTTGTATACTTCCCTTAACCTTTGGATGTTATTAAATATAACTATATAATATTCTTTCATCGGATTATTCAGTACCCGTAAGCATGCTGGGTCTACCAAGAGTGATGATTTATTAGTTGGGAGTAATTATGTTCTCAATCAAGATACACCATCGGTCTGCAAGTGTGAGGGTTCCCCTTTATGATAAACTGATCGGAGTGGCAACAATATGGGAGTGGTTGGAGGTACTCATACACAAATGATTTGATAAATTTATTAATTGTGGAGGGTTCATCAAAGTCAGCGGTACTGGTGAGATATAAGAGAATTATTATTTTCATAATTGGTGTATGATATATGTAGGTGGTCACGGATTATTATATTATTAAAATTTTAATAGGATAGCTGTTATATTTATGATTTGATAAATCATTCTCTTTCCTAAGTATTTCCTTGTGAGTAGTGTTTGTTTTTAAACAACGGAGGTGGAGAGATGACTAGAAAATAGTTCAGTTTATTGTTAGAAACTGGTATGTGAGATAAAGATTAGGTCCGAATCGAAAAGTGTTATGTTTCCTTGAGATGAACATATGTAGATCACACCCTTCAGAGTTTCTTTCTGGGTCTTAAATTTTGGCTCGGTCTATGGTTCGATCGTACAATAAGATTCAATTTGGACTCGATAATGCTTTATCAACATTCTCGCTTATAGGTAACACCAGTTCTTCATCCGATATGAGGCTACCGATCTCGACAACTTTTGGTTCAACAATTTATTATAAAAATAATATTTTTCGACAACCGGAATCAGAGTGGGAATATTATTACTTGTGGCCAAATAAAATATTTTATTTGTTATGATCATATATAATATTAATTACGATAAAATATAATATTAGTTTTAATAAAATACAATTTTAAATTAATATTAATTATAATCGAATATAATATTCGTTACACGGAGACTTAGTATTATCGACAGTATAGTACGTATACGTATTCGTACACCTTGTTTCAGTTAAGCACGTATGCTTGTTATATATACATATATACATACTCAGCATTACCTTTTATACACATATGTTGCCATTTTTACCTACCCATACGTTCCGCGACTTCTCCTCGAATTCCCTCGTACAAGCAAGTCTGTTATTATGTTCCAGACCACAATAACCCACTTGACCTACAAGTTTATCCCGGCATCCATCAGCATATAATATTAAATTATTATTTATTTTCCCAGAGTTAATCGAGCCTACGGTTATATTTTAGTTATCCTAAGGGATAACCTAATCCTTTATAACCAATGGCACTGATACCTACTTCGGAAGCGTAAAACGGAAATGTAAGAGAAACCTCTGATATCAACCACATTGTTTATAAAGAACAATACAAACTACTTTTAGAATATTTTACATTAATCTAACTTCATTTACAACTAGGTGATACAAACAAAATCCAGCCCCTTAAGCGGTTTTACTTTCTATTAGCACACTTGCATCAATTCACCCAGCATTGATCGCAAGTCTAACATGTAACACATTGACTTTCCAATCCAGTACCTGAAAAATATGTTAAAACAGGTCAACTACAAATAGTTGGTGAGTTTTATGAGTTTCAAGAAATCAGTTGTGCGTACAACAATCACAGTTTGTAAATACACAAGTATGTATGTATGTATGTTCACAAGTACGTTTATTTGTATGTTTATGATGTAATTATGCTAAGCTACAGTGAAGCCTTGACTGTCTGTGCTGCATGCATCCATTTCCCACGCCCAATCAACCACTATGGCTCCCCTTCCGCCCACAACATGCTCCGGTAGCTAGTCTAACACTACATAGCCTGTTTGTATAAGTATGGTCATGTGCAAATGGCGCTATGTGACACGAAAACTCGGCCGATTCCATTTGGTTTTGTCAAACCAATAGTACTATTCACAAGCCACCGGCTCGGAGTTAATCACTGTGTTAGTGGTGACTTTCGTGCGTTAGCACTTAGATAATTCCCATCATCAAACAATTCAGAGTATATGATTATGTATCAACATGTTTTTCACCCCAAAAATTTCGCAAAAACAATTTGAAAGTGGGGTCATGAAACTCACTATTTAGCACTGTACAGCTCGCGATTTGTTCGATTTGCTATCACAAGTTCCTTAGCGGGTTTGGCTCGTTTTCTCCTTTCTAATCAAGGTTTCAAGCTCTTGTGCTTCTATGCAGGCTAGATACAAGTCCTAGGGTTTTGAAAGCTTGCTGAAGAAGATGAAGTTCCCGAGATTTTTGATGTTCCAAAATATCTCTAAGTATTATATATTAAATATACTAAATAATAATAATAATATAAAGTGTTTTTTGTCCACTTTGTTGGGCTTGGGCTTGTTGGGCCCAATTTTGGCCCATTAGTCTTGTTTTGTGTACCCGAACATGAAATCCCGAGTCCAAGTTTCGTTCGGGTTCGGTTTTTGACGCGAAAAACATATAAGGAGCGTCAAATAGTGCGAAAACGAGTGTTTTTAGGCTATTTTTGTGTAAATTTATAAAAACATATTATACGTTTGTAAAATTCGAAAGTATTTTCACGGATCACTTAAAACATTTCCATTAAGTGTTTTGTAAGTCTTTTTTGGCTTAACGGATGATACAATGCTTGGTTAGTAACTACCTTTCACGTTTAAATCTATAGCGGGTAGTTAAACGAGCATGTTTTCGTTAAACCTGTTTGCTATCGAAATAAGGCCATAAAACTAATATATTATCTTATATTAATCGTATATCACTTATAAATGGCCCCTCGGGATATCTGGATCATAACCAGACCCGCTCGATTAATCGTTCGATCGTTACGTAATAAGCGTTTAATCGTTAAATCGGTAACTACGTACTGTGGTGTACCTGGTTTTGGCTCAAATGTCACAGCTAATTTGATAGTTAAACAAATTCAATTCTAATAAAAATGACGGGTTTGTGATTAACAAATCTGTTGGAATATCAGATCATTAAGAGTGATCAAAAATCATATTTTAGGGCTAACTAAGTAAAAACGGAACTTTTTGTGACAAATCCGGACAATTCGGATGGATTTTGCGCGTTTTTCTCCAAACCAGGCTGAATAATCGGAAATAAGCCCCGTAGCGAATCCATACATCTAATATATGATTTCCCTTTATAAATTTAATCATTTTATCAACCAACACGTTTACCCAAATTATTGTGGTCATACCTGTTTTGAAAACGCATAAACGATCAACTTGGCCCAGCAAATGAAACAGTGAAACTGAGCCAAGTTCGGCTTTAAACATAAAGCATTGAATAATGTCACAATCTAAGCCTATTGGTATGTTCTGGGCTTGACAGCTATACCCAGACTAGATATAAAGCCCCGTTTATTAGGGAGATTATAATAATATTAAAATATTAATATTATTATAATATTGATTATAGGATCTAAGTGTTAGCAAGCAGAACAAACCGCTATCTGATATCGTGTTGAATACCTACTAAACTGTGAGTTTCATAACCCTTCTTTTAAACAGTTTTACGAGTTTTTGGGAAGAAAAGCATGTTTGATTATATATACATACCTGAAACATGTGATGATGTGAATTATCTAAGTGCTAACACATGAAAGTCCCCACTAACACGGTGATTAACTTTGAGCCGGTGGCTTGTGAATAGTACTATTGGTTTGACAAACCCAAACAGAGCCGGCATGGATTGCTACCACTTTACACCGTTTGCACATGACCATAATTATACAAACAAGCTATGTAGTGTTAGACATGGCTACTTGGAGCCTGTTGTGGACGGAAGGGGAGCCACAGTGGTTGATTGTGCGTAGGAAATGAAGGCACGCATCACGAACGAACAGTCAATGCTTCACTATAGCTTTGCATAAAGTAAACATACAAAAAATGACTTGTGATTACGTATAACTAACTTCTTGAAACTCGTGAAACTCACCAACTCTTGTAATTGGCCCACTTTAACATGCTTTGCAGGTGTACCAAAGTTGGAAATAAATTGATGATGTGCTACCTGTTATGGAATGTGATCATTGCTGTGTGAATAGATGCAAGCGTACTAGTAAGGAGTGGGACAGTTAAAGAACCAGTTTTGTTTTGTGTCACCTAGATTGTAAACGAAGATATAATAATGTAATATATTGTAAATTAGTTTATAATGTTTCTTTATAAACAATGTGGTTGATACCAGAGATGTCTATTACATTCCCATTTTACGCTTCCGCATTTGCTAGTCGGGGTGTGACAGAAGTTGGTATAAGAGACATTGGTTATAAGGGATTTAGTTATCACTTAGGATACCTAAAATATAACCGTAGGCTCGATTCACTACAAAAAAAATGCCATATAGTGACACACAAAAAGTGCCACTAAAGACCCATGTAAGAATGTGTGGCACACATAAAAAGTGCCACTAGAAGCGGTGATGCAAAAGCCTTTTAGTGGCACTTTTTTGATTTGCCACATAATGTTTTAAGGCTTTTAGTGGCACTTTTTTTTTTGCCACAATATAATAAAAGTCTTTTGTGGCACATTTTTTGTGCCATTAAAAAGTAATCTTAGTTTTATCTTTATGCTAGTTTTAGTGACACTTTTGTTTTGCCACAATATAAAAAGAACTTTTGTGGCATAAATTTTGTGCCAGTAAAAACGATTTATATTAAGTATATGTACTACTTTTAGTGGCACATAATTTTGCTATAAAAATCACATGATTTACAACATAATATAAAAGTTCGATAAAATTGTAAATGTAGAAATCATAATTTTATAACTTCAACAATAAGTTCAATTCAACACACATTCCAAATGTTAAAAAAAAACAATGTAATAAGAAACATAATCCAACCAAATGTGACAAGATGAGTCTAAACATTCTTTTAGGTGAGAATTTCACTTTCACGAAGCTTAGCTTCAAAGCTTCTCATGATATCTACCTTGCCATCATCAATCATATAAACAAGCATTAGTATTGATTAAAAAATATATAAAAGTTATTTTTCTATGAAAGTCATTTTATTTAATTCAAAAGAAAAACATGTATAAGATAATGGTTCAAATACCTAACTAGAAAGAAAGAAAAACCGTAACATATTACCTTAATTGCAAAAGTTGACAGAAATTTAAAGATCAATTGTCTAAATGTTTTCTTGCCCTGTAAAACACAAAGTTTTAGATGATCAGTTTAGGGTTCATACCAAGGTTACAATATAAGCACATCCATTAATTTGGAAAAATAAAAAAAAAGTAAAAACTTAAAAGTAATTACCATTATCATTAGGAATTCTTGAAGATGACATTTCGTTAACCGATGAAGTATTGTTATTCACCAAATAACCAACACCAGGGACCAAAAAGATATAAATGAAACAAATGCTATACATAATTATATATAAAAGAACAACTAATGGTTCGTGCATGTAATTACCTGTATGTTCATGTTGCCTAGAACTGAATACAAGTTTGCATTGCGAATATGTTCTTGGATTATTACCGCCATAGCATTGACTACACTCTTTAATTGATCAATAGTTTGTGAATCTTTCGAAGAAGTGCTGTTACTTTTTTCCGCCGGTATCCTTCCAACTAATCGAACGTACCCTCTTTTCTCCGGGCCTTTAACTTTTGAGTATTCATCGATTGTAAAATCATTTGGATCAGCAGGTGTGATTGTTGAGTCATTTGCAATATCTTTTAACGAAGCTTAAGAGTGTAATATAATAAGTAATCATAAAAATAAAAATAAACACATCCATAATATATAGGAACATTAAAATACAATACCACAACATGAGCAGCTTGATCATCAACTATGCTACCATTTTTACAAGTGCGAGTTTTTACATACATTTCTCCTCGTGTTGGATGTACACCATTATTTTCTGCTGCCTGTAATTTAGGTTTGGTGGTTAGTAAGGGAAATAAAAACCCATAAATAAAATAATAAGTGTCCAGAATAGCTAGATTAATAATAGCATTTCATGACTTAGTCTAGCAAACGACTTTGTCCTACTAACACGGGGCTCTTTCATATTTGAGTGGCTCGATCTCTTAGCATCACATGTTTCCTGTGGTAAATGGTAAATAAATATACGATAAGGCCGTCGTTTTTAGCATAAAACTAGTCAGCATATCGGACCAAAGCAACCCGACCAAATTAAAAAAAAATATAATTAGCTGAACCATCGTATCAATAAATGATACACTTAAATGGTTCGGTAGTTGGATAAAGTTTTTTTCACCCAATACCCGAATAACCTAACTCGATTAACCGAAACATGATTAATTTATCCAAATCTTTAATACATAATATGAAATCTTTTATCTAATCCCAATATTATATGTATTATATAAGAAATTAAAGTTACACAACATTGTTACCTGAAACTCTAGAGTGAACCAACGGGTAACAAGTTCTTTGAATTGATCTTGATTCAATCTGTTATCATTTTTAACTTGTTGTGACACGATTTCATCACCATAAGGCTTGTATCATATGCACGATCCTTTAACGAACCTTTCCACGCTCTCCATTTGTAAGGCCCCGTTACTGGTAGCCCTACTTTCGTGTTGGATTTACTCATAAACACAGTTCTAAATATCAGAGTTAATTAAAACATTTACGCGGAATATAAAACTTTCATAAAACATTACATAATTCATAACTTGTCTCAAAACATCCTTTGTCTTTCAACATTAAAGCATTAAAATTAAAACATCATAAGTCTTCAGATGCCAGGCTCTTATTCAATGCCATGTGTCTCCTCAAGCGAGCTGCCTCATCCTACTCACCTGCGTGCATACTAAAAGTCAGCTACGCTGAGTGAGTTCTAGTTAATCATACACTATACAATACACATAAACTTATATTCTTTCATTCATACTTTCATACTTTCATTCTTTCATACTTTCATTCTTTCATACTATCATACTTTCATTCTTTCATACTTTCATTCTTTCTTAAGTATTAACTTACCTTCATATCTTACGTTATAAAGAGCATTACGCCCTACATTCCTCGAGTATTATTAGGGCTCGGTACCCTCCTTCCTCGAGCATTATTAGGGCTCGGTACCCTCCTTCCTCGAGTATTATTAGGGCTCGGTACCCTCTTTCCTCGAGTATTATTAGGGCTCGGTTTCCCTCTTTCCACGAGTATTATTAGGGCTCGGTTTCCCTCTTTCCTCGAATATTAGTAGGGTTCGGTTCCCTAGTTCTCGAATATTAGTAGGGTTCGATTCCCTCTTCGTTACCATACAACCATACATCATACCTCGAGTATTATTAGGGCTCGGTACCCTTTTCGTAACCATACAACCATGCAACCGTCATTTCCTTCTTTTATTAACTTTATCACGTTCATACACATAAGCATACATATCATACTTACCTTACACATAGCGTTACAACCTGACAGTACGTGCAATATCCGAAGATCGTTCACGTACCATCAAGCAATCATTCCTACATATCATATCATTCACATAAGGCATACACTTATCTCTTAGGATAAGCGTATTAACAAACATATCGAGTATGCACACAGCCCCGAAAACATAACACATAAATGGGGCTAGAACTCACCTGAACACGGTTACGTTCACCGTTAATCGTAATCCCTTTCTTCAGTTGTGCACGGCTGACTGTATAACAAGTATACGTATCAATTAACTATCACTTCTCATAATGTATTTCTATCTTTATATGACCCACAACGAACGGGGGTCCGGGGGCAGCGCCCCTGGCAGCGGGGTCTAGGGGCGGCAGCCCCTAGCAGGGTCCAAGGGGCAGAGCCCCTGGCTGGGGTCGAGCTGTCATCAGGCGAACTTGGCTTTAGGCGAAGTTAAGCCTCAGGCGAACTTAGCTCTAGGCGAAGTTGTCATCAGGCGAACTTAGCTTTAGGCGAAGTTGCCATCAGGCGAACTTAGCTTTAGGCGAAGTTGCCATCAGGCGAACTTAGCTTGCAGGCGAAGTTCATCAGGCGAACTTGGCTTGCAGGCGAAGTTCATCGCTTTGAAGGCGAAGTTGCCCAGATGAAGGCGAAGTTGCCCAGATAGCTGCAGTTTCGGTTTCTGTCCAACATTTCGAGCGATTTTAACACCCTTGTTACGGTTCAACATCACCCACTACGCTTCCCGACCATTTTCGGTCGTTTATACACTAAAAGCTCGGATCTTTAAACTTCAAAGATCAAGAATCATACCTTTTTGAGCTTGTTTGGGTCTTGTTTATTTGCTTAATCACAACTAGTCTCTCTCTCTCACACTCTCGGATCTCGCCTCTCTCTTCCGGCCGCCGGCGGTTGAGGTGTGTGGTGTGTGTGTTTTGGAAGTGTTAGAGAGTATGGTAAAAATGAAGATATTTTGGGATTTTGGGGGTATTTATATCCCTGAAATCCCATTCTCATTTAACCCATCTCAATTAATCCAAGTCCAAGACCCGCTCCTTACCCGATATTAATTAATTACGCGAAATCACTAAACATAACTTCCTTTATTCATCATTAAAATTTTAGGATGTTACACCATTTTCTTCATGTGCTATGGAAGATCCATTTTTTTATCTTCTCTGTTTCATTTGGATGGATAACAAATTTAGACTGCAAAATAAAAACCCCCTATTAAGTAGCCTTAACATAAAATTACCAATTTGACCTATTACGGTTAAAAAGTAAGATGCTTAATAGCCTACCACATTAAAGGCTACATACAAGATGCAAACAATGAGTAAACATAGACTACAAGTTAAAAAATTTTACATAAATTATCACATACCATAACAAGTGCATACATGTCCTCTTTTTTTGTGTGGGAACCTTTCTCCAGTCTGAATATTCAATGGATACATGCTCGGGCATCCTCACGAGCATCCCAAGGAATTGAACAACCTCATTACCTTCATCCCAAATAGGTATTCCGAAATTGTTGAATGTGACAACTATTCTTTATGTACTATCCATCTTCCAAATTTCAGCTTTTTGTGTATAGTCTCTTGCATTTTTAGGAGCACCTAACAAGTTTGAAAATACAAAACAAGTACAAAAACAATATTATACAGTATGAACATATCTGCTATCGTTTTTGTTTTTAAAACATCATTACAAATTGTATATAGTATTTATTACCTTGTATTTCACTACTTTGATGAGCTTGAGTTTCAAAAACCTGTGGTCATCAACATCGTCTTCAACATGGTCACCATCAACATGATCTTCAATACGCTCATTTGAGACGATGGAAGTGATATGCAACCTCCTACGCCTACCTTTACTATTGGCTTTTGACACAAAAGCTGATGCCTTTTATTTTTCAGTGCCTTAAAATTGTTTTGCAATATTGTCTTCATCTTCGCAAAAGTCGTGATCATCCATTTGTATCTCATGTGGGTTATTTGTATCCATCATATTGCCCACGTCTTCATACTCATTATATTGATCAACATCATCTACTTCAATACCCACTATTTTAATTGAGCAAACTTTAAGATTAAGAAAATGATACCTTGAAGTATCTCTTCCTCATCAAATAAATCAACACCTGTCTTAGCTCCTCCTATTTACCTTTGCGTATTTCACTCATAGGAACCATTGGAAGTTGTTTAATCGGTTTTGTTGCATTAGAAATTGAAGGAACCTTTTGAGAGACATTTGGAGCAACCACTCGATGTAACTTCGTTTGTTTAGCAACTCTTTTCATGGACATTGGTGAAATATATTGTCGATGGTGTTGCTAAAACATATCTATTTTCATTAGAAAAAATGTGTACATCAAATAAAATAAATAGAGTTTTGATAATCAGATTACCTTTTTGGAAACAACACGTGTAGCAGCTTGTTGGTAATCTTCCTCACTATCATCACTTGGATCTGGGACGTAGTCTACATCCCCGGCAATAGTGCTTTGGTTCACTGTTTTTTTCTTCACTAGATGTCTTTGTGCCATACTAGTCAAAGAGTTTACAATGTTTTTACTCCTAGGTTTCTTAGTCTTTCTTGGTTCTCTTGAACCCTCATCTTTCTTAGTTTCAAATACTCATTATCTTGTCCATTTGAATTTTGAATGTTCTTGCTATTTTTTACCATTGTATATGATTAAAGTAAAAAAAGTAACCAATAAAGATAATCAAATTAGCTTAATAGCACAAAGAAAATGGCACATTTTGGCAATAAAAAACGGGTAATTAAAATAAATAGATACTGAACTGCTACTATAAAGTTTTATAAATTAACAAGTCCTGATCATATTAGCTATATAGAACTGATGATGCAAAAACAAAACTATTATTTCATTATAATTGCCAATGATTCAACAACCAACCCTAATTCATATTTCCCAAATCACAGGATGATTCTGTCACTAAATTAAACAAAGTCAACAATCCTTAATCTCAATTTGATCAATACCTGGTTATTTGCAGATCACTAGACAAAATTAACTGAAGCAGAGGGTGAGACAGGAACGAGTAGAACTGGAGCTATGTCGATGATGATGGGAATGACGCTTGAAGACCAGATGGCATAAGCTCCGATGATTGCAAGTCTGATTCGGTAGTTATTCTATAATATCATAAACCTAATATCATCAGGAGATGCGTAAGTTATGGAAATGGGGTTGGACATTTAGGGTAAATAGAATTAAGGAGGGAATTTCTAATTTTTTAATAGATTTTAGAAAAATTAGGAGGGAACATGTTATTTATTTATATACATAATGTCTATCATAGCATATTTTAGTATCATTTTGGGGTTTTTATTTGTTTATAAGCTAAACTATATACAAATTATAAAATTTTATATTTGTATAATACAATATTTTTAATAAAGAGATGGTTATTTTTATGTGTTTAATAAACGATAAAAAAAAATTGCATTTATAGACTTAAGTTACATTATAAAAATATAAAAATATATGTGCATTGATAGTAACCATTTCGAGTTGAATATGATGAATTAAGGCCAATTTAGAGTGAATTGAGTACATTAGAGGTTAACTGTGGTATCTTAAGGCCATTTACAAACATTTAAGGTTATTGGGTGAATTACTATCATTCTTGGTCAAATATGGTTATTATATATCACTTTTGATTATTGATGTTCGTACTGGGTCATTGATAGCCATTAAAGGTCATTAACAACTTGTTTGAATGTGTTAAGTATCTTGCAAACTCATTTAGTTAAGAATTCGAACCTGACCCATGATCTAACTTGTTTGACCTGCTTATATTGCTTTATAGATGTAAAGTCAACATACAAAATGTGATTGAGGCTGGATTAATGGCTCTCGTGTTCGTATTTCTATTTCCGATAAGGGCTCGAGAACATTCTGAAAGTGTGTGAGGAGGAAAAGCAAGCCAGCAACATAGTAACTTTTTTATTTTATGTTTTGTTTGTATTTATTTAGGAAAATATTTTATTGTTTGAATGTGTTTAATTTTAGTTATTTAATTTCTTAACTAAACTGAGGTTATTATTTTATCTTTATTGCTTGTTTTTTTAACCCCGACATTCGAAATGTTTGTATATGATTTGTATATCAAAATCAATCTACCTCTCAGGGTTCTGTTATATTATTCCCAATGATACCCATTTTGCCCCTAATTTCAACATACTGCAACAACATTAGATGTTTAGTGTTGACCTAAATTTTGACATTTTTGATCAAAAGTAGTAAATTCATTTTATGGTTTGAAGGCTATAAATATTACGAGGCTGTACACAACGACATTGGTTAAGATTTAGTTATATGGATGAAATGTTCATATTTTAATATAAGCTGTAAGAACATAGGTTGAAGTGACTCATGTATATAGTTTAGTAAATATTAATTGATACAAGGCGCATTTGAAAAAAAGTGTTTTCTCTCAATGTTAGTATAATTGTCGCCAAGCGAATGTGGTAAACACAAAGTGAAATTAAATACCAAAATTTTATTGACACACTAAATGCCACTAAAAGCGTGCCAAACAAATATGGCATACATAAAACGCCACTAAAACTAAAATTTTTAGTAGCACAAATACTAAATGCCACAAAAAGTGTGTGCCAACCAAACGTGTCATATGCAAAGTGCCATTAAAACCTAAATATTAGTGGCACAAACGCTAAATGTCTCTAAAAGTGTGTGTTAAGCATATATGGCAGACACAAAGTGCCACTAAAACCTAAAATAGTGGTACAAAAGCTAAATGCCATTAAAAATGTGTGCCACTAAATGGCATTTTTTTGTAGTGATTATCTCTGGGAAAACAAATAATAATTTAATATTATATATTAATGGATACCGGGATGAACTCGAAGGGCAAGTGAGTTATTATGGTTCATAACATAATAACAGACTTGCTTTTATGAGAGAATTCGGGGAGAAGTCGCAGAACATACTGGTAGGTAAAAATGGCAACATATGTGTATAAAATGTAATGTTAAGTGTGTGTGTGTGTGTGTGTGTATAGGGGAGGGGTTTTTTGAGAACCATGTTGAGTCAAGAACTTAAGAACTCTATTTTAGGCCATACATTTAATTAAATGAATTGAAATATGTGGTTAAGATTAAATCTGGCAAAAAAGTCAAAGAGGAGAGAGAATAACTATCTACAGTGATTACACAAATTTAAACGTCCGTTACACATATGTAATAAGTCGACTCGGTGCGTAAAAAATTATGTAATTTTTTTACGTATACATAACCTACATATATTACGTATATGTAAAAAAAATTCGAAAAAAAATTGTTACACTGAGTTCTTTCGAGTTCTTAAAACTCAAAGGGGTTCTTATTTGAAATCTCCCCTATATATATATACATATATATATATATATAGGGTAAGGGTCCTAAGAGAACCATTGGCAAATTAAGAACTTTGAGAACCAATTTGGACCACTAAAAAAAACCTCTAAAAAATATTTGAAAAATTATAAAACAAAAATTTTTAAAAAGTAAAAAAAACCAAAATTCTTATATTTCATTCCGGTTTCATAAAAAAATGAATTTTTTTTCTTTTTAATTCGTATGATACCTATACACATATGTATACTTTCATTTAATCTCTAGTTATGTAATGTACATTATTATTTACCTTAAATTATACATATGTGTATAGGAAAAAACATGTGTGTACATATTATACATATATGTATAATAAAAAAACCGATTTTTTTTTAATTCGTATTATACCTATACACATATGTATACTTTCATTTAATCTCTAGTTACGTAATGTATACATATGTACATTATCATTTACCTTAAAATATACATATGTGTATAGGAAAAAAACATGTGTGTACATATATGTACATATTATACATGTATGTATAATTTAGCAAAATTGAGAATTTTTTATTTTACGGTTTTTTTAGAAACCGGGGTGATAAATAAGAACTTTGGTTTTTTACTTTTTTTATTTTTGTGTTTTTTTTATGGTTTTTTTTATTTTTGGGATTTTTTGTGGTTCAAAATTTTTCTCATAGTTCTCAATTCCCAAAAAGTTCTCACATGATCCTGATCTTATATATATATATGTATGTATGTATGTATGTATGTATAGCATGCATACGTGCTTATTTGGAACAAGGTGTATGGATATGTACACGTACTATACTATTAATGATATTAAATTCTATTCTAATAAATATTATACCCGATTATAAATTAATACTAAACATATTTATAATTAATATTATATTTCATCTTAATTAATATTATACCTAATCATAATTAATATTATATTTTATTCTGCCCTAATTAATAACATTCCTTACTCTAATTCATACTATCGAAAGATATTATTTTTTATGACTAACCGTTGTACGGAAAGCTGTCAAGAGCAGGAAATCTTGTGTCGGATGAAGAACCGATGTTGCCTATAAACGGGAATTCTGAAAATGCTCTTTCGAGTCCCAATTGGATCTTAATATATGACAGAACCACAGATCGGGCGTAATATTCGAGGCCCAGAAAAGAATCGTAGAAGGTGTGATCTACATACACTCATCTCAAGGGGATACAACACTTCTCAGTTCGGGCCTAATCTTTATCCTATATACCAGTTTTCTAACAGTAAACTGAACTGCTTTCCGGTCTCCTTTCCACTTCCGTCATCTAGGAACAGACACTATTCCTAGGGGAATACCTAGTGACGAGCCCGATTGATGAAATTATAAATATAATAATTACCTAACCAAATCCTCGATCATATAACAGACCATGGTCACCCGTATATACCATTTACCAGCTATAGTTAAAAAAAAATCTTCTATATACTAGTGTAATCGACCATGATGAACCCCCAAACTAGCAAACTCATCAAATCATCTATGTATGAGTACCTCCAACCACTCCTATTTTTTTCCAATCTGATCGGTTTGTTATAAAAGAGAAACCTCACGCTCGAGGTCCAATGATGCACCTTGACCTGTATGGGACATAGTTACTCCCACCTAATAAATCACCAATTTTAGTAAACCCATCATGCTTATGGGTACTGACTGACCTGGTGATAGAATATTCTATAGTCATACCTAGTAACATCCAAAGGTCAAGTGGAGTGTACGAGTGCATTCCGACTTACAGCAATTGGTTTAAACTCATAACGGTCAGATGCCTATTTACGAGATTGTCGGGACGAAACAGTTAGTTTATAACGCACTTGTTGTTAGCTTGTAATCAGGGACTAGATGATTGAGTCCTTAATCAAATTTGGTAATTTTTCGACAATCCGAGAATATTTGGGGAATTTATTACCGTTTAGGGACGTTTATTTGGGAAAAATACTTAAAATGCTCTAAACATTATGAAATTTTTTGGGAAACTCAGATATGGGGATAATATGATCACATATGAAATTTGGGGTCCTTTGGAAAAGCCTAACTTTTTTTCTAGATTCGCGTTTATTCGAGTTTTTATAGTCGTTTTTGGCTCGAAAAGGTAATTTGGCAAAAAGTGTTAGGTTCTAGAAATTTAACATGGTGTTCTGGGAGATATTTGGATCACTCAGATTTTGTTGGATTTTTCAGAAACCGTTTGGTATAAACGAACGATTTTCGGGTTAAATATAGCATATAAAATGAATTGTTATAAGTTAATAAATAAGTAAATAATTTCACAAATATTTTTATAAAAATCTACATATTTCAATTGATAAGTCTATAAATTTTCAAATTAATGATAAGCGGATAATTAATCGTGCTAACTTGAAGATTAAACAAATTCAATTCTGATAAAAACCGACGAATTCGTGATTAACAAACTTGTTGGAATATTAGAACATCAAGAGTGATCAAAAATCATATTTTTGGGTTAATTAAGTAAAACCAAACTTTTTGTGAGAAATCCGAACAATTTGGATAGATTGTGCTTATTTTTGTCCAAACCAAACTGAATAAACGGAAATGAGTCTCGTAGCGAATCCAGACATCTAATCTACGATCTATCTTTATAAATTTAATCATTTTATCAATCAACAAGTTTACCCAAGTTTATGTGGTCATACCTGTTTTTTAATCATGTAAACGATCGACTTAGCCTGCAGGTGAAACGGCAAAACTGGGAAAAGTTCAGTTTTAATTATTAGACATTGAAAAACGTCACAATCTAAGCCTATTGACACTTTCTGGGCGTAACAGCTATACCCAGACCAGAGATACAACCCAGTTTAGTATAAAGATTATACTAATGTTAAAATATTAATATTATTATAATATTGATTATAGGGACCAAATAAGAATGAGACGAAACACGAGCCGAAACAGCACCGAATATCTACTAAACTATGAGTTTTATGACCCTACTTTCTAAACTGTTTTACAAACTTTTGGGTTGAAAAGCATGTTTGCTTATATCTATATACCTATCTGAAACATGTGATGATGTGAATTATCTAAGTACTAACACATGAAAGTCCCCACTAACACAGTGATTAACTTCGAGCCGTTGGCTTGTGAATAGTACTATTGTTTGACAAACCCAGATGGGGCTATCACGGTTTGCGGAGACCTTATCCCATTTGCACATGTTTATAATTACATCACATATACACGTCCAAACATACATACTTACATGCGTATATACAAACTATGACTTGTGATACGCATACTTGGTTTCTTGAAATGCGTGAAACTCACAAACTTTTCTAGTTGAGCCGTTTTAAACGTGCTTTTCAGGTGTGGTACCGAAATTGGAAAATACTTGATGATGTGCTACTTGTTATCGAATGTGGCCGATGCTGTGTGAATAGACGCAAGGGTATTAGTAAGTAATAGAACAGTTTAACAAACTTATTTTTGTTGTATCATCTAGTTTGTAAAGAAAGATAGAACAATGTTATATATTGTAAATTAGTTTGTAATGTTTCTTTATAAACAATGTGGTTGATACCAGAGGTGTATGTTACATTCACGTTTTACGCTTCCGCATTTGCTAGTCGAGGTGTGGCGGGAGGTGCCAATAGATGTAGTCTGGGAAAACATGTGCTTACGCGAGAGAGTCGACGAGCTAGTCGATATCAATGTGGCGGAGGAACAAAGAAACCAAGACCTGCATGATGAAGTCGAAACGTTACCTTTTAAGCACTATCTTGTGGACCGAAGGAGGGCAAAGATAGAAGACAGCCTCGAGCAACTCATGACCGAACTTGCTCCCTTTAACAGAAACCAATCCGAGAAGGTAACCCAAATCAACTTCATGGCAGGGATTGCCCAAATGCAGACCTTGTTTGGAGGAGGACCGGGATTATTCAAGTAGTTGCTGATAGGTTTTGGGTTCTAGTTTATCATCCTTTGTATCACTCGTCGCTTCCGTTTATCATTCGTGTACTCGTTTATCCTTATCATAAATTAAATTTCCTGTTCTTGTTCTTTAAATTGACATACAAAAATTTTTTAGTCCATTATGGCCGTTAAACAAGTTCTGGGTTTGAAAAACGGTTAAAAACAAAAAAAAACGGACCAAGTCGGGTCAACACGAGTCGTGCCCAATTGACTATGACGTGGGGAGTACATCTGACGGGTTTTAACCCTAAAACCATCCCATTTTCACATTCTAACTCACCACTCGAACCCTAGATGTGATTTTTGACCGATTTCATCATCAATCCTCCTATCAATCATCAAGGTATGTAAATTTAACAGTTCTAATCCCGTTCTAGAGCTTGGTTCAACCCACTTCATGTTAAATCCGTATATAATTCGAACCCTGGATCCAAGTTCCTATAATATTCAGGTTAAACTAGGCCAAATTGGTATGTTTAAACTTGTTTATATGATTTACACATGGTTTTGATTTGAAAAGGTTGGTATCAACAAGTTTAAACACGATTTTTGGCCCACTTCGATTGATTTTTAATTCGGTCATGTTTTACCGAAGTAACCGACCCGAATCCAAACCCACTTATAAAATTTTGGAAAACCGGGTTGATACGCATGTTTGAGTCTTCAAAACCCTTAAATCATGTAACCCACGGGTCGTGTTTTGCCTGGAAACAGCTGTGGTCAACCAGAAAGTCAAAGTGATACAGCCGATATAAGCACGAGTTGTGTTGAGCTCAACACAGCCGTGTTGACTCACTGGAAAAGAATCTTATATCTTTTATATTGCTTAATCTTGACCCATTTTTGTTCTAATCCCTTAGGATGGTTGTCTATGATGAAGACTATGAAGGATTTGAGGACGTTGACCACCCTTATTTGTTGTTTATGAGAAATGAACCCGAAAATATTGAGGCCCGGAGGAGGTTAGCATTGAAGAAACACTCCATCAAGTCAACCAACTTGAAAGGTACAATACTCTGGTTACGGGACCATGGAGCTGTTTTCTGTCAAACACCAAACAATCTTACCGTGAGCTTACAATGTTGTTCTTAGCCTCCTTTGAAATAAAAAAGGGAGCATTTTTCACAGATGACCTGCTTGAGGATGATATGTTATATTTTAGTCTTAAGGGAAGGTGGTACCAATCATCCTTAACAGATTTTGGGATAATTTTTAGGATTTACACACATGATGAGACGCAAACAGAAATGTTGCTCACGGCGAGATACTAATTCTCGGTTGAAGGAAGAAAGCGATGGGGAGATGTAGACACAACAGAGAGAAAAAAGGCTTGAAAACTGCTTACTTGAAACCCCAAAGCAGTTTACAATGCAAGTCAGTCTAAGAGTACAGAACTGCAAGATTCACTCTTTAGGTATATCCACCACATCCTTAGTCACGGTATCACACAGTGTACCGAAAGTACATGGGTAGTTAGTCTTAGATATCTTTGGGCACTTTACTACATCAAAAGGTAGGCATTGTAATATTCTGTACCTATTATGTAAAATATGGGAAAAGTGCGCAAGAAGCAGGGATATGAAGATGTTTGGGGGAGGGTGGATGGTCATCCGAATGCCTACAATCAGGGCCTATCTCCTGGTGGATTTACACGAGGCATACGGTATTGATTTGCACGGCATTGAGGGTCCAGAGCCGATCCTTTTAAACTTAGACATCTGCATTACGATGTGGATGGTCATTCAAATGCCTAGAACTGGGGCCTATCTCTTGGTGGATTCCCAAGGTAGAATTTGGTATCCAAAGGCCTCAGTCGATCAGGACAAGGGAGAGTAAATGCTCTTAGCACATATTCGCTATACCCGTCGCTACCCCACCACACCATATACCGACTATGGTGCAGGATCTTCCATCCAGACCCATACTGTGACATTCGTGACAAAACCGGTTACACCTCAAGATTTACAAATCGAATAAGCGTTTAACCGCTTATTGCGTAACAAACGAACGGATAACCAAACGGGTCTGGTTATGACCCAGATATTCCGGGGGGCATCTATAAGTGATATACATTTAATATAAGCCAATATATCAATATTATGGCCTTAGTTCGATAGCAAAACCGTTAAACGAAAACATGCTCGTTTAACGACCCCCTATAGATTTAAACGCGAAAGATAGTTACAAACCAAGCATTGTATCATTCGTTAAGCCAAAAAAGACTTACCAAACACTTATTTGAAATGTTTTAAGCGATCCATGAAAATATTTTCGATTTTTACAAACAAATAGTATGTTTTTATGAATTTACACAAAAGTAGCCGAAAAACACTCGTTTTCGCGCTGTTTGTCGTACCCAATATGTTTTTCGTGCCAAAAACCAAACCCAAAATAAATTTGGACTCGGTATTTCACGTTCAGACACGCAAAACGAGACTAATGGGCCAAAATTGGACCCAAATGGGGCCCAAAAAGTCTAGCCCGCCAAAGTGGACTAAACCACCCTAAATCCTTTTCACATTTAAACTAGATTTTTGATATTTTAACAACATTCTTCTCAAAAAATCTGGACACTTAACTCCAGCATTCTTCACACACTCAAGAACCCTAGAGGTAAGTAGCTAGTTTTGATCAAAATTAACTTGTTTAAACATGGTTTGTTTATAAAAATGAAACTTTGATTACCAAGAATTACTTCTAACCATGCAAAAACCCTAAAAATGGTCCAAAAATACTTTTTGATCCTACACATGGTTAGAAACCTGGTTTGATAGTTTTTTTGGCCATAAACACGGATTTGAGGGTTTAAACGACGTTTTTACGGTTCAAAAGTTCGGTTTTATACCCTAACCGAAACCCTAAGTTAAGGGGCTGGTTGGTTGATGAAACTTTCTTGGTTTGTGATATAGGACTTGTATCTAGCCTACATAGGAGCACAAGAGCTTGAAAAGTTGATTAGAAAGGCGAAAACGAACCAAAACCGCTAAGGTAATGCCGAAACACTCGCTTACGGGCTGTTTAGGTTAAGGTTGTGATGTGCATATTATTAGGCCTTGAAATTTTTCAAGAACATCAGGGACCATGTCATTGAGTGTATGTTCAAATTTGATAATTTGTTGACCATCCGAGAATATTTGGCGAATTTATTACCGAATTGGGACGTTTAATGGGGAAAAATAGTTAAAATGCTTCAAAAATTATGAAATTTTTCTGCAAACTCAGATTTAATGTATTTTGATCACATATTAATTTTGGGATCATTTGGAGAAGTCTAAAGGTGTTTTGTGCAGATGCTTTCGTGTGAAGTTTTATAGCCGAATTTGGGCCGAAAAGAATATTGCACGAGCTTTTTACATTCAGAAATTGATACAGGTTGTTTTGGGACATAATTTGAGTATTCAGGAAATTTTGGAAATTGTTTGGGAAAAACGGACGATTTTCAGGCAAAATATAGCTGATAAAATGAATTTTTATAAATTAGTAAATCAGTAAATAATTCCAGAAATATTTTTATTAAAATCTATATATTTTAATTAATAAGTGGCTAAATTTTCATAATTTAATGATTAATGGTTAATTAATTATGCTAATTTAAAGATTAAACAAATTCAGTTTTTATAAAAACCGGCAAGTTCGCGACTAACGAACCTGCGGGAATATCAAAACACCAAGAGTGATCAAAAATCATATTTTTGGATTAATTAAGTAAAAACAAACTTTTCTATAAGAAACCTGGACAATCCGGATAGATTGTGTGCGTATCTTCTTAAATCAAACTGAATAAACGAAAACGGGCCTCGTAGCTAATCCGGGACCCCAGTATGTGACCCTTCTTTATAACTTAATCATTTTATTAACCAATACATTTACCCAAGCTTATTTCCCCATAAATGTTTTCTGAACGCGTAAACGAACAACTTGGCCCAGCTGGGAAAACGGGAATCTGAGCCAAGTTCGGTTTTAAGTATTAGACATTGAACAACATCACAACCTAAGCCTATTGCCACTTTCTGGGCGTTCCAGCTATACCCAGATTAGTTATACAGCCCAGTTTAGTATTGAGATTATAATAATATTAAAATATTAATATTATTATAATATTGATTATAGGAAACCGTGATTGCAAGTTACACGAACCTCGAACCGACGTGCTACTGATTATCTACTAAACAGTGAGTTTCATGACCCCACTTTTAAACTGTTTTTACGAACTTTTGGGGTGGAAAACATGTTACATATCTATATATACTCTGAACTGTTTGATGATGGGAATTATCTAAGTGCTAACACACAAAAGTCCCCACGAACACAGTGATTATCTTCGAACCGGTGGCTTGTGAATAGTACTATTGATTTGACAAACCCAAACGGAATCGGCCTGGTTGCCGTGTCACATAGCGCCGTTTGCACATGACCATACTTATACAAACCGGCTATGTAGGGTTAGACATAGCTACCGGGGCATGTTGTGGGCGGAAGGGGAGCCACAGTGGTTGATTGAGCGTGGGAAATGGATGCACGCAACATAGACAGTCAAGGCTTCACTGTAGCTTAGCATAATTACATCGTAAACATACAAACAAACGTACTTGTGAATGTACATACATACATACATACTTGCGTAGTTACAAATTGTGATGGTTGTAAGCAAATATTGATTTCTTGAAACTCATGAAACTCACCAACTATTTGTAGTTGACCCTCTTTAACATGTTTTTAGGTAATGGATTGGATTAGAAAATCAATGTGCTACGTGTTTGACTTGCGATCAATGCTGGGTGAATTGATGCAAGTGTGCTAATAGGAAATAAAGCCGCTTAACAGGCTGGATTTAGTTTGTATCACCTAGTTGTAAATGAAGTTAGATCAATGTAAAATATTGTAAAGTAGTTTGTATTGTTCTTTATAAATAACGTGGTTGATATCAGAGGTGTCTGTTACATTTCTGTTTTACGCTTCCGCAAATCGATTAACGGGGTGTGACACATACTCATTTGCGGGATTACACCATTTCATGACCACCCGCTTTGATCACCTTTATGGAGAGATTAGATACATTAGGGAGCAAATGGACAGCCACTTGACCTCGGAGGACCAGTAGGTATGAGGTGAGCCCATTGGACCCCTGGTAGCTGTGGGTGTACTGACCCATGTGTTCATAACTTGCTTATTTATGATGATTTTCTGACAGTTATGGTTTGGTTGTGTTGATGTTTAAACAGTTTATTTACATGTACTTCGTACGGTTGTTCTAGTGATTATTATTAGTTATGTATGATGCCCACTTTCCGGGCGGCACGAGTAATTATATACACGTGATTACTTTATGTTTTATATCTTTTGTGTTGTGTTTGTGGTTATATTTGTAGATAATATGCAGGTAAGATATATTTCATTGCAACATAACCCAGCAACTAGCAAGGAGACAACAAATAACAAAATTTCTTCTCAGCTTGTAGGGAAGTTAAATTATGTTGATACATGATTCGAGCGTCTTGGTCTTTATATTATTATTATATTAGTTTATTATGTAAAGGGCATTTTGGTAATTTTGTTATTAGCCCATTCGCCTTAATTGTAAGGCTCATTCGTTACCTTGTAACGAATGAGTCACATTCGCTTACTGTAAGTGTTATTCGTTATCCTTGTATAATAACGAATGAGACAACGAATGAAGGCATATTCGTTTAATATATGTTTAGCGAATGACTCTAGGACATTCGTCTAGTTTAATGTAACGAATGACTAATTCGTTAAGGTATGTCTTAACGAATGAGATCATCATCTATAAATACTTGTAAAGTTTTCTAATGTAATGAGAGTTCTTAATCGTATTCCTTACCGTCACTCTGTCAAAATCAATCCATAACACACACAGTAACGTAATAGCATCCTAATCATAAACCTAATCGTAATTCTAATAGTAATGATGTATCCGAACAACACGTTGCCATCATAAGATCTAAACCCAGGCTCATGCGTTCTGTCAATTGGTATCAGAGCCATTTAGATATGACCTACTTGTTGTTTTGGTGAGTCGTTGTGTAATTTTATTGTTTCAGTTTCGGTTTACTTATCGATAGAACAGAGGATTATCATCGAGTTAAAGTTACATCAATTTGGACTGAATTAGATGTATTAGAGGTTTCAGATTGATGATTATTGAGGTTAATTAACTATTTGGAGAGTTAATTGTGATCGAATTGAGGTTTTGATTGTTTCACGGAAATGGCAGGATTTCTGGTTGTTTGAAATTGGTTTGGAATTGGTGAATTGTGGTTCGGGTTGAGTCCGGACATGTTCGGAATTGAATTCCGAGTCATTTAGTGATACGTTTGTGGTTAATTAGGTAGATTTCGGACGAGTTCGAAGTTCTGGAAAAGTTAGAACATGATGAGTTCTCATTCTTATATTTGAATGCTCATTCGCTAGGTGTCTTTCGTTAATCGGTTATAACTAATTTGTGCCAGCTGTTAATCATTCGCAACTGATCATTCGCTAAGACATACCTTATTCGTTACACAAACCATTCGCTCAAACTCATTCGTTAAACCATTTGTCATTCATTAAAACCATTCGTCATTTACTTATTCGTTAAGCAATCACATTCGTTACTACATTACCCTCATTCGTAAAAACTCATTCGTTTGACATTCATGTTGTCATTTGCATAAACAGTAACTTCCTCATTCGTGTGTCTTAGCGTATATCTCATTCGCGTCTACTGTAGCCTTCCCATTCATGTTCATTAAGTTTCCAGATTTGTCAATTTCAGTCCTTTGATTTATAGAAGTTGATAATCATGTCATCTCCTGCTTCGTTATAGGCGTTATCCTTGCAAAATGCTTTAATGCAACAAATACTGACGATGGATAACAAAATCGGATCCCACAATAAGAGTCCGAAGTTGCGTGAATTGTCAAATTTCAAAATATGGGAACCGAGGTTCCGAGATCATTTGGGTTCGATTCATCCTGGTTGTGTTTGACATTTGGATGTGGTATACGTGTAACCACAAGTCGGCAGTGCAACTACCGGGTATACAGACAAGTTATACAGCATGTATGAAGCAAATGAGGTTAAAGATATGGAAAATGAGACGAAGGCTTACTCAACATTGACCATGGCATTACTAGAAAACATCTTCCATCAATTCAGTCATATTAAACCCTATGCTACTCTATTTGCTCAATTGAAGACTCGTAGCTTGGGTAACACTCTTGAGAGCAAGAAGACAATGGTCAAGTTTCAATTTAGAAACTTCACACTGCTTAAAAATGAGACTGTTGAGGATATGATAAGTAGGTTTTGTTATCTTATGGCTGAGATGTCCACTGTTAAATTAGAGCCAAGCGATGTAGATAAGATTGACACACTAAAGAATGCCTGGCCTGCAACAAACTCCACCTTCTCGCTTATTCTGAAGGAGAATGGCTACTTTCAAAATGAAAATCTCACTTCCAAAGAGTTTATCAACAAACTGGAGGAACGTGAATATGACATGAAGTGTCAAACGTCATTAAAAGATAGCCAGAATCCTACATTGTATGGTGGATCATTACCAACAAGCAACAATGGAAGTTCAGTTCCTATTATAGCTTTCTTTCACAGATTTCTCCTGATAGGACTCCAAGCTATAACCAAATGTCTAATGTATGCTTTATGGCATCTGGATCGAATGTTGGATAGAGTCAGTCTAGTTCACCCCCTAATGTAAACATGAAAGAGGTTGAAAAACAATTTGCATTCATGTGTGTATTCATGACCTCTTATGAACAGCTTATGGAGAGTAAGATTGCCACAAGTGAACTAACTGATGAAGATTATGATCAAATTGATCCAGACGATCTTGAACTCATGGACAAAAAGTGGAACGTGGCCATGATTGTTTGTGAGGTAAAGAAGTTCATGCAAAGAACTAGAAAAGATCTACCCACTCTCAACAAACGGGTAGGTTTTGATAAATCAAATGTGTAGGTTTTGATAAATTAAAAGTGAAATGCTACAACTGTCAAGAATTTAGCCATTTCGCAAAGGAATGTGACAAGCTAAGGAAGGAATACACCGGTCCTCGTAATTCAGATCATACTTCAGCAAAAGCACCAATGTGCCTGAGAAGAAATCAACGACGTCCAATGGGGATCATGTCAAAGCAAGTAGTTCACAAGCATTGGTTGTGAATGAAGGGTTAGATTGGTCACAGAAGCTTCTAGGAAATCAAGCAAATCTTGCTAAGGTGGAACCGGCTGAGCATTTAATGGATACTAATGAAGATAACTTATCAGATGAAAGTGACACATCTGAGTCAGAAACAGGATCTGACAACTCGAGCATTAAGCAAACCGAATCATTTGCTTGCATGGTGAAAATTAAAGAGGTTTGTACCAATTCTTCGTTTAATGTATCAGTCAATGAATCACATAAGACATTCACTACTAAATTAATTACCAAGTGTGACAAATGTTACGAGCTCAAGTGTAAACTTGAATCGCTTTGAAAAAAAATGATCTACTCGTTAATGAACTTTCAATGTTAAAGGAGTGTCACAGACAAAAATCCAAACTTTTGGATCAATCAACTTTAAAAATTAAAAATTTGTCTGTGAGCAACCATGACTTGAAAGCCTAGGTGAATTAGAAACTTGTGATTATCGAGCAACATTTTCAAGAAATCCGGAAATTGCGTACCAGCATAACTAAACATGAGAATGAGGTGCTAGAACTAAAAAATAAAATCAGCAAGTTCAGAGATTCATCATTTCTTTTGAATGGAATCATATAAGTTAATCATTCTCATCAAAAGAATGGTAAAGCTGGGTTGGGTTTTGTGGAAATTCCTCCACCATTCATGGGTGATTATTCGAGTATTCCATAGGTAGTTGATTAAAAAACTATTAAACCTAATAGAACCTCTGAAAACCCCAAAAGCATTCATATGAATGTTGAAAATGTTGAATTGGTTAAAACGACTCATAATACGGTTCACATTAAAAGTAACTCGGTCTTTGTCAAGAATGAGATCGATGGTTCGATTGAAGAGTTGAACGAACCAGATGAAATTGTTAAGAACAAGAACATTCCTTCTGATAAATACATTCTTTGTGAACCAGAAGAGTTTGAACAAGTGGTATACGGTTCAAAATCTTCTAAGAACTCCTCAAAAACCAAACACAACTTTTAATGTAAAATCGTCAGAAAAACCGAGTGTTTTTATGAGGATTTGAGGAAATTTGTCAATCCCCCGAAAGATACTAAATTAAACAAGGGTTGGATTTTTAAGTTGAAAGGACTTAGCAAAGTCTTTTCTGATAAGGAAGTTCCATTGAACTTACTTACACCCGAAATGATTGAAAGAGTATTCAATGATGATACGTCAAAAGTTACTGAGCTTGAAAATGAATTTCTAAATTCAAAAGCATCTAAAAGTCTAGCAAAACATAACGATGCATTCATTTAAACCTATAAAATTGTCAAGTTTAGAAATTTTTTTGAACACAACAAACCTAGAATTATACAAAAACAAAAGGGCTTAAGGAACACAGTTTTGGACCCGGTAACAAATGTGTCTCCTAAGTTTGAAATTGTTCAACCTAAGCTTGTACATTCGACCACTGTTGCAGCACAGAAGATTATAGACACTCTTTTTTGTTTTAAATGTGGTTAACATGGCCACGTTTGCTAAAAGGTTTCGGGCTACGGTTAATAATGTCAAACAAGTACCAAAAAGTAAAATTTCTACTGTTGGCATTGAATGGCAATCTATGGAATCACATGTTGATTAATTATACATAATTTATTAAAACATCAACCCTCGAAAAGTTGTTCGGTTTGATGGTTCTAATGTATCGAGCAAATCATTTGAACTTGTTCAACCGATCTGTAAGAACACAAATTCGGGAGTGATAAGAGACGGTTACTTGAAAAAGAAATCTAGGAAACCAATTACTTCTTATAAGACCCCGAATCCCGGGAATCCTACAGTTGGTAATCACATCCACAATTTCACCAAAAATTTAAAACCAAACGTTTCCTTTATTTAAAACCAGTTCAGAGAAATTTAACAGCGGAAATTCATAAGCATCAAAAATTCCCAAAACCGGAAAAATACCAAATGATAAACAGTGGGAAAAAGTTAAGTGTCTAAAATCCCAAAACTGAATATAAAGTGAAGTGTTTGTTTTATTTTAAAGTCCTCGTCTAGAAATGCCTTCAACTCCGAGTAGCATCCAGCACGTCCAAGCGGTAACATCCACTCCTTAACCTGAAAGTCAATCTAACATACACACAAAGCCAGCTAGAGCTGAGTGAGTTCAAGTTTTCATAAACAATATTTCATACTTTATTTCAAAGTTATATTGCTAAATAGCAGAGAGAATAATAATAAAATAAATAAATATAGTTCACCAAATAATACATTCATCGTCGAACACACGTACACGGGCCACTCCACCACGAGTCAAGACTCGAGTAATATATTTGACCCGGACGCGGTAAGACCTAAGCATGTGACACGAGCCTCTCCATCACGAGTCAAGCCCGAGTAATATATTTGACTCGGTCATAGCTTACACATCAAAACACGCGATACGGGCCTCTCCACCATGAGTACAACCCGAGTAATATATTTGACCCGATCATGGTTTAACAAACAACGGGCCTCTCCACCACGGTATTTTAAAACCCGAGTAATAAATTTGACCCGCCAAAATGAAGATCACACCACACGGGCCTCTCCACCACGGGATTTGAAAACCCGAGTAATATATTTGACCCGGCCGTAATCACCATGCACACACACATCAATAAGCCTACTCATATCATTCTTAGTCACAAGGAACTAAATGTCATCACACAACCATAGGCTATAAGGTAACACATACTCATTCATATATATGATCCCAAAATATACCACATCGGAAGTAAGCCATCGTTAGTCACAAACGGCTAACTAACATCACTAATCATAGGTCATAGGGTAACACATGCACATACATATATATATATATATATATGTATATATATATATATATGTATATATATATCATCCCAAAATATACCATATTACAAGTAAGCCTATGGACCATAAGGTAATATACAATAATCAGTTCACTACATGAACTAAGTAAATAGGTTTACTCGTATTTCAATTACTACCCAGCCTATTAACATCCTCGAGTCTAGACCATAACCAGGTATATAACCTTAAGGAATTCGTGACCAAACGAGTCTAAAATATCCTAAGGCACAGAATGTAACTCATACTGGTTTTCATAATTCCACAAACATTATCAAAATAATACAATGATATTCAAATTGTTTTAACAAGTAAAATCGGGTAAAAATGTAATTGAGTGTGTATGTCAGCCCAAAACATAAAAAGAGCTAAAAAGGGGCATCATGAACTCACCTGACACAAGGTATGATTTCACCACAAGCTAGAGGATCCCTACGTAGCCCCACAACTCAAACTCCTGTCGGTTTACATACAATCAATACTATTGACATCGAGATGACTCGTTTATCATACGGGACGTTCTAACATGGTTCGAGTTACCTAAAGCCTCGACCTCATCAAACTCAATCAAAACAGCCCCCGAGGCCTTACATTCACCAAAACGACCCTTAGATACTCCTGGGAATAAAGAATTCCCAATTTACCCCCGGAAGCACTAGGTGACACTAATACGCGCGTTTAAGGGTCGTTTAGGAAATTAAAATCCAACTCAGCCCCTTGTGGACCTAATTTTATAATTTCACAGCCAACAAGTCCACACGGCGCTACACGAGTCCAATGGGTCGGTAACTCGCAAGTACAACACACCAACTATTCAATAAACGCAATTGCGCGTTGTACCGACCCGTTTGAGTAACCGACAACCAATTCAGCCCCATAACTTATAAAAATGATTTTTCAACAGCCCTTACATCAAACCAAGTTACCCCGAGCTGAATTGGTCGTAAATCACTTCAACCCTCGCGTTAAACGCATCAAACTACAATTCTAGTCAACCGAACACTAGCATTCAAACTACAACTAGTTGGCCAATCTAACGAACATCAATGAAAATGGTTTTTAAGTATGATATACTAGACATACCTAGGAAGATTTTGGTGCAAAAACCTCAACCAAAACAACCCCGGAACTGCTCAATTGGACAGCCACCCGGTAAGCCTAGAACAAGCGATTTCTCGATCAATATGTAAGATATAAAGGTGGTTTAAGGTGTAACAGACTAGTAGGGACGTAGGGCTAACTTTGAATTAGAGTATTACACTTAGAATTGGCTAAGAAAATAAGGGGGTGTTCTTCCTGCTCCTTCTGCCGATCGGGACTGAAAAAGGGGGGGGGGGTTAGGGTTTTTGATTATAATAAGATTTATTACACTCTAGTCCCTCAATTTAGACAGATACACTAACTTCGATGAAAGGTTAATTAATTCCGACTTACGGGAATGACAAGGAAACCCATGAAGATGACAGAACGGGTTTCGGTTAAAATACAAATGTTACAATGTTCGAGGATTTTTAACGGAAACTTACGGGCGGTACACTTATTCACAAATGCATCAATCATTCCCGAAATCAAATTTTAATGTAAATGTTTCTATGAAATTATCGAAAGGAGAGCCCAAGACTGAGGCTTGGGCTGCCATTTTGAACTAATCATTTTACCTCATGTGCAGAGTTCATCTAGGACTATATCTGGAGATAAATGGATCTTAGACAGTGGATGTTATCGACACATTACCGACAACCTGGACCTCCTCATAAATGTTAAAGATATTCAGGGGGGTTATGTGGCTTTTGCAGGTAACAATGTGGGTATGATTACGACAGAGGGAGAAGTGTCCAACGACCGTATTATGTTCGAGAAAGTAAATTATTGTGAGAAGCTAGATCATAATCTATTGAGCGTTTCACAGATCCGTGACAAAAAGTATACTACCGTTTTCCCTAATAAGGAATGTGTAATCCTTCAACCGGGATTCACAATTCCATACGGAATGGTTGTCATGAGATCTCCAAGATCGAATGATATTTATGTCCTTGACATGAGTACTAACGTATTAGCTACAATTTCTGAGACGTGTTTCATCTCAAAAGTGACTGAGAAAGACACGATTCTCTGGCACAGACGAATGGGACACATCCACATTCGCAAAATGAATCATTTAATTATGAACAATCTTTTTGATGGTGTGTCCCTAAAGAATTTCAAGTTGAATGATCACTATGTTGCCTGCAAAAAGGGGAAGTAGAAGAAGTCTCACCCGAGCTAGTCGATAAATTCGATTGACACTCCACTAGAGCGACTTCATATGGATTTATTCGGTCCTATGAATTGTGCTAGCATCATGGGTGATTACAACTGTTTGGTTGTACTCAACGAATTCTCAAGATACTCATGGGTTTTATTTATGAGAACTAAAGACCAGACACTTGTTTTGATTCAAAACCTAATCACCAAGATCAAATCAATTTATAAACTTAAAGTGAGACGTATTCATAGTGACAATGGTACGGAGTTCAAAAACAACGTGTTGGAATTCTTTTGTATTCAATGGGGAATATATAGGGAGTTCAGCGCACCGTACGTACCACAACAGAATGGTGTGTCTGAACGTAAGAACCAGACGTTAATTGAGGTGGCACCGCTTGCTACATGCTTCCCGTTCTAAGCTTCACGTTCAGTTCTGGAACGAAGCTGTGAACACCGCTTGCTACATGCTTAATCGAGTCCTCACGGTTAAAAATTTCAAAAATACAAGTTACGAACTTCTTAATAACCGTTAGCCGAATTTAAAGTATTTGGAACCTTTCGGGTGTCCATGTACAGTTTTAAAGAAAGACGCCGGGAAATTTGATGAGAAGGTGTTCGTGGGATGCTTTCTTTGGCATAATTCACCTAAAAAGCGGGTACTCAAAATTTCTTAGGGGTGTGTGGAAGAATGGTTTCATGTTGACTGTCATAGTTACACCACACCTCCAACCCGTAAAGGACCCGACTGGATGTTCGATTATGAGTCATTATTTAATTCGTTCTCACTGTCGATTGAAGACGTATCTGAATACTTGGTTAGAGCCTATTTGGAAGATTAATGTATTCCAAAACCAAGTACTTCTAGGTACGATGAGAACGAGATATCTATTCAATCGGGAACATCGAATGATGTTTCTAATTCCTCTGATGAAGCTGAGTTTGTCGATTCATCTTTGGTACCTTTGGAAGAAGCTCAGGACTTACCCGAGCCAATTCAAACAGATGTTAAGTCACCAACTGTCGCTTTAGACACAGCCGAGGAGAATATCACCAATCTTGGTGATAACGTATCTATGCAAATCCTTCCTTAGGGATTCACACGAATCATCCTCAGTAACAGATAATCGGTAATGTAAGCAATGTTGTTAGAACACGACGCCAAATTGCAAATGTACCAATGAAGAAATTAATGTTAATGTATTTCTATAGATAATTCCGTGATGTGTGCTTACGCAGATATGCATGCCACAGGATTCATTAATATTGCACGATACACCTGCTTTCTATCTCAGATAGAACTGGAAAGTGTCACCATGGCACTTAAGGAACCATCTTGGGTCGAAGCAATGCATGAGGAGCTGCAGCAGTTCGTCAGACTGGGTGTATGGGACTTAATTGTTAAAGTCGACAGAGTTAAGAAGGCTATACCACCAAAATGGGTTTACAAGTGCAAAAAGGATGATCGTGGGGTGATCGTGCGTAAAAAAACACGGTTAGTCATCCTAGGTTATAATCAACAAGAAGGCATAGATTACACAGAGGTGTACGCTCTAGTAGCACGAATGGAAGCGTTACGCATTTTCTTGGCATATGTAGCTTACATGAATTTTAAAGTGTATCAGATGGATGTGAAGTCTGCGTTTTTGAACGGGGAAATTCATGAGGAGGTGTATGTGAAAGAACATCCCGGTTTTGAAGATCCGGACTATCCAGAGCGAGTTTACCACTTAAACAAAGCTCTTTATGGTTTACACCAGGCCCCGAGAGCCTGGTACAGCACGCTTGCTGACCATCTGATTCATAGTGGCCTCAAACAGGGGACTGTGGGTTGTACACCTTTCTACAATAACATTGGTGATGATTTGCTCCTCGTCCAAATTTATGTTGACGATATCATATTCGGCTCCACAAACGGCAACTGTGCATCGACTTCGAGAACACGATGCACACTAAGTTCGAGATGAGTTCGATGGGAGAGATGAACTTTTTCTTGGGGCTGCAGGTTCACCAGTCTGAAATGGGGATCTTTATCCATCAGACCAAATACGTGAACAACGTCTTGAGCCAATTCAAGATTACTGCCGGCAAAATCCCCTCGACACCTCTTCCCGTGGGTCATAATTTGTCACCAGACGAATTAGAGGATACCGTAGATCCAACCCTCTATCGAACCATGATAGGATCATTAATGTACTTAATGGCTTCTCATCCCGATATCATGTTTGTTGTTTGTTTGTGTGCTAGGTATCAGTCAAGTCCAAGAGTGACTCATCTGGCGGCGGTTAAGCGAATCTAACACTATCTGAGGGGTAACCCTGACATCAGGTTGTGGTACCCTAAGGACGATAGTTTTGATTTAACGGATTATACCGATTCTGACTATGGAGGTTGCAAGATCAACTTCAAATCGATGGCGGCGGGATGTCAATTTCTTGGAAACCGGTTTGTTTACTGGTAGTGTAAGAGGCAGACAACGGTCTCAACTATAACAGCCGAAGCGGAGTATGTGGCGGCCTCGAATTGCTATTCACAGGTTCTCTGGATCCAGCAGCATCTGCGGCATTACGGTTTGAATTTTCTTACTACGCCTGTTTTTGTTGATAATTCTGCTGCGATATCTATCACCAAAACCCTATTCATCATTCAAAGACTAAACATATTGAAATCCGATATCACTTTATCCGTGATTGTTATGAAAAGAAACTAATCGATATTGAAAAGATACACACGGAGTTTCAAAATGCTGACCTTTATACCAAAGCCTTTGATAAAACAAGATTTTAATATTTGCTTGGTATAAACGGTTTAAAAACTTTGAAAGAAGTTCAACTACTCGATTAAATCATTTTTATTGTCATTTTTATGTTTTTATTTTCATTTTTATGTTTTTAGGGGGGAAAAATAAAAAATAAAAAAGTATTGTGATTTTCGTTTGTACAGAGAAAATATAAAAATCCAAAAGCATTCAAATATTAAAAATACAAAATTATCAAAAAATGCTCCTCAAAATAAGTTTTTGAAGCAAATTGGGAAAATGATAGTACATTGATTAATTGATCTCAAGTTCAGTAAAAAGTAAGTATAAAAGACTGTGTGCTTAATTGTATCGGTGTGTTGGTAGATCTTTAAACAAACAACTAGGAATTAGTATGTGATATAAACCTAAATGTGCCGAATAGAAAGGAATCTTAGTTCCTAGCAAAGTCTTGATAGTGATGGCAGAAATGTAATAATCTGATCATACTCAAGCCTTCTAATATGATTGATCATACCTTTAAAATAAAAAAGCATGTAGTAATTGCTTAACGCTTCAACGATGTATGATCTTATAACCTTAAATTTTGTATTGATAGGATACTTTAGGGTTCCGAATGCCATTGGGTCTTTATGGGTTTATCATCTACGTATTCATTTCGATGAATATTAAAAATGCTTGAAAAAGCGAACCCGCAATGTATCTACTTAAAGTCTTTAAACTTGATCGCTAAAAGTACTTTCTAGTACTAAACTATTACAGACTTGATCAAACCACGCTGCGAGTCATACATTGTCCCCTTGCTCGCATCTTTTTACCATTAAGAAACGAACCACAAAGGACACAATGTATGCAAGCCGACAGATGAAATCGTGCATACTCATCCATGGGAATGGATCTTAGGGTATTGCTTAATAACGGGGGTATATCTTGTGGTGGGGATTATGTGCTAGAATTTCTTATAAACAAATTATTTTCGATCAAACTGATTCTAAGGTTTAAGTTAAGTTGGAGTGATTTGGAGAAAATCAAATTAAGCCTAAATCAAGATTAGAACTGGCAGCTTCTGATATTTTGTGCCTAATTGAACCAATTAAATCATGTCACGGAAAATTCTAAATAATTTGTTGGAAGATTTAGGTGGACAACAATACCAATGACTGACTTAACACCAGTCATAATAAACACTGAAAATAAAATTGTGATGGAAGGAAAAATTGATCAATATGATTCCCTACTCGAACTCACAAAATATGTAAAACTTTAATAGTCATTACTTGTATAGTTTTACATTTCTGTATTTTATTTTTGTTTTGATAAATTGAAAATTACAAAAAGATTTCAGTGTGTTTTGATATGAATTTCAAAAATCAAAAAGATTTTATTTTTATACTTTATTTCCGATTTAACAAGTGAGCGAACTAATCAAATGATAAAAACAAATAGAAAATGTTTTCCCCATATTTTAAGTTAAATCGTGCTTAAACTATTACTTTTTAAAGTATATCCGCTTAATTTAATCTTTTCCGATCAACGTTTGGTCGGATTAATGTAAATAACATTATATTATTACCATTTGAAACCTTAATGGGAATTAAATGATTGTTTAATAGTTTTGAATGAATTTGCTTCATTCGTTAACGGATATGCCTATTCGTTATAACAGTATAAACGAATGGAAGGTCATTCGCTAAAATCCATAGCGTATGAGACACATTCGTTATGTATGCACATTCACTTCCACTTCCAGATTAAGAATGTGGTCATTCGTGTACTGTTGTAATGAATGGAAGTTAGAAGTATCCATTCGTTAAAATCAACGAATGAATGAGTTATTCGTTAAAATGTTCATTCGGATGATTTTATACGAATAACATATGTATGTTAACGAATGAAGGCCTATTCGTTAATTCAAAATTAACGAATCGCCTAGGGTTGTGTGACATTATTTATGGGGGTTTATAATCTCAAGACGATGAATGAAAGTTTATTCGTCTTCCACTATTTTATTGAAAAACTGAGCAAACCTTTTTCAATTTTTTCCCAGATTTATAAACATTGTTATTAATCATTCTAATTGATCAATTGTGATTCTACAGGTAATTGCTAGTTCATTGATATACAATTCGGGAGATTTGACCGTAGTTATAGGGTTTAATCAATAATTATTAAAACTGAAATAAACAAGATAATATATGGATTGATTCTTAATATGTTAGTGATGATTAATGGATATTGATGTACCAGGATTACTATTTATTAGGTTTGATAGTGGTAATTGAAGTTTAATCGATGAATTGATAAACATATTAGATTCCGCTTAAATGATTTTGACTTTTTGGGTACTGGTTTATTTGACTTGGACTTGAATTGTCAAAATTGATTAATGAAGTTTTCTTTGTTATTGATTGACAAATAACCTCATTCGCTAAGTTAGCCAATGACTTGGATATCCAATGATAACGAATAATTTACTTATTGCTAAAGTAACGAATGATATAGTTATTCGTTTGGGTAACGAATTACTTCGTCTTTCGTTATTATAACGAATGGGTGGGTGGTTCGTTAAGATAACGAATGAACTAATTTTATAAGGTAATGAATAAGATTCTTGATTCTTTAACATAACGAATAGGATAGTGATTCGTTAAAGTATTATAATCACAAATGTACTCATTCGTTCAAATAAGTCTAATGAATGTGATGTTATTCATCAATCAGAAATAATATTTTTGAATATTTTACTACTAACGTATTCATTTTTAACAGTATGGCTGAGGAAACCTTTCCTAATCCCATTCCTGAGCAACAACCTGATGTGGAAGCTCCAGCAGACGTTCAAGAGGCCAAACCTGAAGAAGAACAAGTCCTATTACCGTGGGATAAGAAGCACGACATTTGTTTACTCTTACAAGACGAACAAGTCCTATTACCGTGGGATCTCCTATGTTTGTCGGTATTATTAGCTTCTTGAAGCGGTCGAGGATCTACAGAGCAATTTCTACTGACATGATAGTATAGCAGAGCATCATACGGGCATTCTGGGATACCGCTCGTTATGTTGAGGGTGAGAACCAGATCGAGGCCACGATATAGGATAAACCAGTTGTTACTGATGTTGGGGTTATTCGAGATGTGTTGGGTTTTCGTGATATGGTTGACGATTGATGTGATTTTGACCGTGCGTTGATCAGGGGATTGTTTAGGAGTATAAAGTATAAGGGGGATTTAGAAAGATCAATGTATAACAAGGCGAACTTGTGCGAGCAGTACAAGTATTTGTTACATGTCCTTATTCGGTGCTTAGGGGGATGAAAGGGTGGATATGACGAGTACCGAGTGATGTTACAATCTGCCTTTGTTGCATTAGTTCTCAATAAACCATTTAATTTCTCAGAAATAATTTTCTATCATCTTAAGGATAACTGTACTACTCGTCACAACAGATTTTTGATGTACCCTGGTTTCCTACAGTTGATGATTGATGACTTACAGCCCGAGTTACTTAAAGATTCGACGAACAGAGCTGATTTGATGGTTCTCGGAACCTTGATACTATGAGACGTATTAGGACTTATCGGAATCAGAAGCTGCAAGATCATCCTCGGTACAAGCGGTTAATTGGCCATCTCACCAAATTGATTACGAGGCCCCACCTAATGATTGCTGGGCTCACAATAATTCAGATTCTGAGCATGAAGGTGGTGATGGTGGTGCGGGTGATGGAAATGATGGTGGTTAAGGACCAAATGCTGGTGTGTCAAGTGCAGAGATCAGAAAGAAAAAAGGGAAAGGTATTATGGTAGAGGCTGAGAAACCTAAGAAGCAAAGGGTTCGATGAGGTTCTGGGATTGAGATTCCTAGTCAACCGGCTATGCCTACTGTTCGATCGTCGACACCTGTTACTATTCCTACTTTAGTATCTCCTGTGATTCCACGTTCTTCTACACCAATTCAGATGCCTACTTCACCTATTCCTCCTACCATGACTTTGATGACTACATCAATGACCGATCCTCGATTTGGTGAAGTATTATAGACTGTATTAGCTACAATGCCAACTGCACAACCACAAGCTACTCCAGCTAGTCCTTGGATGTTGCAAATACCTGAGTGTTATTATATGGAATTTAATCGTCCTTAGGGTCCTATGCAACCAGTTCACCCTAATTTTTTTCATCTCTCTCCGAATGCTCAGATGTTTCAGTTGCTGAATTTGATTCATCTTCAATAAACAAAGATGCAAGTTGATCGTGTGTTTCAGGAGCAAAAGCGTATTGAGCAGAGCAACACGGATAGACATATTTAGTTCATTCAGAAAGAGAATTAGGATTTGAAAACTCTTGTTGCTGCTCAGGGGGAGAGGTTGGATAAACAAGACCAGATTATTCTACAGTTAACTTGTAAAGATGATGAGCTGAGAAAGTTAAAGAATGATCAAGATCTGGATGTAGGTAGAAATGGTGATCAACAAGCGGGCGGTGGTACTTCAACGTCGGCGCATAATAAAGCTGGGGCTAGTGGTAGTGGTGATGGTGACGGTAATAATTTTCAGATTATACAGTGTAAAAATTATAAAACTGTGAAGTCGGTCGACACGATTGCGGCGAATATGATTTTGTTTGTGGGTATGGATGGTATTGTGGGTAGTATGGTTAATGCTGACGAGATCTAAGAAGGCGAGTTTGTTGACCACTCGTTGACAAAAGAACAAGTCGCTCTACTTCTTGATTTAAACGAGGATGAGGTTGAAGAGTTAGGAAGGTGTGTTGACGTTGAGGTTGATTTTAAGGAAAGTACAAATACTGGCATTCCATGTGGGAATGTGCCAGATTATGAGGAGGTTGAAGTGGAAGATGTAACTGTCGAGGAATACCCAGATATGTATGCGACGAAAAATTCTGATTCTGGTATTTTGTTCTTTACGACTGAACATTTTGAAGCGGAAGAGGAACGTCTCAGGCCGGAACGTGAATGTTGGAACAAGGAAGCCGAGACAAGTCATTTATCGGTGAAAGAGAAGAAACGGAAACATGCTTTGGATGGTATGTTTGAGCACAACGTCGAGAAGATGAACAAGATGATCGAAATGCTTGGCTACAACGAACAAGAAGGTATCCGACAAGCGAATATTCGAGCATCAGCATACCATATGAAGAAGTACAAAAGCCCGAGGTCAGTTAAAGGTGATATTGTGTTGTGGCTATACGATTCTAATCTTAAGGTATATGTGGTGAAGTGGGAAAATGGTTTATATTATTTTAAACGTATTCAAGATTATTTAATGATGCCTCGTTGGGATGTGAAAGCTTTGGCCAACCGACCATTTGTGAATCGAGGTAAAGATCAATGGGCCACGTGGTTCTATGAGCATCTTTTACACAAAGCTCGTTGTTGTTTCAAATTCTTTAAGCCGCAGGTGCCAACACACAAATATATCAACGAGATCGATTCGTGCATGGGTTAGAGGAAGATGATACTGCAGGTAAAACCGCCAAAGACAATGAAGAGGGTTCCAAAGAAAACATTCCCTTCAGAGTCTTTTCACTTCATTCAATCGATGGTACTATGACAATCGAATGAGTGAAGCGGTGATTGTTCTAGGATCGGGAATGAAGGCAGAGTTCATTCATGTTATCAATCCTATGAGGCTAGTTAACTTATCGAAGTCTGATAATGACGCGTTATTTCATAATCACATCTGATTCGCTAACGTAAGCGACTATGATCTTGCAATGCAGGTTCAGCGAGTTGTACGTGTTTGCTACGCATTCAAGATTCATAGCTGCAACCATTGGACAACAAAGATGTTCAAGAAATAAAGTATAAAGAGCTTGAGATGAGGGGAGGTTTGTTGATACATGATTCGAGCGTCTCGGTCTTTATATCATTATATATTAGTTTATTATGTAATGGGCATTTTGGTAATTATGTTATTAGCCCATTCGCCTTAATTGTAAGGCTCATTCGTTACCTTGTAACGAATGAGTCACATTCACTTACTGTAAGTGGTATTCGTTATCCTTGTATAACGAATGAGACAGCGAATGAAGGCACATTCGTTTAATGTATGTTTAGTGAATGACTCTAGGTCATTCGTCTAGTTTAATGTAACGAATAATTCATTCATTAAGGTATGTCTTAACGAATGAGATCATCGTCTATAAATACTTGTAAAGTATTCTAATATAATGTAAGTTTTTGCTTAATCGTATTCCTTACTGTCACTCTGTCAAAATCACTCCAAAACACACACACTACACACAGTAACGTAATAGCATCCTAATCATAATTCTAATGGTAATGATGTATCCAAACAACACGTTTTCATCATAAGATCTAGATCCAGGCTCATACGTTCTCTCAAATTCCTTTTAAGCCTCGTTTTCCATTTATTTCGAATCTTTTCACATTGAGAACATTGTGAGATTCAAGTGTAGGGAGGGGTTTACACTTGGACAAACCAAGTCTAAAACTGAAATGTTTTAAGAAAATTTTCAAAATTACAATTTTTGCAGCATAAAAACCATTAGCTCGTAACATAATTTTTCCAAACCAGGAAACGAAGAAATAACAAGAAACATTAGAGAAAAATTAATCTACCTCAAAACTGATAAATTAAAAATATGGTTTGTAATAATGAGACTAACTTTATGCAAAATATAGCGTTTTAACCTGATCCTTTTTTTGTGAGAATTAAGCCTCATGTAGATATTCTGAAAAATACGTATATATTTGATACTATTGAGGGAGACAGATATTTCCTACATATTAGAACTTGTCTTGAGCATTCTATTCGAGATCACACGACATGTTGCACAAAAAGAAAGGTAATATATTTCCAACAAAAACCACAACCATAGTTAAAACCAAATCAAACAAACCCTATATCAAGAACCACAAACCCTATTCCTAACACCAAAACACTAAACCAACCCAAAACCCTATCCTACCAAATTATCCCTTCACCGACAGAATTCAGCATTGATCTTTTACCTGCAGACCCTAAAGAACTGAAATGCATTTTTTTTATTTCAATTTACTTTGCTTCTTACAATTAACGAAGCCTAGGTTGCCTCCAGAACTTAGGCAGTGAATCTTTCTCTCTAGCAAAGAGGTGAGGAAAAATTGGTACAATGAAAAGAAGAGCAAAACGATATGAACGATGTTTGGTCTATGGAAATTGGTTTCATGAAGGAAGATGTAGAGTAAGTCAAACCCAATCCCAATACGAATATACATAACTAATTAGGGTGGGGGATATTAGGCTCAAAGCCGAATGATACATTAGAATTGGAAGTTATGTTCATAACAGAGTTGTGGAAGAACTGATCAACAACTTGGATAAGCCCAGTTTTAACGATCTGACCTTCAAAGATTCATTAGGATTGTAAAAAAAAGAAACTTGCTAATTCACCACACTTCGGACGAAAAATGGAGCAAATATAAGGAAAAAAAAAAGACAACTTTGAAGAAGAAGCTCGATTAATTGTACCCCTCCGAAAAAACACCCTTGCCAAATTACCCAAACCTTTGGAAATATACTATCTTTTAACGTATGCAAAATTTCACAAAGTGGGTGGAGAATTCTCGACAAGAATATTCTTTGTAAGTTGTGTCTTGACTAAAGATTGTTTATACATACAACATTGCACGTATGTCAAGATATAAAGTCAAGTGTGTGTGAACAATGCGAGCACGTGACGTTTTACATAAGATGAAGCTCATAAAAGCCAACCATAGTTTTGAATATCACTGTATATACTAGCACGTCTTCCTCTTACGAATTACTAGGAATTTTTAAAATATCTCGGGATGTTATGCTTCGGTTAACGTGGTGTTCGAAGAATTTGTACAAACCATGCTTGAGGACAAGCAGGTTCCGGTGTGGGGAGATTTGATGTATATAAATTTATACATCTATTCAACACTAAAATATCTCCAAATAGGCGAAATATCGGCAATTGTATTAGAATAAATAACCACTAATGTTTATAATTTCTATTTGTAGGTAAATATAACCTTAAAGAATAAAATGAGTTGATATAAGGAGAAAAACAAAGAAAACTGACTCAACACACATCATGGTGAATCAAGGCATGGCCATGTTAAGAACACACAAAGAAAAGACAAAATTCAGAAGTCACTACATGGCCATATTGACACCAACATACCCCATGTTGACAAATACAAAAGGAAAAGATAGAATAGAATATTTTAAAGCTAACATGGCCATTTTAACACCCAACACGCCCATGTTGATAGTACAAGAGAAAAGACAAAAAATGACACTTTTAAGCTCACCATGACTGTGCCCAGAGGTCAGCACAACTGTATTCTCTCTCCGCGGTACCATCTGACAACGAGAAATTAATACAATAAGACAAAATGATTAACACGGCCATGCCCAAGTCAACACTGACCGTGTTGATTGCCCAGATCACGCTATACATTGAATGTTCATCCACCGAATTCACTGGACTTGGAGGGACTTGAAGGAACAATTAATACACACCACATATTCACTTTCACCATCACTAATAAAGGAATCATCCCATCCATCCACCCTTTGAAGATCAAGGAGATTAAGCTCTTGGATGAAGTTATTAGTATCAAAGATTAGTTTAGGTTTGTGTTTGTGGTGGAGGTTTGTGTTGTTTAGGCTGAGGGTGAAGTGGTAAATGTTTGTGACCAGAAGGTTGTTGGTTCTTAAAGGTGATGTAAATGTTGGAGATTTGAATGGTGAGGAAGTGGGTAGGTTAGGTGAAATAGGCTGGTCAGTTTGTGTTATGGTTATAGATGAGGATAGTGCGGTTTGTGTGGTTTATTGTGGTGGTGATGGTGGAAGGTTTTCAAGTAAGGTTTGTAGTGGTTGGTCTTGTTGTGTGGGTGAGATATCAGGTGAGGTTACAGGTGAGTCTTGAAATACGGTCTTTGGTGGTTTGGATTTGGATTTGGTTTTAGCTTTTGTTTTGGTTTTGGGTTTAGTGTAGACTGGGATTTGTACTTGTTTGGCTTTAAGGCCGACTAGGGTTTGGGCTAAGGTGGTTGGTGAGGCTATATGTGGGTCAGTTAGGGTAGAGGGTTTTCCAGTGGCGGGAATCTTGATTACTAGGCTCGGGGTCTTCTTGGAGTCCCAACCTTACTCAAACGCTTTAACGGTCGCACCTGTTCCTCCTCAACCTGCTGGGAAGGCCCACCAGCAGAAGGCTTGCTAGTGGCTGTAACATCCGCATTTCTGAAAGTAATATATATATATATAAAGTAGAAGTTCTTATTATTAACTGTGTGTCATTAGTTTAATGGTGTGCGTGTTTATATTTGGCTAAGGATTGGGTTTGGTATGGGAAGTGGATGATGAGGCCCATAGCCTCCTATATAAGGCCATTCCCCCAATCCTTTCATCATTTCTTCCCATCACACACACACTAGAACACACTTTCTCTCAAACACCCGAATCAAATCCCGAACTAAAAGAAGGAAGAACCACGTGTGTGAACGCCATCAAACACCAAGAATCAGGTCCAGATCCTCGAGTTGTTTCAGATCTGAACCGAACCAGAGGACAAAAGGTGAGTTGGTTTAAAAAGGTTAAGTTTTGAGGTCGGAATCGACATACAAACCGATATAATGATAGATCGGGTTGTAAAATGTAAGAAAAATATAAACATGGTGAGTCTTAATCTCACGGGTGTGTTATAGGACAAAAAGGTGATATCCGGACTATGTACAACACGGGTATACAAAGTTAGTACAACCCAAAACCCATAAAAAGGGTGGGATCGGGTCCTAACGAAGAGTCGCAGAGTAAAAAGAGCTTTAAAATGGTAAAAATGAAGAAAAGGAAATTCAGTTCGCACATAATGATTTCGCATCGCATGCCATGCAAAATCCAAGAATTTCGCATCGCATGCCATACGAAGCGAAATGACCCATGCGAAGCGAAATGGGCCATGCGAAGTGAAATGACCCATGCGAAGCAAAATGGCCATGCTAAATTCCATGCAAAACGAAATGGCCATGAGAAGCGAAATTTCATGCGAAGCGAAATTCCATGCGAAATTCCATGTGAAATTCTCTCATGCGAAATGTTTTAAGTTGTTGCAAAACGTGACCCGAATCATTTTCTGATGCATTTTTGATAAAGGGCCTATTAATGAAAATAAAATTTTTCCAAGCTAACCTGGCAGCTCGACCCTAGCCAGGGGCTCTGCCTCTTGGATCCTGCTAGGGGCTGCCACCCCTAGACCCTTCTACCAGGGGCGCTGCCCCCGGACCCCTGTTAGTTGAGGGTTTCATTAACATAGATGTAGGAAGTAGTAGTAATAGATAATTGACACTCTTAATGTGTTGTACAGTTAGCCGTGCACAGCTAAGGAAGGGCATTACCATTTACGGCGAGAGAAACCGACTTCAGGTGAGTTCTAGCCCCTTTATCTGTTATGTTTTCGGGGCTGTGTGCATACTCCTATGTGATAGATAATACACTTACTTGAATGGTAAGTGTATGATACGTGTATGACTGTGTATTGAATGTTATTACTTCAAAATGTTTATATGAACAAGTATGTGTATATATATATATATATATATCATTGCTAGAAGGTATGTAAAGTATGCACGTATGATAGAATGTATGGATGATTGACGAGACATGTATGGTTGTATGGTTATTCAAAACAGAAGGGCCCAGACCCTTATAATATCTGTGATGTTAGGGACCAGACCCTCATAATATCTGTGATGTTGGGGACCAGGCCCTTATAATATCTGTGATGTTAGGGACCAAACCCTTATAATATCTATGATGTTAGGGACCAGACCCTCATAATATCTGTGATGTTAGGGACCAGACCCTTATAATATCTGTGATGTTTAAGATAGAATAGCTTATGGTATACCATAGGGTTTATGAAAGAAAGTATGTAACTACGTATGCATGTATGTAAAGTATGTATGAAAGAAGTAATAGTAAATAAGGTATGAATATGTATCTTCGGACGCGTATGGGTAAGGATATGAATGTAATGTATGTTAACTAATTAACTAGAACTCACTCAGCATAGTTGACTTTTAGTTAGCTAATTAAATAGATTGAAGGAGCTGGCTTTAGGAGGGCACGTGGTAGGGACTCGAAGACTGGCATCTTGGGAAGAAATGTTATGGATCATTATGTTATGTTTTAAGACAATTTAACTTTTGTTAAGACAAGATTCGATATTTTGTAATGTAATGCATGAAGTTTTAATTATTCCGCGAAAGTTTTAATTAACTCTGATTTCATAACTGCGTTTATGAGTAAATCCAACACCAAAGTAGGGTTACCAAGAACGGGGCCTTACAGTGGCCTTCCGCTTCTTCGTTTCATGCTTCTTTTTTGTCCTCTTCTCAGGCTATTCCTCTCTCTTGGTCTCCTCAACCTCTATACCAACAATCTCTCCACTTTCTTCACCAGAATCACCATCATCAGGCTCAGTCTCAGTCTCTGCAAACTACCGAAATTCCTTCCCCGGTAGAGCTCCTCGATACACATATCCTTTGCCTTTCGTGTTCAACATCGCATTGAACACTATCTACTTGATCATCTTCACATGATAAGGCTCAGACTGAGGCAGCTCATTACCTTTCTAATCAAATTCGACAGCATACTCGAGTCTCGGGGTGTCTAGCATCATATCATCCAATAGCATATGGATGAACCTGGGATACATCATCCAGGTGTTGTCGGTCGAGGAGTTGGCAATAATACATAAGAAAATTAGCCTCGAATAGTTGAATTGCACCCGGTATATCATTGCGGCCATTACTCCCACCTAATCTGTCCTAAGGCTAGAAAAACCGCCTTTGAGGTCATAAAAACAATGCACAACAGTATGGAACAGTAATCTCCAATACTGGGAGGTGCCTCTTTTCCAAACTCTTCCATACGATGTCATACCCCATCTCTTCCACAAACGACTTCAAAACTTCCTGATCACCTTCTCCAAAATGATGATATGGAGCGTCTTTGATGTCGAGAGGCCGTCTAATATCTTCTTCTCTGATTGTTAAGCTCTTCCTGGCAACCTTCGTAGTCAGAAACATTGAATCCTTGGAGCCCTTTGCATTCTTCCAAAACTCTTTTACCCAGCATGTATGAATAGCCAGGTTGGCTGTAATAGCATGTACCAACGGAGTTTGCTTGAGCCCCTTGATCATGGAAGTGAAAACCTTATGCCTTTTCTTTTTAGGCAAATCAAGCGGACAATATAAGTTATGTTGCTGAAATTGAACACAAAGATTATTAGAATCATCATTATAATAGTAAACCAAAAATAAGATATAATAACTATATACAAGATATGCATAAGGTATATTACCAATTTTAGTTAATTAATTGTTTAATTAATTGGTTAAATAGGTAATTTATTTGGTTTTTATCATAATTTATCATTTAATAGGTTTATATAAGATTACAGTGGGTTGATAGTCCATATAGTTCAACAGTAGAAATTCTGTGGAAAATGTTCAAGTACAAACAAATCGCATTGCCTAGAAAAAGAAATCGCATGGCATAGAGAAATCGCATCGCATGGCATTTTTCAGTCACATCGCATGATTCATGCAATGCGATTAAAAATAAGATTTTAGTCGCATCACATGAATCATGCGATGCGATTGATATCTCGTGCGACTTAAATCTCACGCGATTTTTTTTCCTTTTTAGTGCGATGCAACTAAAGAGTCCTTATATTCAAAATCTTTCTTTTCTTCTTTGGACATAGTCGCCTATACCCAAATTTCACATATGTATATTTTGGTAACCTAACTCCAACCAGAACCTGGTCAATCGGACTCAAGAAAGTCAGATAAACCCAAACATCAACAACCTGTACAGATTTAAACCTAAAATATATCTAATGTATTTCTAACATCTCAGATGTTCAAAATAGCAATAATAACAATGATCTTCATCAAAAGACGGTATCACCAAACCCTAGATCCACATCGACGGTTCAAACAAACCGTCAATTGTGTCCAGAAAAGAAATCAAGAAGAAGATGAAGATGAGGTTATTTGGTATTATACCGCTGGAGAAGAATCCATGGTTATCAACAAGAATGATAACAAAGAGTAGTTGATTATTTTTTGGATAAGAAGAAGTTCTGGGAATTAGAGAGAAGGTGAGAGTGTTTGGAAGTAAAGTGTATGTGTAAATGAGAGATATTTTGGGTTTAACCTTTACATAGGGTCAGCTTATCTCACGATATGGTGAAAACATCTCTAGTGTTAAACGAATTTACACTCTCAGCCATCGATCCTAAAAAATATTTACAGATTTAAACCCGAAAAGTATTTATACACCAAATCCAAACACTCGGTTTTATAAAAGTTTTGTTTTTTCGGTCCCATTGTTAACAACGTTTGTATAATTGATCTCTTAATAAAAACGTGAGACAAAAGAAAGAAAATAAAAGAAAAATGAAATTAAAATTAAAAATAAATGAAAATAAAATAAAAAATTTAAAAAAATATGTTAGTTAAAAACCAAAGAAAACAAACAAAAAACAAAAGGAAAATAAAATACATTAAAAACAAAAGGAGTAAAGATAAAATTAATATTATATTAATTTACATATATTTCTATAGTATTAAATTTTGTGAAAAAGTTCGCGACATGGAATCATATTGATTTATAACGTCCTAGTTTGCTTTTCCATTTTGATATTATTGTGCCAAAAACCCAAAGTTGATTGTAGATATTGTCTACTTTTACAACTTGACAAGTGTTTTGATGTCGATATGATACATCAAGGTATGATTTAGGCACAATGCTTGTGTGGTCCCCAGTCAACTAGACATGTTACTGACTCCTTCATAAATCGGACGTAGTTTGTGTTCACATATCACCTCAACTTGACTTAAACCTTTCTTATTTGATCACAGTACGCTTATTGACACTTTGAAGACTTTATTTTGAACACTTGACTCTATCTAGAAAAATTAAAATAAATCAGAAGTTCAGGGCCTTAACAATCAGGTCTCATAATACCATATTATCGCGCAGAGAAATTCCAAGGCTTGAAGAAAAGAAAGAAAGCAAACAAAGCAGAAGACTCAGGGCCTTAACATTCAGGTCGGATAATACCATATTATCGCACCGAGAAAGTCCAAGGCTTGATTCAAAATAAATGAAGAAATATATTAGAAATTAAATATCCTAAGATAGACAACTTTTCAGTTTTTGTTCTTTTCTATTTCTTTTCTTACCACTTTTCTTTTTCTTTTCTTGACAATTTTCTTGACTCAAGAAAAATTAAAATTGACGCTGACTTCATAAGACAACTGTGATCAGGTAAAGAGAGGCTTGGGTATGGCATGTTTATTTACATTTCAGCCTTCATTGATATGACTTTAGCGGAGTCATGCAACAACTTCGAGAATGTATAACCACCAGCATAGGCAGAGATTTAAGTTTATATCACATGACACTTACTCGTTTGTCAATCCTATCTACACATCAGACGATGATCTTATTGACTTTTGGTCTACTCTTTTCATGCGCTAGTATCATCAAAATCAATGTACTATCATTTTCCAAAATTTGAAAATTTTAATTATCCAACTCCCTCTAAACAGAAGCTCCCTCTAAACGGGACAATTTCTTTTGAAACATTTTTAGATTTTCTTAAAGGAACATAAAATCTTTTTGATGAATTAAAGTTAACTCAATTTTCTCCCTCTAAAATTGTGATATATTTTAAAAATATTTACAATTTTATAAATCGAAAAGATAAAATTTACTGAAAAGAAATCATGCCAAGCGATTCTACAAGATATTGAAATCGGGCATCATCATAAGCTTTTGTTAAGAGATCAACAAAGTTGTAATCGGTGTGGACCCTTTGAATATTGAAAAGTTTACAATCAAAACAATCACGAATGAAGTGCATTCGGATGTCTATGTGTTTTGTCTTCGAGTGTTGGACCGGGTTTTTAACAATAGAAACTGCAGCCTCATTATCACATTTAGTCGTGGTGTTAAAGAATTCAAACCGTAATCCAGCAGCTGATGTTGGATCCAAATCACTTGAGAGCAGCAACTGGATGTGGCGATCTACTCAGCTTCGGCAGTGGAGGTGGATACTGTAACCTACTTCTTGCACTGCCAAGAAATTAAGCTATCTCCCAGGAATTGGCATCCTCCTGAGTTGACTTTCGATCAAGATTGCATCCCCCATAATCACTGTCGGTATATGAGTGAAATACCAAAGGGACTCTTTTGGATACCACAAACCCAAGCGAGGATTTCCTTTGAGATATCAGAAGATACATCCGTCTTTTGTTCAACTTGCAAGTCGAGGAAGAATGTCATCTCCCCCAATGAGCTCATCTCAAACCGGCGTTGCATAACCTCAGAGAACTCTTTTCAAATTTTATCATTCGTTGACCCAAAGATAATGTCGTCAACATACACTTGGACAGAATCAGATCATCATGCACTTTCTTGACAAAGATCGTCTAATCAATGACACCTCTTCTATAGCCATGCTTCAATATGTGTTCAGCAAGAGTAGCATACCATGAACGGGGTGCTTGGTGAAGGCCATATAGAGATTTATCAAGTCGGTAGTTGTATTCTGGATGATCGGGATCCTCAAAACCTAGAGGCTGCTTGACATAGATTTCTTTTTTCACTTTCCCGTACAATAAGGCGGTCTTCACATCCATTTGATATACTTTGAAGTTCATATATGAGGAATAGGCCAAGAAGAGACGAATTACATCCAACCTAGCCATGGGAACATAAACTTCATTGTAATCAAGCCCTTCACGTTGCAAGAAGCCTTGTACAACAAGCCTGTCTTTATTCCTTATAATCACACCCTTGCCATCCTTCTTATTTCTGAACACCCATCTCGTTCCAATCGGTTTCTTGTTCACAGGCTTCTTGACCAACCTCCAAACACCCCGCTTCTTAAACTGTAACAACTCTTCTTGTATTTCTTCAACCTAAGAGTTCTCCCTCATAGCCATTTTTTTAATCCTTGGGTTCAACCTGTGAAATAAAATAAGAAAAATGACATCTGTTAATTGTACCGACATGCCGTAGGTTTAGATGCCAGCCGTGGGTTCTCCTATGATGTTCTCAGTCGGGTGTGTCCGATGAATTTCCAGTTGAGGGATCAGATCAACAGTCTCGATTAGAGTGGCTTGTATCTCCACATGTAGGCTTTCTAAGGGATGGAAAACGGCAGGCGCAATGATGAGAACATCACTAGGTGGTTGAATGGATTCTTGTTGGTCAACCAAATGTTCTTGATCAATGGGTCTATTCTATAGACTCTCGTAAAACGGAACAACGATGGCTTAAGCTTGAGTGGAGTCTATATTGTCAGAAGTACCAGTGGGAACATTGTTTGCAGCAGTCTCTTCAGCAGCAACCTGAATGTCATCTAAAGAAGGAGGTGTGGGAATAGGCTCAACCACACTAGGTTCTACCTGAAGATTCGCCACAGGCTCTGTCTGCTCATTGGCAACGTTTTTAGCCGACATGAATGAATCTAATCTGAATCAGAGGCATCTTAATGTTGACCAAGTCAGTAGTGTCTGCTGGAAGAGGCATTACATTGGCTTCAGCTGGTTGATTTGCAATAGCTAATAGATTCCTGTTTGGAGGACCAGCAGCCAGACTGACATCTTCCAAGCTTCTCAACACGGAGTGCATTAAGATTGACTAATCATCTGTGGTATGGACTGGTGAAAATGCAACTTTAGGGGCAACTGTTGTGACATATACTCCTCGAAACTGATGAAACAGACCTTCATAGTCAAACATCCAATTCGGACCTGTGTGGTGGGATTCATCTCCTGCCAGTCAATATTGTAGGATTACATAATCACCTTTGCTCGTTTGTGGTATACCCGATAAGCACTCTTGTGAACTTCATAGCCCACAAAATAGCACTCATCCGCCTTCTCTGCAAATTTGAAAGTTGAGTTGGTATTTGATTGGAGCAATGTGCATGGACATCCAAATTTTTTGAATTAATTGACTCGTGCCTTCATCCCATAATAGACTTCATACGGAGTCATATTCAGTTTCTTGTTCAGCAACACACGGTTCTGGGTGAAGCAAGCATCATTTACAGCTTCCCCCCAGAAGATCAATGGAAGTTTGTAGTATGAAAGCATTGTTTGAGCAACTTCAATGAGTGTTCTGTTTCATCTTTCATCAACCCCGTTTTGTTCTGGAGTGTATGCAGCACTGAATTGACTAAGAATCCCCTTGTTGTGGAAGAAATCATCCACAGCTCTATTGCAAAATTCCGTTCCATTGTAACTTCTAATGCACTTTACTCTTTTGTCAGTTTGATTCTCCATCAATGTCATGAACCATATCAGAAATTGAGCTGTCTCATCCTTGTGACCTAGTAAGAAAGTCCAACTGAAACGAGAGAAATCGTCAATAATAACCAGACAATAGGTTTTTCGGCCTATTGCCATTGGTTGAATGGGATAAAAGAGTTCCATATGTAACAACTGAAGAATTAAATTTATGGTATTGCCGATTTTGGGTCGGTGAAGAAGTTTATGTTGTTTGCACTTAGAGCAAGATAGACATTTTTCAACACAAGAAAAAGATTTAATAGGCAAACCCCTCACATGGTCACCTTTAACTAACATATTCAAATTCTTAAAGTTAACATGACCCAACCGTCGATGCCCCAAGGATGAGTCATTCTCTGAGGCTTTGGACAATAAACAAGAAGCAGATTGTAAAGAGTAGATACTCTTCATATCCAGAATATATGCATCATTGTGCCCCGGAGTACGCATCATAATTCATTCTTCGGGAACTTTATACCCATGTTTTAAAATAAGACACTCATTTTCTGTAAATAGAGTAGAATATTGCTTATCACATATTTGGGAGACACTCAGTAGATTGTGGTTCAGTTGTTCCACAAGGTTATCATCTTCAAATGTTCAGGTGCCATTTGAAACCTTCCTTGCTTTGTTATTTGCCCTCCCACATCACCAGCAAAGGAAACGTGTCCACCATCAAATGGTTTAACATCAAACAGTAGAGATTCATCTCCTGTCATATCTCGGGTATAGCCATTGTCTAAGTACCAAATACTATTGGCGGCCTTCTTGAACGACCCTACACACTTGAACGGCAAGTTAGAGGTGGGGTCCCGAGACTTAGTAGCCTTGGGAAGATTAACCAGAAATCAACAAACTTTATCTTGTTATTTTTGGAAATATAGTCCTTTGGTGACTCAGAATCCGAAGACCAATCCCTCGAAAGACATGAAGCGACATGTTTTCGGTTTTGAAAGGATTTTCTGGTTTGTTTTGTTTTTGGTTTTACAACAAAATCCTCCGATTTTTCAACCTTCGGATCATGCTTCTTGAATATTTTTGGTGGGTTCTTTGGTTTTTCAACTTCAGAACCCTTTTTCAACCTTTTTCTTTTCCTTTTGGTTATCCAAAAGGGTTTCTTTATTTTCTGTGTGCTTTTGGGTTTTGTATAAATCTCACTGGCAGAAGAATCGGTTTGGTCTGTCTTTGTTTTTGAAAGAGAGGCAACCTTAGGATGAGACTGACCGAACTGACTATTCATTTGTGTTTCTTACCAGTGCCAGTTATTGCAGTGTCTCGCAAGATGAGACGGATATCCACATACAAAGCAGCATTTTCTTCGCTGAGTTTTATAGATATTGTCTAAACTGGAATACGTGTGATGTGGTGGGAAAGGTGATGCATGAAAGGGAATATGTTTGTAATAACCATCAGAACTATGACCCCAATCATCAAAATTCTTTGCATAAAATTTGTTAAAATTTCTAAGCTGTAGAGGAGCATAGTAATCATTATCAAACTGGTTTTAAACTTGAGGATTTTTATAATAATTAGTATTCTGTGAAAATGAAATTTTCTTTGGTGGAATATATTTAAAGGAAGTACTGGCCTTTTCATTTTCAAAACATTTTCTTTCACTTTTGTTATCCTCAACCTTATAACTAGTTGATGAACAACTAGGTACGTTCATCTCATCAACCTTATCAGTAATAGTTTCATCAAAAATGGTTTCACAATCTGAATCTGAATTTGAACTATCAAATTCATTTGAATCACCGGTACAACTTTTAACAACCTTGTTTTCACAAAATACATTACTTGAGGATGAGGCAAGTGTGTCCTTCATCTATTTGCAAAAGTTATTTCAAACTGAGTTATCATTTGATTGTTTTAGACTCACAACATATTCAAAAAGTGGTACTAAAACTCTTTTCCTATCATAACTCATATTATCTTTCACGCATCCACTTTCTTTTACATCACCTGCTACATAAGATAAAGCACCATTAGATTCATTTGATATATGAGTTGGAGCATTTGCTTGTGAAGCAGGAGAAACAAATTTCACATGTTTTGGTATTCTACCAACACCATATGTCATTTCTTCCTTAGGAGGAGTGTTGTAACTAAAGAGAGGCAGGCCGGTATAATTGTCATTCATTGGTGGAGGCACAGCTGTATAATCATACCCTAGTCCTGACTTTAGTTTAGCACTCCTCTGTGCTCCAAGATTATCTTTCAACTTACTTGACGCTAACTCAAATTTTTCAATAGCCATCTCATGTTTTTCAAAAGTTGATTTCTCATGTGAAAGCTTGGTTTCTAAATTTTCAATTTCAGTTTTTAGATTTGTAATTATATTCTTATAATATTTAACTTCCTTTTGTGATTGAAAAATATTTAGTTTCAAATTAGCAATGTCGTCATGGTGAGTTTTTATCTTGGTGGTGTAAATCTTATCAGCTTTGACATATTGGTCATTCAGACATTTTAACTATGAGTTCTCTTTTAAAACAACATCATAGTTATGTCTATAGAACTCAACGTTGTAAATACATTCTTGAGTGCATAGATTGTGGTTTATCTCATGATTGGGTGATGTGCTGAGACTTGTAGCTGAGGAGCTTGAGGGTTCATTGTTGCTGTGAAAGCCATTCGATCACGGATCAGTGGGTTCTCGACCTCTCTAAATTGATCGTTCCAATCTGGCTTGGCAGAAGCTTCGGTTTAGGAGACAAGGGCCCTTGGGTTTGTGATTGAGTTGCCCCTGTGGGAATTGCTACCAATTCTTGGAGCCCCAGAATCAGAGTTCTGTTCCATTGGCTTCTTTCCACTTGACTTGCTTCCCTCTCCATCAGAAACTTCGGTGACTCGAATATCATTTGCTAGCTTGGGTGGGTTGGTACATTCTCTAGCAAAGTGACCTAGCTCATTGCAGTTGTAACATCTGAGCGTGTCTTTGTCAAACCCAATTCATTTAGCATCGGTATCACTAAAGTTTTCTTTGTCGTATTTCTAATGAAGTTTATGGCACGGTGGACAGCCATAGCCATCTGATACTTGAGATATCCATTTTCTTGAGATCCTTCTTGTTAATTTCTTGTAAGTCACCTTTATCAAATGATGGGGACAAGAGCTTTCCTTGTAGCAACTCCTCACGACTCAAGAGAAAAGCATGAACCAATGCGATGTTTAAGTCATTAATGAGTGGAATGGTGTAGGAGCAGCTTGAGTAGGGTTGACTTTTGTTGGGTTGGATTTATGATAAGGAAGATTGGAATCTTCTCAACCTCCTCAGAAAACGGCTAAGTATAGACTTCGAGCAAGCCTAGACGATCGAGCATGGTTTTACTACTTCGAGCAAGGTCTTCAGAACCTTAAATGGTTGATTCTTCTAAGTGTTAAGGCTTCGAGCAAGCTACACTTCAACAAGCAAGAGTATTCTTCTATCGAGCATGGATTGCCAATCGAGCAAACAGCTTGATCATACAGGTTTTAACCAAGTGTTATGAGCACAGGATGATCGAGCACATGGGGACAAGCATGGATGCAATAAGAAGATGTCAAGTGATCAAAGCAAGGACTTCGAGCACAGTTCAGCTCCCGAGCAATATTTACATCCGAGCATGATAAAGATTGCTGAATAAGAAAAGCTGAAGACATCAAGAAGAATGAGCTTGCTCGATGGATTGGTTCGAGCAAAGCATGGACTAGTCATGAAGAATGAAGTCTACTGGAAGGGAATATCTTCATTGAAGATATTCTAAGTAAAGTATGCTCGAGGACAGTCAACGAGCATACCTAGCATAGTGAGCTTGCTCGAGCAAGATTGTTATCTTGCTCGAGGACTCAACACTTGTATTATTTTGTATTTCATTATGTAATGATTAGGAACTTCTAGAAGGAATGTCATGGTCTATAAACAGGGGTCCTAGGATACCTTTTAGGACACGGATTTCCAGACGGAATACAGGCTTGCACGCACTGAATACAATAAACATTCCAAAGAATATTCTCTTTGTTTTTCTCGTACAATCGCCTCCGCAGTCACACAAAACCCTAGACATTCCATTCACTGTTCCATTAATGATGTATTTATTACAGTGAATCTTTGTCTATTGAATGAGCTTTGATTGATCATTTATTACTGTTTTGTGTTTATTATTCATACCCCATTGTTCTCATCAGTTGGATATCCTGATTCCACCGGGATATCTAACAGGCCTTTTGGGTAAACAGAGTCGGTGTGTTCTTGTCAACCTTTCGAGGTTTCACCCGACTCATGGTCCTGACAAGTGGTATCATAGCTTGAGTAAGCTCGCTGAAGGCTACGAGACAGAAGGTTGTGAAAAATTTTGAAGCTTTACTCTGCTTTCACTACTGCAAACCTCAGATCTACTGAACTGGAAGACCAAGAAGTATCCACAAACAAGATTCCAAGGCTGCTTGGACAAGAAAACTTCATAAAATGGAAGGTGCTCTTTGAAGCAGCTGTGAACTACAATGAGCCAGAGCTCTGGACTTCCATCACTGAAGGAAACTACGTTCCTTCAACAGCTCCAAACAACAACACAACAGTTGAACTGAAGATGAAGAAGAGAGATGATAAAGCTCTGTCTATGCTAAAATTAGGGCTTTCTTGGGAAATCCTAACAACTGTAAATCATCATAAGACCGCAAAGGGTATGTATGATGTAGTTATTGAAATGTTTGAAGGGAATACTGAATTGAGAGACATCAAGAAAGACAAATTGAAACAGCAGCTTGACAGATTCAAGTTTAAGGAAGGGAAAGACTAAAGTCAGTTCTGCAAAGGTTCATGATGATTGTGAATGAAATTAGAACAACAGACCTACAAATATCTGATTTTGATCTGAACAAGAAACTTTTATCATCTCTGTCTGGTGAGTGGTACACTGCCAGCAAGTTCATCAAAGAAAAGGCCAGTTTTCCAAACTTTAAATTGGATGATGTAATTGCCTTTCTCAAGGCTGCAGAATATGAGATAATTGAGAACCATATGATTCAAGAGGACAAACCAATTTTTCAAATGAACAATGCTCTTGTAGCACCAATGGGCAACCTCTCAATCAAGAATCAACAGCCTATTATTGAGGAACCATAAAAAACAAGCTCATCTTGCAGTAGCCAATCAAGATTTAATGTTCAGCTGATTGAAGATGACACACCAACTCCAGCAAATAGGCAGACTACATTCTTGCAGCACAACCCAACTCAAGGAACAGACTATCAGGCCTTGTTCTCCGTGTTCACTGAGTCATACCATGCCTTTTCGGCCAAGAATCTGATAAATATAAGCATTCTGTAAGAAGATCTAGAACAAATAGATGTTGATGATTTTGAAGATATGGACATTAAATGGCAAGCAGCTATGCTAGCAGTGAGGAGCAAGAGATTGTATAACAGGACAGGTAGAACAAGCTTCAATGGTCCAACTAAAAGAATTGGATTTGACAAATCGAAGGCCATCTGTAATAACTGTCAACAACCTGGACACTTTGTCATAGAATGTAACATGCCAAGGCAAGCTGGAAATCAATTGAATCAAAATCAATTCTACCAGAACCAGAATCAAAATTTCCAACAGCAAAGGAATCAGATTACCAATCAGAACCCCTACCAAAATCCAAACAGACCCCAAAAGCAAACATTTCAACCTCAAAGAAACAACCAATTGCAGGGTCACACAAACCAGAACAGAACAAATGAAAACAACATGAACCAGTAGAGAGAACAAGGAAATGCTGCTGTTACCAGGGTGCTACAGGATGGGGAATTTGATTGGAGCAATCATACTGCTGAAATGGAGAGGGCAAATGTTGCTTTTATGTAAGGCCCCGAACCCCGGGAACCCCACAGTTGGTAATCATTCAAAACACTCATAAAAATAATTAAACTTAAAAACAATTATTTTCATTAAAATAAGCATCACATAGTATAATTCGGCGGAAAACGTAAATAAGTAAATGAGTTCCCAAAACCCGGGAATTTTGCCCAAAACCTACATAATTATCTTTAAATAAAAGTTTTTTAAAAATAAATGGTTAGTAATAAAATCTTCAATTCCCGTATGCCCTTCACCGTCCAAGTAAATTCGTGCACGTCCAAGCGATAAGGCATCCTCTTCCTAACCTGAAACTCACACTAACATGCACACAAAGTCAGCTTAAGCTGAGTGAGTTCAAGTTTGAAATAAGTAACAAAAGTCTTAATAATCATTCCAACGATTTTAAAACGGTAAACGGAAGTACATCGGTTAGTTCACCACATTCAAATAAATAATCATCCTTACGTATGAGCATCTTTATACGTGCATTCCTATATATATATATAACATTCAATAATAACATTCAGGGCCGAGAAAACGTACAACCCAAACACGTAACATTCAGCGCATGCAAACGCAAAGTAGGCATACGCAACATTCAGTAGTCGAGACGATTACAACATTTGCCAAATATTGGCCATTCTAATATATATATTTATATATATATATATATATATATATATATATATATATATATATATACATACATACATTCTTTAACATTCCAAGGACTACCAATACTAGCAAGCCTATGTAAAATCGTTTAAAACATTTCATCAAGCAAAATCGCTTAGGTGTGCATCCTAGCCCAAAACTTAAAAAGAGTTAAACGGGGCATCAAGAACTCACCTGAAATCAATCGAACACCTGCAACGAGCTAGGAAATCCCTAAGTGCACAATCACAAGCAAGGGCCTGTAAATTATACACAACGCGTTACTAAACTAGACCGTAAGAACACTCTTGCCTAATAGGCCGTTCAAGCCCAACACTTTGGCCCAAGGCCCAACAACTTGGCCTAAGGCCCAACACTTGGCCCAAGGCCCAACAACTTGGCCCAAGGCCCAACACTTTGGCCCAAGGCCCAACAACTTGGGCCGAGGCCCAACCCAAACCCAATTACTTTACCTCAGCCCCTAAAACCTTTCAACTAACCTAATCAACCCTACGATTAATTATGGGATAACTGGTTTTGGTTATAGAATGGCCCCGAAGAAAGTAAACACGTCGTCTGAGGCAGATGTAGCCGTGATGATCGCTCGACAACTACAAATAGTACTTCCGACAATAGCAGCACAATTCGCTGCTGGTATCCATACAACTATGAATACAAATCAAGTGTCGAACGCTAACGCGGCCGTAAATACTAATCCCTTGACAAATACTAATACAACCACAAATACTCCCCCGATAAATACTGATACTATCACAACTAATACTCCCCCGTTGAATACTAATATTACTTTCAATAATGATAATCTCCCACCGAACTTGAACAATAGTTGTAACAATCAAAATCCCCCGCAACACGGATATCAACTTAAGAACTTCATGCTATGTAAACCTATGGAATTTAGCGGTACTGAGGGACCAAATGGACTGGTAAAGTGGATCGAAAAGACTGAATCCATCATTAATATCACTAACTGTCCACCAGATTGTATTGTCAAATTTGCTACTTCTACATTTGTAGACCACGCGCTAATGTGGTGGAATACTGTTGTGCAAATTCGAGGACAAGAGGCAACCAATCGTATGTCTAGGACAGAACTTAAAAATCTTATGATAAAACCCTTTTGTCCGATAAACGAAATTCAGAAATTAGAGCAAGAACTTTGGAATCTAGAAATGAAGGGTGCAGATCACTTGGAGTATACCCACCGCTTTAACGAACTGGCTCGTCTAGTCCCATGGTTAGTTACTCCAGAATCTAAACGTACTGAACGCTACATTTGGGGTTTAGCCCCCGAAGTCAGGAGTTTGGTTAATTCAACTGGCCCTGTAACTTTCGAAAATGTCGTGTTACAAGCCAGCATTGTAACTTCTGATTTGATTAGAAGTGGTGCGTTAAGAATGCTCGGGGAATCATCTGGTACAAAACGAACCAATTATGGAGCGGGAATACAAGAAAGACAACAGAATAAATGTGCGCGCCCTGCAATACAAAATTACTCTATGATCAGTTCCGATGTGAAGCAAGATAAGTATAACGGGCCTTTGCCTAGATGTGGAAAATGTGGTTATCATCATGTTGGTGAATGTCAGACCAATGTGTGTCACAAATGTGGGAAGGTGGGACACTATGCCCAAAATTGTAGAACCGTTATGAACACTATAAATCCATCAACCCAACTCCAGGACTCAAAACTACCCCAACCGCAACCAACACGACAACAACTAGTCTACCAAAACCAACCCATAATAAACCGTAATGCCTGCTATGAGTGTGGTAGTATGGAGCACATCAAGAAAGACTGCCCTAGATTGAACCCAATTGCGATGGAAAGACAAAGGCAAGGACCGGCATCGACGTCCAACTCGACTAGGGGACACGTACTGTGAATAAACCATATAGAACAAATGTAATGACAGGTACATTCTTAGTAATGCCTAATATACTTTAGTTTATTTATTACGGACACTGATAGACATTTCGTTCCTACAAGTTATTACCTTGGAAAATATACCGTCTAGTAAAATAACAACTCTGTATACTATAGAAACCACTAAAAGTAAGACTATAAATACTAACCATATTACTCAAAAAAAACTACCCTCTTAAGCTAAATAACTAGCTATTCCCTATCGATGCACTCCCGGTGGAAGTGAGGAGTCATTGTGTAATAGTCAGTATGGACTAGTTAATTGAGTTCAAATGAAGGTTATATATAGAAATAGAACTGCTATACTGCCTCTTCTAGATAAAGAAGTGATCCCGTACACGGAACAAAACCTAATACCCCAATGACGAAACACGGATGAGGAAAACTATACTATCCGTAACCGAAACTTGAACTTTAAACTTTTATAGCCTTAATAACCAAGTGATGAACAAGGAAAAGTCAGGCCAGATGTTTGGATAAACTGAGTACTAGTATAAAGATGCAAGAGAAATCTATGAAGGAATCATAGGCTCATGTGTTGTAAAGTGTGCACTATTGTAAGTTCTGGGGGAATACTAAAGATCCTCGGAGATGCTACAACAATTCGAGATACCCCATTGGAAGTGGGAAACAGACTAAAATGGAACCCTTAACACGTGTTCCTTAAACATCCCGAGAAAGCAATTCAAGCTGAATGATAGTTCCCTGACTAATCCACTCCAAATACCTTCTTCTGATTTGTAACAACTACCCAACTGAAAAAAAAAACGCGCCTTAACAAAATCTTATCCTTAGTAAGTTATGTATGAAACTTAGATCCCTAATCGACACGAACATGGTCTTTAATCTTCTAACAAACAATCAATATTCAAACATTAGAGGAAAGTGAGACCAGTAATTTCAATCCCCGATACACAGATATAGATATTATACGAGCAAGAATGTAACTCGCTACCTTATTCAATTGAAAATAGGCGACCCCCAAATTACAAAAACCCGAATCGATTCTGGAAACCATAGATAAAGCTCGTAATATCGAAAACAAACTGAAAGTCGCTTGAGGCTAACCAGAGTACTATACCGATGAATGTGAGAAGGTGACGATTCTTGAAAGGTGTTAGTTGAGTTAATGAAACCGACGAGTTAACTTGAAAATACATGGAACTGTACAAAATTGCCTCGAAGGTTAATCCCATAACGTATTAAACAAAATTACCTCATTCCCGATATTTTATATATATCGAATCAGAACGAGTACCTTACCAACAGGATGAAATTAGTACCACCTGAAATCTTGTATACAACTAAACTCTGTAAACGAACCCGAGAAAATGTTGAACGGGGAAAATCAAACACTGATTACTCAATAAAATCTCATTGAATAAGTTTGGGGAGTATCCACAACGGGGAATCGATTGTGTACGGAAACAAAAGAATGAAATCTGTAACATATAATTATAAACTTTCTCCCTAAAGGGGCGTAATTGACTTATCAAATTTTGGGGACGAAATTTTCTAACGGGGGGAGAATGTGACATTTGAGCCAAAACAAGGTACACCTCAGTACGTATTTATCGATTAAGCAAATAAACGCTTTTTGCGTAACAAACGAACGATTAACCGAACGGGTCCGGTTATGACCCAGATATCCCGGGGGGCCATCTATAAGTGTTATATGTGTAATATAAGCTAAAATATTAGTAATATGGTCTTAGTTTGATAGCAAACAAGTTAAACGAAAACATGCTCATTTAACTACCCGCTATAGATTTAAACGCGAAAGATAGTTACAAACCAAGCATTGTATCATCTGTTAAGCCGAAAAAGACTTACCAAACACTTATTTGAAATGTTTTAAGCAATCCGTGAAAATATTTTTGATTTTTACAAACATATAGTATGTTTTTATAAATTTACACAAAAATAGCCAAAAAACACTCGTTTTCGCACTGTTTGTCGTACCCGATATATTTTTCGCACTAAAAACAAAACTAGAAATAAATTTGGACTTGGAATTTCACGTTCGGGCATGTAAATCAAGAAAAGTGGGCCAAATGGGCCAAAAAGGGGACCCAACGAGCCAGCCCGCCAAAAAAGACTTTTCCTCCCTTGGTTTTCCTTTAAATATAAAAACAAATCCAAGATATTTTAAAGCCATTTTCTTGTGGAAAACTCTGGATATCAACCTGGTCCTCTCAAAACCCAGCAAGAACAAGGTAAAAAGCTACATTTTTGGCTAAGTTTAACTCGTTTAAACTCGATTGATACCATAAAAACATAGCTTGATTGCCAAAAATCATTCCTAACCATGTAAAAACCCTAAAAATGGTCCATAAACATTTTTTGATCATACACATGGTAAGGAACCTGGTTTGATAGTTTGTTTGGCCATAAACATGGATTAAAGGGTTGAAACGGCCTTTTTACGGTTCAAAAGTTTGTTTTTGTGCACTAGCCGAAACCCTAAGTTAAATGGATGTTCTATTGATGAAACCTGATTGGTTTGTGATATAGGACCTGTACATAGCCTACATAGGAGCACAAGGGCTTGAAAAAGTTGATTAGAAAGGTGGAAACGAACCAAAACCGCTAAGGTAATGCCGAAACACTCGCTTACGGGCTGTTTAGGTTAAGGTTGTGATGTGCATATTAATAGGCCTTGAAATTTTGCAGGGACATCAGGGACCATGTCTTTGAGTCCCTTTTCAAATTTGGTAATTTTTCGACCATCCGACAATATTTGGCGAATTTATTACCGAATTGGGACGTTTATTTGGCGAATTTATTACCGAAATTTTTCTGGGAACTCAGATATGATGTATTTTGATCACATATGAATTTTTAGATCATTTGGAGAAGTCTAAACGTGTTTTGTACATATGCGTTCGTGTGAATTTTTATAGCCGAATTTGGGACGAAAAGAATATTGAACAAGCTTTTTACATTCTGGAATTGATACAGGTTGTTTTGGTACATGATTTTAGTATTCAGGAATTTTTGTGGAATTTTTGGAAATTTTTTGGGATAAACGGACGATTTTCAGGCGAAATATAGCTGATAAAATGAATTTTTATAAATTAATAAATCAGTAAATAATTCCAGAAATATTTTTATTAAAATCTACATATTTTAATTGATAAGTGGCTAAATTTTCATAATTTAATGCTTAACGGTTAATTAATTATACTAATTTGAAGATTAAACAAATTCAGCTTTTATAAAAACCGGCAAGTTCGCGACTAACGAACCTGCGGGAATATCAAAACACCAAGAGTGATAAAAAATCATATTTTTGAATTAATTAAGTAAAAACGAACTTTTCTATGAGAAACCTAGACAATCCGGATAGATTGTGCGCGTTTCTTCTTAAATCAAACTGAATAAACGAAAACGGGCCCCGAGGCTAATCTGGTATCCCAGTATGTGATCCTTCGTTATAACTTAATCATTTTATTAACCAATATATTTACCCAAGCTTATTTCCTCATAACTGTTTTCTGAACGCGTAAACAAACAACTTGGCCTAGCTGGGAAAACGGGAATCTGAGCCAAGTTCGGTTTTAAGTATTAGTCATTGAACAACATCACAACCTAAGCCTATTGTCACTTTCTGGGCGTTCCAGTTATACCCAAATTAGTTATACAGCCCAGTTTAGTACTGAGATTATAATAATATTAAAATATTAATATTATTATAGTATGGACTATAGGGACTAAGTGATAGCAAGGGAAATGAACCCCGTGCTGATCTCGCACTGATTGCCTACAAAACCGTGAGTTTCATGACCCCTATTTTCAAACTGTTTAAAAACTTTTGGGGTGAAAAGCATGTTCATATGCATTATCTATCTGAAAACGATTCAGAACGAAAAATACCTGAACCTTCATATATGAAAAATTCCTACAACATAATGATAAACTACATGCTGAGGAAAGGTGATTATTATTGTGATCTATATATTAAATGGGAACACTACGAAAGCCAAAACATAATGAAATCATACGTGACAACCTGTTTATACATATACGCTATATAATGCTAAACACAACAGGTTGAGGAAATAACGTGGTCTGTAATGGCCATTGGTGAATAACGTGGTCTGTAAGGGCCATTGGTGAATAACGTGGTCTGTAATGACCATGGGGCTATTGTGGGCGGAAGGGGGGGCCACAATAGTACTAAACTAAAGTTGAGTATGGCCTATGAGCCAAGTTCTGCTGCAACTTACTAAACTAAAGTTGAGTGTGGCCTATGAGCCAAGTTCTGCTGCAACTTACTAAACTAAAGTTGAGTATGGCCTATGAGCCATACTTATAAACTAAAGTTGAGTATGGCCTATGAGCCAAGTTCTGCTACAACTTATAAACTAAAGTTGAATATGGCCTATGAGCCAAGTTCTGCTGCAACTTATTAAACGAACTAACTTGATTATGACATGAATGCTAAGAAAATAATGTGATTATGCGTATTGTGGGCGGATGGGGAGCCACAGTATTTGGTGATACGTGATAAATACTATATGTGTATATGTGTCTATATACATGCTATGTGATTAGCCGTAGGAAATACTATGTGTAGAATATACTAATTATTTGCGTGTACACTATATAATGTTTGAGTTTACGTGAAATCATTGTGGGTGGAAGGGGGACCACAGTGGTTGATGTTAACGCGGAACCGTTGTGGGCGGAAGGGGGGCCACAGTGGTTGAGTTTATGTGGAACCGTTGTGGGAGGAAGGGGGTCCACAGTGTTTGGTTAAACACGGAAATTGGAAACAGGTAGTACGAACAAACAATCACGATTTTACTGAAATTTCGAATTCATATTATAAACTTACATGTGTGCATATGCACACACAAGGATATGGCTGTACATATTTATACAAACGTAAATACATATTTTTACATACGCGCGTACATACAAACTATGACTGTGTGGTACGCAGAAACTGATTTCGTTAAACTTATGAAACTCACCAACTATTCGTAGTGGACCTGTTTTAACATGCTTTTCAGGTAATCAGATATGAGAAGTAATTTCCTGTGCGTTACGTGTCTGACTGATGATTGATGTCGTGGGCATTTGAGTTAGAAGTAAAGTAATTGAAGAACCGGTTTGATTGTATCACCTAGTTTGTAAAAGAGATTAGAACGATGTAATATATTGTAAATTAGTTAGTAATGTTACTTTATGAACAATGTATTTGATACCAGTTGTATCTGTTGCATTTCCGTTTTACGCTTCCGTAAATCGCTTAATGGGGTGTGACACTTTAGTCCCTCCAGATTGAAGTGTAAAGCAAAATGGAAGGAAAAGTTAGGTTCTTTAACGTACCGGGATGACGTAAAGGCTTCCGAGAAACGTCGGTTAAGTCCCGAGAGTTATACATACTTTACACGCGCTAAATCATTAAACCGGAAGTTTGACGGGTGTTACATTTTAGGGCAAAAGTGCATGACTAGGCTGAATCTTCAAATACTCAGGTACAATCTGATGTCTCAATTTCCGATCTTCTTAATACTATTTATCAACTTAATCAGGAGATTGGAAAATGAAAAACTGAGTGTGGAAGGAAGGAAACCTTCTTGAATGTTTATGACACAAGTGAAGCAATATATGAAAGTCAAATCAAAGGACTTGAAGATGACTCTATGATGGCATACCAGACCCAATCAAGAATGACAATTGAAATTGAAGGGTTGAAGAAGATGTATGCAGAAGAGAAAATGAAGAATCCTGAATTGCTAATTCAAATGAATTTCTTGAAGAACCTTGTTTCTACTGGCAATATCGTGGGTTATGTTGATAAAATGATTGATGAAGAGAAGTATAAAAAGGTGCCATCACCTTTTTGTGACAGCTACCCACTGAAGGTAGACAAGGAGAGTAGAAGTGAATACCTTGAGCAATACAAAAATGTTTTTGACGACAAGAATGAGTTTGTGAAGTAGTATGCTGATGTGTAAGTGGACAAGAATGGAGAATTTGTAGTGAAGAAAGGTGAGGAGCAAGAAAATGAAAAGAATGACAAATTGGTAAGTAAAAACAAGAAGTGGAGTGAGTACTCTAGTGAAGACAATAATTGCAGTTGTGGAAGCTCTAAGTCATCCAAGGGCAAAGAGAAGAAAAGGTCAAGCAAAAATAAGAATGAAAAGATTCCTCTTCTTCCAAAGATGACTCCGAAAATGAAAAGGCATTATGAGAAAATGAAAAGAGAACATGTGGTATTTGACATCTGTGCTAGACCACAAACTGAGATCAAGAAAAGAACAGAAGTAACTGTGAAATCTACTTATGATCAATCACACCCACCAATTTACCCAATTTTCTCTAACCATGAGCTATTTGATATTGGGGATGTTGATTATGTGCCAATAAGAAGATATTCGAGAGAAGAAGAGGGAAGCTTATTAACAACTCCCTCCAAGCTGAAGAAAATAGTGTTTGTCAAAGAAAAGTATCCACAGACAATTGACATCAGTGAACCAATCAAGATGGATTTCTCAAATACCTTGTGTCCAAAGAGCTCTTTAGGCTTTGACTTTCCCAAACCCAGTGACAAAATCAAAGACAAACAATTGCTTGAAGATATGGGAAGCTATGCCAAGGTCTAGTGCAAGAAGTGTGATGCATATGGTCATCACACTGACTCTTGCTGGATTCTTGAGGACATCTTTGAAATTCCTGATGTGGTGAGTGGATTTGATATGAAGAGTTACAAAGAGATGTATCATAATTACTTTAGTGGAAATAGAAAACCATCTGGTTGTGTGGAACAAAAGGAGATTCTTGAAAGAAAACTCAAGACCATTCTGAAAATCAAAGTAAATGAGAAAGCGCCACACAAAGCTGAGAAGAACAGAAGGTCAACTGATAAGGGAAAAGCAAAGATCAGACCTGGAGTTCTTAATGGTGATGAAAAGTTTCTGTTAAAACAGGGGTTTGAACCAAAAGGGTTCCAATGGAAGACAAAGAAGAAGGTGATTGAAAAGAAAACCTATGTGGTTGAGCAGGCAGAAGAAGTAATCAAATTACAAGCAGTGAAGAATGGGTCAGATTCTGACACAGAGGAGGATTGTGAAATTGTGTATGAAGACCCACCTCCTGCTCCACTTCCAACTCCTGATGAATCTTTCTACTGACACTGAATTACAAACTGATGCAGTTTGTAAATCAGATTCAAACTAATTCTGTTTTATGTGTATGTGCAGGAACAGTCCTTGAACAAAAATGACTCATGGTATATGGACAATGGATGTTCCAGGCACATGACCTGTGACAAGAATGTGTTAATCAATTATGAAAAGAAATATGAAGGGCTAGTTGCCTTTGGGAGTGATAAAAATAAAGGTAAGATTGTTGGTAGAGGAACACTCACAAATGGCAAAGTATCCTTTGAGAATGTACTGCATGTTGAAGGACTGAAATACAACTTGCTTAGCATTTCTCAAGTCTGTGACAAAGGATATAAGGTGGCTATTAATGATGAACACCGCCTGATATTGAAGCCTGAATTTGTGATTCCAACTGATATGATTATGATGATGGCTCCAAGAAATGGCAACCTCAATGAACTGAGAATGAACAATGCAACTTCAAGAGGTGGTTCATACTTTGTGTCAAAAACAACTGAAAATGAAACTAAGCTATGGCATAGGAAGATGTGTCATGTGAACTTAAAGAACATGAACAAACTTGTAAAGGGTGAACATGTTGTTGGCCTTCCCACAAGAGAGTTCAAATTAGAAGGAAAAATGCACATCTTGCCTGAAAGGGAAACAACACAAATTCTCACATAAAAGCAAAATGATAAACACTATTGATGAGGTCTTGGAACTGTTACACATGGATCTATTTGGCCCTGTAAGTGTTCCAAGTATTGGGAAGAAAAGATACTTCCTGGTGATTACTGATGACTATTCAAGGTTTACTTGGGTATACTTTATGGGCAGCAAAGATAAAACTGCAGAGTTGATCAGAACGTATGTGCTAAAAATGGAAAATCAACTTGAGAAGAAAGTGAAGGTCATTAGAAGTGACAATGGGACAAAGTTCAAGAATGGAACTATGGATGAATTCTGCACTTCTAAGGGTATCTTTCAACAATACAGTGCTCCCAAAACTCCTGAACAAAATGGTGTTGCAGAAAGAAGAAACAGAACATTAATTGAAACTACAAGGACCATGATTGCTGATGCAAACCTGCCAGTCACTTTCTGGGCAGAAGCAATCAACACTGCATGTTATGTGCAGAACAGGGTTCTATTAAACAAGGCTCAAAATAAGACTCCATATGAGGTTATCATTAAAAGAAAGCCTTATGTGAAGTTCTTAAAGCCTTTTGGATGCAGATGCTCACTCCTAAATACAAAGGACTATTTGAACAAGTTTCAGTCCAAATCACTGGAATGTTTCTTTGTGGGCTATTCATCTCATTCAAAAGCTTATAGAGTCTATGTGAAAGAGCACATGGTGGTTATTGAGTCATCTGATATAATTCTCAATGAAAACCATTTCAATAATGTTGAAGGACCCAAGTGGCTATTTGACTTGGAAAAGATGATCCAGTCCTTCAAAATCTACAGTGAAGATATGGATGACAGCATGTATAGAACCAGCCTTGAAGATAAAGAAATACAAAGACAAGTTGATCAGGACAAGCTATGGTCATTTGTTGCTCCTGATTCTAATGGATTTAAATTTGAAAGGAACAACCATCTAGCTGCTGAAATTGATACAAATGGACAAGATGTTGCAGTGGAAGTCTCTAATGAAGGACCAAGTGAAGTAGAGAGTGAACCAATTCAATGTCAGCAACCTGTTCAGACTGAAAGGATAAATCAATTTGAAGATAGATTTCAGTCTTTGTTTGACTCTCTACAATTTGGGTCAAATGAAGCATCTTCATCAGAGATAAATCAAGTTCAAGCAACTGAAGAATCCCAAGTGAGAATTGAAGATGAATCTGCTGAGTTAAACATGACAAATCTAGAGACAGAAGTTTTTGCACAACAAGTTGTGCAGACCACCTCTGTTGAAAGAAACCATCCTGCAGAAAACATGATAGGAGACTTGCATGAGAGAGTGACAAGAAGTTCTTCTGAAAAGGCAAACATCTGCCTGTATGCCTGCTTCTTATCCCAAGTTGAACCAAAGAACATTAATCAAGCTTTGAAAGACAACAGCTCGGTAGAAGCTAGGAAGGAGGAATTAGCCCAATTCAGAGACTTACATGTATGGGACTTGGTTGACAAGCCCAGAGGAAAGTATGCTATTGTCACAAAATGGGTCTTTAGAAACAAAAAGGATGAAAGAGGAATTGTTATTAAGAACAAAGCAAGACTGGTAGCTCTAGGATGCTTACAAGAGGAAGGAGTGACTTCGAAGAAGTTTTTGCTCCAGTTGCAAGACTAGAAGCAATCAGAATCTTTCTAGCATATGCAGCATCCATGAATATAAAGGTCTATCAATTGGATGTAAAGTCTACATTTTTTAATGGAAAAATTGATGAAGAAGTCTATGTCACTCAACCTCCTGGATTTGAAGATCCAATGCATCCCAACAAGGTTTACAAGCTCAGCAAAGCACTGTATGGATTACATCAAGCACCAAGAGCTTGGTATGATGAGCTGTCAAATCATTTGTTGGAAAATGGTTTCTGCAGAGGGGCAATTGACAAGACTCTTTTCTACAAAAGAAGGAATAAAGATCTAGTGTTGCTGCTAGTGTATGTGGATAACATTATCTTTGGCTCTACAAATGAACAGATGTGCAAAGAATTTGAGCAAATAATGAAATCCAAGTATAAGATGAGCTCAATGGGAGAAATGAATTTCTTCATTGGATTCAAGTGCAATAGAAAGCTGATGGCATATTCATAAATCAATCCAAATATGTACAAGAGATTCTTAACAAATTCAAGTGCCAAGACTTCAAGACAGTGTCCACACCAATGGATACACATGAGAAAATGGTACCTGATGAGAAGGGGGAGCCAATGGACCAGCATGAATATAGGGCCAAGATAGGATCATTGATGTATCTCACGGCATCTAGGCCAAATATTATGTTTGTTGTGTGTGTCTGTGCAAGATTTCAAGCTAACCCCAAGGTTTCACATATGCTAGCAGTTAAGAGGATTTTCAGATATTTAAAGGGAAAACCAGATTTGGGGATTTGGTATCCAAAGAACCCTTCCTTTGACTTGATGGACTACACAGACAGTGATTATGATGGTTGCAACAAGAGTAGAAAAATCAACCTCTGGAGGATGCCAGTTTCTAGGGAACAGGCTGGTGTGTTGGCAATGCAAGAAGCAAACTACAGTGTCAATCTCTGAAAGAACCTTGAATACAGATCTAGATCTTGATAACAACGATACACATGTTGATTGTTATACGACTAAGCTGTAATACGTTATGGAGATGGCAATTTGACAGAGTAACGAAAGAGAATGATTACTGAACTGAAAAACTTGAAAAACTTACATTAATGAGTAATTTACATACTATATATAGGGGATGACCACATTCGTTAACTTAACAGTTAACGAATGTGTCATTCGTTACATTAAACCATACGAATGAACTCCTCATTCGTTAATACTTTAACCTATAACGAATAGCCCTCATTCGTTATCTCATTCGTTAAACAGGGTTAACGAATGAGCTTACAATTTAGACGAATGTGTTACATTCGTTACAGGGTAACGAATGTAACATTACATTAGAGCGAATGGCTCATTTAGCCATATTTACATTAAGACCCCTATACTTTATACTAAATACATTAATGCCCTAATAAAGACTGAGACGTACAAAACGTGTATCAACAAACTTCCCTTCGTCTCTAGCTCTTTATCATACTTTAGCGTTAAAACATCTTTGTCTTCCAATCAACGAAGCTATGAATCTTGTATGCGTAACAGACACGAACAACCCTCTGAAACTGCATTGCAAGATCATAATCCTTTACATTAGCGAATCTGATCTGACTTGTGAATAACGCGTCGTTGTCAGAGTTAGATAGATTAACCACCCACATCGGATCAATTACACGTAATGTCTTCGTGCGTGATCCCTGGCCATAAACAATAACCGCTTCACCTGTACGATTATCATAATACCAATAATTAAATGCGGTAAAAAGACTCTGAGGGAATATCTTCATCGGAACCCTCTTCATCGTCTTCGGCGGTTTCACTATTAAAATTAACTTCCTCCATCCTGTGCGTGCATCTATCTCGTCAATATATTTGTGTTTCGGCACCTGAGGCTGGAAGAATTTGAAACCAAAGCGGTTTCATGCAATAACTGCCTGTAGAACCAGCTAGCCCATTTATCGTCTCCACGATTAACAAACGGACGATTAGCTAAGGTTCGTACATCCCATCGAGGCATAGATAAAATATCGTGTGGGCGTTTGAAATAATAAATACCATGCTCCCACTTAACGATATATACCTTAAGATCTGAATCGTACAGCCATGCCACCATATCACCTTTAACGTCTTTAACATGTTTATACTTCTTCATCTGGTATGCAGATTCTCGAGCTTTCTCAACTTTCACATCTTCTCGATCATAATATCTGAAAGTCTCGATCATCTTATTCATCTTTGCAACATTATGCTCAAACATACCATCAAAAGCACGTTTCCTTTTCTTCTCTATAGTGGACACATAGCTCGATTCAGCAGCTTTTAACTTAACTTTTTCTTCCTGTAATCGATGCTCTGCTGCATTGAAATGCTCAGTTGTAAAGAACGGAATACCCGAGTCATTGTTATTATCTGTGTAAAACTTCGGATATTCTTCAGCAGTAACATCTTCCACCTCCACTTTTTCAAAATCAGTACTATCTTCCATCTCCACATCCACATTCTTACCCAATTCCTCAATCTCATCATCATTTAGATCCAGAAGTAAGGCAATTTGTTCTTTTGTTAACGAATGATCAACAAATTCACCTTCTTCAATCTCATCAGCATTCACCATACTGTAAACAATCTCATCCATTCCTACAAACAGAAGCATGTTAGCCGGAATAACATCTATTGGCTTGGCTCTCGTGTAATCTTTATATGGAACAATCTGTAGATTACTAGCTTCTGATCCACCACCAACACCAGCATCAGTCTTATTACCCGCCGACGGTGTAGAATTTCCGTCCGGTTGCTGATCTACCCCACCCCCTGCACCATCCTGGTCATCTTCATTATTTTTCAACTTCTTTAATTCATCTTCTTTGCATGTCAGTTGAAGAATAATCTCCTCTTGTTTGTCTAACCTCTCCCCCTGAGCAGTAACAAGGGCTCGAAGTTCTTTATTATCACGCTGAGTTGTAAGAAGATGTCTCAGTAAGTTTCGTTGCGCTAGCTCATTTGCAGCTCGATCTGCTTGCATTTGTGTGTGTTGTAAATGCAACATATTCATCATATGAAACCACTGAGGGTGAGGAGCCATAAGATAAAAATTAGGATGTATTGGTTGCATAGGACCCTGAGAACGACTTAATGTCATAAAGGAATTCTCAGGCCTCGGCAACGGTATAGGTGTAACAGGAGTAACAGGTGTAGTTGGCTGCAGTGTAGGCATATGTGCCAATACATTATGTAATATATCTCCAAACTGAATATCAGGCCTCATAGTAGTATGAGTTGGAGGCATTGGAGACGTAGGCATTTGCACAGGCGTTGGAGAACGAGGAATATCTGATATAATATTAGGAATATGAGATCGTGGAATATGTGCACCTGGAACTGGAGAAGCAGTAGAAGATATAATAGGTGTAGAAACAGCAGTAGAAGGTATAAAAGGCAGGCTTGGTATCTCAATCCCCGAACCCTTTCTAACTCCTTGTTTCTTGACTTTCTCCCCTTCTTCTGTCATCGGTTCTTTACCTTTACGCTTACGCTTCTGTTCATAACTTAACTCAGCTTGTGGTCCTGGACCACCATCACCACCATCATCTCCACCGTCATTACCATCATCATTACCATCACCATCTTCACGTTCCGAATCGGAATCGTCATAAATCCAACTATCATTAGATGGCGCGACATAATCAACATCTGCTAAATGACCAGTCAAACGTTCGAACTTAGGTCGATATGCCAGACTCTGCCCTCTATAAGATCTCAATCGTCTCATAGTTTCTTCGTTCATGTGTTCAAGCTTCATAACATCAGCTTGATCTTTCTCCAAGTCTGGCACCAAGTCATTGATCATCATTTGCAGAAAACGAGGATACATTAAGAATTTGTGTCTGCTGGTGATATTCTCCTTCAGATGATAGTAAACCAATTCAGAGAAATTGAATGGTTTATTCAGCACTAGGGCCACGAAAGCAGATTTTAACATCACCCTACACTCGTCGAAACCTCCTTTCCGACCACCCAGGCAATGTATAAGAACATGAAGCAGATACTTGTATTGTTCACACAAGTTCGCTTTGTTGTACATTGATTTACCTAAATCTCCATTATACTTTACTCGGCCGAATAATCCTCTTATCAACACTCGATCGAACTCACACCTATCATCAATAGTATCATGAAAACCCAGTGAGTCTTGAATAACTCCAACATCTATCACAACCCGCTTATTCTGAACAACTGCTTCAATCTGATTTTCTGCTTCATTAAAGCTGGCAGTATTCCAGAATTCCCTAATAATCTTCTGATAAACAACTGTTCGGGTAGAGATGGCCTTGTAGATTCTCGAGCGGATGAGAAAACGAATTATACCGCCAAGGATAGGAGTATCTTCAAAGTTCGGCTCTACAAATGCACATATGTTGTGGCTCTTATTCCAAGACAGTGCCATATCTGTTGAAGAACAAACATACATTAGTAAAATATTCCAAAATAATCAACATATTAACGAATGACTATCACATTCGCTAAAAAATTTAAACGAATGTGACATTCGTTATACATTAAAAGAGACATTCGTTAATCATTAAGTTTAACGAATAACTCAGTTTCAACTATCCATTCGTTACATTAACGAATCAGATAGTTATTCGTTAATCCATTAACGAATCATGTTACATTCGTTATAAAGATAACGAATCAGACTCAATTATCAATTTGACTAACCCAGGAGTCAAATGATAATCAATTTTGACTAATCAAAGTCAAAACCGACGATATTCATCGATTAATCTTCTTGATTTCCAAACATTTTAGCAATTAATCAGACCACACATGTTCGGAAATCAGTTGCATGTACTTAAAAAAATGATTTTTGATCTAATGTTAATTCATTTAAGAATTTCAGTAACAGTTAATTCATCGTTGAATATTCATAGCTTTACTAAAGCAATTAACACTCAAAAACTGATGAAATTCCATGAGAATAGTATAGTTATGATCGCCATTACCTGTTGAAGCCAAAGAGATCAATTAATGAGGCTATTATGCAAGTAATGAATTCTGATGAAATTTTGGCAGAGTTTCGTTAGAGAAGACAATGTACTAGGAATTAGGCGAATGAACCGTCATTCGTCTAATCTTGGGATTATATCCAATAATTTCACGCGAATCAAGGTCATTCGTTCAAAATTTGAACTAACGAATGGCCTCATTCGTTAACTGTTGAATCTCATTCGTTAAAAATTTTAAAGAATCTTCTCTCATTCGTTAAATTGTTAACGAATAACTAAGTCATTCGTTAATCTTGAACGAATACATTAACCATTCTTATTCGTTATTCGTTAAGTGTTTAAACGAATGTCTTCCATTCGTTATGCACAACGGAAGCCAATGTCTTTATAACGAATGAGAAACTCATTCGTTATGTTAAAATAACGAATGGCTTTACATTCGTTAAACATGTTAACGAATCACCAAGTTCCTTAGCGAATGAGACAAAATTCTCATTTTAAGGAATTAAATAATCATAAAAACCAATTAGGTGTTAATTGCATACATTAAACTACCCTATCACCGTGGATCGGTAATACTTAAATTAAACGGATTTTTACATTAAAACATCAATTGTTACCAATTGAAAATACGTTAAACACGATTTAACTTAAACTTTTGTTCCGGGGTTTAACTTTTTTTCCTTTTTCTCAATGATTAATTCTCTAGCTTGGCAAATCGAAACTGAAAAAGAAAAATAAAAAGAATATAAAATCTTTTTGTATATTTTGAAAATTTTCAAGTAGCAAAGAACTAAACACTGTAAATGAAAAGCAGTACATATTTTTGTGAGTTGAGCAGGGAATCATATTGACTAATAACGTCCTAGACTACACTTCAATTTTGACATTATTATGCACGTAACCCAAAGATGATTGCAGATATAATAGTCCAATTTAAACTTTAGACAGATCCGTCCGTAACTTTACGATACATTTTAAAGTTCAATTAAGCACAAATCTCATGTAGAACCCACCTGTCAGACACAGTTTCATATCTCTTATACATTGAATTTCACATGTACATTTTTCTTCTTTGAATTAATTAGCTGTGATTCATACAAAAATAACAAAAAGAAAATAAAGCAGAAAGTTAAATTTTTCCCTTAAGATCGGTATTACTACACGCAGATAAGATTCCATTTTAAAAAAAATAAAAAGATAAAATAAGCAGAAGTTGCATAAAATCTTAACTCTCAATTCGGATAATCCCGTATTATCGCGCGGAGAAAGTCCAAGATTTTATACGAAACACCAAGAAAATAAAGCAGAATATCCAAATCTTAACCCTCAGGTCGGATAATCTTATCGCGCAGGAGAGAATCCAAGATTTGAATAAAAATAAAGAAAAAAATAAAGTTGAATTTATTTGCAAAATTAAAAAATAAAATAAAGCAGAATTTTCTTAAAAAATGAACGCATGCACACACAGAAATCTTAAAATCTTTTTAATACTTAATACGGATATTAACTATGCATCAAGATGTAACACCACTAGATTTGGCAAGCATTTAGGTTTATATCTTTTCAGCACTTATACGATCTGTTAACCCTATCATACACATCATACAATTGATCTTACGGCACTTTTTAGTCTAGTTTATTCATGTGTTAGGTCCGCTAAGTCAATGTACTATCATTTTCCCTTTTTGCTTCAAAACTCAATTTTGAAGAGCATTTTTCAATGTTTTTGGATTTTTTCTATACAAACAAAACCACACTATTTTTGTATTTTTCTATTTTCTCCCCCTAAAAACAGTAAAAAATGAAATAACAGACACAACAACATAAAATGATCTAACCAAGCTTTTGAATTTCTGTGAAAGATTTTAAACCATTTATACCAAGCAAGTATTGAAAATGTGTTTTGTCAAAAGCTTTAGTATAAAGGTCCGCCTTTTGAAAATCCGTATGAATTTTATCAATTGATATTAATTTCTTTTCATAACAATCACGAATAAAGTGTTAACGGATTTCAATATGTTTTGTTTTTGAATGTTGAACCGGATTTTTTGTGATAGAAATTGCAGCAGAATTATCAATAAAAATAGGAGTAGTAAGAAACTTCAAACCGTAATCCCTCAAATGTTGCTGGATCCAGAGAACCTGTGAACAGCAACTCCAGGCCACCACATACTCCGCTTCGGCTGTTGAAGTTGAGACCGTTGTCTGCTTCTTACACTGCCAGGAACCAAGTCGGTTTCCTAAGAATTGACATCCCGCCGTTGTCGATTTGAAATTGATCTTCCAACCTCCATAGTCCGAGTCAGTAAAGGCGGTGAGATCAAAGTTGTCGTCTTTGGGCTACCATAACCCGATGTCTGGATATCCCCGCAGATAATGTAAGATACGCCTTACTGCTGCCAGGTGAGTCACTCGGGGACTCTATTGATACCTAGCACACAAACAGACAGCAAACATAATGTCCGGTCGAGAAGCAGTCAAATACATGAGTGATCCAATCATAGCTCGATATAGGGTCGGATCTACAGTATCCTCCAATTCATCCGGTGATAAATTGTGACCCACGAGAAGAGGAGTAGAGGGAATTCTGCCATCAGATATCTTGAATCGTCTCAAGACATCGTTCACATATTTTGTCTGATGGATAAAGATCCCGGCTTCGGACTGGTGAACTTGCAAACCCAGAAAGAAACTCATTTCTCCCATCGAACTCATCTCGAATTTTGTCTGCATTGTTTTCTCGAAGTCTTTGCATAAACTATCGTTTGTCGAACCAAAAATAATATCGTCCACGTAAATTTGGACGAGGAGCAGATCATCACCCATATTCTTGTAAAATAACGTACAATCCACAGTTCCCCTCTTGAATCCACTTTCAATCAGATGATCAGCCAACGTTCTATACCAGGCTTTCGGGGCCTGATGCAAACCATATAGAGCTTTGTTTAAACGGTAAACACGCTCAGGAAAGTCGGGATCCTCGAAGCCAGGAGGCTGTTTCACGTACACTTTTTCATGAATTGCTCCGTTCAAAAATGCCGATTTTACATCCATTTGATAAATTTTGAAGTTTTTGTAGGCTGCATAGGCAAGAAATATTCGTATAGCCTCCAGTCGTGCCACCGGAGCATACACTTCTGTATAATCTATGCCTTCCTGTTGATTGTAACCAAGAACGGCCAAACGCGCCTTATTTCGCATGATAACCCCACGATCGTCCTTCTTGCACTTAAAAACCCATTTTGTAGGAATCCCCTTTTTAACGCGATCGGGTTTGACGATTAAGTCCCATACACCCAGTCTAACAAACTGTTGCAGCTCCTCCTGCATAGCTTCAACCCATGATGGTTCCTTGAGTGCCATTGCGACACTTGTTGGTTCTATCTGTGATAAAAAGCAGGTGTATTGTGCAATACTAAGGATACCCGAAGAGTGCAAATCCGCATAAGCACAAACAATCGAATCCTCAGTAGGAGATACATTATGATCAGATTGATCATCACATATGTTAGCCAATTGGTGCCTTGTGCGAACCCCGTCGTTCACATCACCAATTATCTGATCCTGTGGATGTTGCGAATGAATCCGTAAAATAGGATTCGCAGAAACAGATACATTATTACCCAAATTAGTAACATTCTCCTCCGTAGTGTCTAAAGTGACAAATGATGACACATCACTGATTAGAATAGGCTCGTTAGGCTCTTGAGCGTCATCTACCAGTACAGACGATGAATCAACAAAATCAGCATCATCGGAAAATTCAGAAGCATCGTTTGACATTTCAGATAAATTAGGAGAGTCACTTGCATCAACCGAGGAAAACCTTGAATTTGGAAGACATTGATCCTCCAAATACGATCTAATGAGATCTTCAGGTATATCAGTAGAATTAAATAATCGTTCATAATCGAACATCCAATCGGGTCCTGTACTAGTTGGTGGAGTAGTGTAACTTTGACAATCAACGTGATACCATTCCTCTACTCTACCAGAAGAAAGATTGAAAACCCGTTTCTTCGGAAAATTATAACCCAAGAAATAACCCTCAAAAGCTTTCTCATCGAACTTTCCAACGACTTTCTTCAACACAGTACATGGACACCCAAATGGTTCCAAATACTTTAAGTTCGGTTTACAATTATGTAGAAGCTCATAACTAGTCTTCTTGAGCTTCTTTACCGTTAGTACGCGATTCAATGTGTAACAAGCAGTATTCACAGCTTCGTTCCAGAATTGAACAGGTAGCTTTGAATCAGCCAGCATTGTACGTGCAGCTTCAATCAACGTACGATTCTTTCGCTCAGCCACACCATTCTGTTCAGGAACATAAGGTGCACTGAATTCCCGATGAATTCCTTTCTGAATACAGAAGAAATCCAATACATTATTCCTGAACTCAGTTCCATTGTCACTACGAATTCGTCTCACTTTCAGGTTGTAAAGTGATTCGATCTTTGTAATAAGGTTTTGAATCAGCACAGGAGTTTCATCTTTCGATCCCATAAATAACACCCACGAGTAACGAGAGAAATCATCTGTCACAACCAAACAATAAAAATCTCCAGCAATGCTAGCACGGTTCACTGGACCAAAAAGATCCATATGAAGTCGTTCCAGAGGAGTAACGATATCGTTTAGTGATTTGGTCGGGTGAGATTTCTTCCTTTGTTTCCCCTTCTTGCACGCAACGCAATGATCATTAAATTTAAAGTTCTTGAGGGACACTCCATTCACTAAATCATTTGTCATCAAAAAGTTGATTTTTCTTAAGTGAATGTGTCCCATGCGTCTATGCCAAAGAATAGAATCTTTCTCTGTTGCTTTAGACACGAAGCAAGTAAATGAGGGCGAAACTTTGACATCGTAACTCATGTCAAGTACATAAATATCATTTGATCGAGGTGATCGCATGACAACCATGTCTTCTGGAATTGTGAATCCTGGTTGAAGAATAACACATTCCTTGTCGGTAAAAATGGTGGTAAACTTCTTATCACAAATCTGTGAAACACTCAACAGATTGTGATCCACCTTTTCACAATAATTAACCTTTTCAAACGTAATTCTACCATTTGAAACTTCTCCTTCTTTTGTAATCATCCCTCCTTGATTACCAGCAAAAGCCACATAACCCCCTTGAATATCTTTAATGTTGTGCAGAAGGTCTATGTTACCGGTTATATGCCGAGAACATCCATTATCCAATATCCATTTTTGAGTTGATACGGACCTAGATGTACCCTGTATAATTAAGTAAAATGATTAGTTTAAAAAGGCAGCCCAAGCCTCAGTCTTGGGCTCTCCCTTTGAAACCTTTGGAGAACTTAATAAATTAACACACATATTCGGTACTTGAGAATAAGTGGCAGTTTTCTTAGATTTCTTCTTAAGATAACCATCACGGATTCTTCCTGAATCCGTGTTTGAACAAATGGGTTGAACACTGTCAACACATGTGTTCAATACATTAAGTGCATCAATCGGAATAACTTTCCTCTGATTGATGTTTGAATACATTATCAAAGAATCATCAACTTAATTTTCTTTTATGTTAGAAAAATCATTCGCTTGGCAAGTTGAATAATTTTCGATATTTTTGATCTTTGCTTTGCATCGTCTCGAAACGTGACCCGGTTCACCACACTTGAAACATAGTCGAGAGTCTAAGCTTCGTTGTGATGATGTACCGGTTGGTTGTGATAACAAAGTTTTCAGATTATCAGATTTAGGTGTCTCAAAAGTGACCTTCTTTGATGACTCATGTTTTAAACCCTTCTTCGTTTTGTAAAATTCAAGATTTGTCAAATTCGATGAATTTTCCAAACCTGACGATTTGATGAATTTTATAGGTTTAAAAACATTTGTTTTTTGTTTTTGAATATTTCTAGTTTTTGATTGAAGAAATTTCCTCTCAAGTTCAGTCATTTGAGTAGTTTCATCTTGAAATACACATTCAATCAATTCTGGTTTAAGAAGATTCAATGGAACTTCTTTGTCTGAGAACACTTTTGAGAGACCTTTTAATTTAAATACTTTTCCAGTTGAAGTTTTCAGTGGAGGATTAATAAATTGCATTTATTCCTCATCAGATACTGAAAGCTTGTCTGTGGAAGTTACATTAACTTGTTCCTTTGGAATTACTTTAGGAAGCTCATTAGGAACACTTGAATTGTTTAAAGAAACATTTGAAGATTTTGCATCATAAACAACTTTTTCAAAATCTTCTGGTTCACACAGAATGTGATTATCAATTGGAATGTCCTTATTTTTAACAATCACATATGTTTCAGTCAACTCCTCAATTGAACCATCCATTTCATTTTTGGTAAACACCTTTTTGCTTTCAATAATAGCTGGTTCACGAGTCAGTTCACATGACTCAACATTTTCAGGTTTAACAGTAGGCATACTTAAAGAATTTTTTGCCTTAGGAACGCTACTGTAATCCTGATTAAATGGAGGAGGAATTTCGACGTATCCAACCTGCTTTTCCGTTCTTTTTGTGTGAATGATTAACCTCAATTATCTCATTCAAAAGAAAGAAGAATCTCTGAATTTACTGAGTTTATGATTTAATTCCATTTTTCTTGTTCGATTTTGGAAATGCAAGTTCGAAGACGAAGAATCTCCTTTAAATGTTGATCCATTTCAATAATTTTACAATGGACCTTAGCTTTAAGATCATGATTACTATCTGATAATTTCTGAATTTTCAAATTCGTTTGCTCAAGTAATTTTGTCTTTTTCTTATAGCATTCCTTGATAGTAAAGTAATCATTAGTAAATGTATTGTTGTGAGTTAATGTTGTTTCAAGTTTGGCTTTTAACACAACACACTCAGAACAATCCACCATTATTGATGCAAATTCATTTATATTACTTTAAGGTGTAATACATACCTCATCAATCTTAGCCATGCAGGCATAAGATGCAGTTTCTTCAGGAGATGATTCTTGTGAAGATGACAGAGATTGATCACTGTCAGTTTCCGAGTTAGAAGAATCACTACCTTCTAATACATTATCGCTACTTGCATCCTCAAACTTCTCCACAGTCTAAACAATAGCAACGTTTGCCTGGTTTCCCAATAAACGCTGAGACCAATCAACTTCATCATTTACCAATAAAGCTTGAGTAACTGGAGATTTTTCTTGATCACCAAAGCTAGTAGTGTTACTTTTATCTCCTCCAGATGAAGACTTTGTAGAAGAACGGTCAGAATTGCGTGAGCCAGAAAAATCTTTCTTCGGCTTGTCACACTCATTGGAAAAATGGCCAATTTCACTGCAATTATAACATTTGACTTTTAATTTATCAAATCCAACCCTTCTGTTCAACGTGGGAAGATCTTTTCCCGTTCGTTGCATGAATCTTTTAACCTTTCGAACAATCATGGCCATGTTCTATTTCAAATCCATAAGCTCAAGATCATTTGGGTCGATTTGATCATAATCCTTATCTGTGAGATCACTCGTAGCAATCTTACTTCCCACCAGTTGTTCATATGAAGTCATGAATGCACATACAAAAGCAAACTGTTGTTCAGCTTCTTGTAAATTAACCTTGGGTAGGCTTGAAGTATGAGCATTTGAGTTTCCAGTTACACCACTCGCCATGAAACATACATTAGGAGAATTGTTTACGTTAGGACCCTCTTGAGATTGAGCAAAGAATGAATTAATAGGCACTGAGCTTGTCGCATTGTTTGCCGGTAATGCACCACCATAAAGTAACGGATTCTGAGTTGATGACTGCTGATTTTGATTTTCTTTCAAGGTAGATTGACATTTAAGATCAAATTCCCTTTCTTCGATTTTGTTAATGAATTGTACAGCAGTCAGTTCAGGTTTCTGAAAGAAACCGTTCTCTTTAAGCACAAACAAAAAAATTGAATAATCTGTAGGTAAAGCATTCTTTAAAGTATCAATCTTATCTTGTTCAGTTGGAGCAAGATCAACAAATGACATCCCAACAATCAAATGGCTGAAACGGTTGATCATCTCTTCTACAGTTTCATTTTTCATCAGGATAAAATTTCTGAATTGAAATTTCACCAAAGTCTTCTTGCTTTCGAGAGTATTTCCCAAACTTCTAGTTTTCAAGGTAGTAAACAGTGAAGCACAGACTTTGATCGTACTATATTGATGAAAAATATGTTCCGGTAACGCCATAGTGAGTGTAGAATATGCTTTCGTTTCACTTTCAAAGTCCTTCAACTCATTTTTCTCATAATCCTTAAAAGGTTTCAGAGTCCAACTTGTATTGTCATTACCGATCAGTGGTGCAGCATAAACATCATCAAGAAAACGAACACTGCTAGGATGTACGGATCCCAGATGTGCACGGAATCTTGGTTCCCAACGGGCAAAATCCAATAGTTTCAACAGCTTGGGACACTTATTATGACTGCCAATCTCGTTATCCATCGTCAGCGTCTGTTGTAATAAGACATTCTGTGATGCTAATGCATAATAAGATGAATTCTGAGCAGCCATGATAAACTTCAGGGATTAAAATTGTCAAACTTTCAAAGGTTATTCGTTTACTGTTCACACGAATGAACCAGTAACGAATAGGATATTCGTTAATACTTTAATGAATGAAATATTCGTTAAAAATTGATTACTTTAATGAATGGGATATTCGTTAAAAATTGATTACTTTAACGAATGGGATATTCGTTAACAATTGATTGCTTTAACGAATGGGATATTCGTTAAAAATTGATTACTTTAACGAATGGGATATTCGTTAAAAATTTTGCTAACGAATGACAGTGAGGCTTAACGAAAAAGGTTGAACGAATGAGATCTTAGCGAATGAGTGTAAACAGTGTAACGAATCAGGCTTCATCCTAACGAATAAGACTTCATCATAACAAATAAGTCTTCAACGATTCAAACTTCCAATTTTAACTTCCAACTCGTCCGAATCTTACTGAAACTACTCAAAACTTATATCAAAACAATCCAAAACCAAATCCGAACATTAATTGCCTATTCCGAACTCATAATCATTCTTCAATCAGGTTCAATTTAACGAACAACAAGACTCTGTTTTTGAATCTCAATTAAATCACAAAATCAATTAATTCATGTTCGAAATTGATCAATTGATTTCGATTAAAACTTGATTATGTATCGTAGATCAGATCCATAGCTTTGATACCACTTAAAGAACCTTGAATACGGATCTAGATCTTGATAACAACGATACACATGTTGATTGTTATACGACTAAGCTGTAATACGTTATGGAGATGGCAATTTGACAGAGTAACGAAAGAGAATGATTACTGAACTGAAAAACTTGAAAAACTTACATTAATGAGTAATTTACAGACTATATATAGGGGATGACCACATTCGTTAACTTAACAGTTAATGAATGTGTCATTCGTTACATTAAACCATATGAATGAACTCCTCATTCATTAATACTTCAACCTATAACGAATAGCCCTCATTCGTTATCTCATTCGTTAAACAGGGTTAACGAATGAGCTTACAATTTAGACGAATGTGTTACATTCGATACAGGGTAACGAATGTAACATTACTTTAGAGCGAATGGCTCATTTAGCCATATTTACATTAAGACCCCTATACTTTATACTAAATACATTAATGCCATGATAAAGACTGAGACGTACATAACGTGTATCAACAATCTCCACTGCTGAAGCTGAGTATACTGCTGCCTCTGCTTGCTGTGCACAGGTTTTGTGGATTCAAAATCAACTACTGGACTATGGTCTGAATTTCTTACTTACTCCTATCTTAATTGATAATACTGCTGCTATGTTTATTGTTAAGAATCCAGTCCAACATTCTAAGACTAAGCACATTGAAATTAGACATCATTTCATTAGGGATTGTCAGGAAAAAGGGCTAATAGAAATGAAAAGGGTAGACACATATGATAATTTGGCTGATTTGTTCACCAAACCTTTAGAAAAAACCAGGTTTCATTTTCTGTTAAAATGCCTAGGAATGATAAATGCAAATGAGGTTTAATTTAGGATATGTGCTCAAGTGAGGTGTTTACTGATGATCTATGTTACTCACTTTGAATGTTTGCATGATAAAATTGCTATGCTGATTACTCAAATTGCATGAATCATGATTGTGACTGTTCTTGTGTGGAATTTATGTTAACTGTGTTAATAACAGCTTGTAGTACTTTGATCTGTGCCTTCATGATGAATTTTTATGATTCTAAGTACTTCGAGCATGAATCTGTGCTTGATAATGAGCTTGTTGCTCTTTGAGCACAAGCATAGGCTCCTGTAAGACTATTCTAAGTCATTCGAGCACAGATGTCATTGCTCAACAGCTCGAGCATAGAATGCTGTCTTGAAAACTTTTGCAAGTGTTTCGAGCATGCTTCTGTGGCAAATGGGTGTTTAATGCTCTTCGAGCACAGACAATCCACACTTATTGTTTTTCTCAAGTAACTAGAGCATAAGTGTTGTTACAGGTGGCCGAGCATGCACATGTGTTCAGGATACCATGCTTATTCTTTGCATATTACTGCTCAAGCACAAAGTTAAAGTTTATCGAGCACATTCATTGAAATGATATACTTCTAACGTTGCTTGATAGACTTTCGGGCATGCTCGATGAAGTTCTGAGCATGCTCGACAGACTTAAGTGATGATTTGTTAGCTCTATGCTATCTAAATGTTTGTGTTTTGATCCTGTGAAAGTGTGTGCTTGTTACAAATGCTTAAAAGACAACACCATCTTTAAAAATCACTGGTTTTCAATTGGACTCTCAAAAGGAAATGGTTTTTAAAATGGGTAAAAGTTTTTGACAAAGCAACACTTTTTTCGATGATATTGAATAAGAGAAATGATAATATTATCCAAGTTCCCAGCTTCAAGGAAGCAAGAAAATATTTTCTGTGAAATTGAATCCAACCTAAATTGGGAAATAATAGAAAACTGTTTAAGATAACTAACCCATGGATTATAAGTTCAAAAGGCTTTTAAGTACAGTCATTGGCAAAGTATGGTAGCATTCCATAGTCTGTAGTTGCAATATGTGATATACACTTAAATTTTCTAAGTATGATGTGGTGAAACATTGAAAAATAAGGTATGTTCTCTAGCATATCTCTCCGAATGATAGGCAGAAAAGTCATTATCCAATCATACACGAGCCCGTTGGTGTTTCTGGTCTATAAAAATATCTATAAAGTATTTGAGCAAAAATAAATTATTGATATATGAAAAACCTCTCAAAAGAAAAGAGAAAGAAAGAGATTGAAAAGTATACAAATATCAAAAGAATAATATATAAATATATATATATAAGTTATCTGATTTCATGACTTATGGGGCACTAAGGGAACTACAGGGGTGGGGATACAAGTAAGTCCTAAACACCCTGAATGTAAGGCATGTAAGTCCGGATGGCATGTAAGTCCAACGTTCAACCTTACAGTCTGTTATCAAAGACAAAATATAAATAAATAACTGCTCTAATATACAAAAATCAATTTTGACCAGGGCATCAGGGGGTCGGAGTCAATTCGGAGTGATTTGGATAATGCTAAATACGCTTTGAGAACATATTAGAGGCAATCTGAAGCTATAGTGATAACCATTCCTATCTTATGCTCTAATTGAATCCTAAATGTATCACAGAGAGCAATGACCATTATGCTAAGTATACCTGCTGTCAACCTGACTTGAGTCATAATAACACTGACCATGAAGTGGTGTGATCGTTATTTTAGATAGTCTGATCCCATGTTGAGATCTTTCCAAATGATTTAAAATGAATTTTATGTTGAGCTGGATTTTGATCTCTTAAGTCACCTTAAACAAATTGCTCAATTTAACTTACTGTTCTGCATTGATTATTCCTTGAGAAAATTGAAATTTTGAGCACAAGACATGATTAATCATGTCTTGGGTTAGTGGCTTAGCAGTTGTGATTCTCAACCTAACATGCATATTCAGTTAAGTGTTTCGAGCATTGAGACTGTGCTTGCTTACGTATCACTGCTTCGAGCATACTATGTGACATGTGAATTGACATATGTTTTGAGCATGACATGAAAATTTTTTTCTTAAGTGTTTCGAGCATGACTCTTACTCTCAAGCATACTGAAAATTTTGTTAAGTGTTTTGAGCATGGATCTTATCTTCGAGCACCTGCTATGCTATGAAAATTGATGTTATGTGTTTCGAGCATGCTTGCATGGTAAGTAGTTAAGCTCTAAGTTTTCGAGCACAAAGAACTGAATGATAGAAAACATTTATGTGTTTCGAGCATCATTGTGTGCTAGATACTTAGGTATAAGAATTCGAGATAAGGAACTTGATGGAATATTTTGTTAAGTAGTTTGAGCAAACTTGTGAACTAGACACTTATGCTGTGAGTTCGAGTACAAGAATATGAAAGATTTAATCTGCTAAGGCTTTCGAGCATAGATGTACGTCGAGCTCATAGAGCTATAGAGTCGAGCAAAGTCTGTAACACTGGAATACATCTCGAGCATAGAGTAGTGATGATATATTTCTAAGTATCTCGAGCATGATGCATAGTCGAGTAAGTTTGTACCATGTACTCGGACAAAGACAGAGAATATTCCAAGTACATCGAGCAAGGGTTGTACCATGTACTCGTGTACAAAGGGGGCCAGCTTTTACTTTGGCTGTATGCTCGAGCAAGGGAGGTACAATTAAATTTGAAATTAAATGACAACTATCGTGTGCTAGACAACAAACCAAGGTACTGTACCACCCAAACGTTAGGTATAAAAGGGGGACTTAGAAACTTTTTCACATATCTCTTCCTCTTTTAAACATAATCGCAAACACCCTCTTGCTCGTGCTATCTGCCTATTTCTCGCGGCTCTAATGCCTGATTAATTTTACTTCGATTACAGCCATTAGCTCTGTTTCGACTTCGGTAAGACATTGCTATTCAAAAATCGTCACACCAATTTTGAAATTAGGGTTTCTAATTGAACTTTTGACTAACTGTTTACTTGTTCTGACAGGTACACATATTACTACGGAACAGGTTAATTGAAGACGCCATTAATCATCTATCAATTCTCATATATTAGTTTTGCAACTTTGTGTACTGACATTCTTTTATCTTTGCAGAACTGATGGCGTTTAAATTCGAAAAACGGCACAATATGTGCGCACAGTTGGAGATAGTTGATGAAAATCGCGATTTGGAGCCGATAATAAATTTCTTAAGAAACTCCAATCTGCGGGTGGCATTGACTGAAATCCCACACTCTACACGAATCATCTTACAGATTTTTGGCAGTCCGCAACTTATGTCAACGATGTCAACGGAGAGAGAATTGAGGCGTCGGTTCTAAATCATGACATTGAGATAACAGAAGCCTCAATCATAGCCGCTCTAGACCTAAATGACAACTTTGAGGCTCGGCTGTCTTACTCTGTCCCGAGGCTATTGCGAGTCTTTCAAGAGACGATAGGCTACCAGGGAGGAGTGAAGGAGGGACAGTTTCAAAAAGGAAGTTTTCCGTTGATCTACCGGTTCTTAATTCATCATGTGATCCAGTCATTATCTCCTAGGAGAGGGACATGGACTTTATTAAGCAGAGAGCTTGGGACTCTCACTGTGGCAATATTCTACAGGCAACCCTTTAATGTTTCAAGACTTATCTTTCAAGGGTTAGTTTCCAATGTAGAAAAGGCAGAAGGACAAAGATTCCTCATGTATCCAAGGTTTCTAAAGATTTTGATAAACAGGGTTTTGCCTGATCTTCAACGGTCTGGTGAAGTGTTGGGATTGCAGAATCCAAACATCTGCAAGGGATTGAAAGATGCTAAAAGCAAGTTTGTTGATAATGATGAATGGGATTTACTACCATGGTTGCTCGTACCAGCATTAGAAGCTATTGATGTACCAAGGACTCAAAGGAATAGTGATGATGAAGATAATGATGGTGCAAATGATGATGGAAATAGTAATGATGGTGATGATGGTGCGGAAGGTGGAAATGGCATGATGATTGGTAATAATGATGCTGCACAGGAGGAAATTGCGGTAAATGTGCCTTTGATTGAGCAGGCTGACAATGAAGAAGGTAATGCAGAGATGGAGATACATGAAGACATTGATGAACCAGTTGCGGGTACCGTCCCTAAATCTCCAGAACCATTGGATGAAGATGCCCTTATAGAAAATGTTATCTCGAACGTTGCTGCAACCATTGAAAAGATAACTCCACCCGACTCTCCACCACCTGAGACTTACCACGATGGCACAGATTCTGTGGAATCAAATGATGCTATTGATGATATTCCATCTTCGCCATCCACAACTGAACCGGCCCCATCTGATGCAGTACCAACTGTTAACATTCCTGTGCCCACACCACCTACATCTCCGCTACAAGAGTCATTCCATTACTCCCCACCGCAATCAACCCAACCCAGTCACGATCAACCTGCTTCTGAATCTACCCCACAAACTCAACCAATCCCATCCTCTGAACCCGCTCAAGAGCTAATTCATGAAACCCCACCATCAAGCCCTAACCTATATGATGTTGTTTGTGAGAATGCAAGGCTTGAGTTTGAGAACATAATGTTAAGGAGCAAAATACCATTTTGGCTAAGAGGAACTCGTCATTGGAAGCTGCACTGAATGAAGCATTATTGAATATTCGAACCCTAGAAGGTCATCTTGAGGTTGAGAAGACCTCAAATGCACCAAAACAAGGGGAGAAACCTGATGTTGCAGAAGGATTAAAAGTCATTGGTGAATTATATGGGAGTTCTGAATAGGAAGTGGTAGAGGTTGAATCATCAAATGCCTTAAACATGATAAATCAAGCTTATGATGAAGGAGAATCAGAGGATGAGGGGGAGAACAAAGAAGAAGAAGAAACCGAAGAAGAACTCTTGAAAAGAAAGGCAAAGGGAAAGGGGATTGCACTTACCGATGATGATCTACACCCCCTGCCCCAACATACAGTTCAATCTGATGACATATTGCACAAAGAAAATATAATTGATCCAAACATAGCAGAAGTTGAATCTGTGAAGACTGCTATGAGATTGATAAATGAAGAGTTAGAGTCTTTGGAACAAAAGGAGGAAGAGGAAATCCCTCAAGAAGTCATTGAAGCCTTAATAAAAATGAAAGAAAAAGAGTAGGAAGATGAAAGGAAGTTGAAAGAGGCAGACGATGCCTTTAAAGCTACAATTGAAGCTCTTAAAACAAACTTGAATGAAGTTGAACAATGTAAGGCCCCGAATCCCGGGAATCCTACAGTTGGTAATCACATCCACAAATTCACAAAAATTTAAAACCAAACGATTCTTTGTATTTAAAACAAGTTCAGAGTAAATAACAGCGGAAAAGTTTAAGTATTAAAAATCCCAAAATACGGGTACAGGTGTCCAAAATCAATTGTAAGTAAAATATTCATTTTATTTGAAATCTTCATCTCATTAAAATCGTTTTAGAGTAGTAAACAGCGGAATAGATAACATCAAAATTCCCAAAACTAGGGAAAGTGCCCAAAAATCAAAATTTAAATACTTATGGTAATAATTTAAAAGAAACAGTTTGCGTTATTAATTCTTCGACTAGATGTGCCTTCAACCGTCCGAGTAGTCCCTAGCACGTCCAAGCGGAAATCTCTAATCCTCAACCTGAAAGTCAATCTAACATACACACAAAGTCAGCTTGAGCTGAGTGAGTTCAAGTTTTCATAAACAATAATTCATACTTTATTTCAAGCTATAGTTATAAACAATAGAGAAGGTATAAATAAAATAAATTATATATAATTCACCAAGTAATACAATCATCGTCGAACACACGTACAAGGGCCTCTCCACCACGAGTCAAGACTCGAGTAATATATTTAACCCGGACGCGGTAAGACCTAAGCATGTGACACGAGCCTCTCCACCATGAGTCAAACCCAAGTAATATATTTGACTCGGTCACAGCTTATACATTCAAGCACGAGTTATGGGCCTCCTCACCCCGGGTCTTCCCCAAGTAATATATTTGACCCGATCCCGGCTCATACATCCAAGCACGTGATACAGGCGTCCTCACCCCGGGTCTTCCCCAAGTAATATATTTGACCCGATCACGGCTCAACATTAGGGTCGAGCAAACGTACAACCCAAACACGTAACATCAGTGCATGCAAACACAAAGTAGGCATACACAACATCAGTAGCCGAAACGACTACAACATCGCCAAATATAGGCCAAGCAATAATGTATATACATATATATATATATTTAACATCCCAAGGCCTACCATATGCTAGCAAGCCTATATAAATTCGTTTAAAAACATTTCAAGTGTTTAAATATCAAAACGGGATTATAAAACATTCCAAGAGTTTAAATATAAAAACGAGATTATAAAACATTCCAAGAGTTTAAATATAAAAACTGGATTATAAAACATTCCAAGAGTTTAAAATATAATACGGGATACGAACAGTTAGGCCATCATCAACACTAAGTATTCGTACTTATACATCTATATACATCCATATATTTATATCCCTATAAATACCGTCCAAATAATAACATCAGGGTCGAGCATACGTACAACCCAAACACGTAACATCTCATTCAAGTAATAACATCAGGCACAACCCAAACACGTAACATCAGTACATGCAAACACAAAGTAGGCATACACACATCAGTAGTCGAAACGACTACAACATCGCCAAATATAGGCCAAACAATAATTTATATATATATATACATACTATAACATTCCAAGGCCAACTATATACTAGCAAGCCTATATAAAATAGTTTAAACGTTTTATCAGGAAAAATCGTTTAATACTAGGAATTAATACTAGGCCTAATAGCAACCTCGAGCCTAGACCACAAGTAATTTTAAAACCCGAGTAATAAATTTGACCCGGCCGTGATTACCATGCATACACACATCAATAAGCCTACTCACATCATTCTTAGTCTCAAGGAACTAAATATCATCACACAACCGTAGGCTATAAGGTAACACATACTCAAACATACATACATACATACATACATACATACATACATACATACATACATACATACCTCCATACATTCATACATACATATATATATATATATATATATATATATCATCCCAAGACATTCCAAATTACAAGTAAGCCTATAGGCCATAAGGTAATATATATTAATCAGTCCAATACATGAACTAAGTAAATAGGTCTACTCGCATTCAATTACTACCAAGCCTATTAACATCATCGAGTCTAGACCATATTCATGTATATAACCTTAAGGAATATAAGACCATAAACGAGTCTACAATATCCTAAGGCATAAAATATAGTTCACAAATAGTTTCATAAATGCACAAATATGAATAAGGCTATGTAATACCATCCAAATAGTTGTAACGAGTAAAATCGTTCAAAATTGTATTTCGGTGTGTATGATAGCCCAAAACGTAAAAGAGTAAAAAGGGCATCATGAACTCACCTGAATCAACCGAACACCTGCAATGAGCTAGGAAATCCCTAAGTGCACAATCACAAGCAAGGGCCTGTAAATTATACACAACGCGTTACTAAACTAGACTGTAACAACACTCTATCCTAATGGGCCGTTTAAGCCCAACACTCCGGCCTAAGACCCAACAACTGGGCCCAAGGCCCAATACTTTGACCCAAGGCCCAACAACTTGGCCCAAAGCCCAACACTTGGCCCGAGGCCCAACCACTTGGCCCGAGGCCCCTAAAACCTTTCAACTAATCAAAACCACCGGTCAAGCCTAAAACGAACTTGTTGATTAATAAAGAGTAAAACGTGCAGATTTTAGCATGCGAAGATGCATTTAATTACATAGGATAACATTTGAATTAAATTATTAACTTTTTACCAGTGTTGCATAAATATCTTAAGTTTTTAAAAATATTTTTATTATATTTTTCTAGTGGACACAAAAATCATAAAAATTCTTCCAACACAGAAAGGTATATTCCAGCTGCGCAACAAAATGGTTTTATTTTTATAAAATTCAATACCCAGCCAAATTAAACGATTCCAATTGGGTTTGGTTCCTAACTCAAAATATTAACTTCCAGAAGTGGAACCAACCAATTTAGACTTGTCGAAAAAAGGTTATGATGTCGGGAAGACGGACCAGAATCCGTCGTCCCGCATCAGGTTTGACACTCAATTTTATAAAATCATAAAAAGTATTCAAATCTCGTCCAAAAATTACGTATTATACCTTTCTGGAAACTAGACTCAAAGTATAATATCATGGAATCAAGAATCGATCAAAAAAGGTATATTTTCATCGAGTTACAGACCCTACAATAAACGTATACGAATCTGTCAGCAAACTGTTATCATCAAAACTCAACCTTAACGACCAATACGCGATGTATAAGGATGGTTTAAGGTGTAAAAGGCTAGAGAGAACATGGGACTAACCTTGAATTGGATTTTTACGGCCTAATCACAGCTTCAAAGAGAAAAATTGGATGGTTTGGGTGAGTTGCTGCTGCCGATCGCAGGTTCTAGGAGGGCTAGGGTTTTGGTTTTTGATTATAATATAAAATGTTACGTTCTGGCCCTTCCAAGTTGAAAGTTGTGACACTTGAATGAAACTTAAGTAATTCAACTTATGGGTATGAAAAGGAGGTCCCCGAAGTAAGCCGGTTCAAACCCGATAAATATACAAACTCTACAACGTGCATGCCGATAAACGAAAATTTCGGGTGCTACATACTAGTATAATACTTTAAGTCGTAAGAGGGGATGTTTTGGGAAAAAAAGGATGGACAAACGAACTTTTAAAACGTATTACAAGGCTCTAAATTAGAAAGATGAAACCCCGGCTTTTTGACCAGCATTTATAAACGATCGAGCCGATTAACGAAATTTACAGGCGTTACAAACAAGAACCTACACAGATTGAAGAGTCAGTTATCACCGAGCCTAAAGAGCCAATAACCTATGAACCAGAACAAGAACTTGGCTTGGGACCAATTATCCATGAAGATGATGAAACCATTGAAGTCTCAGCAAGTACTATGGTTAAACTGGTCATAATGAAGGATATTACACTCATTCTGAATAACCAAGAGAAACATCATCCAAAGATAGTGATAGCAGCAAGAAAGGCTCAACAAGACTTCATTAACTTGAGTAAAGAAGGAGAACCAAGAGTTGAAGAGCATGTTGAACCAAATGAGCCCATTATACAAGAAGTTACTGAAGAATCTAAAGAGACTCATATAGATGAACCTGTGATTGAAGAATCAGAATCATTATTGAAGAACCAGAAACTGAAGTAGAGCAACCTAACACATCCACTCCAACTCAATCATCTTTGAAAAGAAAAGCTGCATCTGAAGTTGAGACACCAAAAACTAAAAGACAGAAATCAGTGAAGAAGATGGTGTAAAAATTAAGGTTAGACAAGCTCAAAGAGAGAAGGAGGGCTCAATCTGCAAATACTGAAGAACCAATGATTGAGGCTCTTGATGATCTTGAAAAAACAGTGGATTTGGAGGATGTGAAAGAATATGATGAGGGATCAAAGAATGTTGAAATTGAAAATGAAGACAAAGATTATCTGAACATCTTGGGATATGATCCATTATATCTCCAAAGCCTATCAAAAGAAGATATAGCAAAAGAAGCTAAGGGGTGGAGAATAAGGAAAACGAAAAGAGAATTGCTAATGAAGGCTGGTCACAAGCCTGCATTCCTTAATTTGCAACCATTTGATAAGATTGACAGAATGTACAAAAGGGCACTAGTAGATGATATATCTGACTATGTGAAGAAGGTATCAAAGAAGAAGGAAGACAGTGAAAAGGTTTTAAAAGAATCGGACAGTAGCAGAAAGAGAACTGAAAAAAAAGCCAGTGATGAGGCAAACTATGAATCATTAAAGGCTAAACATAAAGATATCAAATTTCTTCAACTATACGGCTACAGTTATAACTATTTGATTAATCTTTCTTCTTAAGAATTGAAAAGAAGAATTCAACAGATAAAGGACTCTCACAAGGATCAGGCAAGTAGAGAAAAATTTGCGAGAGAACAGGAGTTAAAGATGAGGTTACAAAGGGAAAAAGATGAGGCTGAAAAGAAAAATCAAGAAGTGAAGAAATGGTTTGAAGACCCTCAGAGGGTAGATATGTTGAAGAAGATTGTGATGGAGAAAGGGATGACGGAAGAACAGTTTCAGAACATGCCTCTTGAACAATTAATGAAAATATATAATAGAGAGCAGAAACTGTATATTGAAACCCAAAGAAAATTGCAGGAAGATAGGATAAGAGCTGAAGAAGAAGTACGAGCTGAAATGATGAGTGCTCTCCACAAGAAGGGAGTAAGAATGTCAAGATTGTTGGTACAAATAGACGAAACTATCAAGAGATGGTATGAGGAAGAAGGGCTTAGTGCACAAAAGAAAACTCAGCAAGGAAGCACAAGCCGGACTCAAAGGTCAGAGGTTGTGAGGCTTAAACCACCACATGATGTAAATTTGCCCACACATCTCTTCTTCGATAGAAAATCAAAGACCTTGAGAGTCATCACTAAGGATAAGGAAGAACATCTCATCATCTTTAGGGATGATTTGAGAAATTTCATGAAAGAACAACTGAAGAAGATGGCTGAACTAACACCATATAACAATCAATTCAGAAATCAGCCATCTGGTCAATAAAGAAATGATCTCTCAAGATTTTTAAAGGAACAGGCAGAAAGGGAATTCCCATTTTTGCAACAGAAGAAAAGGGAGATACGAAGCCAGGCAAAGAGGGAGAAAAGAAACAAACGGATAAATGAAGTGCACACCTCAGAGCTCTCCCTCTTTGATGCCAAGAAACGAAAGACTCAAGAAAGCGGCTCACATTATAAAAGGAAGACTTTGAAATGGTGCTTAGCGATGAGGGAAGTAATGAAGGAACCAAACTCGATGGTACTACAATTTGGGAGAATCACATACATAACGTATAATCAGCACAATGATTCAATCACTTTGAGAAACGAGTCTGGAATTCCCATTGCTGTGATAGGACATGATGAAGATCTGAAATTCATGCATCCTCAAGACTTACAAAACTTAATTGATGCAAAGTTTCCAAATGACTCCTCAGATGCTGTGGAATTAGATATGATCAAACAAAGAGCAGCCTATGTCAAGAGATTAAAGGAAAGATCTGATGCAAGGAGCAGAGGAAGAAGATGATAGAATGGAGCTAATGGATGATGGATTTTATTTCTGTTTTTCTTTGTATTTTTGTTTAATTTGTAAAAACTTTAATTTGTAATGCCCATGAGGCAGAATTCCTAATTATGTAATGAAATGACATGTTCTTGAATGATATATATTCAATGTCAGATACATGTGTAACTCTATGCAGGAATGTTTTGGTGCATCTGAGCTTGTTCCAATCTAGGGGGAGATTGTTGGGTCAGATTTATGATAAGGAATATTGGAATCTTCTCAACCTCCTCAGAAAACGGCTAAGTATGGACTTCGAGCAAGCCTAGACGATCGAGCATGGTTTTACTACTTCGAGCAAGGTCCTCAGAAACTTAAATGGTTGATTCTTCTAAGTGTTAAGGCTTCGAGCAAGCTACACTTCAACAAGCAAGAGTATTCTTCTATCGAGCATGGATTGCCAATCGAGCAAACAGCTTGATCATACAAGTTTTAACCAAGTGTTACGAGCACAGGATGATCGAGCACATGGGGACAAGCATGGATGCAATAAGAAGATGTCAAGTGATCAAAGCAAGGACTTCGAGCACAGTTCAGTTCCCGAGCAAGATTTACATCCGAGCATGATAAAGATTGCTGAATAAGAAAAGCTGAAGACATCAAGAAGAATAAGTTTGCTCGATGGATTGGTTCGAGCAAAGCATGGACTAGTCATGAAGAATGAAGTATAATGGAAGGGAATATCTTCATTAAAGATATTCTAAGTAAAGTATGCTCGAGGACAGTCAACGAGCATACCTAGCATAGTGAGCTTGCTCAAGCAAGATTGTTATCTTGCTCGAGGACTCAACACTTGTATTATTTTGTATTTTATTATGTAATGATTAGGAACTTCTAGAAGGAATGTCATGGTCTATAAATAGGGGTCCTAGGATACCTTTTAGAACACGGATTTCCAGACAGAATACAGGCTGGCACGCACTGAATACGATAAACATTCCAAAGAATATTCTCTTTATTTTTCTTGTACAATCTCCGTCGCCTTCACACAAAACCCTAGACATTCCTTTCACTATTCCATTAATGATGTATTTATTACAGTGAATCTTTGTCTACTGAATGAGCTTTGATTGATCATTTATTACTGTTTTGTGTTTATTATTCATACCCCTTCGTTCCCATCAGGTGGATATCCTGATTCCGCCGGGATATCTAACAGTCCTTTTAGGTAAACAGAGTCGGTGTGTTCTTGTCAACCTTTCGAGGTTTCACCCGACTCACGGTCCTGAAAACTTTTGGAGGAAGGGTTGATTCCATGGGCTTTCAAAGCTTGCTCAACGGCTTTGTTCACAACGTCTTGAATGCATTGATCTCGAACTAGATGAAGAAGTTGTGTTTACAGAAGAGATGAAGGCTGTGTATTGAGTGGGAGGAGTTGCAAGAGCTTTGACACCAGTCACAGGGTAAAAATTGTGGTGAGATTGGCTGAGAAAGGAAGATGTCATTGCTGATCCTATTGTGATGCCAGCTTGGTTTAGTGAACTCAAATGGTTATTCATTAGCAAGTTGTCATCTAAATCAAATGACTTAATAGTAGAAATCAAGTCTTAAGTTGAAGTGGCATTGATATTTGTTGTTCTTTTGATGGTAACCGTATTTGTGCTCCAAGAAAACGGCAGAGAGTTCAATAGTTTGTGGTTTGATTCAGATGTATTAATGACAACCTCTGCACTTCTCATTCGAGCCAACAGTTTCTCAAATCTCTTTATAAGGTCACCAACATTTTCTCCATGTCTACGATTGAACATATTAAATGCTTCTTTCAAAGTAGCCCTACGGTTGTCCCTCATTTCAGCATTTCCTTCACTCTTTTCCACGAGAGCATCCCATATTCCCTTTGCAGTTTTATATTCTCTAAGTGTCTGAATTACTTCATTTGGCAAACACATAGTTAGGGTATGGAAAGCTCGTTCATCTTCTACCAAGAGCAGTTTATCAGTCTCATCATATGCTTCAACTGGTTTTGGCTCAAGTCCTGTTATGGTCCCAACCATAGGAATATGAGGACCAACTCTTAAAGATCTCAAGAGACTCGCATCAATTAACTTGATAAATTTCTTAAACCTCCATTTAAAATCAGTTAAATTACTTTCCAATGTTATGAACTTTGGAGGCTTAGTGGTCGTTGCAGCCTCATTCTCAAGCAAGAGATAACTTTTCCACAACTCAGTGTCAGTAGCCATGGTGTAAAACAGTTTGTAGTAGCAAGAAGTCTTCAAAATCAGAAAAATCACAAGTCCAGAACACTCGGATCGCACGAGAATGCGATTGGAAATATTTCTTCAAACAAATCGCATAAGAATGTGATTGGTTTCAGAGTGAAACAAATCGCATGAACATGCGATGCGATTGGTTTGAAATGCGATGCGATTAAAATTTCAGAAATGCGATGCGATTGGATTTTGAATGTAGTGCGATTCAAAATCCAATGCGATGCAATTAAAAATTTCAAGCGATGCAATTAAAAATTTCCAAGCGATGAGATTGAAATTTCTTGTGCGATGCGGTTTCTTTTTCCTTATGCGATGCGATTACTTTTGATGCGATGCAATTCCAATATTTCTGGAAACTTAATCTTTCTTGGAACTTGTTTTGTACTTTTACCAACTTTTGGCTGATTTTTCAGATTCAAGTACACCAACTACCACTTTTGGAGATGTGATTAGAATACTGTAGCACACATTTTCAACTCGTCAATACACAATCTACACACAAACACCCGTGAATATTTTAGATTTTACTAAGGAACCAATAACCATACTTTGATTTTCTTTTAAAAGCCCGTAAATACTCAAACTTCTTTACAAACACGTCTCAAAACCCACAAGCAAGATCAAAACCCAAGGTTGTGATCCAAGAACCTCAACTAATAGAGCTGAAAGCTTTGATACCAATTATAGGTCCCGAGAATGGATCTAACAACTATTCTTGGATCAATCTACTTAGTGTGTAGCGAAAATCACACTAAGGAACCTAGATCTCGGATCTTGTTTGGAGCTTGTTATTTTTGGTTTAGATTGAGAGAGACGGAGAGAGTAGGAGTTGGTAGATAGATAAGATTTTTCCAAAAAGGTTGTTTCTTGCACGTCCAAGCTCCCTAATTATAGGGGCCATGGCATGCAACCAATATATTATTCATGGCCCAATGGGCTTTTGTTCAAGGCCTCGGGCCCAAATACATGAGAATAAACAAAGACGATAAATTACAAACGTAAACAATACAAAAGACTATAAATAAACAAAATATGGCCCAACAAAAGTCAACTTTCCAAATACGAGTACATCAAATAAATTGATTGATAGTTATTCTTGTTGAATGTTTTACTCGTTTTAACTCATCATTTCTTGAAAATTTTAAAATCCATATATAAACCAATTTTAGATAATATTAAATAAAAACCTACCTCAAAATATTAAAATTGTAGGGAATATTTATATTATTTAGGTATAATTTAGAGCACGTCAACAAGTGATTCGTCTTGCTCCTTCTCGAATGAATAGATGTTACCTGTTAGCCAATTCGATTTAGAAGGTGGAAAGAATTTTATTGGAAAAGCTTCAGTCATTCTGGTTCAGGTTGTAATATAATTGGCTGGTAAGGAAGTCAGACATGTTAGGGCTTTTCCATCAAGTGAGGGAAAGAAAAAATCGACAGCCTAATTATTCCCTCTGTAATGTCCTTGATCATGACACACTTCTAAAAAGAATGTGATATAAGCGTTCAGAGATTCATCTTGGAGACCATTGAATTGTCATGACTCTGGATCATTTGAATGACCATAGGTGGAACAGAAAGTTTGCATTCACTCCTAGTCGAACGATGCTCCCAAGGAAACCTGACTAGTTTCTAGATCCTTTTATTCAGATCTTTCCTCATGGGTAGCTCACATATTTTACCAACTTGCTTGATTTGTTCATCTATTATGGGTTAGATTTCAAGCACTAGGTTAACGATTGATACTTAACCTAGAGATAGAACGAAATTAATGTAACTAGCATAACTTCATTGAAAGACAGATCTAGTAATCCACACAAACATATCAATAAATCAATAACAATATGCAATCATACACATCATAAGTTAATGATAACTAACTATTTAATCACACAATCGTAACAAAACATCCATTAACATAACATAATTAGCTAAGATTCGTCGTAGTCTAATCAGGTATGAGACGGTTATAAGATGGTTAGCCTGCCATAGAAAGATTTAAACACATAACGCAAATAAAACATAATCGTAGGGTTCGAGTTACTTCGAAAGTAATGATCTGGATCCGTTGGAAACGTGGTTGCATAGTCGAAGCATTAGATGATTAGATCTTCAATCCCGAGCATCCTAGACTTAATTGATGCTTCCTCGGGTTGATTATAGCTTTAGGAAATCGTCCACGACCGTCACAAAAGCCACCAGGTCTTCCTTTGGTCGTCTCCTCTTGTTTATAGACAACAATTCGCTTAAATATGTGCGTTTTATGTTTTCCACGTCTGCGCAGTTTGTGCAGGCTTTTAGGGGCAGACCGCACCACGTGTCCATTAAGGGCCTGCTTTTTGAATTTTTCTCTACGTAACTATTTGTTATAGGGCACGGACCGTACGTTTCTAGAATTTTTCCTGCTTCTTCAAATTTTCATTTCTATCATGTTTTCACCCTCATAATCCTCCAAATATTTCTAGGGAGATGAAATTACTCATATATAACAGTTACTAGTTTGAGACCCGTCTATTATACGGGTAGTTCTTAAAAATACAATGTTTAGACTAAACCCAATGCAAGCATTTAGCTTGCATTTGGGCTGACCTGGATTCTGCAGTTATGCAATTTTGCAATGGGTGGTTTTGCATTTAAAGGATTTGCATGTCACTACGTGCGTGATATTTGGGAGTTGGTGGGCCAACTAAGAGTCAAACTACTCTTCTCCTTTATTTTCATTTGGTGACAGGTAATTAATTAATAAATTAATTATAAAAGTGGTGATTATGTGGAATTGTAAGTATAGATTTGGATATATGTAGGATTAGAGAGAAAATATGTGCTTTTGGTGCATTTGTGAAACGCTGATGTGGCTGATGACTAGACACTTTTTTTAGTGCATTTAGTCCTTTGCATTGGTGATGGTCTTAATAAATAATCGATATAAAGAAACAATAAACCTATTCAACACTATTTCACAGTCATTGACAATAGTCTTTAAAACAATTTTAAAGTAAAAGATTTTTATAAATATCAAATATTTGAAAAAAAATAGGAAGTAAATATTAAATTACCAAATTTTGAACCATAAATTTTAAAAATGGTAAATATTATTTTACTGTTATAAATTTGTTAAAAATTGTGAGGTTTAATGTGAGATCGACAAGTGGCAAAATTTGTATCTTTTTATTTAAGAGTATAGAAGTATAGATATAGATATAGATATAGATTAACATATTCATAGAAAATTACCGCTAAACAACGTCAAATATATACGGGCATTTTCGTGTTAAAAAACATTTGTTCATGCGGACACATCATTACATTAAAGTTACATGTGTATAATTAAAGTCACAAGTTATTCATTTTAATTGATAGTATATTAATAAGAATAATATTAATAATAGGTTTGTATACAAGCCGATCATAGGAAAGAAAAGCTCGTTCGATTTTTCTAAAACGCGTTTATGATTATACTTTAAGTTATTGTTTTTATAAGCACATTGATAGTATATTATAAAAATAATATGAATTTTGTTTATATGCAAGTGACTAGTACAAGGACTAAAGTCGCCTCCTATGAGGGGCGCATAAGAACTAATAGAAAAATGGATGACGTTGGTACCAGTGAATAAGAGTGTTATAGAATTTAAATTAAAACTTAAGTTATGATATGTAAAAAGGTTCCTTTTTAGATTGAAAAGGTCAAGCATGTCAAACCATACGGGCCAAAACCATAAACTACCCTTGAATGAACTAACCGACAAACCTAACAATTAATCCAAAATCGTGGATTACTCTTAATAAATTGTTATATATAAATTGTAAATATATAAATATATATTAAAAATAATTAGGACATCATCCGGTCCGACTTCATGGGCCAATCCAACCTGTTACCAAGTAAGGGGAACAGATCAATATTCGGTCCGAGTCTGAAAACGTTAACAAAAAAAGGAAAATGGCAGGACTCCCTTAATACTCTATGTTAATATATGTCATTTTTCGTTCCAAAGAGATGGATTTTTCATATTTTTAATTCCAGCAATTACAACTCTAATACTAACAATGAGTTTGTTACAAACAAATGTTGTCACTTAAAGCGTGGGGAAACAAGAATTTCAAGTGGGCTTGCCTTGGAATTTGTCATTCCAACGCTCGCAGTCATATCAACTAGTGCACCGTTCGGAGTTGACATCTCAAAGTTTTGTAGTAAAGTGGCTAGAACTGTGTGTAACATTTGTAATGCTAAGCGTGTCCCAGGACAAGACCTTCTTCCCGCACCAAAAGGGATCAACTCAAAATCAGCTCCCTTAACATCTACATCCTTTTGGTTTGGGGTTAAAAACCTCTCTGGTTTAAACTCGCATGGGTCTGGCCATATGTTTGGATCACGATGAAGCTTCTACATATTAATTAATAGCCATGTGCCTTTTGGGACATTGTAGCCGGCTATGGCACAGTCTTCTGAAAAGGCTCTAGGACCACCAAGGAATGCAGCTGGGTATAGTCGCAATGCTTCTTTTACTATTGCTTCTAGATAGACCAGATTTATTATATCTGATTCGTTTACTTGTCTATCTTTGCCCACATGTATGTCTAGCTCTTCTTGGGCTTTTCGAAGAGTGTTAGGGTTGTTCAGTTGTATCTGCACTACTTACAATAAGAGTCTATAAAACATGTTAATTAGTATGTGTAACATGTGTATAAAAACATGTTCAATAATACCGTCTTGATTTTGTCTAGACATATGTATAAAGTGTCAAGGACTCAAGGTTGTGCTAAATATACCCTAGCTAATTTTTTTTATTGAATGCACCCCTTTCCTCAAATAAATTAGTCATTTGATTTCTCTATTTTGCTCACCATGTGTGTATGCTTAGCATATAAGAGCACATTTAGCCAACCCCTATTAGAATGCTCAGATGTCTAGACAAAATCTGGAGAACATGCCAAGGATATATATGCTTCTAATCTGATATTTCAGAAAACGGAATAGGTCCAAAACCTCCATTAGAACTATGTATATTTTCTAGAGGTGGCAATATGAGTGGGTTGGGTTGAATTTGGGTGTTGGGTCAAGATGGGTATGGGTCAGGATGGATTTTTAAAATAGAGGATTAGGATGGGTATGGGTCAAGATGGGTAAAGTTAATCCATCTTGACCCAAGTAAAGGTTAAAATGCAAAGGGTTTCAAAAACCCCTCAAAAAAATATTCAAAAAATTTAATAAAAAATTAATAACTCAAAATATAAATCAAAAACGCAAAAACTAAAATAACTAAAATGTCTCTCATGCCGTCCTCGTTCATTAAAAAAAATATAAAAAAAAATAATAATAAAAAACAAGCTTGAAATCAGATGAGGTGATGTAGCTATTATTGACTATAATTGGTTTTGAAAATTTTTAACGCTATATATAGATGGTTTTTAAAAGTGTAGGTTTGCGTTTGTTTTGACAGGAGGATGCAAACTCATTAATATTGTGTCTTTTTATATATATTAATTCATTAAACATATAATTTGATTTTACTCCACTTGTAATATTAATTTTTTTTTTTAAATTAAAGATACTTATTTTTTTTCTTTTTAGTTAGAATGCTGATAAGAACTAAAAAAAAAGGTTTTCTTACAAAAACAATTCTTTTTTCTGTTTACATGATTAAAAAATACTTTATTTTGAAAAAAAAATCTTGATTCCTAATAAAATTTATCGCTGATTGTCAAACTACGCGTTTAGTAAATCAAATTAAATGTTAAACAAGTTATTGAAAAGAAAAAAATGAAAAGATGATTTGACTTAATTTCCTAGGAACCGAATCACTTTCCAAAACTACCAATAAACGTTTTATTATCATATTTTTAGGAGAAAATTATTGTTTATGTCCATGTGGTTTTATGACGGAGGCACAATGAGTCCTCGAAAATTTTTTTGAACTGGTTGAGTCCATTTGGGTTCAAAAATGAACCAATTGAGTCCCTGCATTTACTTAATTGGTTAGTTTTAGGGGTAGATTTGGCATTTTACTTCTATATATATACATTTTCACTCTGAATATTTGAACTTTTATAATTGGTCACGTTGAGTCCCGTTTCCCTTTAACAAAAATAAATGAACTAAACTAATTTTTTTAACAAAAGTAAATAAACTGAACCACTTTCCGCCAAAAATTAACGAACCGAACTCCTTTCTAACAACAAAAATTAACAAAAACTCATTTTTATCAAACTAAATGAACCGAATCACTTTTTTACAAGTACTTCATTTCGTTTAATAAAAATAAACGAATCGAACTACTTTTTTTAACAAAAAGAAAGAAACCGAACGTATTTTTTAACAAAACCAAACAAATCAAACTACATTTCTAAAAATAATAAACGAACCGAACTTACTTTTTAACAAAAATAAACAAACCAAACTTATATTTTAACAAATATAAACGAATCAAACTACTTTCTTTTACTAAACGAACCGAACCACTTTTTTTACAAGTAGTGTAGTTCATTTCGTTTAACAAAATTAAACGAATCCAACTACATTTTAACCAAAAAAGAAACGAAACAACCTTATTTTTTAACAAAAATAAACAAATCGAACAACTTTTTAACAAAAATAAACTAATCGAACTATTTCTTTGACAAAAATAAACTAACCGAACTACTTTTTTAACAAAATAAAATACCGAAATACTTTTCTTTAATAATAAATAAACCCGAACAACTTTTTTTTAACTAAACTAAACGAATTGAACAATTCGCTTTAACAAAAACAACCGTATCGAACTACTATTTAAAAAAAACAAATAAGCGAACCAAGCTTAGTTTTAACAACAAAAAAACAAAAACGAACCAAACTAATTTTTTAACAAAAATAAATGAACCAAATTTATTTTAAACAAAAATAAGCAAACTGAACTTTTTTTTAACAAAAATATCGTTATAGCTTGCACTAAGGTGGAGTTCGATTCTGTTACTTATTTTAGAAGTAGTTACGTTCGTTTAGTTTAGTAAAAAAGTAGTTTAGTCCGTCTATTTTTGTTAAAAAGGTAGTTCGGTTCGTTTATTTTTGTTAAAAAAGTAGTCTGGTTCGTTTATTTTTGTTAAATAGTAGTTTGATTCGTTTGTTTTTGTTAAAAAATAGTTTGGTTTGTATTTTTTTGTTAAAAAAGTTTGGTTCGTTTATTTATGTTAAAAAAATTAGTTCGGTTTGTTTATTTTTGTTAAAAAAAGTTCGGATATTTTATTTTTGTTAAAAAAAATCCGGTTCATTTATTTTTGGTTGATTATGGTTTGGTTGGTTGATTATGGTTTGATTGGTTATAGTTTGGTGGTTAATTCTTTAATTTGGAGGAAATTTTTAAAGAGTGACTAAAACTGAACAATCACTTAACCGCAAGGACTCATACGGATCATAAAAAGGGTAAGCTAGTAATTCCACAGCGACCAGGACTCAAATTGTTCATTTCTGAAACCACATGGACTCAACCAGTTCAAAAAAATTTTTGGGGGAGAATTGTGTCTCCGCCCTAAAACCACAAGGACGCAACCACAAGGACGCTAACAGTAATTTTCTCTAATTTTAAGCCACCCAAGATAAGCCTGAATTTTGATGTTTTGGTTTTAGAAGATATAATTGTTTTGTTTGATTTTGATTAATTTGTTGTGTACTACAGGATATAATTCTGGCAGTTTATGTTAATGTTTCAAATAACATCGAATGGGCAATGGCGGAGATGATTAACGAGCCAAGGATACTCGATAAAGCTGTCCTTGAGCTTGATTTGGTGGTCGGAAAGGATAGATTGGTTCATGAATCTGATCTACATAACCTAAATTATATCAAAGCATGTGTTAAAGAGGCTTTAAGGTTGCACCCTGTTGCACCTTTCAATCTCCCTCATGTGACAACTGCTGACTCTACTATTGTCGGATACTTCATACCAAAGGGAAGCCATGTGATGGTGAGCCGGATTGGGCTAAGTCGGAACCCTGATGTCTGGGATGACCCACTGACTTTCAATCCAGACCGTTACATGAACGGTAATAAGGAAGTGGTGTTAACTGACCACAACCTTCATACGTTTTCGTTTAGCACTGGTCTGCGGGGGTGTCCTGGTGTCTTGTTGGGTTCGACAATGACCACAATGCTTCTTGCTAGGCTCGTTCAAGGATTCACGTGGGAGTTGCCCCCTAACAAACCACATGTTGATCTCAAGGAAAATATGCATGATTTAGTAAAGGCTAAGCCATTATTCGCCTTAGCCAAGCCTCGTCTACCTCATCATGTTTATCCTACTCTATGAAAAAGTTATGTGTACATTTGTAACATGAATGTGATGTCATAAAATAAATAATCGTATATTAATTTAATTTTGTGCCATGCAAAAATTATGAAAATTCATTTGTATCCGACAAGCTAAAACAAAGTAAAGAACTGAGCCTAGCAACAAGCAATTGAATAGGTCAGAACCAAGGCATGTGATTAGGGGTGGTAGATGTGACACATGGGTTGAATGAGTTGTATTAAATTGTATATAATGGGTCAGAATGGGTCAAATTAAAAAAAAAAGATTGAAATGGGTCAAAACGGGTTGACATTTCTTGAGGTTTTTTTTTAATTTTTTTTATGGAACGAGAAAAACAGAGGAAACTTTTTAGTTTTTTCACTTTTTTAGTTTTAGATTTATATTTCGAGTTATTATTTTTAAATTTTTATTTTTGAATTTTTTAATGAGGGGTTTTTGAATTGGTTAAAATGGGTTGAGATTTAAGAAATCCCTCATTAAAAAATTTAAAAAAAATGGCTCGAAATATAAATCTAAAAAAGTAAAAAAACTAAAAAGTTTCCTCCGTTTTTCTCGTTCCATAAAAAAAAAAAAAAAAAAAAAACCTCAAAAATGTCAACCAGTTTTGACTTGTTTCAATCCTTTTATTTTTTTAGTTTGACCAATTATGACCCATTATATACATTTTAATATAACCCATTCAACTCATGAGTCACATTTGCCACCCCTGCATGTGATGCTCATACTATTAAAGGCTTTTATCCGTATGCTTGTGGAAACTCACCTTTGGAATGCTAACTTAGGTCAAGTTTTTTCAAAGAAGTTACAGAACTGGAATAATGATGAACAAAGATTTTGAAGTAAATCAAGAAGAGAAGTAGCGTTCTCACTCTTCAACTTGGAACTCAATACGTCAACCAAAAAGGTGTGAGAACGTTTGTTTGTGGGATCGTTTGTGTACTCGCTTAAAAGGAGGCCTGACATTTCTAACGGCATCGTTTGTGTGCTCGCTTAATTCTTTTATTTTTCTTGCTTTCTTGATTCAACAAATTTTGTTCGACTTGTTTTCGCGGTTAGAATTTGACGAAGAACGATGGGTGATAAAGAAACAACGAAGACGAGCGGTGGGAGCGAGAGTGGGAACCCGAATGTTTTCCAAAGTCCCATGCTTACCTCTACCAATTATAAGGTATGAACTATTCGAATGAAGGTACTCTTGAACGTGCATAAGGTTGGGCATACCATTGACTTGGCACAACCGATGTTGATTAAAACAACATCGTGACTGCGTTGATTTATCAGTTGATCCCGGAAGCAACAATCTTGCAAGGAGATTTGGAACGCGATTAAGACCGAATTTGATGGTCAGAGGATGAAAGAGATGGAACTCTGGACAGTGTGAGCATGATCAGTACTGTCACACCCCAACCGACGGCGGAATACGTCGAGGTGAGACGGTGATTGTTCATAGCACATGATACTACGTGTTACAATAGTCGTTAAATTTAAAAATATCAAGCAATACAGAGATACAATGAATTGTTTTATAGTCATCTAGGTCCAATCATACAACTATATCTTGCATCAAGTAATCTTCAACAAACAAATTTCCAATACCTGAAAAACATGCGAGAGTGTCAACTAAAAATAGTTGGTGAGAACATAGGTTTTAATAAAATAAGTTTTAAGTTGAAAACCTTCCATATGTGACATTCGTCAATTTCGGGTCTTGTTTGTATTCGTTTTTGTATTTGTTTATTATGTAAACCGACCCGATTTGTAAACCGAAGCTTATGTTATAATCAAAATGATGGATTTATGTTACAATATTGTTTCACACTTGTTGGGTCTTGAAAACATCCTATTTTTATTTTTATTTTTAGTTATTTATTTATTATTTATTTAATTATTTTTTTTTTTTTGTTGTTTTGTGTTTTTGTCTTGATCCATTTTGCATGAAAACTCTTGTGTCTCACACCCATATTTGACCGCCAACATTACCCTATATATACACCACCTTTCCTCTTCATTTTCCCTTTCTACAACTCCAAAAAAAAAAAAAACTCTCTAAAACATCAAAGATTCAAGGTTATCTTCTTAAGTGTTCTTGAAGGTTTTTAGTCTTTCATCTTAATTAGTTTATGTAGCCTTATTAATACTTGTTTATGGTTGTGCAACATATATATAATATACACCCCTTGTTTACCTTTGGTAGTTACTTCTCCGATTCCGGTCGGTGAGGTTTCGGACCCCATAAGGCAAGGCTTCATGGAGGACTTCGTGTCCTTGATATATATACATCTATATAACTTGTTCATACATATTAATCTTGCTTATTTTAGTTTCTTGGTCATGTTTACAAATTCCATGGTTATGGGTTTTTAAGGGTCTATGCTTCGGTTTAACCGTAAATAGCTCTAAACCATAAATCGAACTTTGTTACTAGTTTTGTTTGTTTAAACATACTTAGTGTTAGATCTAAGTTTCTAAAATCATTTTTACAAATTCTATGGTTATGGGTTTGTAGAATCTTACCTCGGTCTTAACCCGAAACACGATCCGAACCGAAAACCGAACTTTTGTTTAAAGACTTTATTGTTAGCTTTTGGTATTTTTTATTTGTACATTATTATACAAGTTCTTTAGTGTTTGGGCATGTGGAAACCATCTATGAACTTGTTGTGAGATGGAAACCGAACCAAACCGATTCTTGCTCGCTTAAGACACACAAGTGTGTTTTTTTTAGCCATCAAGACTTGTATATTTATTTAAAAATAGTTACAAATTGATTTTTAAATATTTTCTTAAGTACTTGGAAATGTTGGATCCAACTTGATCTCATAACAAAGTTTGGACCGACAAAACCGAACACTCGCTTAAAGTGCGTTGTTAGTTCTAAAACAATGGAACTACATACTTGGTTAAGTCTTATTAAATTTTATTGAGTTATCTCATAACATTCAATATTTTGGAAAGTTGACTTTGGGTTTGACCAATTATCAAGACCCGAACCGACAACCCGAACACTCGATAAAAAAAACCCGTTTTAGTATCTTTATTCCAAAGGGATTTGCATTCTTGCATTTTACCCACCTTATTACTTAACATAGGTTGAGTAAATATTAAGGTTAGATACTTTAACCCGGTTTAGAGCAAACTTACATTTTTAAAGGGTTATTATTATAAATTCTTAAATAGTTACATTTTAAACCTTGAACTTTAATTATTTACATTTCTCAACATTTATTTTGTTTAAAGATTTCAAGACAACCTTTCTAAATTCAAGACTTCTTTCCTTTTTAGGCATTGTGTGTTAAACTCGTCGTTCCGACAAATCTCCAAATTATCATCTTTCAAGTTTACTACTTGAAGGTGAGTACTTCATACCCCATTTTCCATCTTTTATTTTGGGGGTGACATTTCATACTTATTCAACAAAATGCTTTATATTTGAATCTTAAACCACAAACGTAGTTGTATACTTTACCTAAATAATTGCTCGATTTGGTGTTTTATGCTTATATGCCTATGTGTTTATCGCTTTTGGTTGGTGGAACTATAAAATCCTAGACTATTTGGCATCCCCTTATAGCAAGGTGTCGTTAACGTAATGCAATTAACGATAACTATAAAATCCTAGACTATTTGGCATCCCCTTATAGCTAGGTGTCGCTAATGTGTTTAGCGATATCTATTTATCAAAATTACCACTTTTATTTATCGTTTCGTATGCAAGTTTTGTGGCTATCTTTATTATATACTAATATGATTAAACTTATGAATTGCTCACCGACCTTTGTGTTGACAAACTTTATTTATGAAATGTTGCAGGTTTTCATCTTGGTTGATTTGTGATTGTGAAGAAAACGACATCAAAGTCCTTAGGATATTAGTAAAAATGAACAATATCAAATTTGCCATATTTTGTGATATCTTTTTTTATGATTATTTTATGGATAATTGTTATGTGACATTTTCGATGTTATGAAATGAAATGAGTTTATTAAATACTGTCACTTTAATTAGTGTCATGTGCTTATGGACAATCGTTAGACCTCGGCATGTTCCGCCGCCTTTGGTCGGGGTGTGACAGATTGGTATCAGAGCTAAGACAATAGGATAGGTGGTTAGACGTAACGACCTACTATTGTTATGCTTAGGGTCCTATACGTGTGCTCATACGTGTTTACTCTATTTTGATTGTTCAAATCGCATATTATTTATAAACTTGTTTAAAATTCACCAATATCCCAAATGTTCACATACACACACTTTCATAGTATTTCCAAGGTATCCTTACCTTAAAACGCAAAAAGTAGATTTTCATTGTGTTTTATGGATTACAAGATTAACTTGGATCCCGTTGTTTATAATCCCTTAAAGGTTGCATTTATATCGGGTTCGTAGCCCTCATAGGAAGCGAGACATTATAAAACGACCATTTGACAAAAAGATTCCAAGAATCGAAGGTGATTTACTTACCTAGAATGGTGAGATTATAGTGCTCGTTTTCTAGGCCACAAACCATGTTATACATGTCAATACTTTAAGTAGTCGAATGCGAGCGTTCCGGTCGCCATCCTAATTTTTCGGTGTCAAAACGATAGAACTACGGTGAATCGTGGACTAGTGCTTTGACATGACGTTGTATCCCGATTTATGGTGTTATTATCGTTATTTGAGTCGAAAACATGAAAAAATTGCGGTGATTCGTGCACATGTTTAGACTCCAACGTTGTGTTTTATATTTTTTTTTTTTGAGTTGGAATATCAAATCATGGTGGTTCATGTACGATTTTCCGACTCTATAAACCTCAAAATCTCAAATTTTTAAGCTTTAACCCCTCAAAATCTCAAAATCATTTACGATTGTTTCCAGTTTGTTGTTTATATACAAAGATTTATATTTTATCTAACACTAACATCTACTCCTCACTAACTCTAGGATTCACAATCAAAAAGAAAATTTAACTTCACCTTATTCTTATTTTATACACTCTCATATCCATTTCTTTTTACCTAAAACTTATTTCATTTCTTTATAATCTTTTAGCATGCCTCCACTAAGACCGCGCAAGAGCACCAACCGACGTATGGCTGCTTTTATCGTCAAGCAAATGGCAGCTGTGATTCCCGAACTTGTAACTCAAATCCAAGCTACCCAACCTCCTCCACCCGTTGTTGCACCCGTTGAACCCAAACCCGTATCCTACGCATATAAGCAATTTACTAGTGCCAACCCAACCGAATTCTGGGGTACGAACTGTGCGACTACCTTGTTGCAATGGTTTGAGTCTATGGAGAATGTGTTTAGATATAGCGAGTGCCCCGAAGCGAAAAAGACAAATTTCGCTTTAAGCATGTTTAGAAAAACCGCTCTAACATGGTGGGGTAGTGTCATGCATCTCCAAGGGTCGGAAACGGCTATGGCTCTTCCATGGTCCTACCTCAAGGCACTCATGATGAAGAAGTTTTGTCCCAAACACGAACTTCAAAAGCTTGAGGAGGAATTTTGGAACCTCAAGCAAGATAGTGGTGGTAACGCCGCTTACTCACTCCGTTTCCACGAGTTGAGCATTCTCGTCCCTCATTTGGTTACCCCAGCTGAGCGTGAGCTTGACAAATACATTGGGGGTTTACCTATGCAAATCCGGGACTCAGTCATGAGTAGCAAACCCGTGAATCTTGAGGATGCCATTACTCTAGCCGGTGCGCTATCAGAGAATCATGTGAAAGCGGGTACCCTAACCCTCAAGAAACCAAACGAAAAAGCCAAACCCGAGCCCGCACCACAAGCCAAGGTTGAACCCGCACCACAAGCCATTAACTACTCTAACTTTTCCCGTCACAACAATAACAACAACAACAAGAAACCCAAAACCAACTACCGAAACTATGTCGTTACCCAACCCCAACCTCAACAACAAACCCAAATTCCACCCCAAACCTGAAAACCCTATACCGGTACCGCCCCACTATGCAACATTTGCCAACTCCATCACCCACCAAACATGCCTTGTCGCCATTGTACCATTTGTAACCGACTTGGTCATCTCAACACCACATGCCGATCCGCACAACGAACCCAACCTAACCAACCAAACCAACCAAGAACTTTTCCACAAAATACTCAACACCGATATGCACCTTACCCACCAAACCAACCTCAACAACCCCGAGCTTGCTACAATTGCGGTGACCCTAACCATTTCCGCAACAATTGTCCTCGCCTCATCCTTACTAACCAAACCATGACCGCACCTTACTACCAAACTCAAGCTTACCAAGTTCAAACCTACCAACCTCAACTTTTCCAACACAATGCACCACTCATCCAACCCATCCAAGCCATACAAGCACCACCTCCTCCACCACCGCAAGCACCTCAAGTCAACCAAGGCAATCAAGGATGAGCTTTCATGATGAATGTTAATCAAGTTCAAGCGGCAAAAGATGTTGTGAACGGTATGTTTTTAGTGAACCAACATTTGGCTTCCATTTTATTTGATACGGGTGCTGATAGAAGTTTCATTTCTTTGAAATTTGAGTCGAAAATTGCCGTGTCTCGAACCAAGCTTTCCCGGTCGTTTTCTGTTGAAGTCGCCAATGGGAACTCCATCACCATAAATTCCGTTGTCTGCGATTGTACTCTCGTTCTTGCTAACCATAAATTCTCCATCGATCTCATCCCGATGCAAATGGGAAGTTTCGATGTCATAGCAGGCATGGATTGGTTATCTTTGCACCGTGCCGAAGTTGTTTGCTTCGATAAATTCATTCGCATTCCGCTTGTTAACGGTAAAATCCTTAAGGTCTTCGGAAAAGCTACTTCGAGAAGGCTTAATCTCATGTCGTGTTCTCAATCGCAAAAATACTTACGCCAGTATGCTCCGCTCCTAGCTCTCTTGGCGAAAAAAGACAAAAAGGAAAGGAAAATCCAATATATTTCTATTGTTCGTGATTTCCTCGATGTCTTTCCCGACGATGTCACCGGTCTTCCACCCGTTCGTCCGATTGAATTTAGAATCGATCTTGTGCCCGGCGCGATGCCTGTGGCCAAGGCTCCTTACCGTTTAGCCCCGTCAGAAATGCAAGAATTATCGAACCAACTCGAAGAACTTTCCAATAAAGGTTTCATTCGTCCTAGCTCTTCTCCTTGGGGCGCTCCTGTTCTCTTCGTGAAAAAGAAGGATGGTTCGTTTTGTATGTGCATCGATTATAGGGAACTTAACAAACTCACCATTAAAAATCGTTATCCCTTGCCACGAATCGACGACCTATTCGACCAACTTCAAGGCGCAACTTGCTTCTCCAAAATCGATCTTCGATCAGGTTATCATCAATTACGTGCTCACAAAGAAGACATTCCAAAAACCGCTTTCCGTACTCGATATGGACATTTCAAATTTTTGGTTATGCCCTTCGGGTTAACAAATGCACCCGCGGTGTTTATGGACCTCATGAACCGCGTTTGCAAACCATTCCTCGATAAATTCGTTATTTTCTTTATTGATGACATTCTCATCTTTTCCAAATCCAAAGCCGAACATGAGCATCATTTGCGTTCCATTCTCAACTTCTTAGAAACGAACGACTTTATGCCAAGTTCTCCAAATGCGAATTTTGGCTGGAGCAAGTTTAATTTTTGGGACATATCGTAAACAACAAAGGTATTCATGTTGATCCCGCTAAAATTGAGGCCGTTAAGGATTGGAAAACTCCAACGACTCCCACGGAAATTCGATCCTTCCTCGGTTTAGCCGGATATTATCGACGTTTCATTCGAAACTTTTCCAAGATCTCTTTGCCTCTTACCTCCCTCACTCATAAAAGAAAACCATTTGATTGGGGTTTGAAGCAAGAAAAAGCCTTTTGTACTCTCAAGGACATGCTTTGCAATGCTCCCATTTTAACCCTTCCCGATGGAAACGACGATTTCGTGGTATTTTGCGATGCCTCTCATCAAGGTCTTGGTTGTGTCCTCATGCAACGAGGTCAAGTCATTGCTTACGCATCAAGGCAACTTAAGGTCAACGAGAAGAACTACACGACTCATGATCTCGAACTTGGTGCCGTTGTTTTCGCTCTCAAAATCTGGAGACATTACCTTTATGGTACAAAATGTGTGGTTTTTACCGATCATAAAAGCCTTCAACACATTTTTGACCAAAAATATCTCAATATGAGACAACGACGATGGGCCGAATTACTTAGTGATTACGATTGCGAAATTCGTTACCATCCCGGTAAAGCGAATGTTGTCGCCGATGCCCTAAGTCGAAAGGTTAATGTTAATTCCGTTCTGCTTCTAAGCGTTGTCGTTCAAACCGATCTTCAAATTCGAATCTTCCAAGCTCAACGTACCTCCGTTGAAGAAGGTAACATGTATGACGAAATTTCATGTGGAGCCGAACTTCAACTCGAAACCAAACCCGATGGTCTTTTGTACTTTCTCAATCGTTTGTGGGTTCCAAATCGCGATGACCTTCATACTTGTATACTCGACGAAGCTCACAATTCGCGGTATTCCGTTCATCCCGGTGCGGATAAGATGTATTTCGATCTTCGTGCTACCTTTTGGTGGCCGGGTATGAAAAAGGACGTAGCGTTATTCGTATCTAAATGTCTTACTTGCTCAAAAGTTAAATCCGAACATCAAAGACCTTTTGGTCTACTCGAGCAACCACCGATTCCCGTTTGGAAATGGGAAGACATTGCTATGGACTTTATCACTTAATTACCCAACACCCAAAAGGGCAACGATAGCATTTGGGTGATCATCGATCGTTTGACCAAATCTGCTCATTTCATTCCGATCCGCGAGAAGTATTCTGTCGAGCAGCTTGCTCAAATCTATGTTCGAGAAATCGTGTGCCGACACGGTTTACCATTGACTATTATCTCTGACCGTGATGCTCGTTATACCTTTCATTTTTGGCGTTCACTTCAAGAAGTTTTGGGAACACGTCTCGATCTTAGCACCGCTTATCATCCTCAAACAGACGGTCAATCCGAACGTACAATACAAACTCTCGAGGATATGCTACGAGCATGTGTTCTTGATTTCGGTGGGAATTGGGATTCTCACATTCCGTTCATTGAGTTTTCTTATAACAATAGCTACCATTCGAGCATTGAGATGGCTCCCTTCGAAGCTCTTTACGGTCGTAAATGTCGTTCTCCGATTAGTTGGAACGAAGTCGGTGAAGCTCAAATCACGGGACCCGAAATGGTTCAAGAAGCCACCGACGTTATTGATCGAATCTGTAAGAACCTCCTAGCCGCTAGAAGTCGTCAAAAAGAGTTACGCCGACAAACGGCGAAAACCGATCGAATTTAATGTTGGCGATCTTGTCCTTCTAAAAGTATCTCCTTGGAATGGGGTAGCCCGTTTCGGAAAGAAGGGTAAACTAGCTCCTCGTTTCGTTGGTCATTTTAAAATCCTTGAGCGTGTTGGAAAAGTAGCTTATCAACTCGAACTACCGGAAGAACTTACCGGTGTTCATCCGACATTTCATGTTTCAAATCTTAAAAAGTGATTAGCCGAGGGTAATCTCCATATACCTCTCGACGAAGTACATGTCGATGAGTCGATGGTCTTGGTTGAACGACCCGTTGAGATCATGGATCGCAACGAGAAGAGAACCAAGCGTAGCCGTATTCGGTTAGTCAAAGTTCGATGAGAATCACGGCGCGACGCCGAATTCACTTGGGAGCGAGAAGACAAAATGAAAGAGAAGTATCCACATTTGTTCGCAGCATCGTCTTCGTCTTAATTTCGGGACAAAATTTCCTAAAGTAGGGGATACTGTGACATTCGTCAATTTCGGGACTTGTTTGTATTCGTTTCTGTATTTGTTTATTATGTAAACCGACCCGATTTGAAAACCGAAGCTTATGTTATAATCAAAATGATGGATTTATGTTACAATATTGTTTCACACTTGTTGGGTCTTGAAAACATCCTATTTTTATTTTTATTTTTATTTTTATTTATTTATTATTTATTTTTTTATTTATTTATTTTTTTGTTGTTTTGTGTTTTTGTCTTGATCCATTTTGCATGAAAACTCTTGTGTCTCACACCCATATTTGACCACCAACATTACCCTATATATACACCACCTTTCCTCTTCATTTTCCCTTGCTAGAACTCCAAAAAAAAAAAAAAACTCTCTCAAACATCAAAGGTTCAAGGTTATCTTCTTAAGTGTTCTTGAAGGTTTTTGGTTTTTCATCTTAATTAGTTTATGTAGCCTTATTAATACTTGTTTATGGTTGTGCAACATATATATAATATACACCCCTTGTTTACCTTTGGTAGTTACTTTTCCGATTCCGGTCGATGAGGTTTCGGACCCCACAAGGCAAGGCTTCATGAATGACTTCGTGTCCTTGATATATATACATCTATATAACTTGTTCATACATATTAATCTTGCTTATTTTAGTTTCTTGGTCATGTTTACAAGTTCCATGGTTATGGGTTTTTAAGAGTCTATGCTTCGGTTTAACCGTAAATAGCTCTAAACCGTAAACCGAACTTTGTTACTAGTTTTGTTTGTTTAAACATACTTAGTGTTAGATCTAAGTTTCTAAAATCATTTTTACAAATTCTATGGTTATGGGTTTGTAGAATCTTACCTCGGTCTTAACCCGAAACACGATCCGAACCGAAAATCGAACTTTTGTTTAAAGACTTTATTGTTAACTTTTGGTATTTTTTATTTGTACATTATTATACAAGTTCTTTAGTGTTTGGACATGTGGAAACCATCTATGAACTTGTTGTGAGATGGAAACCGAACCAAACCGATTCTTGCTCGCTTAAGACACACAAGTGTGTTTTTTTAGCCATCAAGACTTGTATATTTCTTTAAAAATAGTTACAAATTGATTTTTAAATATTTTCTTAAGTACTTGGAAATGTTGGATCCAACTTGATCTCATAACAAAGTTTGGACCGACAAAACCGAACACTCGCTTAAAGTGCGTTGTTAGTTCTAAAACAATGGAACTACATACTTGGTTAAGTCTTATTAAATTTTATTGAGTTATCTCATAACATTCAATATTTGGGAAAGTTGACTTTGGGTTTGACCAATTATCAAGACCCGAACCGACAACCCGAACACTCGATAAAAAAAACCGTTTTAGTATCTTTATTCCAAAGGGATTTGCATTCTTGCATTTTACCCACCTTATTACTTAATGTAGGTTCCCAGCCGGATCTACACGGAATATCTCGTTCTACGTAGGTGCGGAATCCCTACGTAAGACGTTACGAGCGTAGAAGACGATACGAGCTAACACTATTGAACACAAGTTACAATAAGCAAAGACACGTTGTATATTGCAACTGGAAACACGTGATATCAATCACTGATTACACAACTCGTTACACGTAAACTAAAAACTGATTAACATCTCAGCCGTAACCTATACTTATAAACACGACAACTTCGCCTGGCATGTTCAGGCGAAGTTGTTCCTAACTACGCTTACTCATCAAGTTCGCCTGTATTAGCGAACTTGTAAGCTAACTTCGCTACATACAAAACACAAATCCAAACGACTCGATTACAGACACTATATACTGAACTACTGACATCATGTACCAACAGACTCCCCCTTGGCAGTAGCATCATATCTTTATCTTCAAGAACGTGTCTTGTAATCTCAACAATCTTGTATCATCATCTTCAAGCATGCACTCCTTCTCGTACACATACCGAAACAACTCTTTGATACTTCCTCGCTTCGTCTTTCCAAGCAGGAATATAAAATATCTTCTTCTCATTCAGCGCCTGCAGATCAGCTTCAGATAAGTTCACTAGATGCATCGGATCATAGACTCTCAGCAGCTCTTGTTCATATTCGTCCTCCATTACTGCTTCAGCTGTTTCACAATCTACATACCACCACTTCAGCTCTTTCAGCACATCCTTGGGCATTTGTTTCATCGGCACTTCTTTTAGACACCGGATCGGCTTATACTTCATAATCATCCAAGGCTTGCCATCTGCTCTCATCCCTCTATCTTTGTCTTCAATGAGTTTTCCCTTTTGTGGTTTCAACAGCTCGAACTTCTTCTCTTTTATACTTTCCTTCCAAACAATCTTCCCAATGACTCTAGCCATGTTATCATCACTTCTGTTTATTAACCCCAATCTGGCTAAGTCTTTCACTTCACATTCTGGCAATGTATTCAATGATCTCAACAGCCTTTTGAAGTACTGAACACCATCATATCTTTTAATCACAAAGAGCCTCAACTGCTCATCATATATCCAGCATATAATCCCCTTTCTCGATTCAGCATAACCTCTAATGTTGTAACTTTTCTTAAACATAGTAGGGACCACTGGTTTCTTCGTTTTTACGAACCATTGAGCGTAGCCTTCTTTCCATCTTGGCTGCTCTTCCCATTCTGTCTCATCATTTCCCATATCTTTACCCATATCTGGCTTATCAACATCCGGAATCTCATGCTCCACATTCTCCTCTACTATCTCTCCCTCTTCTATCTCATTATCAATAACTATCTCTACACCAATCTTCTCTATCTCTTCAACTAGTAAAACATCATCATCACCTATAAACTCATCATCCATCTCCTCAACATCCACGACCACCGCCTCATCACCTGCACCGCCCGCTGCACTTGACTCCCCCTGAGTTGTGGAAGTCCCAAGAGCTTGTTCAGTTCTTGGAAACTCTCCACCTGCACCTTTCGATGCATTGGGATCATCGTCTCTATCATTTCTCTTCTTAGTCCTCAACTCATCGCCTTTACAGCTCGTCTCCCCCCTGAGATGCCAAGAACTCCTTCAAAGCATCAATGATTTTGCCATGTTCTATCAGCAGGGACGACTGTATCTGATTCTCTGCAACTAAGCGCTGAATAGCATGGGTCTGGATAAGATTCACCCTTGATTGTTCTGCCACAACCCGTTCAAGTGCTGCTATTCGTTCAGAGTCTGATAAGGTTGCATCGAAATCAAACCTCAGATGTGATATATCTTGAGTGTACTGATGAGGGATTTCCAATGTAACCGGGACCTCAGAAGTAGGCGTAAACGTAACCGCAGGTGGTATCGTAACTGATAACCCTGCCGTGGCCACAACTGTCGACTCAATAAATCTTGCCACGACCTCCGTTGGAGTAAGAGTTGGAGACGGCAACGATACAATCTCAGGAGCCGAAAGTTGGAATGTAGTGGGTGGGAGGCCGAATACAGATGAGGTAGCCACCACGGGAACATCCGTGGCGTTTGGCCTTGTAACTTGTAATGATGAAGGGACCATTGTCATACCGGACAGTGCTGGTGGAGTGAAACGTACCACCCTTAAGCTCTCACCAGCTCCTGAACCTGCACCTGCCCGTTCCCTTCTTGATCTCCGAATCAACTGATGCACTTCTTCCTCATAATCTGACTCTCTGTCATCATCAGTTCTCTTCCTTTTCCCATGAGTTCGTTCTTGAGTTACCAAAATTCGTCTCGCTTCAGCCAACTCATCTTCAGAATCAGAGTCAGCCACCGTTGTAGCTGCCCTAGTCACATTCACACTCGAAACCCTTTCAAATGATACTTGCACATTTTCTTCAGGATCAACCCGATCCATATCAAAGAAGCCTTGACCACCAAATGCAGCATCAAGGTCTACATTCTCCTCAGGTGACACAACAGGAGCAGCAGGTATAGCTTGAGACGCTCCAGCCTGTTGTGGTTGAGGATCCCGAAACTCGTCCCCACGAGCTGGCACATACTCTGGGTTGATCAAGTACCCGAATAAAGGAGTATGTCGAGGACGGAGCTCAGGTTTACTCCTCGCACTGGAAGATCTGCACTGGGCGAAGATTCTTTTACTCACACTTTCTACATATCTGATTGGGCGGCGCTGAGGTAGCATTGGAGCAACATGATTCAAGATCATCTGAATGAATCTTGGATACATGATAAATCTCTCACGCGCCACCGCTCTTCTCTGTCGATCTATCTCATAGAAGACCATCTGACTAAAGCTGTAACGCTTATTGTAAGTCAGAGCAGTCATCGCCGACTGCATGGTCGCGCCCATCCCATCAGTACCAGCCTTTCTCCCTGACATGCACACAATCATGACATGCATGAGAAAGCGCCACTGGTCTAGTAAGAACCCCTTGCGTCTCTGAGTATCTCCCAAGGGACCAGAGTATCCCATTCTCAGAAACGCTCCATCTCGGAAAGGAGCTACAAAGTCTGTCGGATCTTCTCTTGTTTCATCGCCGAACTGCAAAGCCGCCCGGATCTGTTCAGATGAGAACTGAACAATCTGATTGTTGACCGTTGCTCGCTTCACCGGGGGCTCGACGCGACAGTCATACTCCACGGTCTGCCAAAAATCCTCAATGTTTGGCAAGGATATCGGCAGTGTTGTTGTAATCGCGTGGAATATACGCGAGCGGAGTAAGAACGTGATGATCTCGCGGAAATCATCAACGCCGCTCGCATCTGGGTCTAATGTTATGTACATGTTATGACCCGGGAAAAACTGTCGTTGGTTGTCTCCTCCATCATCAGCATCTGCGCCGCCTGCTCCAGCTACAGCAGGCATTTCTGCAACAAACAGGCTAAGTTAGATAAATGTCAAGGCAAATCACAAGTTCGCCTGTTACCATGAGCGAGGTTGTGATTTATTCTGTATAGGCGAAGTTAGAGGTGGGGCGAAGTTGGGAACAACTTCGCCTCAACTTGAACTTCGCCAGATAACAGTTAAGTAAAAAGGGCCAGGCGAAGTTAATCGTAACTTCGCCTAACCACAACATCGCCTCATATACTGTTACATAATTAATTATCAGGCGAAGTTAAACCTCAGGCGAAGTTACGGATAACTTCGCCTAAACTGTAACTTCGCCGAATATGAAACGGCAACAGTTAGGTTTTTTTTTTTTTTCGAACGAGGTGAATAGGGTCAATTTGGAGAATGCGAACTCCGTAAAACTTGATTTTATGATGATCTAGACGTTTAAGTTGATTACTACCACGTGAAAACACGTTTGAAAATCGGGTATTGAAATTTCGAACGACCGAGGTTATGAAACTGGTCGTAACGACCTTTGATTAACCTTAATGAACGTGATTATACTGTATATCGACACTACACACCTTGTAATTGGATTAGAAACAGAGAATAAGAACACAGATCAGATTCGAACGATAAGTTCGCTTAGGGTTCTGATAATAAGTTCGCCGGGTGAGTGGAAGATAAGTTCGTTGGTTTAAAAAATAATGAACAGTTTGACCTTAAAACTTCTTTATATAAGGTCAGAGTTATACAGGCGAAGTTATGGATAACTTCGCCTATTGCAGGCGAAGTTAAGGATAAGTTCGCCGATATATTAAAATTTTCAAAACAAACCCCTATAATTTGAACAATTTGCAATTAAGTTTTAAAACAACCTTTAAAGCGTTAAATGATACGATCAAGACCAAGTAACCAGGTATAAAATCATACAACTACATAAGTAAAAAAATTTTAACAATTAGGTACACGGGATCAAATTTCAGTCTCGACAGGGACTACCATGTTTTAGACAAGATCCGAACAGGAATCATACAAACTACGTGACTGTCACACAGATCCGTGTTCAGCTGTATTATGACATAAAGAAACAGGTTGTAAGCATGTAAATAACTTAGAATGGTTTTCATCGTTTCTGTGATACGGGTTAGGTTCAATTAAGCTCAAAAATTAAATGGGCAACAACTCAGAGATTATGATGCCTCCTATCTATTCTCAAGGCGTATTTGGCTTTCCCCAAGTCACCCCGAGTTTACCTCGACCCGTAGTGTCTGATTAAATAGTAAGTACTCTTTCGATCTTTAGACTCTTCTTCCCGTTCTCTATCTTGCATCTTGATTGAGAAGTATTAACATTATGTACTCTAGAATGTCTCAATAACACACACTATTTTTTTTTTTTTTAAGTATTTACACAACTTCAGATAAACTACTGCAAGTCCCGAATCTGGATCACTGCAGTATCTTGACACACTATCTTCACGGGAATCAGAACACTCACGGGCTCGTGTATGACTAGGTAATCGCTTTTCTGCCTATCATACGGAAAGATATATATGGAGACATGCACAACTCTTAAGGCGTTTCCACGTAAAATCGAGTAGATTTAGTTAGTATCACTTCTACTTTTACGCACCATAAAAAGCTACCATGACATACAATGACTGTTCTAAAGTCTTTTAGGCCTTATAACTTCACCAGTTAAGCACACAGAATCAGTATATCTATCACTTTCCAAGGTTGGATCAACTTTCTGTTAAACATAGTAAAGGAACTTCTTACGAAGTAGTAGACTTGAAAAATAATTTCATCTCCCAAAACAATTTTAACTTCACTCGCCCCGATCAAATTGAAGTTTTCAGGTAAACGGCTATCCTGAAGATCCAATGGATCAGTTGGACCGACCACATACAAGTATGTGTCCATCTAACTAAGTATTATCGACTAATTTTCAGCGAAAGAATAAAAACACATCATAAACCGCCCCGGTCACTTTCAGTCATCTGGTTAATGGCTATCCTTATATTCTACAAGTAGAAATGAGGACCAAACATATCCGTAGATATGTCCTTCAAACTGAGGCAACCGACATAATTCTAAGCGATAGTGACGTTTTTTTTTTTTTTTTTTTTTAACAAAAACATAAAAACACGGTTACTCGGGATTGATCATCCTATTCAGCTCAACAAGGTTTTGAAAACGGGTTTTGTCAAACGCTTTAGTGAACAAGTCAGTGAAATTATCTAACGTATCAACCTTTTCGAGCACAATCAATTTCTTCTCAGCACAATCCTGTATAAAATGATGACGGATGTCAATATGTTTAGTTTTGCTGTGTTTTACGGGATTGTTAGTTACTGAGATAGCAGCAGTGTTATCAATGCAAATAGGAGTATGAGTGAAATTCAGACCATAATCGCGCAATTGCTGTTGAATCCAAAGAACCTGGGAGCAACAGTTCGATGCTGCCATGTATTCTGCTTCACAGGTTGAAATGGCGACTGAGGTCTGCTTCTTGCATTGCCATGACACTAATCTGCCTCCAAGAAACTGACAACCACCTGTTGTTGACTTCCGATTCTGATTGCTCCCTCCATAATCAGAATCCGTGTAGGCGACCAACTCCAAGTCTCCTCCTTTCGTGTACCACAACCCCAGTTTAGGTTTGCCTTTGAGATAGCGCAATATCCTCTTCGCACCCTTCAAGTGAGATTCCTTTGGGTTTGCCTGAAAGCGTGCACAAAGACAAACTGCAAACATAATATCAGGTCTAGAAGCAGTTAAGTACATTAAAGAACCTATTATTGCCCGATATTGGGTTGGGTCCACGTCTGCATCATTGTCTGAATCAGCACCCGATTTATGGTTGACGCAGACTGGAGTATCAAATGGAGTGCTGTCCTCCATCTTGAAGCGTTTGAGAACATCATGGACATACTTAGTCTGATGAATGAACATCCCATCTTTCTTTTGATCAACCTGCAGTCCTAAAAAGAAAGTTAGTTCACCCATAGCACTCATTTCAAACCTCTTTTTCATGACGGCCTCAAACTCCTGACACATGGCGACTTTTGATGCAGCAAAGATGATGTCGTCCACGTAGACTTGCACCAGAAGAAAGTCGCTTCCTTTTCTCTTAAAGAACAATGTGCTATCAATCTTTCCCCTTTCAAACTCATTCTCAAGCAAGTAGTCGGATAGTGTTGAGTACCAGGCACGAGGTGCCTGATGTAGCCCGTATAGCGCTTTACTTAGCTTGTACACGTGATCAGGAAAGTCTGGGTCAGGAAAACCCGGAGGTTGCTCAACGTACACAACCTCATCGACTTTACCGTTAAGGAACGCACTCTTCACGTCTAACTGAAATACCTTCATCTCCTTGTGTGCAGCAAATGCCAAAAACAATCGAATGGCTTCCAATCTCGCCACAGGAGCAAACACCTCATTGTAATCGATCCCCTCTTGCTGATTAAAACCTTTTACAACCAGCCTCGCCTTGTTCCTGTTAATAATCCCTTTCTCATCTCTCTTGCATTTGAAAACCCATTTGGTGCCAATCGCATGCACATTCTTCGGTTTTGCAACCAAGTTCCATACCTCCATCTTTTTGAACTGGGCTAATTCTTCTTGCATGGCTTCGACCCACGAGCTGTCCTTGAGAGCCATTTGATAGTTCTTTGGTTCAATCTGGCTGATGAAGCAGGTGTACAAGCATTCGTTAATTATGCCCGTATCTTTAATGCTTGTGTAAACACAGGTGTGCTCATTCAAGCTTTGTCTTGTTTGTACACCGTCGGACAGATCACCTATCACGTTCTCCAAAGGGTGATTTTTGTGAACTCTCGTAGTCGGAACCGAACTGACTTGCAGATTGTCTTCCAGGTTCGAAGGTAGCTCATCAATGGGTGATTGTTGTTGAGAGTGAAACGGATTAAAGAATTCCTCTTCTGTAGAGGCATCAGGGGTATCGACAGCATTTGACGAGGAAGGCTGACATTCATCGTACAACGGTCTTTGCACAACATTGTCTTCCTCATCGTAAAGCATCTTCGTAGCAAATCTTTCATCAACTTCTGCACAATCCAAGTAAGGTATGTTAAAAGATTTAAAAAGTCTATCATAGTCGAAAACCCCAGTGGGTCCCGTGCTTGGTTTTGGTGATTTGTAACTTGTGATATCAGTGTTACACACCACCTCAACCTTGCTGGTCGATGTATTAAAGACTCGTCTGTTGGGAGTCCCAACAACGTATCCGACTAAAATACCTTCGTCGGCTATTTCACCAAATTTAGAATTTGTCTTTAATATCGAACACGGGGACCCGAATGGTTCGACACCACTCAAGTTGGGCTTTCTCCCATGCATAAGTTCATAACATGTTTTATTCAGTCTTTTAACAGTTAAAACTCTATTAAGGATATAACAGGCTGTTGCAACAGCTTCAGCCCAGAACACCACAGGAAGTTTCGAATCAGCCAGCATGGTTCTGGCTCCTTCAATTAACGTTCTGTTCTTCCTCTCAGCCACTCCATTTTGTTGCGGAGTATACGGAGCGCTGTACTGGTGCTCTATCCCTTTCTGTAAGCAGAAGATCTCCATCTGATAGTTCTTGAACTCAGTCCCATTGTCACTCCTGATGTATTTAACTCTTTTCCCCATAATATTCTCAACTTTGGTAATCAAATTTATTACCATCTGGACCGTTTCATCCTTTGACTTCAGGAAATATCCCCAAGAGTATCGAGCGAAATCATCAGTAATCACCAAGCAGTAAGATGTTCCTCCTAGGCTTTTTACATTCACGGGACCAAAGAGATCCATGTGAAGTAGGTCTAGGGTACTGACTATTGAATTAACCTTCTTGGTGTGATGGGATTTCTTGTGTTGCTTTCCCTTTTTGCACGATAAGCATTGGTCTTCAAAGTTGAAATTCTTCAAAGGAACACCCAGCACCAGCCCATTCTTGACAATGTAGTTCATTTTCCGAAGATGAATATGCCCCATTCTTCTATGCCATAATTCGGATTCCGATTCAGTTGCTTTTGACAAAAGACACGATTCTTCTGTTGCCATCTCAGTCGACCTCATGTCCATAATATACGTATTCTTTTCTCTTGGAGCTTTCATAACTATCCAATCCTCTGGTATCTTGAAACCAGGATACAGCACGATCGCTTCATTCTTGGTAAAGTGCACGGTGTAATCTTTGTCACAGATCTGCGATACACTCAGCAGATTATGCTTCAGTTCTTCAACGAAATTCACTTTCTCTAACGTCATTTTTCCATTAGTCACCGTCCCAATTCCTGTAATCCTTCCACCACTCTCTCCAGCAAAACTCACTCTTTGTAGGACCGATTCGGGACTCGGTTTCCCAACGATTCACGGGGCAACGTGTTAGAGTGCGGAATCCTCTAACACGGCGATTCGGTGATGATCAACGGGCACGTAGGTACGATTCCTAAAAGGGTTTGACGCCTAGGATTGGAGGAAACGACCAAGAACACGAAGAACAGTGGAGAGAGTTTCTGTAGGCTGCTAGTTCGTGAGTGTGTAATCTGTTCTCTGCATGTGAAATTTCCCAAGTAACGTTTATATACCGAAGACTCATTCGGTCGAATGAGATACTCATTCGATCGAATGAGATCTGGTTCGATCGAATGAGATCTGGTTCGATCGAATCAGTCACTGATTCGATCGAATCAGCTTCGTTTGACATTTTCAGTACGTTAACTTGGTTTCACGATCGTTGGTTTCATGTTGAACCAACCTGATAGAACTGGGGACATACATGTGACATTTCATGTCCTAACAAACTCCCCCTTGGAGCCAGTTCTATTTGCCTGTAACCAATCGAGTTCTCTTGCTCGATCGTAACTCCCCCTTGGAGTTATCTCACTCTCTCTTTTCTCAAAACTAGTGGTGCAAACGTTGCAACCACAAACTCCTACCTTCATGGAGTTCTCTCTTGATCAAATGGTACAGTCAGTCAGACTTACCATAGGTTCCGCATATCCTGAGACGCTGTCAATTGGAATTTTGGATTAACATTTAAGCACAATTGTATTAGATTTGTAAAATTGACATTAAAGCATAATTTATCACAATATTCCAAATCATATTTCAGTCAATTCAAAACAATTACAATCAGAAGATTTAACTTTGAATTACAACAAGAAACAAGATAAACGAAAGACATGACAATTAATCTTTAGTTTCTTGGGCATACTTCTTCTGTTGTTCTTTCCAATTTGATCCTGCATGTATGTCATAGGCAAAACAAATCCTAATGACATTTCTGTACGTTAACGCTTGCTCTATGTCTTCAGGAGCATAAAGAATCTCTGTCTTGTACAACGTATAGACATCCTCCTTTGACAAATTTGTGAGCCACATTGGATCAAAAATACGAATAGTGCTCCAGTTACCATAGTCATTGAGCACAATAACTGCCTCATGCAGTCTTCCATCATAGTACCAATGCCTGAATGATTTGTAGAAGTCCTGCTTCATCTTTCTAAGAGGAATCTTCTTCATTGTGAGTGGTGGCATGTACTTCAAAATAACTTTTGGCCTGTTGGTGATCGGATCGATCTCCTTTTTGCTTATATATCTCTTTGGCCTTTGTGGTGTGATCATCTTCCATTTTGTGTTGTACTCTTTTCGCAATACACTCTGATAATACGTGGCAAATGGAGATGAGTTGGCGTATAGCATATCAAGATAATTCAGACGGTTCAGATCATAAGTAGGAAGGGTCTTCAAATCAGTAATACGTTGAAAGTATTCAACCCCCCTTTCTCTCTTGACAGCTACGCAGTTAAGATCCTTCAGACATGCCCAAGCGATAATTTCTCCTGAAGTTCTGCGACCCTTCATCTTATATGACGTTGTATGAGGTATGGTCGGCTTCGCTTTTCGTCTGGATCTAATCTTCTCAAGAATAGCATTGAATGCTTTCTTGCATTCCTCGGTTTTCTCTAAAAAATCGGCTTGATCCGCTTCAGAAGGCTGTTCCATATTGTTTGACCTTTCGTCAGCCTTCTTCTGTATTTCCTCCTCTGTTACATTTTGGAAGAAACTTGCAGAGTTTGGAAGATCGTCATTTTGAGACGTATAGTATTCAGGATACTCTTCCTTTGACAAGTCTTCCATTTCAACTTCATCAAATTGAGAGGGATCAACGTGTGAGGGATCAGTGGCCGTTGATGATGATGAATCAGGTGTAGCAGCAGAAGAAGACATTTGTTCTGTTGGAGGCAAAGCCAGATACTTGCCTGTTTCTACGTTGGATAATTCAAACATTTGTTCCAATTCTTCTTCTGTGAAATTATGAGAAATTTCACCTTCTTCCAAGTCTCCACTTGCGAAGTTTCGCTGCTCATTTGGATTGTCCAGTAGAAACGTGAAAAATTCTGCTGCAGTTTTTGATTGCAGCGGTTGGACATTAAACGGATCATCATCACCTGTTTGATTAAACAACCACAATTTAACAACAATTTTAAGTAAACATATGTAATATCATAAACATGAAATACAATATCATTACATATGAAACTGAGTCTATACAAGAATCATCATTTAACAAGATTTAACATTTAAATCCTCACTACATTCACTCAATTCACTCTTTAGTACCTTCACCTCCATCATCTGAAGAGTCAAGTTCGTCTGTGTCCACATCAACATTTGATGGACCTTCCAAACGTAGAACATCTCCTTTCAATTCGGTTACTTTCGCCTCAAGGCTTAGATTTGACTCTCTTAGTTCCTTGATAGAAGAGCCCTGATCAGCGACAGTCGCATTCAGCTGACTGTTTTCAATTCTGAGCATGTCGTTTTCGGCTCGAAGTTGGGCAATCTGCTCATCTCTCAGTCTATTTTGCTCTTCTTGCCGTCTATTCTGCTCTTCTTGCCGTCTATTCAGCTCTTCTTGCTCAGTCTTGAACATGAACATCTTCATCATAGCCTTGTGAAGATCTGCTATTTCAGTTGCAACCTGAGGAGGTATAGACATTTCAGGTTGAGGTTGAGTAGTCGGTTGTGGTGCTGATTGTGGTGCTGATTGCTGTGTTGGTGGCGGTGCTTGTTGAACGGGAGGAGCAGCAGACGAAGTCCCAACTGATTGTAACATTTGAGGACGTGGGGGATCAGAAAATAAACTCCGATACTTCCTTGTAACCTTCTTCTTTTGTCTCTTCGCAGGCCTTTCTTCGCCCGCAACATCCTCAGCCCTAACCTCACCAGCAAAGTGCACATCCGATGCACTTGCTTCATCACCAGCATCCAGAACCTCAACGTTAAAGAATGAATCAGCCTCTTTTTCGGCATCTGTTCTGGTTTCTGCCGGTACCGCTTCCTCCTCAGTGTCAGATTCGTCGCTGGTTTTCTGATAAGGTAAGTTCTCGACTTCTGAATCACTGGCAGCATTCCTCCACTTCCTCTTCGGAGGAGCCTTGTAAGACGGATTTGTCACGTGCCCAAAACACCGTTTGTGTGGTGGTCTTGTGGGGCGATCCTTGTAAGATTTTAAACGGTTGAGGGTTTCATTCTTCATGTGGTCCAGTTTCACCACATCACCCTCATTTTCTTTCAGTAGACCCGGAGCTTGACTATCGACGATCATTTGCACAAATCTCGGGTACTGTAGAAATTTCTCGCCCGCCCCTTGTTTTATTGTCAGATTTTCCACCATATGGCTGAAGGTCATCTGCGAGAAGTTGTAGGGGCGGTTCATCACTAATGCAGCCATTGTGAACTGCATGCTTTCCCTCAATTTGTCAAAACTTGTTCTTTGAGGCCCTAAGCAGTGCATCACCACGTGTGCCAGATATTTGAACTCTGGACACAGATTGGCTTTATGGAGTAGACCAGAATTCAGGTCACCATCATACTTCATTCTTGCAAAACATCCTCTGGTTCCAGCAGGATGTAACCCAGTAGGATCTGAATCAGCATCAGCAAACCCACAGACTTCCCTGAGGATTTGGGCAGATACAACAATTTCGTGCCCTCTAACATTGGAGCGAATTACCGACGGCACAACAGTTTTGTCGTGCGAGGCATTCCTCCAGAATTCCTGTTGAATTGACATAATGGGTTCTACTACCCTTGAGATAGGTCCGTGAATCCTGGACCGTTTCAGGAATTTGATCATTGTTGCAAAGTCTTTCCCATGGCTTGCCTTTTCGTCGAGAAAGGCTACAATGTTGTGCTTGATTGATGTTTTGAAGGGAACGAAAACTTCTGCAACTTCAGCCATTTTATCTGCAAACATAAACGTGTTAGAACGAACAGATATCGAAAAGACTGAATGCGTTTAACATTTTTCAAACATTCTGGAATTGTTCAATCGAATGAGTAAAGATTCGATCGAATGAGCTACTCATTCGATCGAGTGAGATCTAGTTCGATCACAGACAGTCGAATGAGATAGATATCATCTTTGACCTCTGATTCGATCGAACTACTGATAGAATAAGTCTCATTCGATCGAACAAGAGACTCGTTCGATCGAGTAGACTGATTCGACTCCTTCAAACTCAGCCCAGAATCTGCAGAAACCCGATCGACATTTTCGATCGTTTAAGGATACGCGACACACAGATAGCACCAGTTGAAGTTTATGAACATGTATCAACATTAAACTAACAGACTTAAACGATTAAAAACAGTTCAATATCAGTTTCGTTCTAAAGTTCGTTTCCGAGAACTAAAACGATCAAAAACATGATCAAAACACGGTTAAAATCCAAAAAAACTTACATTTTATTGATGTACGTGAAAAATCGAATAAGATGAACGGATCAAAACGAGGGTTTCGCGTAAACAATTTTGAGAGTAAATTTCCGTAAATTTTTTCGAATAATACTGACCGATCGAATGAGTCTGAGTATTTATACTGTTTCTGGACTCATTCGATCGAATGGACTTGTTCGATTGAACCAATCGATCGAATGAGAGTCTATTCGATCGAATAGATCTCTCGCAACACTTCTCATTCTCACAACAACTGACTCGATCGAATCGGCTCATTCGATCGATTTACTCGATCGAATAGCAACATATTCGATCGAATAAGGGAAAAACTTTGGAAAAATAAACTTTTAAACTTTTTATTCCCCGCCATCGATCGTGGTGCCTTTGAACCTGCAAGAAAACATAAACTTTTGATACTTGGTTAGTTTTCTTAGACATTTTCCGATAATGAGAGCTTAGTTCCTACAGAACATATAGATCATATGACATTAGTAAACACACGGAAAAATATCAGGCACAACCATCTTTGGGTTTCCATTGTCACTTCTTCTTTCTTTCATGCACAGTCGGTTGCGCAGATAAACATTTAGCAACCTGCATGAAGTTTTCTTTCATTCCTACACACTGGATAAACATTTAGTAGGAATAGACAGGGATCAGACTACCTGTCACGATGATTTCTCATCGATTTTCAAACAAACAGAACTAAATAAAATGAAAAATAAATAGAAATAGAAATTTTTTTTTTTTTTTTTTTTTTTTTAAGTATTTACAGGGAGGGACAGGGATCAGACTACCTGTCACTGGATGATTTCTCATCAACATTAAAGCAGAATAAAAATAAAAATAATTCAGAATAAAAATCTTTTTGAATTTTTTATAATATTCAAACTGAAATAAGCAACTGTATAAAACTTAAAATACAATATTTTTGGTTGAGAAGGATCTATAATAAGAAATCATACAGACTTATTTGACTATCTACTGAGACTTTTCGAGATTTTTCACATGTTTTTTTTTTTTTTTTTTTTTTATTTTTCTTAATAAAAGAGTATATAATATTAAACTAGGCATAATGAACATTCTTTTTGTGAGAGAGATCCGAACATGGGATCAGTACTGACATTGTAGCACTCAGTAAGTTCAATATAATTTCTTTTTGGTCGATACATATTACCAATGCGATTATGGGTATATTTGTCCATTTAAACTTAAACAAACATCCTCTCGTCTGTCAATGACCATTTGAAATTGCTTGTGATCACAGCTATGTATCCCACCATATTTTGATTGACTCATGTAGGACCTCACAACATATTGAACAGTCAAATCGGCGCATCTTATTTTGACGAACGACCATAAGCTTATAGGATCCCCTTTGTTAGCTTTTCATCAAATATTGTTGCTTTTCTCATTCTTGCGAATTTAATTAGCAACTTGATGATTTTATCATGTTTTCACATACATGTTCGGTATTCATCTACTTGTCCCAAAATCATTTATTTTATATTTTTTTTCAGGAGATATCCAAGTTATCAGCGCTGTCCAGGTCGATACTTACGTATCACAGAGTGAGATAATAACTTTAGATATACCAGTATGGAAGAGCGCTGTCCAGGTCGATACATACGTATCACAGAGGGACATCATTCCAAAACCGGTGGAGCATAAGATATTTAATACAGATATCCAAGTTATCAGCGCTGTCCAGGTCGATACTTACGTATCACAGAGGGAGTTAATAACTTTAGATATCACAGCATGGAAGAGCGCTGTCCAGGTCGATACTTACGTATCACAGAGGGAGATCATTCCAAGGCCGGTGAAGTATAAAATATTTAATACTCCTCCTTAATCAACGTTTAAAGCATTTGATTTAGAAGGGACTTTCGATGAAAGCAGACCTGCAACACGAAGATCTAACATTCTTTAAGAATTTAGCTTTTGGGGGAACCAATTTGGGCCGATGGTAATTCGTGTACGCGTGATAAGACATATCCTCAATTGATATTGGTCTTTAGACAGTGACGTCTCGTCAATTTATCTTAGATGTACACCCATAGCTGACAATCTAAATAATTTAGATAGGTCAAATCCAGACTCAATTCAGTAAGATAAGCCTACCAATATATCACATTAGTACTATGCATGACCAATTTTTCACTTTATATCTTTTTAACATCATGCTACTGTCATTGTGCCATCACTTCCCAAAGGTTGGATACAATTTCTCATTTTCTGAATATATGAATGTTTTTGGATAAAAAAAAATTTAAATTATTTCGCCCCGATCAAGTCAAAGTCTTCAGGTAAACGGCTATCCTGACGATCCAATGGATCAGCTGGACCGACCACATACGAGTATGTGTCCTTCTAACTAAGTATGAACGACTATTTTTCAGCGAAAGAATAAAAACACATCATAAACCGCCCCGGTCACTTTCAGTCATCTGGTTAATGGTTATCCTCATAATCTACTAGTAGAAGTAAGGGCCAAACATATCCGAAGATATGTCCTTCAAACTGAAGCAACCGACATAATTCTAAGCGATAGTGACGTTGTTTTTTTTTTTTTTTTTTTTTTTAATATAAGGAAAATGAGAATAAGCTATACAGAAATAAAAATCTTTTTGATGTCTCAGTATGATAGCGTCTGTGTACTATCATCTTTCTTGTAACAAGATCAACTTCTCAAAATTTTAAAATTTTTTTGATGTTTTTGGGTTTTTGTATTTTATATTGTTTTTGGTTTTTCTTGAAACCTTTCTCCCCCTAAAAATTATAAAAACAAAATCTTTTTGGATTTTTCAAATTTTTAAGAAAAGAAAAAATGAAAAACAATTTAAATGATATCTTCAGGAACATCATCTGATTGACGTTTAACGCCGTTGATCTCTAGCAAATATAAAAACCGTGGTTTGTCAAATGATTTAGTGAATAGATCAGCGCGTTGTTCCTGAGTGGGGATTTTTACCACATCGATTAACTTCTTTTCGTAACAGTCACGAAGGAAGTGATATCGAATTTCGATGTGCTTCGTTTTGCTAAAATGGACAGGATTTTTGGTAATTGAAATTGCAGCAGAATTATCAATATATATGGGAGTAGTAGAACATTCAATACCGTAGTCACGCATCTGTTGCTGAATCCAAATAACTTGAGAACAGCAACTGGCAGCCGCAATATATTCCGCCTCAGCTGTTGAAGTGGAGACTGACGTCTGCTTTTTGCATTGCCACGTTACTAAACGACTTCCAAAGAACTGACATCCTGCTGTTGTTGATTTGTAATCGAGTTTACAACCACCATAGTCCGAATCACTATACGCATGTAGATCAAAGTTATCATCATGAGGATACCAAAGACCCCAATCTGGAGTACCCTTCAGATAACGCAAAATTCTTTTGACTGCAATAAGATGGGAGACCTTCGGCTTTGACTGGTAACGTGCACAGAGACACGTAGCAAACATTATGTCCGGCCGAGAAGCAGTCAGGTACATTAGAGATCCGATGATCCCTCTATAGTGAGTTGGATTGATCAATTCACCCTTCTCGTCAGGATTAATCCCGTGATTAACCTCTAACGGAGTTCCTTGTGAAGAGGAACTCAACATCTCGAACCGTTTCAAGATGTCATTGACGTATTTTGTCTGGTGAATGAAGACACCGGAGTCTGTTTGATCAACCTGAAGTCCTAAGAAGAACTTCATCTCACCCATGGAGCTCATTTCAAATTTTTCTTGCATCACTTGTTCAAACTCCTTGCATAGTGTTTTATTCGTGGACCCGAAAATGATGTCGTCCACGTACACTTGTACCATAATGAGATCTCCTTCTTTCTCCTTTGTAAATAACGTGCAGTCGATCGTTCCTCTTCTAAACCCGTTGTTCAGAAGGTGTTTGGATAGTTCCTTGTACCAAGCTCTTGGGGCTTGGTGAAGACCGTACAAAGCCTTGTTGAGCAGGTAGGCTTTGTCCTTGTGATTTGGGTCTTCAAAACCAGGAGGTTGTCCCACATATACGGTCTCTTCGATGTGACCGTACAAAAAGGCACTCTTGACATCCATCTGATATACTTTGAATCTCTTGAAAGACGCATACGCCAAGAACATCCGGATTGCCTCCAAACGCGCAACCGGAGCATACACCTCATTGTAGTCTAGGCCCTCGATTTGCCTAAACCCTTGGACCACCAGGCGGGCTTTGTTGCGAACAATCACTCCACGATCGTCGCGTTTACATTTGAGTACCCACTTAGTGCCAATTTTCTTCTGTCCTTTGGGGAGATCCACCAGCTTCCACACACCAAGTCTCTTGAACTGTAATAATTCTTCATGCATGGCTGAGACCCAGTTAGCGTCTTTCAGCGCATCGGTGATGCTGCGTGGTTCTTCTTATGCTAAGAAGCATTCATGGGCATTTAGCGCAACTGATCCTGACTCCATCATTTCAGTGTAGAGGCCAAAATTCAGTTGTCGACGTGTTTTGACACCCTGTTGAATGTCCCCTATAATGTTGTCTTGTGGATGATCACGTTCAGTCCTGACCACCGGATTGTCAGGAACGACAACATTTTGTTCCAAGTTAGTTAAGTTCGGCTCAGGAACTGGAGCGGTTGGTGCCTCTGATGTAGACGTTAGAGGCTGATCTGCATTTGGCGCTTCTTGATTTGACGATGAAGGTTGTGGAGTAACCTGTGTCGGTGCAGATTGTACATCATCTGCTGGTGATTCATCTTCAGATTCAGATTCGGATGACTCTTGAACTTGCTCGCTAGACTCTGTAGAGGAAGACAATGATGGACCAGGATGAGGTGAAGATTGCTGTGATTCATCAGGAGGTGCATTTTGTGCCTCATACATCATTTGAATAGCAACCTCATACAGATTGAATGACTTGAACAATTTGTCAAAATCAAACAACCAGTCTTCTCCTGACCCCTTGGCTGGTTCTGTGTAGCGTTGAACGTCGACATGGTACCATTCTTCAACTAATTTTGTTGATCTGTTGAAGACCCTTTTGAGAGGTACGCTGTAACCCAGAAAATAGCCGTTGATGATCTTCTCCTCGAACTTATTACCGACTTGCCTTTTAAGTAACGTGCAAAGAGCTCCAAATGGTTCCAGGTGCTCTAAATTAGGTCTCCGTCGTTGAAGAAGCTCGAAGCTTGTCTTGCCGTGGCGCTTGACAATGCCTACCCGATTCAATGTGAAACAGGCGTTGGCAATTGCCTCACTCCAAAACGTGACAGGCAACACTGAGTCTGCTAACATTGTTCTAGCTGTCTCGATTAACGTTTGATTTTTCCTTTCAGCAACCCCATTCATTTGTGGAACATACGGGGCACTGAACTCCTGAACAATACCTCTTTCTTTGCAGAAGTTTTCAACATTTGCATTCTTAAACTCTGTCCCGTTATCTGAACGCATTCTCCGAACCTTCAGATTGTACTGTGACTCAATAGTTGTAACCAGCAGATTTATACACCCAAATGTCTCGGACTTTGCTTTCAAGAAAAACACCCAAGAGAATCTCGAATATTCATCTGTAACCACTAGACAGTATGAGTGCCCAGAGATACTTTTGACGCTTATTGGGCCAAAAAGATCCATATGAAGGAGTTCCAATGGAATATCAATGGAGTGGAAACTCTTAGACTTGTGGGACCTTTTTACCTGCTTTCCCGCTTTGCACTGCACACACGAATCAGGGAGACGGAAACTTCTCAGATTAACTCCCTCAACTAGTCTGTTGTGCACAAGCTTGTTCATGTTCCTGACATTAATGTGTCCCATCCGTTTATGCCATATGACAGTATCACGTTCGGATGCCTTGGACACAAAACATGTCGCCGTTGGAGACGATGACCCTGCCTTAGCCATATCCAGAATGTAGAGATCACTCTGGCGTGCGGCTGACATTAAGACCTTGTCTTCAGAAATGGTGAAATCCTTAGCCAAGATGTGGCAGTCTCGATCATCAAACATAACTTTGAAACCCTTGTCGCAGATTTGACTTATCGACAATAGGTTGTTCTCCAACTCCTTGATGAAATTAACCTTATCAAACGAAATTCGCCCATTAGAAACAATTCCTTGGGCCGTGATGTAACCACCTTGATTTCCTGCAAAGGAAACAGCACCTCCTTTTATCTGTCTGACACTGGATAGGAGATTCATGTTTCCAGTCATGTGCCTGGAAGCTCCTGAGTCGATGATCCACATGTTGAATCTTGGATCATACAGAGCAACCTGCACACAAAAAGAAAAAGGTTTAAATATCATTGGAAACCCAAGCCTTTATGGTCTTGGGTTTTCCATTATCATCACGAATTAACAATTCAATCCATTTACCCTCATTAACACTGTTTTCTGGTTTGACATCGTTATCAACAGTGTTGTTTTTCTTTTGTTTCCAACTGTCAGTCTTCTTCTCAACATGTTTGACATAGCTGGTTGAAGACTGACTTTCACTTGTTGAAGTGGAAACACTTGGGTTTGAGGGATTCGGTGATCTGTGTGGTGAGGTTGACTGAGGTTTCCTAGGAGAAACCGACCGCGGTGTGTGAGACCGAGGTTGACTTTGAATGTCAACGGTCGGTCGCCTCATAGGAGTTGACTTGACATATCTAGGATCCGTGTAATTGTAACAGAATCTTGCTATATGGCCAACCTCTCCACATGAGAAACAGTAGTTTCTCCCCCTTTGACGTGGTGGAGAGTAATAACTTTGTTGTTGTTTGTTACCATAGTACCCCTTTGATTTGACATTTTGGGGTGAAGTTTGTCTGGGAGGGGGTTTTGGAAAATTATGTTTTTCATTAAAGTTACCCTCTCTGACAAACTGGGTACCATGTTCCACATGCACTTTCTTAGATTTATGATTAAACTTGTTCTTCTGAGAATTACTTGTTGTTGCCTTTGATTTAGATGTGGATGGGCCTGACTTAGTTGTGGAACCTAAGTCTGTGTCAACAACATTTGGTTTGGTCTCAGGAGCCGGGTCAATGACTTCTTTACCCTTGGACTTTGAAATTTGTTCTGTGTCCTCGGGTGTTTTAACATTTGAGTCATCATCTGGCACAGCTCCTGGTGTGCTCACAAATTGGTTCAGCACAGGGGGTGGGACATTGTGATATCCCACACCTTTTTCCTTTTTGCACCGAAACTCGGGGATAATGTGTTCTAGCAAATAAGAGGAATTGGAGTAACTTTTTAATTTGAAAGTCAATGATTCAAGATCAGCTTTTGTGTTCTCCATTTCCTTTTTCAAGACATTATTTTTATTGATATGAAAATTTATAGAATCTTGTTGATTTAGAACACATATCTCCAATTCCTTGTTCTGACGCTTAAGGCTATCAACTTTTTCTTTAAAAGCAGACTCTTTCTGCTTCCAAGCCTTGTTTTGTGCAAGAGCGTCAGTCAGTTCAAGTAAAGATCTTGAGGCTGCTTGTTTATAAGCCTCGAGATCTTCAATTCTCTCTTTCAGAGAATGAATTTCTTGTTCAGACATTTCACATTTTAAACATTTGGTATTTTCTGGTTTGGGAGTAGTAGGGTTAGAACTTACCTTGGCATCATTTGACGTCTCTGCCATGAACGCGAAGTAAAGATTCCCTGCTCTTTCCAGAAAAGATGCAGACTTTGCTTTTGACAGTACCTTGTTGACTTCTTCAACAGTAGCATCTTCTGCAGGAATTGTTGAACTTGGAGATGATTGAGGAACATTTGACTCTTTTTCTTGATCCTCCATAATCTCCACTGATGACACCTCAGCTTCATGCTCTCCTTCATTCATTTCAGTAGCTGACTCCTCGACAACGTATTCTTCATCAGTTGAGGAATCATCAGACCCAGATTCTGAGTCTCCATCCACAATGGTGATGTCAGCCATGTTAATGCTGAAGTTCCAGGACTCGCCTTCATCACCTTGAACAGCAAGAGCAGTTTCATTGTTGATGTTTGCGTTGGTTGCTGCTGTTTGATTCTGAGGGACCAGTTGTCTCTCATTGTTGACATTTGCAGCGGCTGCAGCAGGAGTAGATGAAGTTGAAGTAGTTCGGAAGGGATATTGGTGACCTTCCCTCTTTGGTTTAGAGCACTCCTTAGCAAAATGACCAAGTTCGCCACAGTTGTAGCATTTAACTTTTGTTTTATCAAAACCAAACTTGGATTTATTGTTGATTGAAAGAGCTTGGCCTGTTTTCTTAGCCCACTTTTTAGCCCTACGGAACGCGCTGCCAAGTGCCCACATTATATCGATGCGTTCCATATCATCTTCATCTAGCTGTTCATAGTCATCGCTGTCCAGATGACTGTTGCCAAGTTTACCAGCAACCATTAAACTGTATGATTCAATTATTGTGCCTAACGTTGCCATATGTTCTTTGGCAACTTCCACCGTTACCTTTCCCAAGCCTTCAGTGTTTAACGTTGCCTTTTCAGTTGACTTGGGTCCGGAGTTAGAACTTGAATTTCCGGAATTTGATGTTGGTGGTGCAGAAGATCTCGTTTCGGTCCCCTTAGATTGATTTGACATTGAGGAGACAAACGCAGTCTTCATTGGAGCATGTTCATTTGAATCTGACATTGGAGAGTTTGACATGTACAGCGACTTGTCAGATGTTGCTCTGGGTTTCCTGGAGGATGCTCTTAATTCAGCGTCTTCCTGTCTGATTTCTTTTATAAAGTCAGAAAGAAGAATCGTCTCCAATTGATGACTTCTTCTCATCACAGTCAGGAAGGTGTTCCAGCTTGTTGGGAGTCCTTGAGCGAGACATCTAACCTTTTCAGTCCCTGTTGTTTTGACATTATAGGACTTTAGCTCTGACATAAGATGATAGAACCTTGACAGCAACGATTCAATGTCTTCCCCGGATTCTGGACCAAACAAATCAAATTCACGCTTTAGCTCCCATGCGTGAATTTCTTTAAGTGACTCAGATCCTTCGCATCGTTCAACCAGTGCGTTCCAAAGAGTTGATGCTGTTGTGAACTGGTTAAACTGATGGAAGAGATCGCTGGAGAGAGATTGAGACAGTAAGGAGAAGGCTTTCTTCTCAGCATCAAAGGCTATCTTTTGTTCTTCTGACAGCCTAAAGTAGCTCAGGCTTTCACCATCATCGTTTGTAGGATGCACCCACGATGTCTGAACCGCTTCCCATAGTCCAGGATTCACACCTGTGATATGAATCTGGAATCTTGTCTTCCAGGTAGTAAACTCATTGAGTGCCATCAACTTTGGAGGCTTGTTGAAGCTTCCAGATTCTGAATCACTCTCAAGGATCGATTGGATCCTTTTGTTTGTACTTGAACTGGCAGCCATGTTTGCTTCTTTGCTTTAATCTTTGATCTTTTAAACGAATGTGATCGAGTGAGTTCTGATTCGATCGAATGTGTTCGTTATTCGATCGAATGTGTGTTGATTCAATCGAATGACTGACTGATTCACTGTTCTGGTCTTCTGAAGGTTATCCGATCGAATACAATCTAGTTCGATCGAATGAGGTGACAGGTTCGATCGAATGGATGTCCGGTTCGATCGAACGGGTTCTGGCAGTAGACTAAGAAAGAGATCGAATGGGTGGATCGAATCTGAGACTTGTTCGATCGACTGGAAGCGGGTTCGATCGAAAGGATGAACTGATTCGATCGAATGGACTTGGCGCAGATCACGGCGGGAAAAACTGATTCGGTCAAAATTCAAACTGGTTCGATCGAATAAGAGGCTTATTCGATCGAATGAGTTCCAAAAATACGACTTGTTCGATCGGGATTTATGGAATTTCCAAACTTAGAAGATTTGACCAGATTTTCGGTTTAAAAACTCACTAACACGAATCCAAGTTGATTTGGAAGCAAAATATGACTCTTTTAAGTGTATTAACACTCAAACAATTAACCAACCAAACAAAAATGGATCAAACGATTAAAAACGAAGAACACGATGAATGTTCTTGATAAAACCCGGAATTTTAACACCAAATCTTGAGATCAAAAACCAAAATATATGACTTTTATGAGTTTTTGATAAGAACACCAAGAACAAAACACTAGTTTTCGAAAATTTTTCAAGCAAAATATATGATTTTCACGAGAAAAACACGAATATCACCACGAATCTTTCGTGAATCAAGAACCTTAAGCTCTGATGCCACTTTGTAGGACCGATTCGGGACTCGGTTTCCCAACGATTCACGGGGCAACGTGTTAGAGTGCGGAATCCTCTAACACGGCGATTCGGTGATGATCAACAGGCACGTAGGTACGATTCCTAAAAGGGTTTGACTCCTAGGATTGGAGGAAACGACCAAGAACACGAAGAACAGTGGAGAGAGTTTCTGTAGGCTGCTAGTTCGTGAGTGTGTAATCTGTTCTCTGCATGTGAAATTTCCCAAGTAACGTTTATATACCGAAGACTCATTCGGTCGAATGAGATACTCATTCGATCGAATGAGATCTGGTTCGATCGAATGAGATCTGGTTCGATCGAATCAGTCACTGATTCGATCGAATCAGCTTCGTTTGACATTTTCAGTACGTTAACTTGGTTTCACGATCGTTGGTTTCATGTTGAACCAACCTGATAGAACTGGGGACATACATGTGACATTTCATGTCCTAACACTCTTCCTCCCTGAACAGGTTTCCATTCGTGTAACAAACTCTTGTTACCCGTCATGTGCCGGGAACAGCCGCTATCCACAACCCATAGATTGTTTGCAGCCCTGTTCAACTGTTCCTGCACGATTAAAGCAAAGGATTAAAATCTGGGGACCCAAGACCTATTGGTCTTGGGTCGATACATCCCGTACTTTGGCTGTCCAAAGGTAGTATCAGAATAATTTCTGTAAGTCCTAAAAGGATACCTTCTTGTAGATTGACTATGAGGCCATCCAAACCTTCGTGAATTAAATGAATTATTACTCATGATTTGGTTGTTAACAGGGAAAAACTGAGATCGGTTTCTTGGAAAACCTGGATTAGTCCAATTTCTGAACTTTGATGAGTTTTCATTCTTACCATTATTGTAGTTACTGTTAGTTCTGTTCTCAGTTTTTGAAGGCCTCATACCTCTGAATCTCTGCTTCAGAGGGCAATCAGCAATTAGGTGTCCTAATTGATTGCATCTGAAACAACTCCTGTGTTCAACTTTCTTTTCAATAGTTGTTTTAGATGTTGAGGCTGCATTACTGTCCGTTTGTCTCACATATGGTGGGACATACGGGTTTAGTGGAGAATTCTTTTCATTTGATTTATGTTTCTCTCCACTTTTTGGTAACACTGCCTTCTCTTTTGTTTCACTCGACTCGGATGACTTGTCCGAGTTTGATGAGACATGACTAGGAACAGAAATCTTAACACTCGAAACAGGCTTACTTGTTTCGCCTTTACTAACTTCTGGTTCTTTAATAGTAACCTTAACCGGAACTGTCTGACCAAAATCAACATCAACAGATTTCTGATTACTAGGATCATAAGTATAGTTATGATTGTAAGGTGGTGGAACTTCATGATATCCAATTCCTCCCCTTTTAACTGGGGAACCTTGATCACTAACGAGGTGATCAAGTATAGCGGAGGAATTTCTAAATTGCTCTAGCTTTCTGTTAAGTTCCACCACTTTCACCTGGTGATCAGCTATCTGTTTATCCCTTTCAGCTATTAGTTTGGTTTTCTCTTCTAACACTTCATAGCTAAGATCAATTACTTGAATTTTTTCAGCTAGATTTGCTTTAAGACTTCTAATATCTTTCTCACTAGCTTTTATTTTTACTTTGTAACTATTTTCTCTAGCTTTAGTGAAATGATGATCTTCTTTTAATGTTTTAAATTGTGCATCCAAACAAACAAACTGATCAGTTATAGTTGTCAATTGTTCAGACAGATTTTCACATCTAGTATAAGGGAGTTTAGTACTTACCTCGGAGAGCTGGTCTGTCACTTCTGCCATGTAAGCTTCATTTTCGCCATTCACTTTCTCACTATCTGCAATTTCGATGTTCGCCAAATTGGCCTGTTCGAACACATCTTCAACATGCAGATTCCAGTTGTACTCCCCGTTCTGTCTGGATATCATGGCTCAATTCTCATTACCACCCCCACTCTGTTGTGTAGACCTATTTTGACTGCGTTCTACACGTTCATTTGTGCACTCTTTCGCAAAGTGTCCATTTTGTTGACAGTTATAACATCGCACCTTTGACTTGTCAAAACCTGGTCTTTCACCAACAAATTTCCTACCAGTCTTCTTCATAAACCGTTTAACCCTTCTCACAATCATCGCCATCTGCCACTGCAGATCCATCTCTTCCAGATCATCAGAATCGATCTGATCATAGTCTTCGTCTAACGTTGCAGGATCAACAATCTTACCTTGAATGTAATTTTCATACGAAGCAATGAAAGATGCATAGAGAGCAAACTGCTGTTCAGCAGATTTAACACTCATGGGCATCTTTGAGTAGTTATTGTTCGAAACACTTGGGGAAAAACTACTCTTGGTTGCTTGAGGTTTAGAAGCATTTGATCCACCAGCTACAAAACACACATCATCATTCATGTTGAGAGATACATGACCTTCATGTGTTGAGTTAGCGCCCGAGTCTCCTTTTGAGTAGTAAGCAGACGATTCAGACTTTGAACTTGAACTTGAGTTAACTTTTGCACCATACATTCCTGGATCCTGAACCTGATCAGTTGGTGTCTCTTTTCGAACCATGTTAAGTTCAAAAGTTCTTAGTTTGTTGACTGCTGTTTCCAAGTTATAGTCGGCAAACTCTTTGTCTTCTCTCATCAAGACAGTGTACATCTCCCATTTCGGTGGGAGAGCATCAAGAAGCTTTTCCACGATCTCATCTTCTTTGTAAGCAATGGAATAATTGCTGAGTTCGGTCATCAGATGATAATATCTAGTGATGATATCATCAAGTGATTCATTCGTCAAGTACTTGAACACCGAGAATTGGGTTTTAAGTAGTTTAATCTTTGATGCGTGAATCCCCACATTACCCTCAAAACGGTTTTCAAGTGCTTCCCATAGCTCTCTAGCAGTTTTATACTTCCTTAAGGTGTGAAGAATCTCTTGTGGAAGAGCCATTGTTATCGCTGCATGAGCTTTGCTTTCAGCCTCATACATTTTCTTTTCTTCTTCTTCCATCTTGTTGTATTTCTTAATCTGATCACGACCCTCATACTCAGCAGTTGGTGGAATGTATCCATCTTGTATGCACACCCACATCTTAGCATCTTGGTACTTAACATACTGTTCAAACCGATCCTTCCATGCTACAAAATCGGTTCCCTTAAGCATCTTTGGTGCCTTTGTAGCTGAACCCGCTTCCACTTCCATCTTCACCAGTTCCGTAATATTTATTGAAGTCATCTTTCACGAAACACAAAGAAACCCGAAAAATAAAAATTTTATTCTTAACAGTACTGTAGGCGAAGTTAAGGATAACTTCGCTTAAGTCTGAACTTCGCTGATTCTGAACTTCGCTCCCCTTTTTTTTTTAAATTCGCCAGATTCGGCGAAGTTGTGTATAACTTCGCTTAAGGTAAGCAAATTTGTGAGGTAGGCGAAGTTGTGGGTAACTTCGCTTGAGATAAGCGAACTTGAGAAGGTAGGCGAAGTTGTGGATAACTTCGCTTAACCTTATATCTTCACCTAAACCCTACAAACAGTGACGACAAGTTCGCCTGATGAACACGATGGTTTTGCAGGTTTGATTTCTGGATTTTACGAGGTTTGTGAAGGTGTAATGGGTTGTTTATGATGGTGGGAGGTGAGTAGGACACAAAAACTCGGTAAACTCGTCCTGCGAATAGTCGAACGGAACGATTTCTACACCCGCGTGATAATCCCTAACCACACAATCACGAGCAAAAGCTCTGATACCAATTGTAGGTTCCCAGCCGGATCTACGCGGAATATCTCGTTCTACGTAGGTGCGGAATCCCTACGTAAGACGTTACGAGCGTAGAAGACGATACGAGCTAACACGATTGAACACAAGTTACAATAAGCAAAGACACGTTGTATATTGCAACTGGAAACACGTGATATCAATCACTGATTACACAACTCGTTACACGTAAACTAAAAACTGATTAACATCTCAGCCGTAACCTATACTTATAAACACGACAACTTCGCCTGGCATGTTCAGGCAAAGTTGTTCCTAACTTCGCTTACTCATCAAGTTCGCCTGTATTAGCGAACTTGTGAGCTAACTTCGCTACATACAAAACACAAATCCAAACGACTCGATTACAGACACTATATACTGAACTACTGACATCATGTACCAACACTTAACATAGGTTGAGTAAATATTAAGGTTAGATACTTTAACCCGGTTTCGAGCAAACTTACATTTTTAAAGGGTTATTATTATAAATTCTTAAATAGTTACATTTTAAACCTTGAACTTTAATTATTTACATTTCTCAACATTTATTTTGTTTAAAGACCTTCAAGACAACCTTTCTAAATTCAAGACTTCTTTCCTTTTTAGGCATTGTGCGTTAAACTCGTCGTTCCGACAAATCTCCAAATTATCATCTTTCAAGTTTACTACTTGAAGGTGAGTACTTCATACCCCATTTTCTATCTTTTATTTTGGGGGTGACATTTCATACTTATTCAACAAAATGCTTTATATTTGAATCTTAAACCACAAACGTAGTTGTATACTTTACCTAAATAATTGCTCGATTTGGTGTTCTATGCTTATATGCCTATGTGTTTATCGCTTTTGGTTGGTGGAACTATAAAATCCTAGAATATTTGGCATCCCCTTATAACAAGGTGTCGTTAACGTAATGCAACTAACGATAACTATAAAATCCTAGACTATTTGGCATCCCCTTATAGCTAGGTGTCGCTAATGTGTTTAGCGATATCTATTTATCCAAACGTATACGAATCTGTCAGCAAACTGTTATCATCAAAACTCAACCTTAACGACCAATAAGCGCGTTAATATGATCAATTAAGGTGTAAAAGACATGGGGAATCATAAAACTGACCTTGAATTGAAGTTTTTACGGTTGAAACACGGCTTGACAGAAGATTTTCGAGCAGGGGGGGGGGTTCTTGAGGACGATCGGCTGCGCATGGAGTTAGGGTTAGGATTGTTTTGTTTTATAATTATAATAAAAGAAGTTACATCCAAGCCCCTCCAATTTGAAGTATAAGGCATTATGGAAGAAAAGTTAGATGGTTTAACGCACCGGGATGACGCAAAGGCTTCCGAGAAACGTCGGTTAAATCCTGAGAATAATACGTACTTTACAAGTTTCAACTCTTGGAACCGAAATTAACGGGCGTTACATTGATATAAAATACTCCTAAACTGACTCGATCTATTAAACATGTTAATTAGACTCGCTAAAAAAACAGAATCTAAATTATCCTAAAGACGACTAGACACACTAAATCTAGGACATAAACTGACTTAATACCAACTAACACACACAAATACAAATAAGACCAATTAATCAATTAAGCGATCAAAGCTATTTTCGCTAACGCCAAAGTCTCATCGACAATGCCGCCAAAAACTTGATGTGCTGAACGTGGTCTATAAAAACCTAACCTAACCTAGACACTCTAGTTTTAATTTATAAATCTACACTCTCCTAATGCTAGACCACTAGACAGGCAAGTTGACCTATCGATTGTAGTAAAGCCTAATGAGGTCCGGATATGGAACCCACAGGATACTAGCAACACCTAAACTACACTTTGACTGATAACTAAATAATACTTAAACTAAAACTGACATGGAAACTATATATGAACAAATCGGACCGGAACTATATAAGGGAAAACAACAACCTAGGCAAGGAATCCTACTAGTAAACTTGTAAGCTCTCATAATTGGATTTGTGATTGATAACCGAATTCTAAATATATGAAATTTAAATAATAACTAGAGTATGCTAGATCACCTCCTGGTCTCAAAAATACCTAAGAACCCTAAATATCATGTAAAGCTCAACAGTTTAATGGCTCGGATCACCACCCGGTCTCACGTCAGCTAATTATACTAAGGTACCCAAAGACTAAATTCCCTCCCGTTCTGTCTCGTCACAATATACCTGAAGGCCTAATGGGGTATTCTTATTGAATTTGGTTATAACCAGGACCTATAAGAATCAAATGGAATCCAGGGTAACTTACTTCCGTGCATTCACTACCCAAACCAGCAAGAAGAACCAAAACATATGATACTTAATTGCCTCCCGGTCTCTCAAGTGGCAGAATATAAGGCATCTCTAAACTCTCAATTACCGTTCCTAAGGAATACGCTAACAGTATACCATAAACTAGTTGTAAACACACATTAAATAACCTAATACACATACATGAAAAGACATTCACAAAGACACATATGGAATAAAAATTGATCATAACTTAATACCAAATACTCATATGCATCATAACCAAATATAATAAAACTTTACCCAAGCATGAACCAATCAATAATAATCCAAAACCAAAAAATAAAACAAGTCTAAAAAGTATTTAGCCAAACTAAGGCAGTAAAAGGTATTTAGCAACTCATAATCAGGTTTGAAAAAAAATATAATATACGTCACGGTTCATCGTAAAAGAAAATAAATGTTATTGAGCTACTAGCCTGGTTAAAATAATTGAGCTGGCTGCTACTTCTCTTTTTTCTTCTTTTGACCGCGACTTTTTAAGCAGCTTAGCTTTTTTATTTCTTTTCTTTTTTATTTCTTGCTTGCGGCTGCTTCTTTCTCTCTTTCTATATTATTCTTCATTTTCTTTCTTTCTTTTTGATTCTTCCAATAACTCTTTACACACATATATATATTTATTTATATATAAATTTATATATATATATATATATATATATATATATATTACATGCCAAAAATGAATTCCAATGCCATATTTTTCTTGCTCGAGATCTACTACAATATTTATGGGCCTATGCAATTATGTTTTGATTATAATCTTAGCCCATGAACTCTTTTTTTTTCCGTCGTAATCTTTATCCATAACTCCATGCATATGACCTTAATTAATTTATTGGACTAGCATTTTTTCTATCCGATGTTACTGTCAAAACAAACATCATTTGTTAATTAGTCTTCAAAAACTAGAATATAGAAGAAAACAAGTATAATAATTCCTCTGCAACCATGATCAACTTTTAACAAAATATGATAATCAGATTGTATATTTTTTAAGTTAAAACAATGAATACTAATAATCACTCATTGGTCTCTAGTTTAATATGAACACTTAAATTTAGCTCAATGCCTCTTGAAACTTATAAAATCTAAATATGAGCTAGTTAGGAGAAACATTTAATAAATATGAACCCAAAAACTATTAAAAGTGTAGGAAATAGTCACAGCATGGCACTTGTTAAAAAAACACATCCCCATGTTGAAAGTGCAGGAGGAAAAGATGAAATAGAAGATCCTGAAGCTCAACATAAGCCATATTGACATCAACACGCCCCATGTTGACACTACAAGAGGAAAAGGCAAAAAAGAAGCTTCTAGGCTCACCATGGCCACACGGGCCGTGTTCTCTTTCCTTCTATGCTTTCTGACAACGAGCATTTAATACAATGAGACAAAAGGATCAACACGACCGCGCCAAGGTCAACAAGGGCCGTATTGAAAGCCTAGCTCAGCCTATAAATTGAATGCTCATCCACCATATTCAGTGGACTTGGAGTGACTTGAAGGATCACTTAATACACTTCACTCATTTACTTTCACCATCATTAATAAGGGAATTATCCCATCCATCCATCCTTTGACGATCAAGGAGATTAAGCTCTTGGAGAAGTCAGCATAAAAAATTAGTTATCCAAATTGGTTAGATTTTTCTAATTTGAATATGTTTGTATCTATTACTTTGATATATAACATTGTGCTTAGTATTGGCTACACTTTCATAATATCATCTTGGTTTATAATGAATCTTAACTAAGTTTAATGATATTGGTTAAGCATGTGATTGGTTTAGTAAAGGTTATGTTGTAATTATCACTTGATGAGGAATGTTAAAAACACTCTTAAAATATTTACCAAGTGCCGATCTTGACTATAAGCCTGGGAACTGCCACTCTTATGAGGCCTTGGTTAATAAAACATTAACCTTCAAAGAGACACCAAGTGCCGAGCTTAACGATAAGTCAGGGAACTGTCACTCTTGTGAGGTCTTGGTTGATAAAATGTAAATCTTAAAAGAGATGCCAAGTACCGGGATTGATCGTAAGCCGGGAAACTTCTATTCTTGTAAGGATTGGTTGATGAAAACATATATCCTAATATAAACATTGACCAAATAAAGTATTAGTAGTAATTAATCATCTTTAAAATGAGAATGCTAACAAGGTTGTGAAAATGGATTTTTGACGTTAATCTACTAAAATTGGCTGATTATTTGTCAAGTGAGTGTGCAACATAATCTATTTAAAACAACTCTTGGATGGTTATTACATGAGTTCTATAATTGTTCAAGAGTTGTGTGAGTTAATACCTGTTAATTCAAGGTTAACCCTTTACAACTTAATTAATCTTAATTGATGTTTTAAATATAACACAAAGGCTATTTTTACTAAAATATTAATAACAAATCACTTAGCAATTTAAGAGATTATCTCGTCTTTAAAGTAAGCTATCTTATAAATATTCAATATAAACAACTTGCTTACATCAAATGATATTTTTGTAAAGATCATGAAGTTATGCATATTTTTTCCTTTAATTATCATGGAATAATTGGCTTAGGAATAAGGTATTATTCTCACATTTAATTACCAAAGTAAGTTAGTATCACTTGTTTAACAGTTAATTGTTAAACCTAGAAGAATTTTAACCAAGATGGTACACTTATATCCTTTATCATCTCTATAGAATATAAAAACCCAAAAATATTGCTTTTAATTTATGTTTTTAAATTTCTTTTAAATTTACTTGTCAAATCAAAACTACTGTGATTCTTAATTCCGGTTAAAATAAATACAACGATTTAGTAGTAAAAATCGGACAAGTGTGTTCGTGGATTGATATGTGGTTCTGACCTATATACTATACTGTATATATAATAGATACAATTGCCTATTTATGTGCGGTTTAGTTATAAAAAGTTATATTTATATTTATGTTTTGCTATTTTTTAACATTTTTTTACTAGTTTTTATATATGTTTTCAGGAGAGAGAAAAAGTTATATTTATATTTACATTTTTTATTCACTTTAATTGTGGACCATAAGATTTAAACATTAATTAAAAACTTGTGGTTAAGAATAGGTTTCTAGAGTTTTCACAACTCAAGTGGATTTTCATTTTATACTTAGCCTATATATATATATAGGGGAGGGATATTTTGAAAACCATGTTAAGTTTTAAGAACTTAAGAACTCAATTCTAGACCACACATTTATTAAATGGATTGGAATATGTGGTTGAGATTAAATCTGGCAAAAAAGTCAAAGTATGAGAGAGAATAAATATGTAAGTGGTTACACTAACTTTTACGTCCGTTACACATGTGTAAAAAGTCGACTCGGTGCGTAAAAAATTCTGTAATTTTTTTACGTGTATGTAACTTACATATATTACGTATGTGTAAAAAAAATTCGAAAAAAAAATCGTTACACTGAGTTCTTTCGAGTTCTTAAAACTCAAAGGGGTTCTTAATTGAAATCTCCCCTATATATATATATATATACACATATATATATATATATATGACGTCATCCGGGTCAATGCCCGGTCCGACCTCCCGTGCCAGTCTGACCTGTGACCCGCTAAGATTTCCGGATCAATGTCCGGACCGGATCTGAAAACATTGATCATATCATGACTAAACAAAACCTGACATCATCTTCTATTTAATTCTTTACTCTTTATCTCTCTTCTATTATCTTTATTTCTCATTTCACTTTCTATGTTTCTTTATATTTAAACTTGCATGTTAATTTGGTGTAATGTAAAGACACCGAGATGTAATTGTATGTTGACGCCGGAGAATTACATCGAAGGTGGAATAAAGGTTTAGACAATCCAACGGTAGGTATGTGTGGCGATGATGGTGAACATGTTTGACAACCTAGAAACGGGCCGTGAAAACGAAATCTAGAAATCTAGTTTTCATCTTCCGATTCACGATTAAAGCTACAAAATGCTTGTAGATCAATGAGATATTCTATGATCTGAACAGGCAAATGGGGGCTCATGAATAATAAGATTTAAACATGTGCGAGGAAAGATGCGGCGTTGGACCCTGTTTTGTGTGCATCTCAAATTCGAACAGAATTCGGACATGAATCATCCCATGTGACTCACTTAGTTGCAACATTTGGTCTCAATTAAAAATTGCATTGCTTATTCTCATTTCAAAAAATTTATGTGCGGTTTTCTTACTTTGAAAAACCAAATTTAGGCATGTGTGTATGCACGTATGATTGGTTATTGTGTGTATTTTTAATGATTTTTTCCTTTATATGTTTAGTTTACTTTAAAGCTTTCAACATTATGGAAATTATTTACTTCACCTTAATCTTCGTTCACTTAGGTTTACATACGTATAAATATTATAATTAGTATTTATAATTTGTTTCTAACTTTACATTTAGTTACTTTTAAGTTACGTAACCTACCTTAATCTTTTGTAAACGAATAAATTACATCAAGTTATATACTTAACAGGTGTAATAGATATAAAATACATATATGTAAGTATGTAACTTGTGTAATAAACATAAGCTACATATATGCAACCTGTGTAATATGACAAAAAACATAAACTACATATATAGAAACAAATAAACTACATATACGTAATATCTGTAATATGCAAATTACATAAATTATATATATTGAAACAAATAAATTGCATAAACTACATATATGTAATATATGTAACATGTGTAATACGAATAATTTAAAATTGGATTAGATATTCATTATAAGAAGGTTGATAATTTAATATAAAAATTAGTTAAATTAAAAAATAGAAATAAAAAGAAGAAAGAGGATAAGGTCTGATGTTTGTTTCTTTTATATGTATTTTTACCTAAATATCTTTTTTACGTTATAATATATTGATATTTCTCCTCCATCATTTTTTATTCTAGATTAATCTCAACCACAAATTGTAACTGAATTAATTAAATTTGTGGTATACATTGATTCATAAAGTTTTTAAAACTCAACAGGTTCTTATATTATCCCTCATATATATATATGAGATTAATATATATATATATATATATATATATAAGGTAAGGATTCTAAAAGAACTATTGGTAAATTGAGAACTTTAAGAACGATTTTGGACCACTAAAAAAACCCTCTAAAAAAATATTAAAAAAATTATAAAACAAACAAAATCGAAAATTTAAAAAAAGTAAAAAAACCAAAATTCTTATATTTTATTCCGGTTTCATTAAATAAAAAAAACCGAATTTTTTTTTCTTTTTAATTCATATTATACCTATACACATATGTATACTTTCATTTAATCTCTAGTTACGTAATATACACATATGTACATTATCATTTACCTTAAATTATACATATGTGTATAGGAAAAAACATATGTGTACATATTATACATATATGTATAATAAAAAAAACCGATTTTTTTTTCTTTTTAATTCATATTATACACATATGTATACTTTCATTTAATCTCTAGTTATGTAACGTACACATATGTACGTTATCATTTACCTGAAATTATACATATATGTATAGGAAAAAAACATGTGTGTACATATATGTACATATTATACATATATGTATATGTATAATTTAGCTAAACCGAGAATTTATTTTTTACGTTTTTTTAGGAAACCGGGATGATAAATAAGAACTTTGATTTTTTTATTTTTTTTTATTTTTGTGTTTTTTTTGTTTTATGATTTTTTTTTGGGTTTTTTTGTGATCCAAAATGGTTCTCATAGTTCTCAATTCCCAAAAAGTTCTCACATGATCCTGATCCTATATATATATATATATATATATATATATATAACACAAATGATATTGAAATCCAAATTAACCCAAATGATCTATTATATGAAAATATCATGGCCATTATACAGGCCCAAAAAGAAGAGGAGGCATCAAAAGCCCCTACTTATTCGGATGCCGTCTATGACAACGATGAAGAAGATTCTTGGTTCAAACCAAAAGGCAAAAGAAAATAATTCTTTTAAATAAAGAGGATGTTGGATCTTTTGATGATCCTTGGATTCTTATGCAAAAATATATAGAGCCGGCTTCATATGAAGCTTCGTCATATAAAACGCGATAATACTATGAAAATATCCGGCAGCTTACTGAAATAGCAGAAATAAGACACTTCTATCCACAAGAAAGAGAGAAAAATATGTATAATTTTAGCAAAGTTTTTATGAAAACAATTACACCACCACAAAAATAGGGATTAAGTACGCTAAAAGAAAGGGAATTCGTATATCCCGAAACAGGAGGCGCTAAAAGAAAGGGAATTCATATATCCCGTAAAAGGAGGCGGGCGAATTTATAAATATAATTATTGGGATTTTATCCAAGGATTGCGAAATGTTTATTTTCTAAAAATCCAAAAAGAAAACACACACACACATATATATATTTATGGATCGTGTGAGAACCATTGAAAATTAAGAATTTTGAGTAATACTTTGGACCACAAAAAAAAACACTTCAAGAAAAAAAATAATAAAAAAGTTTGTAAAACAATACAAGTGAGATAATTAAAAAAGTAAAAAAAAAACAAAAGGTTTATCTAGCATTCCGGTTTCATACAAAAATAAAAAATAATTCTAGGTTTTACTAAATTATACATATATGTATAATACTTATAACACGTATATACATATATGTATATATACATGTTTATACACATGTATAATTAAGATATATGCTAATGTGTATATTATGTAACTGGAGATTAATGATAATAAACATATATTTATAATCTAGCAAAATTGAGAATTTTTTTATGAAACAGGGATGCTAGATAAATGTTTTGGAATTTTTACTTTTTAAAAAAAAATTTTTTGGTTTATTATTTTTTTATATATTTCTTTAAAAGGATTTTTTTTGTGTTCTAAAATAGTTCTTAAAGTTCTCAATTTTAAAAAGTCCTCTTAAGATCTTCACCATACACACACACACACTAGCTTTAGAAACCCATGTACTACACGGTATAAGTTAGTGTATAAATTACAATGAATAATTTAATACAAATAAAATAAAAGATAATTAAATCTCTTTATATTATGTATAAAATGTATTACGAATATAGTCTCTTTATATCATCAAATGTATTTTAATTTTAAATCGAGAATGGGTTGTTCTAACATCGGTTTACAATAATAAAGCAATGTCACTGGAAGCAACATTTAAAACAATGAGACATTTAAATTTGAAAGATGTAGTTAGAGTCTTTCATATAAATGTTCCATACCATAAACCCTAAACCATAAACCAAAAAAGACACAAGATTTTCCTTTTGAACAGCTTTCATGATGTCCCTATAAACACACTGTTGTTCAACTGTCACAATAGTCTTATACTAAATATAAAAAATGAAAATTTTGCCTACGATTTTTAAGACTTATTAAACATTGAATATTAGTAAAAAGTAAACAAAATTATTGTAGTTTTCCTCAAAATACATTTTAATTTTAAAGAAAATATCTTTATGACACGTAATTATTATATATGTTAATATTTTTTTATATTAAGTATGTTTACAATATAATTTGTAACATTAATAATTCAATCAATGGAGATTGACCAATTAATACGGTATGTTTAATTTATAATCAATACTATATTTAGAACCAATATATTTTATTTTTCTTTTCCATCAATAGAATAGAAATGATTTGGGCGGGAATTTAATAGTGACAATTAACCTCAGAATGTCATGTGTCTAGAATTATTTTCTTTTATTAGTATAGGTAGATAGGTAGACACACACACACACACACACACACACACACACATATATATATATATAAACAAAAGCCTTTAAAAGCTCTCTGGTTGTTCCCTAAATTCTCTCAAGCCACCAGATTGTTTTATTTGTAAATGGAGGATTCTCATGCATTTGACCCGAATTTATGGGTATAGGTCTCACCAAACCCAGATAGCTCTTAAACGGGTTATAGCATCTCATTAAATTAAAAATTAATCTCACCAAATATTTGATGTGAAAATCCTAAAAAATAGTGATATACTAAAAATTAATGTATGATTTTTTTTAAAAAGATATTATTTATAATTAAGAACAAGTTTATATTAAAAAATAAGCGGGTCTCGGGTCCCACCAAACCCAGATAGTGTCACACCCCGACCAAAGGCGGCGGAACATGCCGAGGTGTAACGATTGTTTATAAGCACATGACACTAATTAAAGTGACAATATTTAATAAACTCATTTCATTTCATAACATCGAAAATGTCACGTAACAATTATCCATAAAATAACCATAAACAAGATATCACAAAATATGGCAAATTTGATATTGTTCATTTTTACTAATATCCTAAGGTCTTTGATGTCGTTTTCTTCACAATCATAAATCAACCAAGATGCAAACCTGCAACATTTCATAAAATAAAGTTTGTCAACACAAAGGTCGGTGAGCAATTCATAAGTTTAATCATATTAGTATATAATAAAGATAGCCACAAAACTTGCATACGAAACGATAAATAAAAGTGGTAATTTGGATAAACAGATATCGCTAAATACATTAGCGACACCTAGCTATAAGGGGATGCCAAATAGTCTAGGATTTTATAGTTATCGTTAATTGCATTACGTTAACGACACCTTGCTATAAGGGGATGCCAAATAGTCTAGGATTTTATAATTCCACCAACCAAAAGCGATAAACACAAGGCATATAAGCATAGAACACCAAATCGAGCAATTATTTAGGTAAAGTATACAACTACGTTTGTGGTTTAAGATTCAAATATAAAGCATTTTGTTGAATAAGTATAAAATGTCACCCCCAAAATAAAAGATGGAAAATGGGGTATGAATTACTCACCTTCAAGTAGTAAACTTGAAAGATGATAATTTGGAGATTTGTAGGAACAACGAGTTTAACGCACAATGCCTAAAAAGAAAAGAAGTCTTGAATTTAGAAAGGTTGTCTTGAAGGTCTTTAAACAAAATAAATGTTGAGAAATGTAAATAATTAAAGTTCAAGGTTTTAAAATGTAACTATTTAAGAATTTATAATAATAACCCTTTAAAAATGTAAGTTTGCTCGAAACCGGGTTAAAGTATCTAACCTTAATATTTACTCAACCTATGTTAAGTAATAAGGTGGATAAAATGCAAGAATGCAAATCCCTTTGGAATAAAGATACTAAAACGGGTTTTTTTTATCGAGTGTTCGGGTTGTCGGTTCGGGTCTTGATAATTGGTCAAACCCAAAGTCAACTTTCCAAAATATTGAATGTTATGAGATAACTCAATAAAATTTAATAAGACTTAACCAAGTATGTAGTTCCATTGTTTTAGAACTAGCAACGCACGTTAAGCAAGTGTTCGGTTTTGTCGGTCCAAACTTTGTTATGAGATCAAGTTGGATCCAACATTTCCAAGTACTTAAGAAAATATTTAAAAATCAATTTGTAACTATTTTTAAAGAAATATACAAGTCTTGATGGCTTAAAAAACACATTTGTGTGTCTTAAGCGAGTAAGAATCGGTTTGGTTTCCACATGTCCAAACACTAAAGAACTTGTATAATAATGTACAAATAAAAAAAAATACTTTAAGTTTTACAACCAAAAGTTAACAATAAAGTCTTTAAACAAAAGTTCGGTTTTCGGTTCGGATCGTGTTTCGGGTTAAGACCGAGGTAAGATTCTACAAACCCATTACCATAGAATTTCTAAAAATGATTTTAGAAACTTAGATCTAACAATAAGTATGTTTAAACAATTATTTAACAAAACTAGTAACAAAGTTCGGTTTACGGTTTAGAGCTATTTACGGTTAAACCGAAACATAGACTCTTAAAAACCTATAACCATGGAACTTGTAAACATGACCAACAAACTAAAATAAGCAAGATTAATATTTATGAACAAGTTATATAGATGTATTTATATCAAGGACACGAAGTCCTCCATGAAGCCTTGCCTTATGAGGCCCGAAACCTCACCGACCGGAATCGGAAAAGTAACTACCAAAGGTAAACAAGGGACGTATATTATATATATGTTGCACAACCATAAACAAGTATTAATAAGGCTACATAAACTAATTAAGATGAAAGACTAAAAACCTTCAAGAACACTTAAGAAGATAACCTTGAATCTTTGATGTTTGAGAGAGTTTTTTTTTTTTGGAGTTGTAGCAAGGGAAAATGAAGAGGAAAGGTGGTGTATATATAGGGTAATGTTGGTGGTCAAATATGGGTGTGAGACACATGAGTTTTCATGCAAAATGGATCAAGACAAAAACACAAAATAACAAAAAAAAAAAAATAATAAATAAATAAATAAATAAAAATAAAAATAAAAATAAAGGTAGGATGTTTTCAAGACCCAACAAGTGTGAAACAATATTGTAACATAAATCCATCATTTTGATTATAACATAAGCTTCGGTTTACAAATTGGGTCGGTTTACATAATAAACAAATACAAAAACGAATACAAACAAGACCCGAAATTGACGAATGTCACAGATAGCTTTTAAACCGGGGTATAACATCTCATTTATTCGTGAAACTCTTTTATCATCAAACCCTGAGTATATTATTAACTTCCTTACAGTAAATAAAATTAGAATTAAAAATATATATAAATATTATAACTGAATAATGTATAACAACCCCTGGAATACGGGGGATAAATTAAATTAAAAATTAATCTTACCAAATATTGGATATGAAAATCATATAAAATAGGCAATATCCTAAAAATTAATATCCGATTTTTTAAAAAATATTATTTATAATTAAGAAACAAATTTATAGTAAAAGAAAATAAGCGGGTCATGGGTCACTAAATCCAGATAGCTTTTAAACGGGTTATAACATATCATTTATTTGTTAAGCCCTTTAATCATCAAACTCTAGGTATATTAATAAATTTTTTAGAATAAAGAAAATTAAAATCCACAAAATAAATAATAAATATTAAAAAACGAAAAATGTAAAATAATCTCTGAAATACGGGGGGGATAAAACCTAGTGTGTATATATTTATATATATATAAAAGAGTTTAAATAAAAATAAGTAGTTTTGTAAGAATGGTAAGAACCAACATATCATTGACATGTGGCATTACTCCAAATTTATATGGAAGGGTAGTAAGGTAATTTCATTTTCATTTAATTAAATTGAAAATCATCATTTAATTTAATATCTATCTATAATATATATAAATGAAAACACTAAAATCCTACGTGTCGTGATGTGGTCGCTCCCCCCTTTTATGAAAGCCACCAGATTGCTTAATTTTTAAATGGAGGCCTCTCATTTATTTAACCCAAATTCGTGGGTATGGGTCTTACCAAAATCAGATAGCTCTTAAACGGGTTATAATATCTCATTAAATTAAAAATTAATCTTAACAATCATTTGATATGAAAATCCTATAAAATATGGATATATTAAAATTTAATATCAAATTTAAAAAGAAAAAAATATTATTTATAATTAATAAACAATTTTATAGTAAAAAAACATAAGAGGGTCATGGGTCACCAAATCCAGATAGCTTTTAAACAGGTTGTGACATATCATTTATTTATAAAACATTTTCATCTTCAAACCCTAAGTATATTATTAACTTTCTTACAATAAAGAAAATTAAAATCCAAAAAATAAATATTATAAAATGAAAAATGTAAAACAACCATTCCCTCAAGCCATCAGATTGCTTTATTTGTAAATAAAGGCTTCTCACGCATTTGAACCGAATTCACGGGTAAAGGTCTTGCCAAACTCATATAGCTCTTAATCGGGTTATAACATCTCATTACATTAAAAATTAATCTTATCAAATATTTGATATGAAAATCCTATAAGATAGGGATATACTAAAAATTAATATCCTATTTTATTTAAAAAAGATATTATTTATAATTAAGAAACAATTTTATAATAAAGAAAATAAACGGGTAATAGGTATCACCAAACCCAGATGGCTTTTAAATCGGATTATAGCATATCATTTTTTGTGAAACCATTTTATCATCAAACCTCAAGTATATTAATTATTAATTTTCTTACAGTAAATTAAATTAAAATCCAAATATATATATATATATGTATATATATATATATGTATGTATGTATGTATATATATATATATATATTAGAAACGAATAATGCAAAACAACTCCCGTTACGGGGGATAAAATCTAGTAATATATATAAACGAAAGCATTAAAATCCTATGTGTCGCGATGTGGTCGCTCCCCTTTTTATGGAAGCCACCAGATTGCTTGATTTCTAAATGGTGAGTTCTCATTGATCTAACCCGTTTTTGATCCATTTATCCAAACCCGGGTAATGAACGGGTCATAACACCATACCTACAAACCATCGGCCCCTTTTGTAAACCACCCTTATCTCCAATCCAGCGACGATTCCCACAACAACATTAGACGTTGATGATGGTTTCCACAAATTGATTCACTGATTGTTACTCGATCGATCAACCAACATCCCCTTCTCCTCTACTAGAAGCATCCACGGGTTGATATGATTTGATTTCCAGAAGCATCCATAGTTTAAATACAACACTCCTCAATATTGTTTACTTTTTCGGCTATCATACTAATTGGTTTGTTTGTTTGTGTAGGACTTTATCTACTTTGATTGTCTTGCGATTATGGTTCCCTAGAATATCAGTCAAGTCATTTTCTTTCTAATTAACAGATTTCCTTCATTGGTTCTAGATTGACAATAGACATGGGCAGCAAAAAGGAAACTTGTATTCAATTTTGATTACATGTGTGGATCAGTTGACAATATTAGTCTTTTGTGGGCAACAAAGTTGGTTTCATTTTTCCCGTATCGGTTTCCAGGTAAGTCAAATGTTGTTCGCGTCGAGTTTGTAACTCTTATCTTATTTCTAATTCACAATGGGTTATGATGCCCCTTTATTTGTTTAAAACTCCCTCTCCATATATTCGATTCACTAAAATCGCACTGTCGTTCACTAACTGGATCCTTGAACTGAACGAGTTTCACATCATCGTGAGCTGCTTATTTTTATGTACTAAATGACAAGTAAATTTAATCGATTTTAGTGATATGTGTGTTTTAGTGCTTGGCAATTTGTGATTTGAGCTTAATTTTGTTGTTAATGCAGAACATGAATAATTAACATTCTATTTTATTTCTAACCTACTTGACTTTGCAGATTGGAGTTCTTCATTTTGCTTACAAAGGTTGCAGGTTGCGAGTACAAGCCTCTCTATATCTTAAGGTAAAAGGTTTTACTTTAGAATTTGGTTACATTTAATCTCTAATATGTTGATTCAGGTTACATTAATGATTTACTACATGTTCTTCGCTCATATTTGTAGAACTATAAAAATATAGGAGCTGATAATATACTTTAAATTCAGAAGTACTATAAATAGGTAATAATAGCATTCGATACAATAAATTTAGAATCGGATTGATATTATTTATGTTTACAACAAACATGATTAGCTGATAATTTAATATTCTATTGAATTTGTTTGGTCGTCCTTAATCTATAGATACTCAATGTAGGTTTACAAATATTTACGCGTAACTACCATTATTTCGGTTTTTAGATTTAGAGTTGCATTTGTGATTATTTATGGAGGGTTAGGATTTGGTTACCAAATACATAAATCAATTCTTTTATAATGTTATATTTAACCGGTACTGTATATAATGTCATAATCTTTTTAAGGAGCAGTAATGCCATAATCTTTTGATCTGCATGTTTTCATTTTGATTATGTTTTTCTTTTGATTGATGTTATTCCTTTAGTTTTGTAACGTCCTCGTTTCATTGAATAATAAATAAAGTATTATAAGTTTATTTTAGTCATCGTAGTGTGTGGAGTCGGTTAAACTAGTTAACTAATATGTAGAAGCATTGAATAACGTACTTAAGAGTGATTGGACCTAAAAGCCTTTGGGCTTTGCCTATTTAAATCCCTAAACCCCAGTTTTATCCTTATCTTCATCATTTCATCATCACTCAATCATCTTCACCACATATAAACACACACACACACAATAATCTTCTGTACACATAATCCGTCTTTCCATACATCCAAGATCTAGTCTAAACACACCAAAAAGCTAAACAATTTATATTCACTTTCATTTCATTCTTGTTAAGATTAATGAACCGAGTCAAACCGACATAAACGAACAACGATCTAACCGACTAAGAAAGGGATCTTGGTTAAACAAACATGACACGAAAACGTATATAAATAAATACATACAAATGTGAACATACATATGCACATGGTCAAAAATATAAACTGAAGAGGAAAACCCAACTCGAAACGGATCTGAGTTCCGACAGAAGTGAGTGTCCGGGGAGCGCGAGGTTAAACCCAGATCTGAGCCATGACGAGTCTCATGTCCAAACCCCACTGTTGAAGCAAACCCGAACCAAATCTGGATAAACTCCGACGTGCGAAATAGAGGAGTTCGCATCCCGATGCGAAATCCAGCCGTGTGAAGCGAACTCCGGCCATGCGAAGCTCCGGCTATGCGAAACCCGATACGAAAAAGAACCCGTGCGAATCATCCTTATGCGAATAGTTGAGCTTCCTATGCGACCCGAAGAGGACCCGAGCTCGGTCCACCATCTCTCTTCTTCCCATATATGTGGCGCCGGGTTAGCAGAATCCGGAAGTGGTGACGGAGGTGGGCGACCGTGAAGTAAGAAAGAGAGAGAAGAAGAAGGTATGGAAGAGAAAGAGAGGGTGGGTAGGTGAGGGTGTGTGTTATATAATAAATGATGATAATCATAAACAAATGGTAATATAATAATTCTTTAATAATAATAAATAATATTAATAATAATATGTAATAATGATAAAGGGATTGTAGTAATGTGAAAACTTGAACGAAACCCGAGACCCGACTCGTCTAATGACCCATGACCCGCCCCAAATAAAGGAATGTGAGTTGGAGGTGAACCAAACACAAGAGCCCACTTGTTAAAGAAATGAAATTATTAAAGAAGTTAAGTATAGACCAACACGAACCCGAACTCGCTTAAGGAAACGTTGACTTATAAACGCATTACGAATGTGAACTTATGATAATAAAACAAGTATAATAATAAATATATGTATATATAATAATAATAATAATAATAATAATAATAATAATAAATATCGTTATGGACGTAAACTAATGAAGACTGTTCGTTAATAAAACAAAGGTTAGGTACATTGAGCGAATAAGAATTAGTTAAAGAAGAATACATGTCGGTTCGATTAGCTTAAGAGTTAACTCCATTAACTCAAGAAAATAAATAGCAAACAAATATAGAGATTAATGTGTGTACGTTATTAACAGTTAGTTGAGCACAGTTGAAAGGACGCATTACGATTAACTCGGAAAGGAAATCGTCTACAGGTGAGTTCTAGCCCCCTTTTTCTTTAAACGTTTTGAGGTTGTATGCATACTCTAGAAAGAAGAAAAAGATGAACGAAATATGTTTTTAAGAGAAAGTAAACGTGTATATTAGTAGTAAATTTATTTAACTACAGATATTAAGAAGGTATTATGAACGTGAGTAACATGATGGGGACATTAGGGGGGTGGTAGTACCTTATACCTGTCCACATCATGAGGTACTCGTGAGCGATGTGCAGACGTATAAGCAATAGACAGATGCTCTATTTAGGGAAACAACATAGCTCTATGAACGGGAATCCACATGAACGAATAAAATAAAGGACTAAAAGCCTATACTGTGTTCGGGCACGTGTTGTGATAGTAATGTGGTCTAATTATAAATACAATGAGCTGATTGATTGGGATAATATGTGTACTATGGTCCAGTTATGGATACAATGAACAGGCGGTCCAGATATGGACACAATGAATAGGCGGTCTAGATATGGATACAATGAATAGGCGGTCCAGATATGGATACAATGAATAGGCGGTCCAGATATGGATACAATGAATAGGCGGTCCAGATATGGATACAATGAATAGGCGGTCCAGATATGGATACAATGAATAGGCGGTCCAGATATGGATATAATGAAAAGGCGGTCCAGATATGGATACAATGAATAGGCGATCCAAATACGGATACTAAGTAAATTAGCTATTAATTATGTGTGTATATGTAGTACGGTTGCATGGCATGATAATTTTTAAATGCATAGATATACGTTGTGTGAATGTATGGTCCAGCTATGGATACTATTTGTATGGGTAAAAGTCAGTGGATAGAACAGAAAGAAGGTAGGGGACAAGTCCTATCAAATACCTGCATAGAATAACAATATGTATATTGATGTGAATGAACGATTGCATGTTCATGCGTAGAGCCTTCGGTCCTCATGCACGCGCAGCAAGTTAGGATGACGAATCCCTTCAATTGGATATGGTCGTTTACGAGTAAGAATGGAAGGCTCAATTATTAGCAAGTACGTACGGGACTAGTTATAGACAAGGGTTATGTCGCGTATAAATAAATAATGTGATTTAATTATAATTCAAATTTAATTAAAAGAAAGAAACGTTAGAACTCACTCAGCGTGAAGCTGACTTTTAGTATGCATGCAGGTATTATCGATGACGTAGCAAGCTTGAGGTGCATACGAGGCTATCCATATTGAAGAATAGTTAGAGAATAAGGTTGTTATATAAAAAGTTTAAATTTCCACTGCTATTTGTATAGACTTCCGCTGTAACAAACTGAGTTTATGATTAAATCCAACGATAAAGTAGGGCACCCGGGCTCGGGGCCTTACAAGTTGGTATCAGAGAAAAAGTTTGAGAGATTTAAGCATCCTTACATGCTTAGACTCAAGCAAAGAATGGGACCGAAGAGGAAAGACAGTATGGATAGCCGTATGCCACTCAAGCAAGCTAAATGCATAAATTTCCTTACGTATAACGGGGATAAGTAAGAAAGTTATATGAAATTGTTAGAAGTAGGATTGCTTGCTTATATTTGAAATGCTTGATTTTCTAACTGCTTTAAGTAGAACCAAGCACAAGTAGACTCACGAAAGGAAGTGTATATGACACGATAAGTAACGTGAGCAGCTAATCCCAGTTGGCCACTGTTATTACCTGCAGCCTTACTATCCTTGTACTAAATAGTTCCTCATGTGACGATGTTTGTGTTTTTCCTTTAGAATTCAAATGGCTAGTACTAAGACAACTAGGCAAGGAGGGCGCAAGGGACGTCGTGGTAGGCCACGTATCATCCCACTACCCTCTGAGGAGCCGATTATTGAGCCTAGTGAAGACAGAAGCCTGACTGTACGTGAAGAAGAGTATCAGCTCGATCATGCTATTCAAGCTGCGATTACTCAAGCCATTGCTGCTGCAGTGAAGAATCTCCAATCAGACAAGTCTACTGAAAGACGTACTAAGACTGTTGAGGATACTGGGGAGAGTAGTAAGGAGGATACTAAGACTGAGGCATCAAGTGAAGATCATTCTGTGAAGATGAATGATTGTAGGAGAGGCCGAGGTGGTTGCAAGTACAGAACCTTCAAAGGTTGTGACTCACCTCAGCTAACTGGTACTGGTGACACGATCGCTACCCTTCAGTGGATAACCGCAATGGATAAGGTTATCCGCATTAGCGAGTGTCGTCCCGACCAAGCTGTGGGCTTCCCTACTCAGTCATTTGGTGATGAAGCTATGTTCTGGTGGGAAACTGTTGAACAAAAAAAAATGCTGCTGAAATCAAGGCCATGAAGTGGGAGGATCTGAGAAAGATGGTAATGAAGAAGTTCTGTGCTGATGCTGAAGTTGAAAGGGCAGAGATGAAGTTTCTAAACTTGAAAGCGCGGAAAATGACACACCGTGAGTACACTACTGAGTTTAACGGAATGTCAAGACTTGTGCCTGAGATGGTGAATACGGAAGCGAAGAGAATCAAGTGTTACATCAGAGGACTTCCATAGAATGTCCGCACACTTGTCAAGGCGAATAGACCTGCTACTTTTGATTCTGCGGTCGAGCTTGCGGAAATGGTTTATGATGACCTGGCAGTGAATGAGGTGGTGGTAGAGGAGAAGAAAGAAAGGAAAGGAACCGCTCCCGCTAAACGGCTTATAGATAATGTGGATAATGCGGGGGAAAATAAACGTCGGATGGAGGGGAGAGAGGCTTGCAAGGTGTGTGGCAAAATGCAACTTGGAGAGTGCAAGGCTGGTTTGAATGCATGCTATAGATGCGGGAAAGCAGGACATTTCTCCTGGGAATGCCAGAACAACCATAAATGTTTTAATTGTGGAGCTGGTGGTCACAAGGCTTACGGATGCAAGAAGCCTAGAGCAGGAGGGGGAGAAGCAGGAAAGAAGGCGCAGACTTAGAGTTCTCTGTCAAAGAAGGAAGCTGAAGGAAAGAGCATTCGAGAATAATGAGTTATTTCGTTTAAGTATTATGTTATGTATGACTTTAAAGATTTCGTGCATACTGTTTAAGTTTAGAATTTATACCTCATGTTTGAATGTGATGTTTATGGATTGAATTATGATATGAATGAATCCTGGTGAAAGGCAGTCACGTGATGCATGACCTTAGAATTTAAAGTAAGCGGTAGATTTAGAATAGTAGAATAAAATGTCTCTTCAAGAGACGGGTCGAGACTTGTTAAGTTAAGACAAGAAGCATTTTGTCGAGGGCTTCATTGGCAAGCTACCTTGAACAGCTAACACTCGTGAACACCACTCGTTGACTGCAAGGTCGAGAGTAAGAAGGCTAAACCGATAATCTAGGAAGCTAAGATGGTTCGAAAAAGGAAGTGAATACATGGAGCGTTCGTTTTTATAAGGATTAAGCAGGTTTTGGGGACGAAACCTTTTTAAGGGAGAGAGCCTTGTAACGTCCTCGTTTCATTGAATAATAAATAAAGTATTATAAGTTTATTTTACTCATCGTAGCGTGTGGCGTCGGTTAAACTAGTTAACTAATATGTAGAAGCATGGATAATATTAAGAGAGTTAATGGAATTAAGAGTGATTTGGGCCTAAAAGCCTTTGGGCTTTGCCTATTTAAACCCCTAAACCCTAGTTTTATCCTTATCTTCATCATTTCATCATCACCCAATCATCTTCACCACACATACACACACACAATAATCTCCTGTACACATAATCCGTCTTTCTATACATCCAAGATCTAGTCCAAACACACCAAAAGGGTAAACAATTTATATTCACTTTCATTTCATTCTTGTTAAGATTAATGAACCAAGTTAAACCAACATGTAAGTCCCGTGACGGATCTTTCAATGTGATATCAATATACTTAATGGTTAGGCGGAAACTAACCACTATGTTGATTCTGTGAGAAACGATTAAGAACACACCAAACACAATGAAGAAGCTTCAAAACACACGTATATTATACGTCGGGTGCTTAAGCCCTTAACTTACACGATTGAATAATAATGGATGAACAACTTAGAACCAACAGCCTTACTATGAGTTACATACATCATATATATAGACTACCAACCTAGGCCCAAAACAAAGTAAAGCCCACAGAAATCAAGATTTCGGTTTACATATATTAGCCCAATTAAGCCCAAAAACTACGTCTAAAAGCATAAACCATAAATATAGCCCAACAATTTCTCCCTTGGTTTATTGCTTGATTTTAGTCGTGCTCGAGAATATCTTCAAAAATCTTCTTGAGTTTGTTGAGTAGCATTAGATGGGCCTTAAGCTGTCTGAGCTTCAACAGTAACAGGCTCAGCAACAGTTGGTTGAGTTGTTGGTATCACATCACTAGCCAGCACACCGGGTCTCGGATCTTTCTTTTGCCTTTTTTCGTGGAATGAAATTGGTGGCTGGCTCTTCTTCAATATCATCTTCAACATGTGTCACAACGACTGATTGAGGAGACTTCAATGCAGTTGACTGGAGCTTTTCTTTGAACGCTTCAAACTTTCTAACTAGCTCAACAGTAGGTACTGACTGTTGTACTTGATGTTCAGTCTCTATATGTTGTGATAAAGAACTATCAAACTCATCATCATCAGACAAGGTCTCAAAGGCGGTGACGTGCCTTTGAGCAGGAACAACATGTTCCTCAGCTATAGCTACACCAGCAGCATCAACATCTGCCTGGATCTCAGCAAATCTTCCAAACTTAACCAATGGATGAAGACCTTGATAAACCACTTTGACTCCTTTCCAAACTTAATCAAATTTGTAAACAAAACCTTTTGAACTTCTTAGATATATCCATCTAGGCCGAGAACCCAGATGGGCCGAGAACAGACATTTGGAACATGTTGGGCCACAAAGAATGGCCCAAAGGTCAAGACCAGCAACTGTCAAATTTCATGATCTAAAAACAATCCCGATTCATGTGAAAAATGATTTCTTAAAGATATTAGTTTCAACATGAGTAAATATGAGGTAAATAAAGTTAAATTAAAAATAAAATAGAATAAAACTAAACTTAAAAACAAAATTAATTTACCTATCCAACCTTCAGAGCATTTAACATATATTGGGATCAAATTTCAGCTGTTTAAAAATGAGCAACTCTTTTTAAGAAAAGATCCGAACATGAAATCATATTGATTAAGATACTTTCACAATGATCCATTTTCAGCGTTATTTTGACATAGTGAAAAGGTTGATGGCAGGTATTTGGAACTTAGTATGACTTTCATTGCGCCAGTGATATGATTAGATTCAATTAGGCATAAAACTTATATGGAAATCACTTATGGACTTAAGATACCCCTTATCTCTTCTCAAAGCGTATTTGGCTTTCCCCAGATCACCCCAATTTGACTTTAACCCCCTAGTGCTTGATCAAATAATTTTCTTTATACAAAAAAATTTTAAGCTTTAAGGTTGAACGTTGGACTTACACGCCATCCGGACTTACAAGCCTTACATTCAGGGTGTTTAGGACTTACTTGAATGCCCCACCCCTGTAGTTCTTTGGGACCCCTTTAAGCTTTCGAAAAACAAATTTGAATGACAATAACCTTTTTTTTTAGCTTCGAATGAAATATAATATTTTTGGTTATCAAGACACTAACGGGCTCGTGTATGACTGGGTAATTGCTTTTCTGCCAATCATTCGGAGAGATGTATCCAGGGACATGCAAACATCTTCAAAATGACCCTCCACAATAAGTTTAGCAGATTTAGTTTATATCACTTCAAACTTTTACTTATCATGGAAAACTACCATACACATCAATGACTTATCAAAAGCCTTTTTAGCTTAATAACTTCACACGTTAGGCACGCATTTATCTATCATTTTTCAAAGGTTGGATCAATTTTCATTTGAAAATTTTTAAGCTTCTAATAAGCTTTAGCTGAATATTAATATCATTTCCCAAATGATAACTTAGAAGACAACTTTAGATTCAGTCACCCCAGTCACTTTCAGTTTTCAGGTAAATGGCTATCCTTTATGTCGACAGGTCGACAATAGGACCAAACATATAATAATACATGTCCTTCAAACTTAGGTAACCGACATAATTTTCAATGAAAGGACTTAAAAACAGATGATTAAAATAAAAACATTATACACATTTTTCTATTCAGTCGCCTCGGTCGCTTTCGGTCCTAAGGTTATTGGCTATCCCGTACGTCAAGGATTGACAACGGGACCAAACATAAAGATATGTCCCTTGAGCTTGAGTAACCTGCATGATTTTAAGCGAAAGAACAAACTTTTTTTTTTAATTTAATTAGAACACACACACACTCTTTTTGTATTTTTCTTTTTCTCCCCCTAAATTTGTACAAAAATTATGATAAAATCATATAATATTTATGTACAAATTTAACCTCAAAAATACTTAGTCATTGAAACACAACATCTTAAGAAACCCTATAAGCACATTAAATCTGGTTGTTCCGACCGGTTTTGTAAATAGGTCCGCCACATTATTATCAGTGTGGACCTGTTCAAGATGAATTAACTTCCGGTCGTAACAGTCACGAATAAAATGAATTTTAATATCTATGTGCTTGGTTTTAGAGTGTTGGACCGGGTTTTTAACAATGGAAATCGCAGCATCATTATCACAAAAAATAGGAGTATCAAGAAATTCAAACCGTAATCCAGCAATTGATGTTGCATCCAGATAACCTGAGAATAGTAGGTGAAAACAGCAACATACTCAGCCTCAGCAGTGGATTTGGACACCGTTTGTTGTTTCTTGCATTGCCATGAAATGAGTCGGTCCCCCAAAAATTGACATCCCAAACTTAAGAACACCATTACATACAGTACCCTTCTGTGTGATTTTACCTTTCTCCCCTCCCGCAAAGGAAACATAGCCTCCATTAAAGATCTGAATGTCGTTCAGTTGATATATGTCCCCTGTCATGTGCCTGGAACAGCCACTATCAACAAACCACGGTTTGATGATATTCTTCCATAGCCGTTCCTGCAACATGTGCGAGATCAGTTAGGTTTTGGTACCCAGTCCATAGTCACTCTGGGCACGCCAAGTTTATCAATTTGAGATACGGGTAACCAAGACATGTCTTCTCGATTATCTAGAATTTCACATGAAGAGTTCTGAGGTTTAGACACCGGAGACTTAGGTAGCCATTTGTATTTTGGTTTTAAAATTTTGTGGCTCGTATAAACGGTTGATTTTGTCTCTGGTTTGCGGACGCAAGACACATTTGACTTTGACCGGTTAAGCGTTCTCGGTTCAAGAGCCCACTTTGGTCTTGGAACCGAGACCGTGTTTCCCTTCCGCTTTTGAGTCACAATGGGCTAAGACTTGGTCTGATGAGAACCTGACCTGTGAGCTTCGTCTTTCCTCCAATTGCCGTCAGAGGGCTTTGCCTTATAATACCTCATTTTATATGAATAAAAGTTTCTGTAGGTATTTTGAGACATAGTCCTCTGATGGCGTCTGTAATATGGAACATACGGGAGACGTGAAAAATTTCTAGCAATGTGACCGGGAATTCCACAATTAAAACAAGTTTGCCTTTTAACAAAAAAATCGTTATAGCCGATTCCCGATCTTGCTCTGTTGTGTAAGCTTGTTTGTCCCGCTGTGGACTTAGCATTGGGTTTTCCACAATTACAAGTACATGAACTTCCTTCTTTAACAAACTTAGATGATGAATATTTATGCAAATTCTTGTTTTTATCAAGTTTATTAGAAAGCAGATCAATGCTTTCAGAAGTTTTAGAAAAATCAACCATACGATTGTCTTTGGTTTTTAAAACAGAGCTCACGGAAACATTAGTCTTAACAGAAGATAAATCACACAATTCAAAACAAGCATTATTAAAATTGTCTTTATTTGGCAAAACAAGTAAATCTTCCTCATCGTCCACCCAATCCTCAATGATTACTTCATCTGCACGCGAAGTAGAAACATTAGTACCATTCACTTTCAGAACTGATTGAGCTAGTTTGACAAACCTGGGTATTATCTTTTCATTAATTTCAGGTTTGCCATATTTCAAAGATTTCTCTTTATCTTCCTCAATAACAAAAGGAGAGGGAGTATAATTATCATTGTATGGAGGTGGAACCTCATTATACCCAATTCCCTCACCCTTCTTTTCTTCCATCTTAATTGCTTTTCAATCATTGACTCAACGACCGTACTAGAAACATCAAACTTTTTAAAACTGAACTCAGCGTTTTCAAATGTATTCGTTAATTTAGCGTTTTCCAAAATAGATGCTTCAAGTTTGGCGGTTAGATCAGCAATTTTATTATTGGCATCTAAGATGTGACAACACTTGACACTAAAATCACTTTGTAGTTTTAAAAAGTCTTTGTTTGATGCTTCTAGTTTTTCTGTAAAACCTTTCTCAAGTTTCTTAAGTGTATAGTTTTCGTGTTTTATATTTTCCATTTCCCTAACAAGATTACTATTATGCACACGAAATAGCTCTACCTTTCTAATGCATGCTTGAGAACATAAATTAGAGTTTACCTCAGAGGATTTGGTGGAGGTGAAGGCCATGAAATTACCTCGTATGACTGGCCCAATGAATCATAAGCCCACTTGAACAAAATCCAAAGCCCATCTAAGCTGGGCCCAACGCAACCAGAAACCCGAGAACCTTACAAGTAACCGAGAACCTTGAAAAGTAGTCGAGAACATTGAAATTTAACCAAAACTTTGAACAGTGGCCGAGAACTTTGATTATTGACAGAGAACTCTGATACTTAACAGAGAACTATGATTATTGATAGAGAAATCTGATACTTAACAAAGAACTATGCTTATTGACAGAGAACTATCAAATTTTCCCTAGAACCCAATAAAATCAGCCAAAAACTATCAAGGCTCTTGATATGGAAATCTTTGAAGATTTAGCCAAATCCCGAGAATTAAGGAATGTTCTTGATTTGGTAAACTTAAAGATAGAATCAAATCCCGAGAATGAAGGGATTTGAATTTAATTCGAAGATTGACCCAAATGTTTTCCAGAAAAACTTCAACAACCCGAAGAACACAAAGAACAGTCTATCTTCATGATCCAGAATTCTTCAACCAAAACACGCACCCGTAAATCACCGGTAGAATCCTTGATATCACCAATAACCGAGCCTAGAAAAGGTCTATAGGCTCTGATACTAATTGTAAGTCCCGTGACGGATCTCTCAATGTGATATCAATATACTTAATGGTTAGGCGGAAACAAACCACTACGTTGATTCTGTGAGAAACGATTAAGAACACACCGAACACAATGAAGAAGCTTCAAAACACACGTATATTTTAAATCGAGTGCTTAAGCCTTAACTTACACGATTGAATAATAACGGACGAACAACTTAGAACCAACAACCCTACTATGAGTTACATACATCAAATATATTGTGATATTTGAGCCAAAACAAGGTACACCTTAGTACGTATTTATCGATTAAGCAAATAAACGTCTTTTGCGTAACGAACGAACGATTAACCGAACGGGTCGGGTTATGAAATGTTTTAAGCGATCCGTGAAAATATTTTTGAAATGTTTTAAGCGATCCGTGAAAATATTTTTGATTTTTACAAACATATAGTATGTTTTTATAATTTTACTCAAAACTAGCAGAAAAACACTCGTTTTCGCACTGTTTAACGCACCTGATAAGTTTTTCGCGCCAAAAACCGAACTCGAACTAAATTTGGTCTGGGCTTTTCGTATTTGGGCTTGAGAAATTTGAAACTTGGGCCAAAATGGGCCCATAACCCTTCCGATCTGACCAGCCCACCCCACCCCCCATTCTTTTTATAAAACTTGTTTTGCAAGCTTGATTGTTCATTTTAGTTTATAAGAAGTTGAGGTCCAAGCAGCTCTAAACCTTATTTTCCAGAATCCTTCAAACCCTAAGGTAAGGAGCTTAAATAAGTAGCTTTTGTACCTGTTTAACCTTGATTAATACCATAAAAACATGTCTTGATTACTAAAAATCATTCCTAACCATTTAAAAATCCCAAAAATGGTCCATAAACATGTTTTGATCATACACATGGTAAGGAACCTGTTTTGATAATTTTTTTGGCCATAAACACGGATTAAAGGGTTGAAACGGCGTTTTTACGGTTCAAAAGTTTGTTTTTGTGCATTAGCCGAAACCCTAAGTTAAAGAGATGTTCTATTGATGAAACCTGCTTGGTTTGTGATATAGGACTTGTATCTAGCTTTCATAGAAGCACAAGAACCTAAAAACTTGTTTAGAAAGTCAGAAACGAGCCAAACCCGCTAAGGTAATGCCGAAACACTCGCTTACGGGCTATTTAGGTTAAGGTTGTGATTTGTATATTTTTTTGGCCTTGAAATTTTTCAGGAATATCAGGGACCATGTCAATAAGTCCCTGTTTAAATTTGGTAATTTTTCGACCATCAGAGAATATTTGGCGAATTTATTACCGAAGTGGGACGTTTATTTGGAAAAAATAGCTAAAATACTTCAAAAATTATGAAATTTTTCTGGGAACTCAGATTTAATATATTTTGATCACATATGAATTTTGGGATCATTTGAGGTGTTTTGTGTATATGCGTTCGTGTGAATTTTTATAGTCGAATTTGGGTCGAAAAGAATATCGCACAAGCTTTTTACATTCTGGAATTGATACAGGTTGATTTGGGACATGATTTGAGAATTCAAGAATTTTTGTGGAATTTTTGGAAATTTTTTGGGGTAAACGGACGATTTTCAGGCGAAATATAGCTGATAAAATGATTTTTTATAAATTAATAAATCAGTAAATAAATTCCAGAAATATTTTTATAAAAATCTACATATTTTAATTTATAAGTGGTTAAATTTTCATAATTTAATGATTAACGGTTAATTAATTATGCTAATTTGAATATTAAACAAATTCAGTTTTTATAAAAACCGGCAAGTTTGCGACTAGCGAATCTGCGGGAATATCAAAACACCAAGAGTGATCAAAAATCATATTTTTGGACTAATTAAGTGAAAACGAACTTTTCTATGAGAAACCTGGACAATCCGGTTGGATTGTGCGCGTTTCTTCTCAAATCAAACCGAATAAACGGAAACGGGCCCCGTGGCTAATCCGGGACCCCAATATGTGATCCTTCTTTATAACTTAATTATTTTATTAACCAATACATTTACCCAAGCTTATTTTCCCATAACTGTTTTCTGAACGCGTAAACGAACAACTTGGCCCAGCTGGGAAAATAGGAATCTGAGCCAAGTTCGGTTTTAAGTATTAGACATTGAACAACATCATAACCTAAGCCTATTGCCACTTTCTGGGCATTCCAGCTATACCTAGATTAGTTATACAGCCCAGATTAGTATTGAGATTATAATAATATTAAAATATTAATATTATTATAATAGTGATTATAGGAACTACTGATAGTGGACCGAACAAACCACGAGCTGATACAGTACTGATTATCTACTAAACCGTGAGTTTCATGACCCCACTCTTTAAACAGTTTTACGAACTTTTGGGGTGAAAAGCATGTTTGATTACATATACATATCTAAAACATGTATTGATGTAAATTATCTAAGTGCTAACACACGAAAGTCCTCACTAACACGGTGATTAACTTCGAGCAGGTGGCTTGTGAATAGTACTATTGGTTTGACAAACCCAAACGGAGCCGACATGTATTGCTGAGACTTTACCCCGTTTGCACATGACCATAATTATACAACACGCTATGTAGTGTTAGACATAGCTACTTGGGGCATGTTATGGGCGGAAAGGGGCCACAGTGGTTGATTGAGCGTGGGAAATGGATGCACGCAGCACATACAGTCAAGGCTTCACTGTAGCTTAGCATAATTACATCATTTACATACATACATACTTATTTCATAATTACAAGTGTTAACTTGTGAATACTCATTATTGTTTTCTTGAAACTCGTGAAACTCACCAACTCTAGTAGTTGACCCGTTTTAAACTGCTTTTCAGGTGTACCTAAATCGGAATGATTTGGTGATCTGTTACTTGCCCAAAGGTGTATGGTTGATGCTATGTGAATATAAGCAAAGATATTAGTAGTAAGATCGTATAGTTAACGAACTAATTTGGTTTGTATCACCTAGACTGTAAAACAACGATAGAACAATGAAATGTAATATATTGTAAATTAGTCTGTAATGTTTTTTTATAAACAATATGTTGTTACCTGAGGTGTCTGTTACATTTCCGTTTTACGCTTCCGCATTGTGCTAGTCGGGGTGTGACATATATAGACTACCAACCTAGGCCCAAAACAAAGTAAAGCCCACCGAAATCAAGATTTCGGTTTACATATATTAGCCCAATTAAGCCCAAAAACTACGTCTAATAAATAAAGCATAAACCATAAATATAGCCCAACACAACATAAACGAAAGGGATCTTGGTTAAACAAACATGACATGAAAACATATATACATAAATACATACAAATGTGAACATACATATGCACATGGTCAAAAATATAAACTGAAGAGGAAAACCCAACTCGAAACGGATCTGAGTTTTGGCAGAAGTGAGTGTCGGGGGGAGCGCGAGGTTAAACCCAGATCTGAGCCATGACGAGTCTCATGTCAAAACCCCACTATTGAAGCAAACCTGAACCAAATCTGGAGAAACACCGACGTGCGATATAGAGGTGTTCACATCCTGATGCAAAATCCGGCCGTGCGAAGCTAACTCTGGCTATGCGAAGCTCCGGCTATGCGAAACCCGATGCGAAAAAGAACCCAATGTGAAAAAGAACCCATGTGAATCATCCTTATGCGAATAGTTGAGCTTCCTATACGACCCGAAGAGGACCCGAGCTCAGTCCATCATCTCTCTTCTTCCCGTGGATGTGGCGCCGGGTTACCAGAATCCAGAAGTGGCGGCGGCGTTGGGCGGCCGTGAAGTAAGAAAGAGAGAGAAGAAGAAAGTATGGAAGAGAAAGATAGGGTGGGTAGGTGAGGGTGCTTGTTATATAATAGATAATGATAATAATAAATAAATGATAATATAATAACTCTTTAATAATAATAAATAATATTAATAATAATAATAATAATATGTAATAATGATAAAGGGATTGTAGTAATGTGAAGACTTGAACGAAACCCGAACCCGAGACCCGACTCATCTAACGACCCATGACCCAACCCAAATAAAGGAATGTGAGTTGGAGGTGAACCAAACACAAGAGCCCACTTATTAAAGAAATGAAATTATTAAAGGAGTTAAGTATGGGCCGACACGAACCCGAACTCGCTTAAAGAAACGTTGACTTATAAATGCGTTACGAATGTGAAATTATGATAATAAAACAAGTATAATAATAAATATATGTATATATAATAATAATAAATAACGTTAAGGACGTAAACTAATTAAGACGGTTTGTTAATAAAACAAAGGTTAGGTACATTGAGTGAATAAGAATCGGTTAAAGAAGAATACATATCGGTTCGGTTAGCTTAAGAGTTAACTCCGTTAACTCAAGAAAATAAATAGCAAACAAATATAAAGATTAATGTGTGTACGTTATTAACAGTTAGTCGAGCACAGTTGATGGGAAGCAATACGATTAACTCAAAAAGAAAATCGTCTACAAGTGAGTTCTAGCCCCCTTTTTCCTTAAACCTTTTGGGGCTGTATGCATACTCCAGAAAGAAGAAAAAGACGAACGAAATATGTTTTTAAGAGAAAGTAAACGTGTAAATAGTTACAGCATTACCCCCTCAACTTTACAACTTAAGTCATGGGAAAATTAAGACACCTCATTTTTAAGTAATTTACAACTTATAATGCATAATGCACACACTATATAGCATGTAAGATAAAGACAAACTTGTCCATTAAAAAATATGCCTATAAATAGTTACAGCATTACCCCCTCAACTTTACTCAGTTTTGTAAATTTAAGAAATAGTTACAACTTTGGACCTTCATCTTTACCAGTGTATTTCTTTTAAATTTAATTATTAACCAACTTCCCACCAACGATTTTCTAGTGGCCGTAACTTTTTCTTATGTTAATATTCTTTTAAGAAAATTACACCATAAAAATGAGTATTTTATTGTCTTTAATTTGGGTATGGTTTGCTAAAGTTTATTCCTATTAAAATTAGGATGTTACGTATGGTGTTCACAATTCGGTTTTTAACAGTTTCTAAGTTAAGCAATAAGTCAAACCATCGGTTCATATTATTTCGTTGAAAACCGAAACTGAATCGTTGAAAATTCAAACTGAATCCTTACTAATGGTTTGGTTTCACACATTGAGCTTCAATAATAAGTTTACCGACTGGCCCGGTTTTATATGGCCAATTTTCAGTATAAAGCATAAACCTAACCGTTTGCTATGGTTTAAACATTCTGAAACCAGCTGACCAAAAGTGATGATCGGTTTAAACGTTTTTAAGGTTTCAAACGAACCTTGAACATCCGTAATTGTTTCATGATTACTAGAATTTTCGTTCCCCGCCGCATCGCACGACCATTCGTCTATATTATATATAATAATGTAGCACTCATGGGCAAATTAAGACACAAGGTGTTTAAGTAATTTACAATATTCAAAGCTTTATGTACACCCTATAAAGCATGTAGCATATGGGCAAAGTTGTCCACTACAAAATATGTTTTACGTAAATTCAATTTGTTAGAAAATAGTTACAAAATTGGCCCTTAAACTTTACTAACCTTTGGTAAATTTAAGAAATTGTTACAACTTTTACCTCTCATCTTTACTCATGTATTTGGTAGATTTATATATTTTCTTATTTTTCTTCTATATCTCTAAATATATTAAGTTTAAAAACACAGAGCTTACCGATGCATCGTACTTATTTTTATCGACATTTTCATATAAAATTTATTCTATAATGAGGTACGATTTATAAAGTACAAGTCACTAAAGCATTATTGCACAATTCAAATATGTAACTATAAATCAATAAAATATTTAAACACATAAATATGCATTAAAGTATAACCCATGTTATGTTTTAGTTTATAAATTCTGAATTTATAAATTTAGTCCTCCATTTATACAACTCACATTACAAAAACAAAGCAATAAAATCAACTCAAATTAATGTTGTATGAATTTGTAACAGCTTCACAAAAATTATGAAGGCCAAACTTAAACCATGGGCATAACTGTTAGCAATGAGTTTTCGTCGAAAACCAAAAACGACCGGCCAGAAGTTAATGGAAAAAATTAACCGTGAAATCAAGCCATTTACCAGCTTGAACGGTTTTACGATTTTAAATCAAACAACGAACACCCATAAACTTGTTACGTGATTACCAAGGTATGTGTTTCCCGCTGCATCGTGCGGGCACCCGCCTAGTGTGTGTATATGTAGTACGGTTGCATGGCATGATAATTCCTAAATGCATAGATATACGTTGTGTGAATGTATGGTCCGGCTATGGATACTATTTGTATGGGTAAAAGTCGGTGGATAGAACAGAAAGAAGGTAGGGGACAAGTCCTATCAGATACCTGCATAGAATAACAATATGTATATTGTTGTGAATGAACGATTGCATGTTCGTGCGTAGAGCCTTCGGGCCTCATGCACGCGCAACAAGTTAGGATGACGAATCCCTTCAATTGGATATGGTCGTTTACGAGTAAGAATGAAAGGCTCAATTATGAGCAAGTACGTACGGGACTAGTTATAGACGAGGGTTACGTCGCGTATAAATAAAGAATGTGGTTTAATTATAATTCGAAATTTAATTAAAAGAAAGAAACGTTAGAACTCACTCAGCGTGTAGCTGACTTTTAGTATGCATGCAGGTATTATCGATGACGTGGCTAGCTTGAGGCACATACAAGGCTATCCATATTGAAGAATAGTTAGAGAATAAGGTTGTTATATAAAAAGTTTAAATTTCCGCTGCGATTTGTATAGACTTCCGCTGTAACAAACTGAGTTTATGAGTAAATCCAACGCTAAAGTAAGGCACCCGGGCTCAGGGCCTTACAAGTTTAGTTGGGTTAGATTTTATAGAGGTGTTAATTGTGATCTTGATTGTAATAAAAGATTTGTAATTCGCTGTTTTGAATCGGAGGTTGTAATTGAATTGGTTTGGTTTAGTTTCTACTAGTTTTGATTTGAATACCGTGAGGCCCAGATCAGACACACTTGACGGCATTTATAGCTAAATCTGTGTGGTCTGTAGCGTTGGTGAATTTTCAAGGTAATCCGTTATATTTGTAGCTTAGTTTTTCAACTTCGATGGTGTTTAGACTTGTACATATTACAAGTTTTTGGTCATTTAATGTATTTGGCAAACATTCATAAACTTGTACCAAACACCAACAAACACCCTACCAAAAAATCCTACGTGTCGCTCTCTGGTCGCTTCACACCCCCCCCCATCGAGTTATCAGATTGCTTGATTTATATATAATCAACTCTCATTAATTTAACCTGGTTTTAACCCGTTTAAGCTTTAAAATTCACGAGTCATAGGTCTGATGGGTTTATCGGGTCACACAAATTATCACTTCACCTTGTCCATCCTCTTAACATTAGATTTTTCACAAATCTTGTCAAACCCCACCTGTTAATTTGTGCCATGTACCCTACAGGTATTCATTCCATGTTTTCATTCATACGCCATTCTTTTGTTTCACTTTCAATCTTTTTAAAGCGAATCTGATTGGGGTTTTGCTTTAGATCTACCTAAACTTGATGTAGAATGAATTAAATTGATATTCTATTTTTAGCATCAGATGAGATTGTCGAGTTTGTGAATGCTGAAGCTCAAACCCTAGGGCAACTAGATTCAACTATAAACTTGGTATAAATATTTTAGTCAATGGGTATTTGTTAAACGACTATTTGTTAAACATGTCATTTTGGTGTAATTTTTGGGTATTGGCGATGTTCGGATCCGAGTATTGTCTCTAAAAACCATACCGTATGTACCGGGTTCGGGTGGGGTATAGAACCGGGTATTCTAAATATTTTACAGGTATAGGTTAGGGTTTTTAAGGGACTTCGCTTTTTTGGAATATTTTTGTGGTATTTTTCGGGTATTTGAAATACCCGGTCTTGGTATTGGAAAAACCCGATTCTAGGTATGGAACTGGTTACCGGTTTTGATACTGAAATGCATACTCTATCCGTACAGGCTCGGGTAGTAAAAACCAGGGTATAAAAAACCGGTTCCGGGTTTTTTTTAAGGTCCGGTTTCGGGTTCGGATTTTTTGTGCACCTCTAGCTATTTGTTTTGCAGCCTAATATTGAAACTGATGATGACATTACGCCTTTGTTGTCAGTCATAGCTGAAGGCTAACTCCAATGTTTAGAGCTGTTAGTTCAGGTACACTAATTCTGTCTAATATTATGTTTATTATTAAAGTTTATATGCTATTAAAATATCTCAAGATGCAGTATTTGTCAAATAGTAATACTTATGTGCGTTGAATCAGAATGTAGGTGCTAAAGTAAATATTAGGCTGAGGGGTGTGGGGGGCGCGAGAGGGGGTGTGAGTGGGGGCGCCATCCAATAATATTGTGACGTGTGGCAGAGAGAGAAACTTGATAAGATGGGTATTGGTAGTGGTGATAGCGCCCCGGGGCATGGTGTGGAGGGGCGCGAGAGGGGGCGCGAGCGGTTTATTTTTTTATTTTTTTATAAATGTATTAAAAAACGTATTATTAAAAAAACAAGTAATTATTTAAACAAACACACATTAATTAAAAAAACACATTAATATATAAAAAAAAATTAATGGTTTGGTTTCACGCATTGAGTTTCAATAATAAGTTTACAGTCCGGTCCGGTTTTATATGGCCTATTTTTGATATAAACCATAAACCGAACTGTTTTCTATGGTTTGAACATTCATAAACCAGCTAATCAAAAGTGGCGATTGGTTTAAACGTTTTCAAGATTTCAAACGAACTTTGAACATCAATAATTGTTACATGATAACCAGGATTTTAATAATAATATTTTCAAAGCAGCCTCCGAACCTAACCTTTTATATCTTAATAATAATCTGGTGGTGGGGTTTGTTTCTTCACCGGAATCATCTCTCCCTTAACTGCCATGGCGACCAATAATTCAGGTTTTCTTTTCTCTCTTTACCAAGTTGTTTATTAATCCATCAGAAAGTTGGTTAGGGTTTTAATCCTTTCGAAAGTTGTTTATTAATCCATCAGAAATTTTTTTATTCATTATTAAAGCCTCCAACGGCTCTTTCCCATTTCCCACAGTCCATTCACGCGCGCGAGCCTCCTGGCGCCTGCCTCGTTTTCCGCTCTCGCGCCCCTCTCGCGCCCCTCTCGCGCCCCGGTGGTGTGGCTCTCGCGCCCCGGGGCGCGAGCGAACGTCCTCTCGCGCCCTGACTAGCGCTCCGCACCCCTCAGCCTTATTATTATTGCTGGTGGAGCAACGCCACTGGCCCACTGCACATTGCTGCTGATATTGGTAACTCAAAATTGATTGTATGCTTGCTAAAAGCTATTGCTGATCCCAATATGACTTATGAGGTTAAACTTTGTTTGTCGTGATCTTTGTGTGTACCTTACATGCATGAAACATGCCAGATGTTTGTTGACATAATTATTATATAATTTGATATAAATTTTGGTTTGGCTTTGCAGCATGTTAAAGTGGAAGAATAGTAGCCGATGAATTTGTGGTGTGCCTTAAGCTATTTGAGATATTTATGGTTATACTTAGAATAGATGGCTTGAGCTATTTCAAACGAATCTCGAATCAATCAATTAGTAAGAATGGATGGAGAGGGTTGGGAAGTTGGAGTTTCTTTCTCTATATATATTTTAATCTTAATATTTTGTACACATTTTCAAAATTTATGCTAATTGACATATATGCAATGTGATTTCTGCATAAGGTCTCTTCGGATGAGAATTGTGTAGCACAAATGACTACGTTTGAAACTATCTTGGATTCTCAGGCAGTAGTTGTAACCCTTTAATCCAAAGTTATATTGGAATACAAATTGCTAAATAATATGATGAATATGCATATCTACACAATACAGGGCAGGACAATGGTTGAAAGGTCACACCATCTGCCTCACTTAAATATTCTTTCTATGAGCCGCGCAAAGTTGACCAAACTCAAACTGAAATGCTTGCGATTGAAAATCAATGCTTTAAAAATCTGAATTTGTTTTAGCTTAAAAAGAATTATATAATTATGTTTCATCTTTTCTCTTTTTCATCATAATTTGAAGTGCAACAAGCACTTAATATAATTTGAAGTGCAACAAGCACTTAATATTAGGTTGTTATTTGAGTTGTTCAGATCGGAAGTATGTCTATTTATTACCGTGTTGATGCTCCCGTCAATAAGGTGTTTAATCCCAAAACAAAGATTATACCCACAACATCATTAAAGGAGAAAATTTACGTAGGAGATGGATACCTTCGTTTATGAGGGGTTTTTGTGTTCATGTTAATGTTAGTTTGTTAAACATAAACATGTTCGTGTTTGTTTATGTTCGTTCATTTAAAATCTAACAACGAACGCAAATGAACATAATTGAATAAAGATAAACGAACATAAATGAACATATATGAACAAATATAAATGTCAAGATTTCAAAAGTTAATTGGAGGAAATTGAAACTATATTCCATTAGAGTTCATTATTCGACTAGGATTCACTCCAACCCAATGCAAACATACAAAAAAAAAATAAAATACACAAGTTAAACTTCAACTCCAACTATAAATGTAACATAATTTATTGATTCATGTACGTAACATTTGATTTTAATACAAAATATACATCTCAAAGTATATGTTTAACTAGAAACCTAAACATATCATCATACAAAATTATATATTCATAATAACATTAACAAAATCTAAAAGTAACCCGCGTGACACATGAGCTAAAAGCTAGTATTTAATATATATATATATATATATATATATATATATATATATATATATATATATAGGGGTGGGTTCTAGTGAAAACTACTCTTAAAGAGAAAACATAAAAACTCCTAAAAACTTCTAAAAAACTATTTTTAACTTGAAAAAAAAAATTTTTGAAGTTTTTTTTTTTTTTTCCATTATTCTTATATGTTGTTATTGGTTCAAAAAAAAAAAAAACTTGTCGGTAAAGTGCGCATGTGTAATAGTGTGCATTGCATATATGCAAAAGTGTTTGTATTGCATAGAATACAACACTATTGCACATATTTGATACACACTATTGTATATATGCAATATAAGACTAATACACGCATCGAATACACATTAGTACCTATGTGTAATACAACATTAACGCACATGTGCACCACATCGACTTTTATTTTATTATTATTTTTTTTCCATATAGTACAACACTACTACACATATACAACACACAAATATTGAATATATGCAATAAAACACTATTAAACTCAAAAATACATAGTAATACATATGAGTAATACATCGGTATCGCACAGTAATACGTATGCGCATTACAGCGGGCTTTTTTTATTTTTTTTTATATTTTTCGAGTGAAATATAAGAAAATATAAGAATAATGGCTAAAAAAAATTTTGAAAATATTTTTTTATTTTTAATTAAAAATAATTCTTTAAGAGTTTTTTAGTTTTCTCTCTAAAGGTGAGTTTTCTGTTGATCATTTTCCTATATATATATATATATATAATAATAATAATAATAATAATAATATAATTCATACAATTTTAGGATCCTTCCTGAACGTTGTTGTTTTCTTCAATTTTTTTTGTAAAACCAACTCATCAAGGTATTACTTTTTTTTTCCGGTTTTTTTCATAATTTTTAATAGTTTCATAATGTTTGTCATAAAGTCTATAATAGTGTCTTAGTTCATATATAATATTTAAGAGTTTCGTCTAAGTTCATAACCTAAAATTACATAACAACATAAACGCTTACAAACACACTATAAGCACATGAATACACTATGAACAAAATCACATTTTATTGAGTCCAGCACTACAAAAATAATTACATCATCAGACACACAAACCCTATAATACAATAAAACCTTGTGCAAAATTGATCTTCACAGAACACTTTTAATAACCAACTACTCAAAGCTCAAAAGTGAAACCGAGTCTAAAAAACACATGAATAAATTTCTCACCAAAATCAAAGCTTAAATGTGAAACCAATCCTCACGGAACACTGTTAATAACCAATGGCGATCCGACAACGGTGACGGCTCTGGTGCTTACGGCATCGATACGAAACTTGATTCTAGATCTATGTTTAACGTAACCGACCCCGTTTGTGTTCGTTAGTATTCCCGTCGTCAGTGTCGTTGAAATCTGTTTCCGCTTTAGCCGTCAGAATCAGTGTCGGTTGAGATTAAGTCCGTCGCCGAACATGGAAGGTGAAGGAGAGGTGGTGGTGGTGATGAAAGTGATGACGACTGACGAGTTTGGTTATTTGAATAATATGTTGTGATACCTTTTCATTTTTGATCCTGGCCTTAATTATCGGGAGGGAGTTAGTGGATTAAAACACAATTTAGACAATTTTTTGCCCCTAAAAAACTATATTACATGACTTATTTTAAGACACTAATTGGATTTTTTGGTAACTTTTAATCTCATCTATTAGATTCCTTGATCCAATGGCCGATAATTATTCTTAACCTTCTTAGAAAACAACTTATTTTTATCATAACCCTACCCTATATATATAGGGGAGGGTTCTATTGAAAACCATGAAAACCAACATCTAATCATTTATCATATTTAATCAAGGGTCTATATTAATAGTGGCATAATTATGATTGTAAATATTGTGAATTGTGTAAGACATTTTTTTAACACAAAAGGGCAATTTAGGCCAAAGCAATGGGTAACTTTCCATAATTTTCGTTTCTCTCCTCTCTCTTTAAATAAAAAAAAAAGTTAATGATTTTCATTTCTCTCTCCCTTATATACTTCACCTTCTCTTTCGTAGTTTTGGTTTCTTTTTCATTTCTTACAATCCACTTGTCTCTTCTTACGAGACTTAAAAAAGAAGTATTGTAATATCCTTAATTAACTCACTCATCAACATAAACATGAAATAATTATGCAAAATAGAAGAAATACGTGACATGAAATTTATGTGGCTAGTATGTTACATATATGTACTTGGACTGTGCATATATGTGGCCAGTATGTCACATATATGTACTTGGAGATTTAAGAAAGTTCACCTAACACACTAAATTAGGTATACGTATATGCGTATTGTGATACATAAAAGCTAAATAATACCTTATAATAATTCAAGATACATATATGTAAGTTTTTCAAGCACTTTAACTTTGTATGCGAATATCTTACATATACTCACAAACTAATATTTATCAGTGCATATTTTTTAATCAAAGTTACTTTTCCATACCAACATATATGTAAAAGCCAAATAGACCCCTATAATAATTAAACATACACATATGTATTTTTTTTAACGGATACATATATGTACGCTCGTCTAGAACTTTAACTTACATATATGTATATTGTGATTATGATTAAATGTATACAAAAATATTTTACTCCTACATGTACGCATCAATGCATTAGTTGGTTTCTTTATAGAGTGTGCATATATGTATCTCTATCTTTATGTTAAGCTACATATATGTAATTTCAAAATAAACAAAAAAGATAGAGAAAAAGAGCTAAGATACGTGTATGTCATTAAATAATTTAACTCAAATTACATGAGTAAGACACATGTTTAAACAATATATATAAAAAAATAACAAATCATTATACATCACAAAACATAATCAAAAGTAGCAGTAGCCCAAAGAAAAATCCCATCAAGAACAGAACCATTTGTATGTAAAGTTGCATGTTGCATTTATTAGGATGCTTGCATATATTTTTAAAGTCTTTCAGTGTAAATTTTGCATTTGTGATTGAAGTATAATTTAAGAATGCTTTTGTTTATATAAGTTTGGACATGTTTTCTGATTTCTGCTCCAGTTCTCCTATGTTTGCCAAAAAAAAATAATTAAAAGATAACTAAAAGACAAAAAAAAATTTTTAAAAGTCTTTTTAATAACATGGTCTGACTGTATAGGGTTTACCTGTGAGCTAGCCAAGCTTCTGGCAAACAATCGTTGGCTTCAATATTTAAAAGTCAAAACTCAAAATTCACTGTTTTTACCATCAGGAAATCAATGCATTCTTCTTGTAAAAAAAGAAGTTTTTTCTGATTCGTATTCAATCTTCTCCAGCGTGGATTCCCAAACTCAATTTTCTTTTTTTGTCTTTTAGTTATCTTTTAAAAAAAGGTTCCAAAAACTATTCTCAATATAATTCTTTTGGGAATAATTCAAAGTATGAAACTGGTTAGGGAGATAAATAAGGGATTTTCATTAAAATAAAATAAATTACCTTAAATACATTTATGACTAGTTACTAAAATACCCTTACAACAAATTTTAAAATAGAAAAAGAGAAAAAATGTGATTGGGCAATGAGAGTTTTCATAGTTTTTAAGTTTAGGGGATGGTTTTCATTTGAACCCTCATATATATATATATATATATATATATATATAACCTCTTGTATCCATCAACGCATTCTTTTTCTGATAATAATATCTCGTAATTATTTATTCCCTTATCATGTTTTCATTGATGGTGACACGATACGTCATAATACCATTACACATCGAAATAACAGTTATTGTATTATAGTTCATTATTATTATTTTTGGATTAACATCTATTGTTTGTCGTTTTTTGTGTGTTGTTATTGTGTTTTGTTTATGCCATATATTTGGTATACATCGATGTGTTTTATTCATGTTGAGATTAAAACTGAAACAGTGTTTTGTTTGAAGAGCTTAAAATCAAACACTATATAGATTATCGTTGTTCTTACGAGTTCACATGAATACCATGTTTAGTTCATATGCATTGTGATGTTTTAGTTTATACTTGTTATAGTGTTTATTTATTTATATATTTTATTGTGTGTTATAAATGGTACAATATTTTAGTTCACTAAAAATGATTGAAAGTTTATCGTTTGTTGTATAACTAGTGTTTTATCCGGGGCATTGCGCCAGGAAAATATTAAACTCAAGCGTTGTCAGTCACACGTGTTGAGTTGGTAAGTCAATGCGAATTCGGTTGGTTCTGGTTATGTGTGTTATTGTACCAAAATTAAAACCAAAATAAAAAAATAATAATAAAATTTGAGGTTGACCAATGGGGTGATGTTAGTAGGTAAAATTCGAGCGTTGATAAAACCCGATCGCTGTTGATCTCCGAGCGTTGAGGTAATGAATCTACACAAATTCAGTTGGTTTATGCCACATTCATGATGGTTTCGGAACTAAAAAAACAAACAAAATCAACATTCTGTCAATTTTCGTTACGTTTGTTACGATATTAAAACTAAAACAAAACACGCTGAGTCTACTCGAATTCTTTCAGTTTCCATCATGTTCATTACAGACTTACGGTACCAAAACTAAAATAAAAGAAAACAAAATTTGCATTTGGCCGGTTTTCGTTACGTTTGTTACGGACCGAAAATAAAACAAAACAAAAAGGACCAATACGGTGCCGCAACTGCACATCGGGACTTTGCAGCACCAAGCTTTTTGCTCGTATTATATAATAATAATGTTAGGTGTTTTAATTCATTAAATCACATTATATTATTTATAGTTGTGTTTTAATTCATATGGATCATATTTTATTTTCATAGTTAATTATTTTGTATTAGTGTATTGCTCACTATGTTTTAGTTCTTGAATATTCATTATTGATGCAGTATGTTTTGATTGATGATAATTTCAATTGATTTTGATTATTGTGTTTTTGTTCTTTCTTTTTTTTTTTGTGTTGGTTCATCCTTAATCACAACCTCTTAATCCATGAGCGTAGAGATTACAATAAATGCATTTTATTTTGACAATTGTTTCATTTTTTTATAAAAGAATTCAGAAGAATTTTTTTTAATGAAAATAATCCTAAAAGTATATAGAAGCTCTTACAAGTTAATAAAAAAATATGTTTTTGTGTGATTCTGAAAACACCATATATATATATATATATATATATAGGGTTAGTTTTAAAATAAAAAAACTCACTTGAGTTGTGAGAACTTTAGAAACTCATTCTCAATCACATTTTTTTAATTAAATTTTGAATCTTGTGATCAACAATTGGAGTTAATAAAAAACGTAAACATAAAATAACTTTCTCTCTCTCCTGAAAACATATATAAAAATTTGTAAAAAATGTTAAAAAATAGTAAAACAATTTTTTTAAATTTTTTGATATTTTGTATTAAATGTAACAACATATATTACATGTGCAAAAAAAAAAAAAAAACGATGTTACATAGGGTTTTCACGGGTTTTTGACAACTTAAATAGGTCTACGTTCTATACTTCCTCTAAATATATATATATATATACACACATGTTGATTATCATATCTGGCAAAAATGTTAACCTCTTGTATCAATCTTGTTAACCTCTTGTATCAATCCACTTATTCTTTTTCTGATAATAATATCACATAGTTATTTCTTCCCTTATGATGTTTACATTGATGGTTAAACGAATGGTCATAATACCCATTACAGATCGATATAACAGTTATTGTATTATAGTTCATTATTATTATTATTTTTGGATTAACATGTATTGTTTGTCGTTTTTGTGTCTTGTTATTGTGTTTTGTTTATGCCATACATCGATGTGTTTTATTCATGTAGAGATTAAAATTGAAACTTTTGTTTTGTTTGAAGAGATTAAAATCAAACACAATATATAGATTATCGTTGTTCATAGGAGTTCATATGAATACCGTGTTTAGTTCATATGCATTATGATGTTTTAGTTTATACTTGTTATAGTGTTTATTTATATATTTTATTTTGTGTTAGAAATGGTACAATATTTTAGTTCACTAAAACTGATAGAAAGTTTATCGTTTGTTGAATAACTAGTGTTTACCCGGAGCGTTGCGCCGGAGAAATAGTAAACTCAAGTGTTGTTAGTAACACGTGTTGAGTCGGTAAGTCGACGCGAATTCGGTTGGTTCTGGTTACGTGTGCTATTGTATCAGAACTAAAACCAAAATAAAAAAAATAATAAAAAAATTTGAGGTTGACCAATGGGGTGATGTCAGTCGGTAAAACATGAGCGTTGGTAAAACCTGATCGCTGTTTATCCCGAGCATTGAGGTAATGAATATACACAAATTCATTTGGTTTATGCTACATTCCTGATGGTTTCGGAACTAAAAAAACAAACAAAATCAACATTCTGTCAATTTTCGTTACGTTTGTTACGATATTAGAATTAAAACAAAACACACTGAGTCTACTCGAATTCTTTCAGTTTCCATCATGTTCGTTACGGACTTACGGTACCAAAACAAAAATAAAACAAAATTTGCATTTGGCAGGTTTTCGTTACGTTTGTTACGGATCCAAACTAAAACATATCAAAAAGGACCAATACGGTGCCGCAACTGCACGTCGGGACTTTGCGGCACCAAGCTTCTTGTTCGTAATATATAATAATAATGTTAGGTGTTTTAACTCATTAAATAATATTATATTATTTATATTTGTGTTTTAATTCATATAGATCATATTTCATTTTCACAGTTAATGATTATTTTGTTTTAGTTTATGTTTTAGTTCTTGAATATTCATTATTGATGCACTATGTTTTGATTGATGATAATTTAAATTGATTTTGATTATTGTGTTTTTGTTCTTTCTTTTATTCTATTGGTTCATCATTAATCACAACCTCTTAATCCATGAACGTAGAGATTACAATAAATACATTTTAATTTGACAATATTTCATTTTTTTGTAAAAGAATTCGAAATAAATATATTTTTTGATGAATATAATCCTAAAAGTATATAGAAGTTCTTACAATTTAATAAATAAAAAAGATATGTTTTTGTGTAATTCTGAAAACACCCTCTCTATATATATATTTTATTCTTAATCTTAAAAATGTAACACATTCTTTTAAAATAAGTTTACATTCTTAAGATATCTTAAAATAAGTTTATATTCTTAATCTTAAAAATGTAACATTCTTTTAAAATAAGTTTATATTTTTTTAATGTTTAACACATTTTTTCAAAATGTTAAAAAATATTTAACACATTTTAAAATAACTTTACATTTTTTTTAATATTTAACACATTCTTTTAAAATAACAATAATAATATACAAACAAAATAAACCTTTTATATATTTACTAATTTGATTGCATCATATAAATTTAAAAATGGAACACAACATTATAAATCAAATTAAAAGAATTAAACATTAGGCATTAATGGAGGATAGATGGGTGAGGAACGAGGTGTCTTTTGTAGCTCACAAAACTCCAAAGTTCAAATAAAAATAATGAATATTTTAAATAACAGAAAAATTGATGGATGATGGATGTCAAACCTGAATGACCAGGTAGTACGATAGATGGTGGAGTTAAGTTTAAAGTTAATGGACAAAAATACCCTTACTAGTTTAATAAGAAGAAGGTGATGTGGTATTATATGAGCCAATAGTTGGGCTTTTAAAGTTTACTTAGCTCATAAGGGATTTTAATTTATACATACCCTATATATATATTCCTTATCAGATCTGGCAAAAATGTTAACCTCTTGTATCAATCCACGTATTCTTTTTCTGATAATAATATCTCATAATTATTTCTTCCCTTAGTCATGTTTGTACCTACACAATAGACATTATATTCATCTACATAATAGATAGAAATGGCTGGGACCGGGAAACACGTTGATTGTTTGTACTTTAAAAGTTGTTTGGCTTCAATATATAAATGATGGCGACATGACAGATAAGGATTTAGTAATTTTAAGTAATTAAATAACCATGCACAATGAGAACTATTTATGCAATTTTTAAATTAAAGAAGTAACTGTAGAATTTGAGTGGACAATAATGATTTCAAGTGGAATGCTAATGTTTTCGTACAAAGTACATAGACTTTGGAATTTGGAATGATAGAAATGGTTGGGATGTATAGAATGAAGATTAGGAGGATTTTGAAGATGGTCAGTGGGTTATAACCAGCTAAACCAAAATCAATATCATCAGAATAATCAAGCACCTCCCTAACACTACCTCTACCAGTACAACCAAAATCAGAACTAGTAATGGCATAACCGGCAGCAGCAAGCACCCATACCACCGGTAAACAGAGGACCCAAGCTCAGTTCTATGACTATGATGATGGAGTTCCTAGGGCCTAGATTCCACCACCAGTTCGAGTGGTACAAAGTCACTTCATTCCATAGGTTCTAACCAAACCTCTCCCGATCATTGTACCGGTTAGAGATGCCAACCTTTTTAGTCAGACGGAACAGTTTAGCTGAAGACAAACCATGGTAAAGCAACCAAAGAACCCTATTTTCACTAAGCTTGGTAAAGGGGGAGTCTGTTAATGCATGATTTGTTGTCCGCAGTTGCTCCAATAGGCTAGGGGTATTTTAGTCTTTATACTTAATGTAAAATGGCTTATTCGCTAAGCATGTTTAGAGAATGAGGTCCATTCGTTATGGACTAGGCTTATTTGTTAAAGTAACCCCATTCGCTAAGGGTGTTTATCGAATGGGAGGTCATTCGCTATGGGAAGACCTCATTCGTTAGTGATGTTAACGAATGAGATGCCTCATTCGTTACTACTGTGTAACGAATGAGAGGTGCTTATATATAGGTCTTCCATAGTGAATATGCATAGAGATATGTGCCATATTTGTCCCCTAATATAACGTTACCATGCCGTATTCTCTCCAGGCTAATGTATTCACCATTAACGTATCTTAATGTATATCGATCTTCGTTTAACGTATTACACGAATTGATGTATCCTATTGTGACCAGATCTCGGGCTGTATAACATGTTTACAATAACTACTATGAATACCACAACAGTTGTTTCAACTCAAACAACTGATATCCCAAAAACATTAGTAGTTTCAAAGAGAATTGAATTCAATAGACTAGTTGCAACTGCACCTACATTTGTTCCTAGATCAGTTGTTACTCATGTTAAGAGTAATGTTTCAGATGTAGTTGTTGATAGATTGGATACAAATCACCGGGAACATTAGTTGTTGATAGATTGGGTGTAACTAAGAAAATGAAAGCTAAAAATGGTTAAAAGAAACCTTTGTTTCCAAATCCATGTAATGTAAGCAAGAAAAACAATCATCTAATTAAAGATTATAAATTTTTGGAAGCTGCTAATCCTAAGAAACCAGTAGTAACTCCAGATTTTTTCATTAGAAGTCAAAGTTCTACACCTAAGAAGAAAGTTTAGTTTGAAACTATTAAAATACCTGTTTTATTAGCCTTAAAGAACATTCCAAGTTCAAGAATTGTTCAAGTAACAGATGCACCACCTACTAGAATATTACCACAGAAAACTGCTGATTTTCCCAATCAATCAGCAATTTCACAAAGTACTGAGATCAAGATGTTAATGGAAAATTAAAAACAGTTGATGAATCTTGTTAAGAATCTTCAACAGAAAATTGGTTTATCTTCTTATAATGAGTAACCAAAGAATAACAGGGATTGGGTTAATCCTTGATACTGATTTTCTTGAAAATGTTCTACTACTTCAAGCCAAGGGTTCATGGCCAACGAGGTCAAGTTAGTGATGTTTCAAGTTAGCTTGAAAGATTCAGCTAAGAAATGGTTCTTGTTTTACCATCTGCCAACATTTATACATGATATGACTTGCAACAAAAATTCCTAGATGAGTACTACACATCGTAAAGAACATCTGAGGTAAGAAACTCTATAAAAAGTTTCTAGCAGCATTCAGGTGAGACTTTTTAAGAAACATTTATGACATTCAAGCTACTGTGAGAACTTGCCCACATCACGGATCGCGTAGTGGGAGTTGAGAAGACATTCCATGACTGTCTGCCAATTGGTGATGTCGCTACCTTTAGTCCACCACAAATGGTTTATTTTTAACTAGTGATGAAAATGTGGATCGGAGGCATTCGGAGAGACATACTATAAACTTGAAATGGTGAGCTCAGTCGAACATGATGGTGAAAAGGGCAATGGTAAAGGCTGCAGAGAGTGGGGTATCTGAAGACAAAATGACTCGGATGGAAAAGATGGTAGAAAAGCTGATGATGACTATTGTGAAAGGGAAGAACCAAACAGGTAAACCATTCCCGATTTGTGAACAACGTGGAGAATTGGGGCAAGAAATGACCACTTGTGAGGCTATTTATGACGAAGAGCTCAGCTATGTTCGAGGTTAGAGGAATCACAACAACAACATGAACTCAAGTACATATCATTTGGGCCTCATAATTCATCCAAACTTCGGTTACCAGAATTCTAATGACCACGAAAACCTGGATTTCCATGGCAGTTCACAAAAGACAAGTTAACAGTTTGGTCAAAGGCAACATATTCACAATTCATAAGGTTACCAATTGGGCTGTTATCCTCAAAACAATAACCAAGGGCTTAGTTGTAGAAAAGGGTATATTTAGGGAGGTAGACAGAGTAACTCACGAGTATAAATAATGTGAGTGCCAAGTTAGACGCGTAAATGACAGTAGTTTTAGAAGGTAAGAAAAAGTACAAGAAAGATAAAGAGATCGTAGATAAGACCAATGCAGCAAGAGATGAGAAAATTAGTCAACTAGCAGAAGAGATTGCCAAAATAAGGAACAAATTAGGGTGCCTTCCTAGGGATAACGTGAAGAACCCATATATGTAGAGTAGTTCATCAAACTCCTAAAAATGCACATGTCAGGTTATCATCATTAAAGATTATATGGGTATGATGCAGTTTAAGAATTTGAAACAGAGGCACCACTCATTCCCATTCTAATTGGGAAGTTCAAGGCCACCAAGGCATTGCTTTATTATGGTACAAGTGTGAGAATTTTACTGGGAAACGTACACAACAAGTTTGATTTTAGGCCTTTACAAGAAGTTGACACCACTATGGTGTAAGATGATTTTACACGAAGACGGCCCCAAGGGAAGCTAGATGGTGTTGCGATAAAAGTTGGGATTTTTATTACCTTGAACATTTTTTAGTGCTCGACTATGCACCAATATCGAAGGAGGAAGAACCCCGAGTGATATTGGGGAGACCGTTTTTGTCATTCCCCGTCTAGTGAATGCAGAAGCGTAAAATGGAAATGTAACAGACACATATGGTATCAACCACATTGTTTATAAAGAAACATTATATTACATCATTTTAACTTCGTTTACAAACTAGGCGATACATAACATAAACAGTATTGAACACCACTTGATCAAATAGCATACAACATCTCATTTCAACTCTGGTATACCTGAAAATCATGTTAAAAAGGATCAACTACGAATAGTTGGTGAGTTTCCCAAGTTTTCGACGAAATTAGTTATGCGAATTCGTAACAATAATAGTTTGTATGCACGCATGTATGTATGTATGTATGTATGTATGTTTGTAGGTTTATGATGTAATTATGCTAAATAACGGGTGAAACCTTGACTGTTCATTCATACTACGTGGCCTCTACTGCCCACATCAATCTCATGGCCTCTACTACCCACCTTATTCCCATAGCCTTCACAGGCCACGTTATTCCATGGCCTTCACAGACCACGTTATCCCCTAATTTGCTATGACTAAAACTACATAGCGTGTTTGTATAAACATATAGGCATGTGCAATTTCATAATGTTTCGGAATTTTTGCCAGCTCAACCTAACTTGTCAGTCAATAATACTATTCACATTCCACCAACTCGTAGCCAATCATTGTGTCTGTTGGGACTTTTCATGTATTAACACTTAGATAATTCACGTCATGAAGCATTTTCAGATAGATAGGTGTATATAAACATGCTTTTCATCCAAAAAGTTTGTAAAACAGTGTAAAAAGAGAGGTCATGAAACTCACCTTACAGTTGTGTACTCAGCACAATATCTGTTTATAGCTTGTATAGCTCGTTACAACTCGATTCCTTTGCGTTTTTTGATCGGTTAACCCCTTTTCTTGCGTTTCCGGGTTCTTGGCTGCCTAGCTAATGTATCTAAGAAAGATATAGGGGGGGGGGGCAATGCGACTTAAGAAAACATAAGGGGGGGGGGGGCAATGCTCCCCTATATGGCGGCCACCACCTTTGGGGGGTCCCCTTGGGCCCCTCATGTGGCTATTTACCTCATTTTTTTCATGCTATGCACGAAATCCCTAGTCCAAATTTATTTCAGGTTCGGTTTTTGGAAAGAAAAATAGATCGGGTGCGACAAATAGTGCGAAAACGAGTGTTTTTCAGCCAAATTTTTGTTAATTGAAAAAATCCAAACCTTTTGATTGCAAAAATCCAAAATATTTTCATGAGTTACTTAAAACATCTCGAATAACTGTTTTTTAAGTATTTGTTTGGCTTTACGGATGATACAATGCTTGTTTTGGTACTAGCGTTCGTGTTTAATATCATAGCGTATCGTTAAACGAAAATCTTAGTTTTCTATATACCAGGGCTATAATATTGATATGTTAGAAACTAATATACGTATATCACTTATAGATCCCACCCCCGTCCCGAGAACTCTGGGTCCTAAATTTGGTTACTCGTTTGTTTGTTACGTAATAAATGGTTAGTCATTTACTCGATGCATAATAACTAAGGTATACTTGGTTTTGTCACGAATGCCACATTCTCCCCCAGTTAAGAAATTTCGTCCCTAAAATTCGATATACTAACTATGCCCTTCTTAGGGAAGATATATGGGTATTTCCTTCGGAATTCGTTCTTACATTCCCAAGTATAGTCGGTTCTTCGTTGTGATTTCCATCTAATTTTAACCAATGGAACCTTTTCATATCATAATTGTTTGGTTTTCAATGTCTACTATTTCTACAGGTTCCTCTAGTTTAACTTGTCATATATGTGTACATTTTCAAGTGGTTCTATTTCCATCTCATCAATAAGGTACTTATTCAGATTTGATACGTGGAAGACATCATGGGTAGAATTCAATTCTAAAGGCAGTTTCAATCGATATGTTACCGGGATTAAATTTTTAAACAACTTCGTATGATACCATGTTCCTTGAAGTTATCTTATCAGTTTCACCAAATCGAATAATACCTTTCCACGGGGATACCTTAAGAAATACCTTGTCACCTATATAAAAAGACAATGGTTTCTTACATATATCGGTATAGTTCTTTTGTTGGTTTCAGGCGGCTTTTAGTTTGTTTTTAGTCTTACGAGCTTTATCTATGGTTTCTGGAATAAAATTGGATTTTGCAACTTGAGTGTTGCTAACTTTCGGTCTATCAAAGTGGCAATCTATATTTTCGCCTGTATGATGCTTTATATGGTGCCGCTTGTATACTACTATGATAACTATTATTGTACAAAATTTCAACCAGTGGGAGATGCTTGTCCCAATTTCCTTTAAAGTCCAGTATACAAGCGCGAAGCAAATCATCTAGTGTTTGAATAGTTCTCTCAGATTGACCGTCTGTTTGAAGATGGTAGGCCGTGCTCAGATCGATTCGGGTTCCTAAAGCTTCTTGCACAGCTTGGAAAAAATGAGAGGTGAAGTGGCTATCTCGATCTGAAATGATTGAAATAGGCACACCATGTCTAGATATGATTTCAATAATATAAATTTGGGCGAGTTTTTCAGTTGTGCAGTTGTTACGAATCAGAAGGAAATGTGCAAATTAAGTCATGTCACACCCCGCCAAGGCGGAATCACGGGGCGAGACGTAAAATGGTTTAACGAGCATATGATTATTGCAAACACAAACACGCATTGGATACATAAAATTTTAAAGTTTACAACCAATTTATTTAATTTAAAAGACAGCGGTTTCAAAGATTTCTCAAATACGACCCAATGACTTGGGTTATACTCGCTAAATCTCTCAAAAGCGTATCCATGACATGCTGTTTTTCCTAAGTAGTTTAACCGTGCAGCATAGCCTAAGTACCTGAGAAACATACTTAAAGGTCAACATAATGTTGTTGAGCTCACAGGTTTATATATATGAAAAATGGAAAACCATTGATGATAACAAATCACATTGTATGTTACGATAACCAAAACAAGTTAAGTGGATTCTCGTGGTCTAGCTAAAACAACGAGTTGCAATATATGAGTCTATAACCAAGCCTAACAGGTTCCTTTTGCCTCGTCATGTGGCTTTCCACATGATATACTTAGATAATATATGATCATTTGACTAGGTAAGTCCACGGTTAGCGCGACCAACCATGACCGGGGATTGTCAATCCCAATAGTACTATTCATATTTCCACAGCGAATGCATAGTTAATGGTTATATATTAATGTTGAGGACTTAATGAGCTCTGATGTACTGTCTCATATATTCACAAAATCCAGTTATGCCGCTTGCTTTTGTGTTATCATGATGCTAATGAAACGATGTTTGAGGTATGTTTCTCCCCCGAGTTTGTAAAACAGTAAAACAAGTATAAAGAGGGCCGTGAAAACTGACCTTTGAATAAGAGGTTAAGTTCACAAGTTCTCTTATGTACCCATGAGTTGTTGTTGGTACCCTAAAGAATTAAACATACTTAATTTAGGCTGGGGTTGTGTTACGAGAGTGTTAGGCCTTAAAGAGAAGACAATAGGTGAAAGTTATGATGCTAGAGATGTTGATAACCTTTATTTCTGATTTGGACAGATTCTGACCCGAATGTTCGGATTTGTTAAAAAACATTATTAAATTTTACAAAATTCTCCAGTTTATTAGTTTGTTGTGTTGTGAACAACTTTTGTTCAGAAAAGTTACTGATTTAGATCCCCAAAGTATAAGAAAAATGCCCATCTTTCAAAAGTGTACAAATCTGCGCACTGTTGCAAAGAGTACTGTTTGGAGGTCTAAACGAAGGTGTTTATCAAAGTTCTTTATATTGATGGATTCGTCTTTCGACGAACTTTGTTATAGAATCAAGATTTAACACATTTGGACTAGTTATTAGTAAATTATGGATTAAACAAAATCGGGTCAGAAAGCTATTAAGATTACGGTTACACTTTTATGCACCTTAGCAATATTTTAAGCGAGTTCGTGTTAAGAAAAAAAATTAGTTGCAGGTATGTAACTATGTTTTAGTGCTGATTTGTAGGTTACGGAGGTATTTCCGTCCATGCAAATGGGATCCATGAGTAACTTAAGGCGGATTCACAGAATGCGGAGGTATTTCCATCCATGCAACGGGATCCTTGTTTAAGTTAATGTGGATTCACAGAATGCGGGGGTATTCCCATCCATGCAAACGGGATAGTTTGATTATGTTAGCATGTTGTTAGCTTATTTAGAGATTATGATGAAGAAATCTTATTAAGGATGCAAAAACAATGAAATTTAACGAAAGATATTATCGGATACTTGCCGAAAAACGTCACCGGAAAATGTCACCGGAAAACTTGGCCGGAAACTTTGTTGGAAACTTCGCTGGAATACTTGGCCGGAAACTTCGCTGGAATACTTGGCCGGAAACTTCGTCGGAAACGTTGTCGTAAAACTTGGCCGGAATGTCATCGGATTTTTATCTTAGAGAGGGATGGTGAAGGAGAGTTGGTGTGTAGAGAGAAAATAAGTTGGTGAAGAATGAAAGGGATTGATGAAATGGTGAAGGTTGATGGGTTTATATTGAAAAGGAATGTGAGATTTAATTGGTTGAGAGTGGAGGTGGGTAATGGTTTTGAGTTAGTGGTTTGGTATAAAGGTGGGTGGTGAGGCCCACTATTTTTATTATATATATATATATATATATATATATATATATATATATATATATATATATATGGGAGGGATATTTTGAGAACTATGTTAAGTTTTAAGAACTTAAGAACTCAATTCTAGGCACACATTTAATTAAATGGATTGGAATATGTGGTTGAGATTAAATCTGGCAAAAAAGTCAAAGTAGGAGAGAAAATAAATATGTAAGTGGTTACACTAACTTTTACGTCCGTTACACATGTGTAAAAAGTGGACTCGGTGCGTAAAGTTCTGTAATTTCTTTACGTGTATTTAACTTAAATATATTACGCATGTGTAAAAAAAAATTCAAAAAAAAAATTGTTACACTGAGTTCTTTCGAGTTTTTAAAACTCAAAGGGGTTCTTAATTGAAATCTCCAATATATATATATATATATATATATATATATATATATATATATATATATATATATATATATATATATATATATATTCTTGAAGGAGCTGGTTAAATACCGGGTATTATCGCGTGCCGTTTTTGTAAAATAATTTCAGTTTTGAGGCTTTTTACGCATATTAATTATGAAATAACATTACAAGCTATAATATTATATGATTTCTGGTACATAATATTTGCAGCAGGTGTTGGTCAACTATATTTGGTTTAAAAGCCGGTGTAAACATACAGTGCATGCCAATTCTAGGTGGAATGATACAACATATAACAGGAAATTTTTTTCACTCCATAAATCATATAATCCCCGTAAATATACAATTTATGAATTTCTTAATGTATGAATTATTTTTTTTTGATGTCTAGAATTTGCCGGGCAGTTTCTGGTATGCATACCGAGTATTTTTACTGTATTATCATTGGTAGACATACGAAATGAAATTGTATGTAACTCGAAGGTTTTTATCTAACGATAATTACTAGGTGATTAACCTAAATGACTTGTAACTAGGATTTATGTGGTAGATTATTGGCGAAGATTTACCGGTAATTTTGACGGTTGTCACATTCTCCCCTAGTAAAAAAAAATTTCATCCTGAAACTTATCTCTTGGTGCTCGATTCTAATTTATCCGGAAAAAGGTGTGGGTACTTTCGCTTCATCTGGTCTTCTCGTTCTCACGTGAACTCGGGAGAACGCTTAGAATTCCATTTCACTTTGACTAACTTTATACGGCTTCGTCTAAGCTCCTGCACTTTCCAGTCAGTAACTTCGATAGGTTCTTCAACAAAGTGAAACTTATCATCTACATGAACTTCATTAGGCGGTATTTCTCAATGTCTCTTCTACTAGACATTTCTTTAGGTTTGATACGTGAAATACTTTGTGCACATTATTAAGTTCTAACGGTAGCTTGAGTCGATAAGCCACCGGGCCAATTCGATCCGTAATCTCGAATGGTCCGACATAACGGGGACTAAGTTTTCCATGCTTTCCAAACCTAAAGACTCCTTTCCAAGGTGATACTTTTAACAGAACTCAGTCTCCAACTTGAAATTCTAATGGCTTACGGCATAACTCTTTTGTCTATTACGTGCCTCTTTCAATCGGTCACGAATCTTAAAAATCTTATCTGTGGTCTCTTGAATAATTTGAGGACCAGTTAATTGTTTATCACCAACTTCTGCCCAATAGAGGGGGGAGCGACACATTCTACCATACAATGCCTCAAATGGGGCTGCTCCAATGCTAGTGTGATAACTATTATTGTAAGAGAACTCAGCCAGAGGTAGGTGAGTATCCCAATTTCCACCAAAGTTGATCACACAAGCTCATAACATGCCTTCTAGAGTCTGGATAATCCTTTCACTCTGACCATCCGTTTGAGGATGATATGCCGTACTCATATCAATGCGCGAGCCTAGTGCTTCTTGTAGTGATTGCCAAATATTTGACACAAAACGACTATCTTTATCTGAGATGATAGAGACGGGTACTCCATGTTTTGTCACTACTTTCTTGATATATAGCCATGCTAATCTCTCGGTCTTGTCGGCTTCTCTAATCGGCAGAAAATGTGCGGATTTTGTTAATCGATCGACAATTACCCAAACGACGTCGAACCCGCTAGAGGTCTTGGGTGGTTTTGTGATGAGATCCATGGAAATGTGCTCCCATTTCCATTATGGTATTTCTGGTTGTTGCAAAAGTCCCGAGGGCTTCTGGTATTCTGCTTTAACTTTTGAACACGTTAAACATTTATCGACATACTTGGGAATGTCTCCTTTCATGTTGGGCCACCAGTATAGCTCTTTAAGATCTTTATACATCTTATCGGACCCTGGATGAATCGAGTATCTTGACTTATGGGCTTCCTATAGCATTAAATCGCGCAAGTTACCGAAACTTGGTACCCAAATTCTATCCAAAAAGTAGAAAGTTTCATTTGCCTTTGGCTCTAGTTGTTTAACCATGCGTCGTAAAGCTTCATTCCTCAAGTTCCTCTCCTTGAGTGCCTCATGTTGTGCATCACGGATTTGAGCAGTACGACTTATGTGAATAGTCATCCCTAAAGCACGTACGCGCAAGGTTTTAACTCGTTCTTTCTTACTTAAGGCATCTACCACGACATTTGCCTTTCCAGGATGATACTTGATGTTGCAATCATAGTCGTTTAGTAGTTCAACCCAACGATGTTGCTTCATGTTCAACTCTTTCTGTTCAAAAATATGTTGGAGGCTTTTGTGGTCAGTGAATATGGTGCATTTTGTGCCGTACAGGTAGTGTCTCCAAATCTTTAATGCAAAAACTACAGCGCTCAATTCTAAATCATGGGTGGTATAGTTATTCTTATTCACCTTGAGTTGTCAAGATGCGTATGCAATCACTTTCTCTATTTGCATTAAGAGAAAGCCAAGTCCTTGGTGTGATGCATCGCAATATACAACGAAGTCGTTTTTTCCCTTAGGCAGGGAAAATAATGGTGCACAACATAGTTTTTGTTTTAATAGTCGAAAGGCTTGTTTATCTCCCCAATAAAACTTTGTGTCCTTTTGGGTTAACATTGTCAAAGGTTGGGCTATTTTGGAGAAATTTTCGATAAATCGACAGTAATAACCAGCTAGACCTAGGAACTGACGCACCTCGGACGCAATCTTCGGCACTTCCCAGTTCTTGATTGCCTCGATTTTGGATGGATCTACATGTATGCCTTTTTCATTGATGACATGTCCAAGGAAATGCACCTCTCGGATCCAAAACTCACACTTAGAACACTTGGCATACAATTTCTTATTCCTAATTAGTTCCAAAATCAATTTCAGATGTTGCTCGTGCTCCTCTTTGGTTCATGAATATATTAACATGTCATCGATAAAAACAATCACGAATTTATCTAGGTTGGGCCTGCATACCCTGTTCATGAGGTCCATGAACACTGCTGGCGCATTTGTCAACCCAAAGGGCATGACTAGAAACTCATAATGATCATAACGAGTCCTAAAGGATGTCTTGTGGACATCCTCCTCTTGGATCCTCACTTGGTGGTATCCTGATCGTAGGTCAATCTTTGTGTAGAAGCTCGAACCTTGTAATTGGTCGAACAGATCATCTTTCCTTGGGAGTGGATATCGATTATTAACCGTGAGTTTGTTCAATTATCGGTAATCGATGCACATTTGAAAGGAACCATCTTTCTTTTTGACGAATAAGACCGGAGCTCCCCATGGTGAGAAACTTGGTTTGATGAACCCTTTATCCAAAAGTTCTTGCAGCTGAAGGGACAATTCCTACATCTCTGGTGGTGCTAAGCGATAAGGCGACCACGCGATTTGTGCTGCCCCTGGCACTAAATCGATTCGGAACTCGACTTGCCTAGGTAGTGGTAATCCAGGTAAGTCCTCAGAAAATAATTCAGGATACTCCCTGACAATTGGGATATCTTTAAGTCGTCGTTCATCGTGTTTCTTGTTGACAATATGAGCTAAGATTGCACAATGCCTTTTCTTAGATATCTTCGAGTCTTCATGCAACTTATAATCTTCAATCTACTTCCTCTTTTCTCCAAAATTTGTTACTCGGTCAAATAACCCATCACGAACGGCATCGTCTCTCAGCTTGTGAGCTAGGGTTATTGCACTCTTTGCATCAACCGAATTGGACGAGGTTACCATGCCTCTAATTTGGGTTGCAAGACCCCACAAATACCTTTCTACTCGTTTGTAATCTGTGGTGACCATGTGAGGCACTAGAGTTGCCAACTCATTGGACAGGTCGGTATAACCAGCCACATCATCTCTGATCATCTTCAGCTCCCACCTCTCAGACTCAATCTTCTGCAGCTCGTTCCGGGGGCAGTACTCCTCGATCACCACAAGCACTGACTCCATCTTTTCAATCCATCTCATTAAGCCAACAGCGCCTTCGGTACCCTTAAAGTCGCGGGGGCTGCACAACAGAAATAACTTGTAACTGCACCCCTTCTGAGTAGGGTCAGCTTCTCCGGTACGGTTACCATTGCCAGAATTGTTTTGGTTGACCCCTTGTTGGGCTAGGGCTGGAGCCACTCGTTGGTTTATGAGTTCTTCAGTTTGTTCTGGGGTCAATTGGTTATTCCCACTAGTGTCGGTACCAGTGTCTCTTCTGGGCGGCATGTTCTTTCTTCTTGTAAAAGAAATAAGACAATATTTTAGAATAATGTCAAGACATGGCACAGAACGTAGACAATCTCCCTCGACACTAGCTGGAATTGTCTTATAGTGATATATTCCTAAGATATGCACACTATATTCTTGCAAGGGTAAATAAGTCATTAAAGTTATAGTCTAGGCGTGTAAAGACTCCTAGTTCGCTATAACCAATGGCTCTGATACCGATCTGTCACACCCCGCCAAGGCGGAATCACGGTGCGAGACGTAAAATGGTTTAACGAGCATATGATTATTGCAAACACAAACATGCATTGGATACATAAAAGTTTAAAGTTTACAACCAATTTATTTAATTTAAAAGACAACGATTTCAATGATTTCTCAAATACGACCCAATGACTTGGGTTATACTCGCTAAATCTCTCAAAAGCGTATCCATGACGTGCTTATTTTTCCTAAGTAGTTTACCCATGCAGCATCGCCTAAGTACCTGAGAAACATACTTAAAGGTCAACATAATATTGGTGAGCTCACAGGTATATATATATAAAAAACGGAAAACCATTGATGATAACAAATCACATTGTATGTTACGATAACCAAAACAAGTTAGGTGGATTCTCGTGGTCTAGCTAAAACATTGAGTTGCAATATATGAGTCTATAACCAAGCCTAACAGATTCCTTTTGCCTCGTTGATGTGTTGTAAAACACATATCTTTTCCGCACCTTTTATCTAAGTTATATTATATTTAATGTATTTTAACTTATTTTATCTAGGTTTTACGTAGTTTTATTTATCTTGTAGGTTACGGGTTAGAGGAAGAAAAACCGAACTTCGTGAGGAGCTTAAAGGCATTGTACGCATACGATTGCAAGATAAAGCTCAAAGCCTGGCTCATTTACATCATGGACAAGCCCAAGTCTTACACTAATAATAATATAAAAAAAAAATTAAACCCTAAGCTCCCTAGACCAGTTCCGATTGGCAGGTGGGCAGCAAGAAAAGAGAAGAAAAAAGCTAGGGTTCAAGAGTGGTGGCGGCTAGGAAGAAGAAGAAGGCAAGAACAAAGGCTTGTGAACGATTTTCCATCAGTTTTCATAGCCAAGTGCAGGCAAGAAACATTACATATCCTTTCTTTATTAACATTGTTCAACCAATTTATTTAATTTAAAAGACAGCGGTTTCAAAGATTTCTCAAATACGACCCAATGAATTGGGTTATACTTGCTAAATCTCTCAAAAGCGTATCCATGACATGCTTGTTTTTCCTAAGTAGTTTACCCATGCAGCATCGCCTAAGTACCTGAGAGACATACTTAAAGGTCAATATAATGTTGGTGAGCTCACAGGTTTATATATATAAAAAATGGAAAACCATTGATGATAACAAATCACATTTTATGTTACGATAACCAAAACAAGTTAGGTGGATTCTCGTGGTCTAGCTAAAACAACGTGTTGCAATATATGAGTCTATAACCAAGCCTAACAGGTTCCTTTTGCCTCGTTGATGTATTGTAAGACACATATCTTTTCCGCACCTTCTATCTAAGTTGTTACATTATATTTAATGTATTTTAATTTATTTTATCTAGGTTTTACGTAGTTTTATTTATCTTGTAGGTTACGGGTTAGAAGAAGAAAAACCGGACTTCGTGAGGAGCTTAAAGGCATTGTACGCCTACGATTTCAAGACAAAGCTCAAAGCCTGGCTCATTTACATCATGGACAAGCCCAAGTATTACACTAATACTAACATAAAAAAAAATTAAACCCTAAGCTCCCTAGACTAGTTCCGATCGGCTGGTGGGCAGCAAGAAAAGAAAACAAAAAAGCTAGGGTTCAAGAGTGGTGGCGGCTAGGAAGAAGGAGGCAAGAACAAAGGCTTGGGAACGATTTTCCATCAGTTTTCACAGCCAAGTGCAGCCAAGAAACATTACATATCCTTTCTTTATTAACATTGTTCAATCACTTTATTTTTCTTAGTCAATTGTTACATAGTTTTGCAATTGCTTGAAAGATTGACTTGTTTATGATTAGTATTGATTGTTGAATGATTTTTAAGATGATTGGAATGGGTTATTTGATATGTTTATTGAGTAATCACGGCTGTCCAAAATTGATGTTAGGCTAAACTTGTCGGTTCTACCAAGGAATGATGATTATTGTTAGTGTTTGATGAGTTTTATGGATTGTTTGATTGATAGACTTGAATTGTTATTGTAAAGTTTGATTTAGACATGAAATAGGTTGTGTTTGATGGCTGGAAATTTTAGTAATTCATTGCTTAAACACCTTGTGTTGGTTAATTAGTTTTGTATTGATTGATCGGTGTTTGTTTGATTCTAGACTTTGTGTTTAGGGTTTGTTTGCGGTAGGTACAACCATAGGGTTTCGTTGCATGAATTATTGATTAAAGTACAGCGGTTAGACGCCTTCTTAGAGACCGAGAGGTGATAAGAAGTTAGGGTTGTCTCATTACCTTTGCATGCTAGAATTAGAATTGCGCGAGAGCGAGTTCGTTTTTTGTCCAGTTTAGGTGTTTTGAGCGACTAGTTGATCTATTTTGGTTTAAATTAAATTGTCCCTCTATCCTTGGTTGTGTAGTATTCATTACCATTAGGGTCGAGTGTTGGTAAGACCGAGAGGTGAGTCAACATTAGACCCCGTTAACAATTGTTTTCCGGTTTGGTTGTTTTAGCCAATAAAGAGTGGTTAGGGTTTGTTGATTGAGACCGAGGTGATCCATTGAGCCCGAGCTATCCTTAGTTGTGTCATTTTTAAGAACCGGTGTCTTAATTTCATCTAATCCATTTGCTTGTTAGACCTATAGTTTGATTCAAACCTAGGTAGACGTTTTTCTCCATCCAAAGTCGACATAGTCAGTTTTCCGTTAAGTTTTCTATTTTTGGTAACTTTTGTCAGTCAGTTCAGTTAGTCTAGTTAAATTATTTTACAAAAGAAAAAAATTAAAAATTAAAATCAATTAAATAATATTCTTAGGTAAGTCTTGTCTAGGGTTAGTAATCAGTAGCGTTTGTTCGTGTCCTCTCGTTCGATAGTCGGACTTCGTAGGTCTACTACTTACGATCGGTACACTTGCCGGTTGTGTGTGGTGTTTGGATTTTCGTTTTAAATTTAAAGCTTAGTTGTGAGGGTCATTCATTTACATAGACATATCGTCCGACACACATCACTCCTTATGTGGCGGTCCACATGATATACTTAGATAATATACGATCATTTAACTAGCTAAGTCCACGGTTAGCGCGACCAACCATGACCGGGGGTTGTCAATCCCAATAGTACTATTCATATTTCCACAGCTAATGCATAGTTAATGGTTATATACTAATGTTGAGGACTTAATGAGCTCTGATGTAGTTGTCTCATATATTCACAAAATCCGGCTATGCCGCTTGCTTTCGTGTTATCATGATGCTAATGAAATGATGTTTGAGATGTGCTTCTCCCCCAAGTTTGTAAAACAGTATAACAAGTAAAAAGGGGGCCGTGAAAACTCACCTTTGAATAAGAGTTTAAGTTCACAAGTAAGCTTATCTACCCACGAGTTGTTGTTGGTGCCCTAAAGAATTAAACATACTTAATTTAGGCTGGGGTTGTGTTACGAGAGTGTTAGGCCTTAAAGAGAAGACAATAGGTGAAAGTTATGATGCTAGAGATGTTGATAACCTTTATTTCAAATTTGGACAGATTCTGACCCGGGTGTTTGGATTTGTTAAAACAATATTGATTAAATTTTACAAAATTATCCAGTTTATTAGTTTGTTGTGTTGTGAACAACTTTTGTTCAGAAAAGTTACTGATTTAGATCCCCAAAGTATAAGAAAAATGCCCATCTTTCAAAAGTGTACAAATCTGCGCACTGTTGCAAAGAGTACTGTTTGGAGCTCTAAACAAAAGTGTTTATCAAAGTTCTTTATATTGATGGATTCGTCTTTCGACGAACTTTGTTATAGAATCAAGATTTAACACATTTGGACTAGTTATTAGTAAATTATGGATTAAACAAAATCGGGTCAGAAAGCTGTTAAGATTACGGTTACACTTTTATGCACCTTAGCATATTTTAAGCGAGTTCATGTTAAGAAAAAAATTAGTTGCAGGTATGCAACCATGTTTTAGTGTGGATTTGCAGGTTGCGGAGGTATTTCCATCCATGCAAACGGGATCCATGATTAACTTAGGGCGGATTCACAGAATGCGAAGGTATTTTTCATCCATGCAACGGGATCCATGTTTAAGTTAATACGGATTCACAGAATGGGGAGGTATTTCCATCCATGCAAACAAGATCCTTTGATTATGTTAGCATGTTGTTAGCTTATTTAGAGATTATGATGAAGAAATCTTATTAAAGATGCAAAAACAATGAACTTTAACGAAAGATATTATCGGATACTTGCCGGAAAACGTCACCGGAAAACTTTGTCAGAAACGTCACCGAAAAACTTGGCCGGAAACTTCGTTGGAAACGTCGCCAGAATACTTGTCCAGAAACATTGCCGGAAACGTCAACCGAATACTTGGCAGGAAACTTCGTCGGAAACGTCGCCATAAAACTTGGCCGGAATGTCACCGGATTTTTATCTTAGAGAGGGATGGTGAAGGAGAGTTGGTGTGTAGAGAGAAAATAAGTTGCTGAAGAATGAAGGGGATGGATGAAATGATGAAGGTTGATGGGTTTATATAGAAAAGGAAGGTGGGATTTAAATGGTGGAGAGTGGAGGTGGGTAATGGTTTTGAGTTTGTGGTTTGGTAAAAAGGTGGGTAGTGGGGCCCATCATTTTTATTATTAATTATATATATATATATATATATATATATATATATATATATATATATATATATATATATTTTCTTGAAAGAGCTGGTTATATACCGGGTATTATCGCGTGCCGTTTTTATAAAATAATTTCAGTTTTGAGGCATTTTACGCATATTAATTATGAAATAACATTACTATCTAATATTATATGATTTTCGGTACATAATATTTGCACCAGGTGTTGGTCAACTATATTTGGTTTAAAAGTCGGTGTAAACTTACAGTGCATGCCAATTCCAGGTGGAATGATACAAAATATAACAGCAAATGTTTTTCACTCCATAAATCATATATTCCCCATATACTATACAATTTATGGATTTCTTAATCTACGATTTATTTTTTTTATTTTTTTTGATGTCTAGAATTTGCCGGGGTGTTTCTGGTATGCATACCGGGTATTTTTACTGTATTATCATTGGTAGACATACGAAATGAAATTGTATGTAACTCGAAGGTGTTTGTCTAACGATAATTACTATGTGATTAACCTAAATGTCTTGTAACTAGTATTTATGTCGTAGATTATTGGCGAAGATTTACCAGTAATTTTGCCGGTTGTCACAAGTCAGTCGGCCAGCTAGTACCCAGATTGCATCGTTTCCTCGGGATGTTTTAGGAAAGTGTGCTACAAAGTCCATTATAGTTTGTTCCCACTTCCATTGGGGCATTTCAGGTTGTTGTAACTGTTGGGCAATGACTTGTGGTTTATGCTTGTATTTTGGGCTTAGTTTGGGCTGTATTATGTAAACCGAGATCTGTTGATCTCGGTGGGCTTTTGTATGTTTTGGGCCTAGGTTGGTATAACTATATATATGATGTATGTAGTTTAGGTCAAAGTTGTTCATCCATTATTATTCAATCGTGTAAGTTAAGGGCTTAAGCACCCGACGTGTAATATACGTGTGTTTTGAAGCTTCTTCATTGTGTTTGGTGTGTTCTTAATCGTTTCTCACAGAATCAACGTAGTGGTTAGTTTCCGCCTAACCATTAAGTATATTGATATCACATTGAAAGATCCGTCACGAGACTTACAATTGGTATCAGAGCCTATAGACCTATTCTAGGCTTGGTCATTGGTGATATCAAGGATTCTGTTTTTGATCTAAGAAGGTTTCTTGTGTTGAAGGTTTCAGGATCTCGGAGAAGGGTGTTCTTCGGGTGAGGAAGGCTGAATTCAGAATACATTTTGGTATATCTTGCATTTAATTTGAATCCCATCTTTCTCGGGATTTAGTTAAATATTCAAGAATTACCATATCTTTGTCTATTCTTAGTTCTCGGGTTGAATTTGAAGTTTTACGGGAAGATTTCAAAGTTCACGGTCTGCAGTCAAGGTTTTCAGGGGCATTCTCAAGTTCTCTGGTTAAATTTATTGTTCTCGGGTTCAATTCGTCGTTCTCGGGAAAGTTTCGATAGTTCTCGGTGGTTTTTTTAGTTTTCGGGAAATTTTTCAGTGTTCTCTGGTGGATTTCAGCATTCTCGGGAAGTATTCTGTGTTCTTGGGAAAATTACAGAGTTCTAGGCTTGTTTAACTTGTTTTCGGTCAACTTTCAGGGTTCTCGGGATAGTTCTCTTGCTTTCCGGTTCTCTGGTTGACTTAGCGGTTCTCGGGTCAAGTATTTGGTTCTCGGGTCAAGTATCTGGTTCTGGGGTCAGCCTTTGTGTTCTCTATTTGAAGACTTTGGGTTTGTTTTCGGTGTTTTATCATCATGGATCAATCCATCAACGCATCCATCAACTCAGCACTTCACCAGGAGCTATACTTCATTTTGGGTACTGCTACACGTGTGCCCCGTCTGCTGAAGCATGAAGATTTTTATGAATGGAAGTTCATATTCGAAAAGTATGTCAAGATGAAAGACGCTAAGATGTGGAGGAGCATAGTTAGAGGTCCTCAACCGATCACATATGAGACAACTAAAGGAGAGATTGCTGTCAAGCCTATCGAAATGTATGTTGATGCTGACTATGACAAGGTAGAAGAAGATGAGAAGGCACTTGCCACTCTTACAATGGCCCTGTCACCTGAGATTGCTCAAGGTTTCCGTGAGTTGCAATCAGCAAAGGCCCTATGGGAGGCACTGATAGAGGAATAGGAGGGAAATGAAGACATGAAGCGCAGTCGTCAGGACTTGTTGCGCCAAAAGTTCAATATGTTTAATCATGTTTTGGGTGAGTCCTTGGAAAGTCAGCTGCAAAGATTCGTCACACTTGTTACTGAAATGAGATCAGCTAACATACACTTAACTCTCATTGAAACCAACAACAAGTTGATCAACTCTCTGCCACAAGGATGGGATATGAATGTTGCTGTTATCAAGAAGACAAAGGATCTTTCTAGACTAACCATATCTGAGGTGATCGCTATCATTAAGTCATGTGATATGGATGACAAGCAGCGAGCAATCAACCATGCAAATTCGTATACTGCTTTTGGATACGCTGCGTCATCAAACAACGCACTTATATCACAAGACAACTTCTCAATGTTCAAGTCCTTTCAGGGTGTGTACTCGCAGCCACAGCAGCCAAATGGAAGTTTTTCCATGTTCAGATCAACTCTAGGCCAATTCACTCCACCTACATCTCAGCCACAGCCGCCTGCTTCCATGTTCTTCCCACAGCCATCTCCACAGTCTCAACCCCAACCCAGTGTTGCTTCTTCCAGCAAGTCTCCTGCCTAAGGACCTGCTATCTCAAAAGAAACTCAAGAGAATATTTCTCTCATGGCAGGCTTCTTGAATTGCTATAATGCTTTTCTTGCTGGAGACCTTGTTTAACCAGTTGGTTCTACTGAACTGGATCAGATTCATCCTGATGACGTGGAAGAGATGGACATCTCCTGGCAAATTGCCATGGTTGTAATCAGGGTGAAGAAGTTCACCAAACGGACTGGCAGGAACAATTGGAACTTACCTGCAAACAAAAAGGTGGGTTTCTACAAGGAAAACCTCAGGTGCTACAACTGTCATGAACCAGGACAGTTTGCCAGAGAATGCACAAAACCAGCAAAGGAGGGAAATAATGAAAGGGCTTTAGTTCCTGTGAATGATGCAAGGGGAGATAATGCTGTTGCTGGAAGAAACGAGCAAGGGTTAGTTGCAAAACAGTTTGATTGGGCTAATCAGATGGAGGCACTCACTGTTCAGGGTCAGAATGCAAACCTCGCTCAAGTTGATGATGTTGAAAAAGGAAAAGAGACTGAAGATCAGGTGAAGAGTCTCCAGTTTGCTTTCATGGCTTCTAATTCTGCTAGTTCATTTGAGGAACGGCTATGGAAGAATATCATCAGACCGTGGTTTGTTGATAGTGGCTGTTCCAGGCACATGACGGGGGACATATCTCAACTGAACGACATTCAGATCTTTAATGGAGGCAATGTTTCCTTTGCGGGAGGGGAGAAAGGTATAATCACACAGAAGGGTACGGTAAGTAATGGAGTATTGGGATTTGAAAACGTAAACTTTATTCCTGAATTAAAACACAGTCTGCTCAGTGTTTCGCAGATCTGTGATAAAGGCTTTTCAACTCATTTCACGAACAAAGAGTGCTTGATTTTAAAGCCTAGTATAATTATACCAGAGGACTGGGTTCTTGTTCTATCACAAAGAAAAGATAATGCTTACGTGATCGACATGAACAGAAATGTTCCAGAAGAAATTACATGTCTATTTTCAAAAGTATCGGAACATAATGCCATGTTGTGGCATCGTCGTCTTGGACATGAAAATGTCAAAAACCTGAACTGTCTTTCTAAAAACAACATTGTCCGAGGTTTGCCAATCAAAGATTTTATAACAATTGAAAAATGTGTTGCTTGCGCTTTGGGCAAACATCACCGTAAACCTCACAAGTCGAAAGTGTTTAATTCAATCTCATCTGTGTTTCAATTGCTTCACATGGATCTGTTTGGTCCGGTGCACGTACTGAGTCTTTCATGTAGCTCTTATTGCTTAGTTATTACTGATGATTACTCACGTTTTACTTGGGTATTTTTCTTGTCAAATAAGAGTGAAATTGCAGAGCTGACCAAGAGGTTTGTGGTACTAATGGAAAATCAGCTGAATCTGAAGCTCAAGAGTATTCGTTGCGACAATGGAACTGAGTTCAAGAACTTCGTGTTGAATAAATTCTGTGCTGAAAGGGGTGTGCTCAGACAATACAGTTCAGCTCACACACAGCAACAAAATGGAGTTGCTGTGAGAAGAAACCGAACTCTTATCGAGGAAGCAAGAACTATGTTGTGTGACTCAAAACTACCGCTGTTTTTCTGGGCTGAAGCTGTTAACACTGCATGCTACGTGCAAAATCGGGTTCTGATCAACAAAAGCCAGATGAAGACTCCATATGAGATCGTATATGGACACAAACCCACTGTTGCTCATTTTTGTGCGTTCGGATGTCCTTGCACACTGTTGAACCTTGACTCACCTCCGAAATTTGGAGCAAAGGCCGATGACTGCTATTTTGTGGGTTATGCGGGTCACACTGTTTACAGGGTATACAACAAGTCCACAACGAAAATCATGGAGTCATACGATATTCGGTGGCTTGAGGAAAACGAGACGGATGCTAGAGTTGGACCAGACTGGTTGTTTGACTACAACGAACTATTCAAGCCATTCAATGTGCCTTCACCCGTCGATGTTGAAACTTCTGATATAGTGGGATGTGCAGATCAAGATGAAGAGGTGTTTGATATTCTTCAAAAGCGGCCGATTGCGGGTATTGATCCGCCAGAATTGTTCGACAATAGTAAACTGTCATCCTCGGGTTCTCAAGATCCTGATCCGACACCTCTCTCAGAATCAACTCCAAGTTCTCCTGTTGAGAGTAGTTTGCCTTCAACCTCAACACATTCGGCTAATGTTCCTACTCCTGTTTCATTTCCCAGATCGAACCAAAATCAGTTGGCATGGCACTTCAGGAACCTAGCTGGGTAGATGTAATGCATGAAGAACTGAATCAGTTTGACAAGCTAAATGTCTGGAAATTGGTGGAACTGCCTAAAGGGAAAAAGTCGCTTGACACGAGATGGGTTTTCAGAATCAAACAAGACGATACTGGGGTTATTGTTAGAAACAAGGCTCGTTTTGTAGTTTGTGGATTTCGTCAGGTAGAAGGGTTGGACTACACAAAAGTTCACGCTCCCGTAGCTCGACTTGAGACAATTCGTATATTATTGGAATATGCATCCTATATGGGATTTACTGTCTATCAAATGGATGTCAAGTCCGCCTTTCTGTACGGGGAAGTAAAGGAAGAAATCTATGTGGATCAGTCACCAGGTTTCAGAAGTTCTAAGTATCCTGATCACGTCTACAAGTCAGACAAAGCTCTCCATGGTCATCACCGAGCCCCTCGGATGTGGTATGCTACGCTAACGGCTCACTTGTTGGAACATGGTTACAAGCGTGGGACCATTGATCAGACACTGTTTCTGAAGACGGTTGGAAAGGACCTCATCCTTGTCCAAATCTATGTGGATGACATCATTTTCGGTTCTACCAGCACCACTTTGTGTACTGAATTTGAGAGGGTTATGAAGAAGAGGTTTGAGATGAGTTCACTGGGAGAGATGACGACATATATGGGTTTACAGGTTTGTCAGAGTGCAACAGGGATTTTACTGCATCAAGGGAAATATGTCGAAGACATTCTAGCAAAGTTCGAGTTCCAAGATTCCAAATCGGCATCGACTCCCATGGCGGAAAGACCACTTTTTTCTTCTGATCCTGATGAGAAATCCGTAGATCAAACAAACTATCGGTCGATGATCGGATCTCTTATGTATCTCACTGCTAGTCGGCCTGACATCATGTTTGCTGTTTGTCAATGCGCGCGTTTCCAGGCTAATCTTAAACTCTCTCATTTAATTGCTGTTAAACGTATCTTTCGTTATCTGAAAGGGCAACCGAAGCTTGGTCTTTGGTATCCCAAAAACTAAATGTCGTGGGCCATTCAGTTGGGCCAAATGTGTCTATAATATTTGTGTTCTCGGCCCAGTCATCTTTGGCCCAAGTTGTTTGTGATAATGGTGTTCTCGGCTCTTTCTAGTTCTCGGCCAGATCAATTTGGCCTAGAAAACTCAGTCTTGTGAGTTCTCTGCTTTCAGTAAATGGTTCTCGGCCATATGTTCTTGGTAAATAAATGTTCTCGGCCAAGTTTGATGTGACCAGGTAGTTTAAAAGGCACTCATTACTACTTATTGATCATTCTTGAAACTCACAACTTCTATTAACTTCTAAAATCTTCTCTTATTATAACCATCAAATCTTTCACCTACTCGCCGCCATACATCTATTCTTGTCTCCTTGAACTTTCAAGTAGATTTCTTTAAAAGGTAAAGAATTCCATTATGGTTGAGAGGTTTTCGGTGGTTATTGGATTTTATTGATTCATCATTCAGAAGGTTTGCTTATTCTCTATTGAAGTTACTGATTATCGGTTTAGTCGTTGATTGTAGTTACAGGTTTGGTCATAAATGGTAATTGGTGGTATGTTGAAGATGATGAACAATGCTCTGAGGTTCTCGGCATGGACTGACCAGATTCTTCTGATCAATCAGAGAGATCTTCATTTTGAAGAGGTTTTGAAGCATTCTCGGTCAAACCTTGACCAAGGACTTGTTGGTTCTACCAAAGATACATCGTGTTTGACTTTTCTGAATCAATAAAGCCTAATACTTGCTGCTGTTCATGATAACAAAGGTCATGTTAATCTACTTCATATGGGTAGTAGCATGACCTGTGCTGGATTTCTAGGCAGGTTTTAATAAAGGCCCTAAATAAGACACTCAACTTCCAAGTGTCTATATAGGAGCCACAATATATACGCCGAAAGGTCTAAATGAAGGTATAGAAGCATGAAGCACTTGTGATCAAGCAATAAACCGAGGGGGAGAATGTTGGGCAATGACTTGTGGTTTATGCTTGTATTTTGGGCTTAGTTTGGGCTGTATTATGTAAACCGAGATCTGTTGATCTCGGTGGGCTTTTGTATGTTTTGGGCCTAGGTTGGTATAACTATATGTACGAAGTATATAATTTAGGTCAAAGTTGTTCGTCCATTATTATTCAATCGTGTAAGTTAAGGGCTTAAGCACCCGACGTATAATATACGTGTGTTTTGAAGCTTCTTCATTGTGTTTGGTGTGTTCTTAATCGTTTCTCACAGAATCAACGTAGTGGTTAGTTTCCGCCTAACCATTAAGTATATTGATATCACATTGAAAGATCCATCACGGGACTTACAGTAACATTCCCGAAGGTTTATGATACTCAGCCTTAACTCTACCACAAGTCAGGCATTTACCGACATACGTGGCTATATCCTTCTTCATATTGGGCCACCAATAAAACTCTTTTGAATCTTTATACATCTAATTAGTATTTGGATGAATAGAATGTTTGAACTTGTTTTCCTCATCCATGATCAAGTCACGGAGATTATAAAGGTTTGGGGTCTAGATTCGGTTTCTAAAATAAAGTATTTAATGAAAGAACTTGTAAGGGTGATGTGAACACTCCTAAGGATCTGAAATTTTATCGATATTATCTCGAGGTGCGGAAAAAAACGAGATTGGAAGATCCCAAGTAACATTAAGTCCATATTTCATTTATAAACTCAAAGGATTACAAGATATGACAATATTGAGCACTTTCTCTCTCTAGTTTCTCTCTCTAGTATGTGACTTGAATCACCAAAAGCTCTTGATTAATGCATAAGTTCACCTATTTATAGGTTTGACTTGTAAGCACACTTGGGGCGTATAGATATACGGCGTATATGTTATGCGCCGCATACCTTGCGGACCCAAGGACTTATGTGCTATCATGCATACTAACAAATACATATGACAATTAAGCATACTTCCTCATACAGATCCTAGCTATAGACGTACATGATCTAACAGACTCCCCCTCGGATATAGCTAGATCTAATTTCCTTAAAACATACATTATACAAAATTTTGACTTAGAAACTAAAAATTGTCATCGGCTACTGTAGTCTTGACAGCACCCCAGCCACTAGAAGATTCGGTAATTTGTACTTGATTAGATTATATATATCCGATCCGTGATGTTTTTCTTGATTATGTGCTTCCGAAGAAACTAGGAAAAACATGATATTGGAAAGTAGAAACTTCTCCATTCTTTGTAGATTCTCGAATTCTCATCTTTTTCAACATTCTTTCATCCTCATCATGATCATCTTCTTCATCACTTGTCATCTTTTACCTGCAATCAACTACCAATTAGTATGAATACAAATCAAACTCGTATATGTATTCTTATACAATCTAGCTCCGGATATGATTAGGTAACAGATAAGTCAAACCAATTCCTGATATGTCTTACGGATATGATTGTTAATCTCAGTTTTATCACACTTTCAAACCAAAATTAGTATTCCAGAGATTTGAGAACAAATTGAATATGACAATCGGAACTTTTTCACTATTGAACTGAAATTTTGATTTGTCATTAAGAAAATTCTTTCTTCATAATTCCTGGATAACACATTAAAGAATAATACCTGGTGTTGCAAATCATATTTTCAGACATTCTTGATAAACTTTCATATAGATTGAGAGTGATGGTAAGGATTTTATTACTACATATGGATATATTTATTAATAGCAATATATCTCCCATATGTTAATCACTGTTTGAACTATGAATTTAATTGCATTCCACTTTCCAACTATCATAATATTTATAACATTTTGTCTTTATGTGCGACGGATAAGTTCTGTATAAAATTTCGACATATGCGGCGTATAAGTCTAAAACTTATACGGCGCGGCGCATAAGTAAGTATTCATGACTTATGCGTTGCATAAGTATGTCTAATTGATTTTTGAGATTTCTTGCAATTCACACCCATATGATGTCCCAAGTACAACATAATGTCCTTGTACATCAATGTAATAACTTAAATTAACTCATTTTGAAAATGCACTGCATATCAAGTCCAAATTATTGACCTTGAGTATAACAGATAAACGTTTTGTCCTTTTGTTTTAAAACTGATTTCAGAAACACAACAAGATTCATTGTTTTTGAAAACTCCAGATATAGTTCACCCTCACATCAAATGTCGAAAACTACATCAGAAATAAAATCTTTTTGGTTTTTCAAATAGGAAACAATAATCAAGCAAAAACAAAAGAATTTCAAAACATGTAAACAATTACATATTTTTGTGAGTTTGAGTAGGGAATCATATTGACCAAATTGCCCTTCCATCATAGTTTTATTTTCAGCTTTTATTATGACTGGTGTTAAGTCAGTCATTGGTATTGTTGTCCACCTAAACCTTCCAAACAAATGATTAAGGAATTTCTGTGATATAATTAATTTGGTTCAATTAAGAACAAATCTTATGTAGACCCCACCCATCACACTAATTTGTATATGTTTATACATTGAGTTTTCACATGTATCTATTTTATGTGATTTTTAAAATCGATTAGCTGTAACTCATGTAAAAATATCAAAACAAAACAACTCAGAACGTTAAAATTTTCCCTTAAGATCGGTATTATTACACACAGATAAGGTTCCATTTTAACAAAAATAAAAAGATAAAATAAGTTGAAATTGTATAAGGCTTTAACAATCAGGTCAGATAATACCATATTACCGCACTGAGAAAGTCCAAAACTTTATACGAAACACCATGAAAATAAAGCAGAATATCCAAATCTTAACCTTCAGGTCGGATAATCTTATCGCGCAGGAGAAAATCCAAGATTTGAATAAAAATAAAGAAAAAAATCAAATTGAATCTTTTTGCAAAATAAAAAGAAAAATAAGTTGAATTTCTTTGTAAAATGTACACATGCACACACAACAATCTTTAAACTTTTCATTTTCTTAAAGCAGATATTAACTAAGCTTCAAGATATTAATCCACTAGATTCGGTTATATTTAGGTTTATATCACATAATATTCCTTACTTGTTTGTTTTAAAGGCCTACCAATGCAGTAATGCAATTAAGAACACAGCCTTTTGTGCCTAAATTTTACTGAAATTTAGGACCAGATGATCAATAGACTATCATTTTCCTTTTTTGCTTCAAAAACTCATTTTCTGAAGTGCAAGATTTTTTTTACTATTTTTGACATTTTTGAATTTTATAATATTTTTGGCTTTTTCAAAATTTTCAATGTTTTTGGTTTTTTAGAAATATTCTCTCCCTAAAATCAAAAATCATATGAAAATATTTATAGAAAAACAAAGTTGACTCTGATGTTCAGGATCACAAGATATCCGACTCATCCAATATCTCGGTAACCCTCTTATCATCACCGCCCAAAAGTCTTATACCGTTAAGTTTTAATAAGTAAGAAAAACATGACTTATCAAAAGCTTTGGTAAAAAGATCTGCCTTTTGTTCATCGGTGTGAATTTTGTCTATGGTAATCAACTTCTTTTCGTAGCAATCATGAATGAAGTGATACCGTATTTCAATGTGTTTAGTTTTAGAGTGGTTTACCGGATTATTTATGATAGAAATAGCTGCAGAATTATCTACAAAGATAGGGGTAGTAAGAAAATTCAAACCGTAGTCCCCCATCTGTGTTTGTATCCGTAGAACCTGAGGACAGCAACTGGAGGCAGCTACGTACTCAGTTTCACAGGTAGATAGCGATACTATGGTCTATTTTTTTGCATTACCAGGTGACAAGTCGATTGCCGAAGAACTGACACCCTGCTGTTGTATATTTAGTGTTCAACTTACAGCTGCCATAACCTGTCAGGACCATGAGTCAGGTGAAACCTTAGCAAAGGTTCGACAAGAACACACCGACTCGAATACCCAAAGACCGAATGAATATCCCGGCGGAATCAGGATATCCAATGATTGGGAATGAAGGATTGTGAACAATAATCAAACACAAAACAGTAAATGATAATTAGTAAATGCTATTTCAGAGACAAAAATTCACTATATTTAATGATTCATTAATGAAACAGTGAATGGAATGTCTAGGGTTTTGTGTGACAGCGGCGGCTATTGTACGACAAAAAAAATGAAATGTTTTTCGTAATCAGTGCGTGCCAGCCTGTATTCCGTCTGGAAATCCGTCTGCTAAAAGGTATCCTAGGACGTCTATTTATAGACCCTGACATTCCTTTTAGAAGTCCTAATCATTACATAATGAAAGACAAATCAAATACAAGTGTTACAGTCCTCGAGCAAGGTGTACATACCTTGCTCGAGTAAACTTCCTATACTAGGTGTGCTCGGTGAATGTCCTCGAGCAGACTTTACTTGGAATATATTCTCTTTCGAAGAATACATATTCCCTTTGAGTAAGCTTCATTCCTGTTGACTTGTTCAAGCTTTGCTCGAATAAGTCCATCGAGCAAGCTTATTCTTCTTGATGTCTTCAGCCTTTCTTATTCAACAATCTTTAGCATGCTCGGATGTAAATCTTGCTCGGTAACTGAACTGTGCTTGAAGACCTTGCTTTGATCACGTGACATCCTCTTATTGCATCCATGCTCGTCCCCATGTGCTCGATCATCCTGTGCTCGTAACACTTGGTTAGAACTTGTATGATCAAGCTGTTTGCTCGATTGGCAATCCATGCTCGATAGAAGAATACTCTTGCTAGTTGAAGTGTAGCTTGCTCGAAGCCTTTAACACTTAGAAGAATCAACCATTTAAGGTTCAGAACCTTTCTCGAAGTATTAAAAACCATGCTCGATCGTCTGGGCTTGCTCGAATTCCATACTTAGCCGTTTCTGAGGAGGTTGAAAAGATTCCAATCTTCCTTGTAGAAAATCTGACCCAACAATCTTCCCCTAGATTGGAACAAGCTCAGATGCACCAAAACATATCTGCATAGAGTTACACATGTATCAGATTTCAAGATAAATCATTAAAGAACATGTCATTTCATTACATAATTGGAATTCTGCCTCATGGGCATTACAAACCAAAGTTTTTACAAAAGTACAAAGATAAATAGAAACAAATTAATCTTCAATCAGCTCCATTCCTTTATCTTCTTCCTCTGCTTCTAGCATCAGTTCTTTCCTTTAGTTTCTTGACATATGCAACCCTTTGTTTTAGCATATCAAGTTCTGAGGAGTCAGATGCATCACTTGGAAATCTTGCATCAATTAAATCTTGTAAGTCTTCGGGATGCATGTAATGCAGATCTCCATCTTCTCGTATGGTTGCAATGGGTATCCCGGACTCATTTCTCAGGGTGGTAGAATCATTATGTTGATTGTACGTTATGTATGTGATTCTTCCAAACTGCTGTACTCTTGAGTTGGCCTCCTTCATTACTTCCCTCCTAGCCAAGAATTCCTTTAAGGTCTTCCTTTTGTGATGGGAGCTGCTTGCTTGAGTCCTTCTCTTCTTTTGATCAAACATGGAGAGTTCAGATATGTGAAGTTCACTTATCCTTTTGTTTCTCTTCTCCCTCTTCGTTTGACTCTTGATCTCTCTTTTCTTCTGCTTCAGAAATGGGAATCCCCTTTCTGCTTTTCCTTGATGAATTTTGAGAGATCATTTCTTGGTTGACTAGATGGCTTGCTTCTGTGTTGATTGTCATTCAAATCATCTCTGAAGATGATGAGATGCTCTGTTTTATCTTCAGTTACCACCCTTAAAGTCTTGGATCTTCTGTCAAAGTAAATGCTCGTGGGTAGGTTTAGAATTCTTGGTGGTACAGACCTCACAAACTCAGGCCTTGTTGTTTGGCTTGTACTTCCTTGGATTTTCCTTGTTTGTGTACCAAGGCCCTCCTCATTATACCATCTTCTTAAAGTTTCATCAGTTTGATTTAACAATCTGCCCATTCCAACCCCTTTCCTTTGTAGAGCAGCCATCATCTCGACTCTCACTTCTTCTTCGGCTCTTAGTTTGTCTTCTTGAAGTTTTCTTTGAGTTTCAAGATACAGTTTCTGCTCTCTATTGTAAATTTCGATTAGTTGTTCAAGAGGCATGTTTTGAAGCTGTTCTTGAGTCATTCCCTTATCCATGACAATTTTATTCAACATTTCCACCCTTTGAGGGTCTTCAAAGCATCTTCTAGTTTCTTCTTCTTTTCTCATGGCATCTTCTTTTTCTTTCTGCATCCTCATCTTCAACTTCTGTTCTCTCTCATAGTTTTCTTGACTCTTTTGGTCCTTGTGAGAGTCTTTCACAAGCTGAATTTTTCGTTTCAATTCTTCAGAAGAGAGATTTATCAAGAAGTTGTAGCTGTAGCCATACAACTGAAGGAATTTTATATCATTGTGTTTTGCCTTCTGGGATTCATATTCTGCTTTATCACTTTCTCTTATTTCAGTCCTTTTCTTGTTTACCTCTGTCTCAGTTGTCACTCTCTCCCCTTCATTCTTTTTGGAAACCTTCTTCACATAGTCAGATACATCATCTACTGGTGCCCTTTTGTACATTCTGTCAATCTTGTTAAATGGTTGCAGAATAAGAAAAGCAGGTTTATGACCAATCTTCATTAATAATTCTCTTTTGGTCTTTCTTGATCTCCAGCCTTCAGCTTCCCTCGTTATCTCTTCTTTAGATAATCTTTGTATATACAAAGGATCATATCCCAAACTGATTAGATATTCATCATCTTCATTTGTTTTTTCAGTATACTTCACACTTTCCTCTTTCTCCTCCTCAACTTCTAAGTCAGCTTCTTCTTCAAGTTCATGAAGAGCATCAATCATGGGTTCTTCATTTTGCTTGGATTGAGCTCTTCTTCTCTGTTCAAGTATTTCTAACCGAAGTTTATATACCATCTTCTTCACAGATTTTTGTCTCTTTGGCTTTGGTTTCTCAATTTCAGATGAGGATTTTCTTATTGGACCAGATTGGGTTGGAGTGGAAGTGTCATTTTTGTGTTGTTTAACCTCTGGTTCTTCTAGAATGATTTCTTCATCAATTGACTCAGATTCATCATTTTCACTTTCAACTGTGTGGGTGTCTGCAGGTTCTTCAGTAACTTCTTCGATAATGGGCTCATTTAGTTCGAGTTGTTCTTCCACTATCTGTTCTCTTTCTCTACCCATATTGATGAATTCTTGTTGTGCTTTCCTTGCTGCTGTTACTATATTTGGGTGATGTCTTACTGGGTTGTTTAGTATGAGTGTTATATCTTTCATTATTACCAGTTTGACCATTGTACTTGCTGAGATCTCAACAGTCTCATCTTCATTATTTTTGACAGGACCCAAGCCCAGTTCATCCTCATTCACTTCAGGCTCAGTAATCACAGGTTCTGCAACATTGTCTTGTTCACTTTTTTGTTGGTCAACATTCAAATTTTCATTCAAGGCATCAATTGTAGCCTTGATTGCTGCATCAGCTTCTTTTAATTTCCTCTTATCTGCCTCCTCTTTGTCTTTCAATTTTATTATGGCTTCTATCACCTCCTGAGGAATATCCTCCTCCTCTTGATTTATCTTTTCTCTCTCTAGTGTTTCCAATTCTTCAGTCATAAGATTGATTGCTGTTTTCACTGATTCAACTTCAGCTACATCCGGATCAACCACATCTTCTTTAAACAGTATATCCTCAGATTGAACTGTATGTTGGGGCAGGGGGTGTAAATCATCATCTATAAGTGCAACCCCCTTTCCCTTAGCTTTTCTTTTCAATTTTTCTTCTTCTATTTCTTCACTTTCTTTATCTTCTCCCTCAACATCAGACTCTTCCTCATCATATGCTTGATTTAACATGTGTAAAGCATATGATGGAGCAACCTCCACATTCTCCTCCACAATCTCTTCATCAGTACTTTCATACATTTTTCCAATTATGTTTAAGTTCTCTACACCTTCAGATTTCTCCCCCTGTTTTGGTGCATCTGAGGTCTTCTCAACCTCAGACTGCCCCTCAAGGGTTCGAATTTTCAGTAATGCTTCATTGAGAGCAGTCTCCAGAGCCGAGTTTCTTGACGCCAGAATGGCATTCTGTTCTCTTAGCATAATGTTCTCAAACTCAAGCCTTGCATTTTCACACACAACTTTCATAAAGATCTGGGCTTGATTGTGGGGTTTCAACATTTGGTTTTGAAGTTGGATCAGAAAAAGGTTGAGACTCTGCAGTGTCAGGGGATGGGACTTTGTTTGGTTCAGTGATTGGTTGGTCTTGAATTGGTTGGGTGGAAAAAGGTGGTGAAGGAATGTCATTGATTTGATCATTATCAGATACAAAAGGTTCAGTGGACTTTATTTGATTTGATCATTGATTTGGTCATTATCACAAGGAAATGTTTCTGTTGTTTGAGCATCGATATGTTTACCCGAAAGGTATCTTATCTATTGCATGAGAACAGTAGACAATCCTGAACTTTAATGAAGTCGTTCGAGCACAATGGAATGATTGCTGTTCGAGCATCGATATGTTTACCCGAAAGGTATCTTATCTATTACTCGAGCATGAGTCTTCAGATTTCCTAGTACGGTTTGAAGATGACTTACAAGGGAAGAAACATATTTGAAGAATGGAAGATTATTTGATGATCACATTGAGTTTATTTCTTTTTGTGATGACTTTGTTACTTGAAGTTGATCTTTGAAGCTCAAAGCCTCATTCATATGCACATACAATTATATCCAAAAGTGATATAAGAGTGATAATTCGAAATGAACAATGGGAGAAGCTTAACGTGAGGGGGAGAATTTCAACGAAAGACAATGGCTTTTGAGGTGATCATGAAAGAAATTCGATGGCATCGGTCTAAAGGGGAGATTGTTGGGACTTATATTTTAGACCGACGCATCGAATTATTATTGTTATGGGTGAAAAATATATTTATATTATTGGTCTTATCCAAGAGGCGGATGGAGTGAAGACCAAGGCACAAGACCACTATAAATAGACGATTAGGTCATGTGTTTCATTGTGTGTGTAATTTTGGGGTATTGAGAATTTCCACCCGGGGAAGAGCTCTCCCCGGGTGGCGATCGTTTATGATTATGTATTTGTGTATGTATGAGTGTTCTTTGTGACAATCTTTTGGTTAATGAAATCATACTACTACATTTATGTATTTGTGTTTCGATTACAATTGTTCATCCTATTATTGATTGTTAATTGAATCAAACTTTCCACACCCGTCCAATATTATCGTTCAAGAGTGAATACATGTTGTTGATTCGATCCTAGCCCAGATCCGAGCTCCTCCGTTAATACCGACTATTCACGCTTCCACACCGGGGCTTGGTTCTCACATAACCCGAGTCTGAGTATGCCCTCAGCACAAACTCATTGTCCTTTGGATACCAGAGATCGAACCCCTGACATCCCTTTATGTGATATTTTCATATTCGACTGATATCGGGCGCAGAAACATGTGGCATACATGATGTCTGGCCGGGACACAATACATCAATGAGCCCGTCGTGGATCGGTATAACGTTTGATAAACCTTCTCCCCGTTGGGATCAGGACCGATATCATGGTTCAATGGTAGAGGAGTACTGATTGCCGTTGCATCAGACATGTTGAACTTTTCCAAGCTGTCGTTGACGTATTTAGTTTGGTGGATAAAGATACCATCTGGTAACTGCTCCACTTGAAGTCCTACGAAAAACTTCATCTTCCCTATTGCACTCATTTCAAACTTAAGCTTCATCACCTCCTTGAACTGCTTGCACAAATCATCGTTTGTCGACCCAAAGATGACATCATCGACATAAATTTCTATGATCAGAAGATGCCCGTCTACTAATTTTGTGAAGAGTGTACAATTGACCGTTCCTCTGATAAACCCATTGGCCAAAAGATGTTGGGACAATGTCACATACTAGGCTCTCGGGGCTTGATGAAGACCGTATAGGGATTTATCAAGGATATACACCTTGTCCTGGTGGATCGGATCGACAAACCCCAGTGGTTGTCCCACGTAGACTTCTTCACTTATATTTCCATTGAAAAATGCGGACTTGACATCTAGCTGATACACATTAAATCCTTTCCATGAACCAAAAGACAGAAAGATCCGAATTACTTCTAGCCTTGCTACAGGTGCATAAACTTCATTATAGTAAATACCCTCTTCCTGGTTGAATCCCAAAACAACTAATCTTGCTTTGTTTCTCATAATAACCCCATTCTCGTCTTGCTTTCATTTAAACACCCATTTTGTGTTTTTCTGTTTCTTGTTCTCAGGCAAGTCGACGAGCTTCCAGATCCCGAGCTTCTCGAATTGCATCAATTCTTCTTGCATCGCGGTAACCCAGCTCTCTTCGGTCAGGGCTTCTTTGTATGTCTTCGATTCAATATGCGAAATAAAACATCTAAATGAGAACCGATTTTGTAATGGTGATACACTAGAATAGAAACACTATAGGCTTTGATCAATTTGACGTCGAGTCTGAACTCCGGTATTCAAATCACCAATGATATTATCCTCTGGATGATAGGAAATTGTTCCCGGTATGTGTAAGTCCCGTGACGGATCTTTCAATGTGATATCAATATACTTAATGGTTAGACGGAAAGTAACCACTACGTTGATTCTGTGAGAAACGATTAAGAACACACCAAACACAATGAAGAAGCTTCAAAACACACGTATATTATACGTCGGGTGGTTAAGACCTTAACTTACATGATTGAATGATAATGGACGAACAACCTTGACCTAAGCTACATACATCGTATATATAGTTATACCAACCTAGGCCCAAAACATACAAAAGCCCACCGAGATCAACAGATCTCAGTTTACATAATACAGCCCAAACTAAGCCCAAAATACAAGCATAAACCACAAGTCATTTCCCAACATTCTCCCCCTTGGTTTATTGCTTTATCACAAGTGCTTCGTGCTTCTATACCTTCATTTAGACCTTTCGATGTATATACTGTGGCTCCTAAATAGACACTTGGAAGTTGAGTGTCTTATTTAGGGCCTTTAGTAAAACCTGGCTAGAAATCCATACCTTGTAGCGAGTACTCGGAGAGTACTCGGCCTTGTAGAACTACTTTTACAACATTGAGAAAAACAATGGAGGTTCTAATTACTCAAGGTTCTATAGTGTAAATTATTTTGTTATTTATGTAAAATGAAATATAAATATAAATGATTTAGAATAATTGGGAATTATAATTATAATTCTGGACAAATTGATTTGGATATCATCTAAAAATATCAACTTGATTTTGACTAATTGCGAATTATATTGTTTAACAAATAAAATATTTTTGCTGTTAAAAAATAATCTGAAACATTAATAAATTTGATTTGAACTAAATTATTTTTAGTGTTACAAAATATATTTGTCACATATATTGTTTAAATAAAATAAAATATATGTAACATTAATTAGTTAAGGGATTGTCAAAATAATATGTCATTAGAATAATACAAGTCGAAACATTTATAAGCAGAATGCATGTGATTTGAATCAATATTGACTTTTCAAAATTAAAGGAAACATGTTAAAAGGAATCAGGAGACTTTTTGACCGTATATTAAACGAAATTAAAAGGAAACATGTTAGTCAAACAATTAATATGGATATTTTATTATAAATTAAAATTAATATTCAAATCATATACCAAAAATGTATAGAGATACCATAGATAAATTGTATAACTTGATTTACAATTTAAATGTAAATTAGTAAAGTTGTTACTCCGTATTATGTATTATTATTTATAGATTATAAACATTTAATTTTAAATAAATTGTATAACTTGATTTACTTATTATTATGTAAATTACGGTTAATTAATTTTAAGAATTTTAGTATAGATGGTAGTGACAAAGTTCCATATATGTCTAAATGTTATTTTAATGGTATAATTGATATGATCAAATAGTAAATTAGGTAAAAAATGAATTATAATTGTAAATTCAATTTTCTTTATAAATTAAGGAAACTCATTTTATATTAATATAAATTAAATTAAATTCAATTTTGACCGAGAATGCTTCAAAACCTCTTCAAAACGAAGATCTCTCTGATTGATCAAAAGAATCTGGTCAGTCCATGCCGAGAACCTCAGAGTATTGTTCGTCATCTTCAACATACCACCAATCACCATTTATGACCAAACCTGTAACTACAATCAATGACTAAACCGATAATCAGTAACTTCAATAGAGAACAAACAAAACTTCTAAATTATGAATCAATAAAATCCAATAACCACCGAAAAAATCTCAACCATAATGGAGTTCTTTACCTTTTAAAGAAATCAACTTGAAAGTTCAAGGAGACAAGAATAGATGTATGGCGGCGAGTAGGTGAAAGATTTGATGGTTATAATGAGAAAAGAATTTAGAAGATAATAGAAGTTATGAGTTTCAAGAATGTTCAATAAGTAGTAACGAGTGCCTTTTAAACTACCTGGTCAAATCAAACTTGGTTGAGAACATTTATTTACCGAGAACATATGGCCGAGAACTATTTACTGAAAGCAGAGAACTCACAAGACTGAGTTTTCTGGGCCAAATTGATCTGGCCGAGAACTAGAAAGAGCCGAGAACACCATTATCACAAACAACTTGGGCCAAAGATGACTGGGCCGAGAACACATTTTGTCCAACTGAATGGCCCACGACATTTTGCAACCGTCAAATCAAAAAATGATCCCGATTCATGTGAAAACGATTTCTTAAGACATTTGTTATGACACGAGTAAACATGAGGTAAAACTAAGAATTAAAAAATCATAACTAAAACAAAAAGATTTAACCATCAGGCCTTTAGTAAATTTAACATATTTTGGGATCAAATTTCTGCTGTTTCAACCAACAACACCTTTTTATGAAAAGATCCGAACATGAAATCGTATTGATCAAGATACGTTCACAATGATTTATTTTCAGCATTATTGTGACATAGTGAAATGGTTGATAGCAGGTAATTATCATGATTTTCATTGCGCCAGTGATATGATTAGATTCAATTAGGCATAAAGCTTATATGGACATCACTTATGGACCCAAATTTGACTCCAACCCTCTAATTCTTGATCAAAATAATTTTCTCTATACAAAAATAAGTTTAAGCTTTAAGGTTGAACGTTGGACTTATATGCCATCCGGACTTACAAGCCTTACATTCAGGGTGTTTTGGATTTATTTGTATGCCCCACCCCTGTAGTTCCCTAGGACCCCTTTAAGCTTAAGGAAAAAAAATTTGAATGACAATAATTTTCATATATATTTACATCAATTTTTTTAATGTAATATTTTTGGTGATCAAGACACTATCGGGCTCATGTATGACTGGGTAATTACTTTTCTGCCTATCATTTGAAGATATGTTTCTAGAGACATGCAAAGCATCTTCAAAATGACTCTGCACAATAAGTTTAGCAGATTTAGTTTATATCACTTCAAACTTTTAATTATCATGGAAAGCTACCATATACATCAATGACTGTTCAAAAGCCTTTTTAGCCTAATAACTTCACACGTTAGGCACACAAAATCAATTTATCTATCATTTCTCAAAGGTTGGATCAATTTTCATTTGAAAATATTTTGAGCTTCTAAAAAGCTTTTAGCTGAATAATAATATCACTTCCCAGATGATAATCCCGAAGACAATTTTAAATCCAATCACCCTAGTTACCTTCAGTTTTTAGGTGAATGGCTATCCTATGAGTCTACAGGTAGATGATAGGACCAAACACATAAAATGTGTCCCTCAAACTTTAGGCGGCCGACATAATTTTCAGTGAGAGAACTTAAAACGATAGTTAAACAAAAACAATTTTTTTATGTATGTTCAGTTGCACTGGTCACTTTCAGCCCTAAGGTTAATGGCTATCCCGTGAGTGAAGAATTGATGACAGGACCAAACATATGAAATATGTCCGTTGAACTTGAGTAACCGACATGATTTTAAGCAAAGGAACAAAACGTTTTTGATTTTATTTATTTAACACACATACACACTCTTTTTGTATTTTTCTTTTTCTCCCCCCTATATTTGTACAGAAATTTTAACAAAAACCGAAAAACTTTTATGTACAAATTTACCTCACGTAAGACTCAATCATCAAAACGAAGCATCTTAAGGAATCCCACACGCACATTGAACCTGGCTGTTCCGACCGGTTTTGTAAATAAGTCCGCCACGTTATTATCGGTGTGGACTTGTTCAAGAGGAATCAGTTTCCGGTCGTAACAGTCGTGAATAAAATGGACTATGATGTCAATGTGCTTGGTTTTAGAATGCTGAACAGGATTTTTAACAATAGCAATAGCAGCATCATTAACAATAGCAATTGATGTTGCATCCAGATAACTTGTGAGCAGCATGCGGAAGCAGCCACATACTCAGCCTCGACGGTAGAAGTAGACACCGTCTGTTGTTTCTTGCATTGCCACGAAATTAGGCGATCACCCAAATACTGACATCCCGCAGATGTTGATTTTCTGTCAATATCATCACCTCCATAATTGTTGTCAGCAAAAGCATACAAATCAAATTCTTAGTTTTTGGGATACCAAAGACCAAGCTTCGGTTGCCCTTTCAGATAACGAAAGATACGTTTAACAACAATTAAATGAGAGAGTTTAGGATTAGCCTGGAAACGCGCGCATTGACAAACAGCGAACATGATGTCGGGCCGACTAGCAGTGAGATACATAAGAGATCCGACAATAGATCGATAGTTTGTTTAATCTACGGATTTCCCTTCAGCATCAGAAGAAAGAAGTGTTCTTTCCGCCATGGGAGTTACTGCCGATTTGGAATCTTGGAACTCGATCTTTGCTAGAATGTCTTCGACATATTTCCCTTGATGCAGTAAAATACCTGTTGCACTCTGACGAACCTGTAAACCCAAATATGTCGTCATCTCTCCCAGTGAACTCATCTCAAACCTCTTCTTCATAACCCCCTCAAATTCAGTACACAAAGTGGTGCTGGTAGAACCTAAAATGATGTCATCCACGTAGATTTGGACAAGGATGAGGTCCTTTCCAACTGTCTTCAGAAACAGTGTCTGATCAATGGTCCCACGCTTGTAACCATGTTCCAACAAGTGAGCCGTTTGCGTAGCATACCACGCCTGAGGGCTTGGTGAAGACCATAGAGAGCTTTGTCTAACTTGTAGAGGTGATCAGGATACTTAGAACTTCTTAAACCTGGTGGCTGATCCACATAGATTTCTTCCTTTACTTCCCCGTACAGAAAGGCGGTCTTGACATCCATTTGATAGACTGTAAATCCCATATAGGATGCATATGCCAAGAAAATACGAATTGCCTCAAGTCGAGCTATGGGAGCGTAAACTTCTGTGTAGTCCAACCCTTCTACCTGACGAAATCCATGAACTACAAGACTAGCCTTGTTTCTGATAATAACCCCAGTATCGTCTTGTTTGTTTATGAAAACCCATCTCGTGTCAAGCGACTTTTTCGCTTTAGTCAGTTCCACCAATTTCTAGACATTTAGTTTGTCAAACTGATTCAGATCTTCATGCATTGCATCTACCCAGCTAGGTTCCTGAAGTGCCATGTCAACTGATTTTGGTTCGATTTGAGAAATGAAACAGGAGTAGAGACAATTGTTTATTTTTCCTGTTTGACTTCTGGTTGACACACCCGACTCAAGGGGACCAATGATATTTTCGACTGGATGATCCTGTTGAATTTTTGATGGAACGGAGTGATCTGGAACACTACTGGTGGCCGGCAAGTTTGTGAGTTCGTCAAGTGAATCGATTAGAGGATTTCTCCAACCAGAAGCTGCTGTACAATGTTGATACGAGGTACTAGCAATGTATTCGTTTGGAATAGCATCTGGAAAGAGAGTACTGCCGGAAACTTGTTTGATGAGACTCTCCCCCTCAACTGATGGAATATTAGCCGAAGGTGTTGAGGTTGATGGCAAACTACTCTCAACTGGAGAACTTTGAGTTGATTCTGAGACAGGTGTCGGATCAGGATTTTGAGAACTCGAGGATGACGGTTCACTATTGTCGAACAATTCTGGCGGATCAATACCCGCAATCGGCCCCTTTTGAAAAATATCAAACACCTCTTCATCTTGATCTGCACATCCCACTATATCAGAAGTTTCAGCATCGACGGGTGAAGGCACATTGAATGGCTTGAATAGTTCGTTGTAGTCAAACAACCAGTCAGGTCCAACTCTAGCATCCGTCTCGTTTTCCTCAAGCCACCGAATATCGTACGAATCCACGATTTGCTTTGTGGACTTTTTGTATACCCTGTAAGCATTGTGACTCGCATAAACCACAAAATAGCAGTCATCGGCCTTTGCTCCAAATTTCGGAGTTGAGTCAAGGTTCAACAGTGTGCAAGGACATCCGAACGCACGAAAATGAGCAACAGTGGGTTTGTGTCCATAGACGATCTCATATGGAGTCTTCATTTGGCTTTTGTTGATCAGAACCCGATTCTGCACGTAGCATGCAGTGTTAACATCTTTACCCAGAAAAACATCGTATTTTTGAGTCACACAGCATAGTTCTTGCTGCCTCGATAAGAGTTCGGTTTCTTCTCTCAGCAACTCCATGTTGTTGCGGTGTGCGAGCTGAACTGTATTGTCTGAGCACACCCTTTTCAGCACAGAAATGATTCAACACGGAGTTCTTGAACTCAGTTCCATTGTCGCAACGATACTCTTGAGCTTCAGATTCAACTGATTTTCCATTAGTACCACTAAACTCTTGATCAGCTCTGCAGTTTCACTCTTATTTAACAAGAAAAATACCCAAGTAAAACGTGAGTAATCATCAGTAATAATTAAGCAATAAGAGCTACGTGAAAGACTCAGTACGTGTACCGGACCAAACAGATCCATGTGAAGCAATTGAAACACAGATGAGATGGAATTAAACACTATCGGCTTGTGGGGTTTGCGGTGATGTTTGCCCAAAGCGCAAGCACACATTTTTCAGTTCTTATAAAATCTTTGATTGGCAAACCTCTGATAATATTGTTTTTAGAAAGGCGGTTCAGGTTTTTTATATTTGCATGTCCAAGACGACGATGCCACAACATGGCATTCTGTTCCGATACTTTTGAAAATAGACATGTAATTTCTTCTGGAACATTTCTGTTCATGTCGATCACGTAAGCATTATCTTTTCTTTGTGATCAAACAAGAACCCAGTCCTCTGGTATAATTATACCAGGCTTTAAAATCAAGCACTCTTTGTTCGTGAAATGAGTTGAAATGCCTTTATCACAGATCTGCGAAACACTGAGCAGATTGTGTTTTAATTCAGAAACAAAGTTTACGTTTTCAAATATCAATACTCCATTACTTACCGTATCCTTCTGTGTGATTTTACCTTTCTCCCCTCCCACAAACGAAACATAGCCTCCATTAAAGATCTGAATGTCATTCAGTTGAGATATGTCCCCTGTCATGTACCTGGAACAGCCATTATCAACAAACCACGGTCAGATGATATTCTTCCATTGCCGTTCCTGCAATATGTTAGATTTTGGTACCCAGTCCATAGTCACTCTGGGCACACCAAGTTTATCAATTTGAGATACGGGTAACCAAGATGTGTCTTCTCGATTATCTAGAATTGCGCATGAGGAGTTCTGAGGTTTAGAAACCGGAGACTTAGGTAGCCATTTGTATTTTGGTTTTAAAATTTTGTGGCTCACACAAATGACTTGCTTTGTCTCAGGTTTGCGATCGGAAAACCGTGAAAGATTTGATTTGGTTTTTAATTTCGATCCCGAAACGTGTGAAGGTTTCGAAATCAAACTTGGTTTTCCGACTTGTTTTCGAGACATGGCAGAAGTTGCTTGTCTAATTTTAGTACGATCGGCCTTGTCTCGAATCCAATTTCCATCAGAATGACTTGCGTTGAAATACTTTGATTTAATTGAATGTGATTTGTTGAAAGTATTCCGAGGCATGCTCCTCTGACGGTGTCCATAATATGGGACATAAGGACGATGCGGATAATTTCTAGCAATGTGACCAGTAATGCCACAGTTGAAGCAAGTTTGTCGCTTCACATGTAAATCTGGGTGGCCAATTCCCGGTCTCGATTTACTCTGCAAATTCTGCTGTCTCGCATCGACCTTAGTGGTTGATTTACTTGCACTTTTCATGCCTGTGTTTGTTTCTTTAACAGGTTTTGGTGGTGTGTATTTACCAGCATTTTCCTGTTTAACATCAGTATTTAAAGATACATCACACTTATTAATACTACTAGAACATTCAACCACACAATTGTTTATGCTCTTAAAAACAGAGCCCACACAAGCATTAGTCTTAGCAGAGGATAAATCACACAGTTCAGAACAAGCATTATTAAAATTGTCTTTATTAAGCAAAACATGTAAGTCTTCCTCATCGTCCACCCAATCCTCAATGATTACTTCATCTGCACGCAAAGTAGAAACATTAGTATCATTCACTTTCACAACCGATTGAGCTGGTTTGACAAACCCGGGTTTTATCCATTCATTAATTTCAGGTTTACCGTATTTCAGAGATTTCTCTTTATCTTCCTCCACAACAAAAGGAGAAGGAGTATAATTATCATTGTATGGAGGTGGAACCTCATAATACCCAATTCCCTCACCCCTCTTTTCTTTCCATCTTAATTGCTTTTCAATCATTGACTCAACGACCGCACTAGAAACATCAAACTTTTTAAAATTGAACTCAGTGTTTTCAAATTTATTCGTTAATTTAGCGTTTTCCAAAATAGATGCTTCAAGTTTGGCGATTAGATTAGCAATTTTCTTATTGGCATCTAAGATGTGACAACACTTGACACTGAAATCACTTTGCAGTTTTGAAAAATCTTTGTTTGATGCTTCTAGTTTTTCTGTAAGACCCTTCTCAAGTTTCTTAAGTGTATAGTTTTCATGTTTTATATTTTCCATTTCCCTAACAAGATTACTATTATGCACACGAAATAGCTCTACCTTTCTAATTCATGCTTGAGAACATAAATTTGAGTTTACCTTAGGTGAACCAGCATAATTAGAAGCCATGAAAGCAAACTAGAGACTCTTCACCTGATCTTCAATCTCATTTCCTTCTTCAACATCATCAACTTGAGCGAGGTTTGCATTCTGACCCTGAACAGTGAGTGCCTCCATCTGATCAGCCCAATCAAATTGTTGTGCAACTAACCCTTGCTCGTTTCTTCCAGCAACAACATTATCTCTCCTTGCATCATTCATAGGAACCAAAGCCCTTTCAGTATTTTCCTCCTTTGCTGGTTTTATGCATTCTCTGGAAAAGTGTCCTGGTTCATGATAGTTGTAGCACCTGAGGTTTTCCTTGTTGAAACCCACCGTTTTGTTTGCAGGTAAGTTCCAGTTGTTCCTGCCAGTCCTTTTGGTGAACTTCTTCGCTCTGAATACAGCCATGGCAATTTGCCAGGAGACGTCCATCTCTTCCACGTAATCAGGATGAATCTGATCCAGTTCAGGAGAACCAACTGGTTGAACAAGGTCTCCAGCAAGAAAAGCATTATAGCAATTCATGAAGCCTGCCATGAGAGCAATATTCTCTTGAGTTTCTTTTGAGATGGTAGGTCCTTGGGCAGGAGACTTGTTGGAAGAAGCAACACTGGGTTGCGGTTGAGACTGTGGAGATGGCTGTGGGAAGAATATGGAAGCAGGCGGCTGTGGCTGAGATGTAGGTGGAGTGAATTGGCCTTGAGTTGATCTGAACATGGAAAAACTTCTATTTGGCTGCTGCGGCTGCGAGTACACACCCTGAGAGGACTTGAACATGGAGAAGTTGTCTTGTGATATAAGTGCATTGTTTGATGATGCGGCGTATCCAGCAGTAGTATACGAATTTGCATGGTTGATTGCTCGCTGCTTATCATCCATATCACATGACTTAATGATAATGATCACCTCAGATAGGGTTAGTCTAGAAAGATCCTTTGTCTTCTTGATAACAGCAACGTTCATATCCCATCCTTGTGGTAGAGAGTTGAACAACTTGTTGTTGGTTTCAATAAGAGTTAAGTGTATGTTGGCTGATCTCATCTCAGTAACAAGTTTGACGAATCTTTGCAGCTGACTTCCCAAGGACTCACCCAGAACATGATTAAACATATTGAACTTTTGGCGCAGCAAGTCCTGACGACTGCGCTTCATGTCTTCATTTCCCTGATAGACCTCTATCAGTGCCTCCCATAGGGCCTTTGCTGATTGCAACTCGCGGAAACCTTGAGCAATCTCAGGTGACAGGGCCATTGTAAGAGTGGAAAGTGCCTTCTCATCTTCTTCTACCTTGTCATAGTTAGCATCAACATACATTTCGATAGGCTTGACAGCAATCTCTCCTTCAGCTGTCTCATATGTGATCGGTTGAGGATCTCTAACTATGCTCCTCCACATCTTAGCGTCTTTCATCTTGACATACTTTTCGAATATGAACTTCCATTCATAAAAGTCTTCATGCTTCAGCAAACGGGGCACACGTGTAGCGGTATCCATTATGGAGTCTAGCTCCTGGTGAAGTGCTGAGTTGATGGATGCGTTGATGAATTGATCCATGATGATAAAAAACCGAAAACAAACCCAAAGTCTTCAAACAGAGAACCCAAATACTTACCCGAGAACCAGATACTTGACTCGAGAACCAAATACTTAACCCGAGAACTGCTGAGTCAACCCGAGAACCGGAAAGCAAGAGAACTATCCCGAGAACCCTGAAACTTGACCGAAAACAAGCAAAACAAGCCTAGAACTCTGTAATTTGCCTGAGAACACAGAATACTTCACGAGAATGCTGAAATCCACCAGAACACCGAAAAACTTCCCGAAAACAAAAAAATCACCGAGAATTGTCGTAACTTTCTGGAGAACGTCGAATTGAACCCGAGAACAATAAATTTAGCCAGAGAACTTGAGAATGCCCCTGAAAACCTTGATTGTAGACCGTGAACTTTGAAATCTTCCCGAAAACTTCAAATTCAACCCTAGAACTAAGAATAGAGAAAGATATGGTAATTCTTGAATATTTAATTAAAAATCCTGAGTAAGATGGGATTCAAATTAAATGCAAGATATCCCAAAATCTATTCTGAATTTAGCCTTCCTCACCCGAAGAACACCCTTCTTTGAGATCCAGAAACCTTCAACACGAGAAACCTTCTTAGATCAAAAACAGAATCCTTGATATCACCAATGACCGAGCCTAGAATAGGTCTATAGGCTCTAATACCAATTGTAAGTCCCGTGACAGATCTTTCAATGTGATATCATTATACTTAATGGTTAGGTGGAAACTAACCACTACGTTGATTCTGTGAGAAACGATTAAGAACACACCAAACACAATGAAGAAGCTTCAAAACACACGTATATTATACGTCGGGTGCTTAAGCCCTTAACTTACACGATTGAATGATAATGGATGAACAACCTTGACCTAAACTAAATACATCGTATATATAGTTATACCAACCTAGCCCAAAACATACAAAAGCCCCCCGAGATCAACAGATCTCGGTTTACATAATACAGCCCAAACTAAGCCCAAAATACAAGCATAAACCACAAGTCATTGCCCAACAGTATGAATTCAGTAGGAATTGATACTTCGGTTTGAAGATTATTGACATTAACATCTTCAACTACTTCGGTTGACGAGGGCCTCGATGATCTCCTGATCTGTTTCACCACCATCATCAAACGCGGGTGTTGTCTCTGGAACAGCATCAGGAAGAATAGGATCTGGGACATCTTGAGGAGTTGAAATGATAGGAGATTATGATGTTCGTACATTGACTGAATCGTCTGATAACTGTTGTTGTTAGAACATGGTCACAGTATCATCAGATAGAGTCTCCTCAGGGAGTTTGAAACTCTCCCAAAGGCTTTCGTAATCAAACAGTCTCGAATCTCTAGGTCGTTGAGTAGGTGGAGTGTAGCGTTGACAGTCAACGGTATGTACTTGCAGAATCTTGTGGAGGCTAGGAATATATACACGTCGTAACGGACTAGCATACCCCGTGAAGAATCCCTCAATCGATTTAGGATCAAATTTGCTACTTGGTTCAAGAACTGTACATATAAAACCAAACGGTTCGAGCCAGTTTAGATTCGGTTTACGTTGTTTAAGCAGCTCAAAAAAAGTCTTGCCGAACTTTTTCACGGTAAGAACTCTGTTGAGTGTGTAATAAGCCGATGCCACTACTTCGCTCCAGAAATTCACAGGTAATTTCGAATCAGCAAGCATGGTATGGGTTGTTTCAATCAAAGTGCGATTCTTTCGTTCAGCGACCCCGTTCCGTTGTGGAGTATAAGGTGCGCTAAACTCATGAAGAATACCCCGGTCATTACAGTACTCCAGCAATTTATTGTTGAACTCAGTCCCGTTGTCACTTCTTATTAATCAAATTGGAAAACTGTACAGATTCTTGAGTTTCTTGAATAACACCATCGGGGAATCAAATGTCTCATCCTTAGGATCCAAAAACATTAGCTAGGAGAATCTTGAATAGTCATCGGTGACCTCGTGGCAATAGAGTTCACCCGTGATAGTCTTTACATTCACCGGGCCGAAAAGATCCATATGTAGACGCTCGAAAGGTAAGTTTTTGGAATTGATAAGTTTCTTCGGATGAGGTTTCTTTGTCTGCTTTCCCTTCTTGCAATATAAACACTCTTCGTTCAAATGGAAACTCCTTAGATTAACTCCTTCGACCAAATTATAATGAACTAAATGGTTCATCTTCCTCACATTAATGTGACCCATCCTTCGATGGCACAAGATAGACTCCCGTTCTGATGCTTTGGATATAAAACGTTGAGTAGTTGAAGCAGACATTGATGCGGTACACATGTTGAGAACATAGAGATTGTTATCGCGAGGTGCTCGTATCAAAATCTAATGGTCAGGAATTTTGAAACCAGGTTTCAAAGTCATGCACTCCTTGTCAGTGAATTAAGTAGAAAAACTCTTGTCACAGAATTATGATATGCTGAGAAGATTTTTCTCCAACTCTGAAATATAATTCACTTTGTCAAGCATGAATTTCCCGTTAGTCAACGTGCCTTCACCCACTATTTGTCCTCCTTGATTTCCAGCGAAGCCGGCATACCCTAGTAGAATAGATCTAACATTTTCGAGTAAGTGAAGGGTACCCGTCATGTGCCTTGAGGCCCCATTATCCATAATCCAACATGAGTCATGGGATCTTGGAAGCTCCTGCACAATCAACAGATGGTTTATTGAAATAAGGAAACCCAAGCCTTCTTGGTCTTGGGTTGCTTAAATTTCTTGTACAACATTTTCACATCGTTTACATCTGATTCACTTGAAAGTAAATCACAATTTGATAATTGTGAATCAGATACATATTTATCCTCTTCAAAACACGGTGGATTTTCTTTTGACACGGCTTTTGCCACCCAGTTCTGATTGACATTTTCTTTTTTGATGTAAAAAGTGGATGGTGTATGTAACATACCAAGTTTCACGAGGTATTTAAAAGAATCGAGTTTAAATGAATTATAGAAGATAAATGTAATTATCTAAAGTATGAGGGGAATAAGTATCATTAGATGAACAGTTAAACATGAAACCCTACCCCCTTCCTATAAATATAGCCACCATCTCATTTTATAAATAATAATCTCATCACCTCCAACCTCCTTCTTAACCAAATTCCCGTTTTTGAGAGAGCAACCCACAAAGACCTGATGATTCCCAGAGATCTAACCTTCGAATCGGTTTCAATTTTTCACTGAGTGTTCATAGAATAGAAATGAAGTTTTCCACCAGAGGGATCTTCGATCTGAGGTTGGGAAGCCCAGTTTTTTTCAGCAAATGCGTAACTGTGGAATATGAAGATTTCCCGCGACTTTTTGGGTTTTCCGGCGATGGTGGCGGCAGATTCCGGCTGTGGGAGTAGGCAGCACTGGTAGAGCTCGTCAACCCGGTCGTACGGCCGCTTGAATCACTCAATTCTGAGTTCGTTTGATATGGTTTTGGGATATTCGAGTGATTTCGAACATAAACCTCAAAGGTACATTTTTATTAAAAAGGCTTACTTTTTGAGTACGGATTTGCATGAAACTTGGCAAGATGATAGATCGGGTCACGATTAGTGATAAATTAATGAACTTGTTAGTAAATGGGTTAGTTGGTTCGGTTCGGGTAAAACGAGTAGCGTTCGGTTTGTTAAAAGGATGGGTAAACGAAGTCGGTTTTGCAAAAAATTTGAAGAGAAAGTAAATCGGGTTGAAGCATATAAGAAAGACATAAACTTGGTGTTTAACATGTCGTTTGGAATGAATCGGGGCGAACGGGAGCCGTTCGGACCGTGTAAAAATGAGTAGATAAGATTGTTAAGGCCACGACTCATTGGAATAGTAAAACGGGGCATAAAGAATGGTTAAAAGGCAAGATAAAGGAAAGAATGGTAAAACATAGAAAAAGGAGATTCTGTGCAAAAGAATCCCATCACACAAGCATGCGATGCGATTACTTTAGCTATGCGATGCGATCAGAATTCGTCCGTGTGATGCGAATTGTTGTCCATGCGATGTGATTCTTTTTGCTCCATGCGATGCGATTCGTTTTCCTATGCGATGCGATTATTTTTGCTCCATGTGATGCGATCGTTTTCCCATGCGACGTGATTCGTTTTGCATCCATGCAATGCAATTGCGATTCGTTTTGCATCCATGCGATGCGAATTGTTTTCTTATGCGATGCGATTGGTTTCACATATGCGATGCAATTGGTTTTGCATATGTGATGCGATTGGTCTGCATATGCGATGCGATTGGTTAGTATACACGATGCGACTGAGATAGTTGCACCATCGGCTAAGTTATCTTAGTTTCTAACTTAGGTAGTAAGACTCAGACAGAAAAGTAGTAATTAATACATATACCTGTTAAACAGTTAGCCATGCCCAGCAAAAGAAAGGTGTTACAATCAATTCCGAAAAAAAATATGACCCACGTGAGTTCTAGCCCCTTTTTTATATGTTATGTTTTCGGGGCTGTGTGAATACTACGATGTGTTAGATTTATACACTTACCTTAAATGGTAAGTGTATATTAGATATATGTTGTGTATGAATGTGAGTGATATGGAATGATTAATTAGTATGCACGTAGTTTGATATGTTAGTTATAATTGAAGGAAGTAAAAGAAATGTAACGACGGTATGGTTGTACGGTATGATAAAGGGCACCAGGCCCTAATAATAATCGAGGTATGTAGGATGTTGGATCCATATAATTTCCGAGGTATGTAGGGTGCCGGATCCTTATAATATCCGAGGTATATAGGGAGCCGGACCCTTATAATATCCGAGGTATGTAGGGAGTCTGACCCTTATAATATCCGAGGTATGTAGGGAGCCGGACCCTTATAATATCCGAGGTATATAGGGAGCCGGACCCTTATAATATCCGAGGTATGTAGGGAGTCTGACCCTTATAATATCCGAGGTATGTAGGGAGCCGGACCCATATAATATCCGAGGTATGTAGGGCGAAATGCTCTTTAAAATAAAGAAGTGATATGAAGGTAATGTAAGTATAGAAGTATAATAAGTAAGACAGTATGAATTATGAAAGAACATATGAATGAATGTATGTATGTATGAATTATAGATTAACAGGTAAGCATTTAATACGTATCTCCGGACGCGTATTAATAAGTAAGTGTATGTAATGCATGTTAATTAACTAGAACTCACTCAGTGTAGCTGACTTTTAGTGTACACGCAGGTGAGTAGGATGAGACGGGTTGCTTGATGGAGACGCGTGGCGAATAAAGGAAGACTGTCATTGAAGAAAAGAAGAGTTATGTGTTAATTATGTTGATGTTTAAGACCTATTTTATTTTATTTTAAACTGGTGGTTATGTATGTGAGAATGGTTGACTTTATATTCCGCTAAATGTTTTAATTAACTCTGATTTTTTGAATTATGTGATTGAGTAAATCCAAGCAGCATGAAAGTAGGGCACCCGGGGTCATGGGCCTTACAGTGTAGTCTTAACACTGTCAGTTTTCTCACACCCACTCTTTACAGTCTCTTCAAGTTTCAAAATCCTAACATGCTCCGATTTTTAAACAACCGATGGTTTTTCTACATACCCAAGTCCTGGTTTCTTGGAAACAAACTTCTGAGGCTGAGCATGATCATGCTTGAATCTATTGGGACACACATAAAATACATGCCCAACTTCATTGTATTTAAACATCGCCTTCGATCAACAAACTTAGTGATCTGAGGTGCTGTTTTAGCACTTTCACGCTCGTCTTTTAACTGATAAAATTCTTGGTTTGATTGGTTTCTAAAAACAGCCTCCTTCTCGGACTCAGAAGTTTTTCCATGAACAAACACAATATTTTTAACCATTGTCGGATTGTTAACTCGATGAGATTGCTTATGGTAAAAACTGGTTTTAGCAAATCTCTTCGAATCAACAACATTTTCTTTTTTCGACACATGAACTTTAACCGGTTCCTCGGTTAAAACAGACTCAGCAACCTTAATCCCGGCTAGACCATCACAACCCGAACTTTCATTCTCAACATTTTCAGAAGCAATGATATCTTCATCAACAGACATTGTGGTATCATGATATGGAATTTGACTTCCACATTCAACGCCTCTTTGAAACCTTTCTGTTTCTTAGGAACATAAGCGTTTCACATTGGTGGCGGAACTGCATGATAATCCACATTTCATTTTATGATCTCGGTCACATCATCCTCAGATTTTGAATTGTTTCTAGGCATGATTTGATCGAGAACATATGATGAGGCAGCATAACTAACAAGCTTCAAATTTAATCTCCCTGTCTCAATCTTGAGCGTTTGTAGCTCAAGTTTGAGAGCTGCATTCTCATCAATGAGAGCTGCATTCTCATCAATACGTTTGTTGATGGCTATTTGCTTATCTTCAACCGTGTGCTTAAGCATTAAGATAGTCTTTTCATCTTGTAGGATTTTCTCCCATAGCTGCTTTTCACATGTTTGAGTTAGAACATGCCTATTTTACATATTTAAGATCCAACAAACATTATCATAATGTTTTTTCAATTCCCTAATTTCTAGATCTTTGAATGCACATTCATCACATGGTAACTCGCATTTTTCACACATATTAGAGTTTAGAGTTACCTGGTTGGCCATGAATGCATATTCTGTTGGTAAGCTTTCTTCATTCGAAATCTCAGAATCTTCGTCAGTTGTGTCTTAAACTATTCCTTCAACAAGTTCCTTATTCACTTCAATTGATTCCTTTACTTCATCAGAATCACTAGATTCCTTCATAAACTCTGATTCCTCTACAATAATTTGTTCCTCCACATCCTCTTTTCCAAAGTCAATCTTACCGTGTGGTACTTCCTCACCATTGAACCACCTTGCAAAACTTTCAATAATGTCAGGGGGAGATAAAGAAGTAAGGTAATAGGAAGGAACCGTATGAATCTTGTCATAAGTTCGTGGAAGTTCATCATCTGAAACAACTTGATCAACAACATCTTGATCATCCTTCTCACTTTGTTTGTACTCAGTAACAAACACCTCATTCAAATCACTTTCCAAACCTTTATACTCATTCTCAACCATCCCAACCTTGTTCTCATCAACCATGACTTTTTCCTCTACCTTTTCCACCTTTTCAACATGTTCACCACAATCAATTACTTCTGCCACGTTAGCCTGAAATACAGAGTTCTAGTAGAAACCTTCATCCTTTTGAGCACTAACAGCTTTTTGTTGTGACATGGATGCCTTAGTATGTTTCTTGCCTTTGGATGTTTCAGCCTCGCTCTATGTGGGACGATGATATATGGCCTGCTTGTATTAATCTCTACCAAAAGGATTTGCCCCGTTATCATCCACAATTTTGCTAGTACAATCCCTCTTGAAATTTCCTTTCTCCTTGCATCGAAAACACCTAACCTTTGATATGTAAAAGCCAAGCTTTGAAGTTGAACCATCCAACATATTTTTCATGGTAATCTCTTTGAATCGTTGGGCTCTTTGAATTACACTCGCCATACAACACCTGATGTCGATCATCTCCATTTCTTCTAGATCTATTTCGTCGTAATCCTCTTTATTCATGTGATAGTTGCCAATCCTCCAAGCAACCAAACATTCATATGACTTCAAGACCGATCCCAGAAATGCCATATGCACTTTGACGAATTCAGTAGATAAGCCAAAAGTATTCTTCAAGTTCACCGCAATGTTGCATTGGAAAACTTCAAGGTTAGATGATTGAGTGCTTGAATTAGATGTTTGAGATATAGGAAAAGTGCCAGAATAGCTACTACTGTATTGTGAAGTAGTAGGAACATTTGTCACGAAAGTCTGTATTGTCTGTTCAGCACAGAAAGCGGTTGGTATCTTAGGACTGGAAGATACTACTAATTGAGAACTCTTGTAGTACAGTCCTATGTCTTGAGATACAGCAGTAGATTTCATCTTCTGTTTCTTCCTTAACTTCAGTTCATGTGCTTCGAGTTTCACAATAAACCTTGCTAGATTGAGGCAAGTAAAAGCAATTGGGTTTGATTGTTGTATCATGATAAATGTGCCCATTCTTATGGTAATATATTAGCAAGTTTATCTACATACTCGTACACCGGCTTGTCTCTCCCGAGTCTTTTCATCTCATTAACAAGATGACAATAACGTTCAACCAGTTGAGCAAAAGATTCTCCCTTCACCAGTGTGAAAATATCAAACTCTTTCTTGAGTATAGCCATTTTGCTCTTCCTCATGTCGGGATTGCCTCTATCCTTATTAAACAAAGCCTGCCAGATCGAGTAACATGAACCATTATCCTGTAGAAGCTTGAAGATTTCATCCTTGATAGCTTGCTGAAACAAATTCAACATTTTCTTGTCTTTTAACAATGAAGCTTTTTGACGATCCTCGATTTGTGATAAACGATAGTTGCTTCCATTCTCGTTTTTAGGAATAATATGCTCCTTTACCACCGCAGTCCAAGTTTAATAGTTCAATGCTTAGACATATGTTTCGAACTTATCTGCCCACGATGGGTAATCTTCCATTCGGAGAAGCTTCAGGGGTTTATTAGAAGTCCCCATTTCATTCTCAAGGTTAATATTTTGAATTAGCGCAGAGGGTTGAGACACATACGCACTTAGGTTGTCCATGATAGTGAAACCAATGAAAGAACAAGACACAAATCAAACACCGGTTATGTTTTGGAATGAATCAACGGATAAGTCACAAAATGGTCAACGGATAAGTCTAGTGATTTGGTCAATGGATATGTTTGAATAGTCAACATCAACTCAGTCAACGGATATGTATCCAACGTATATGTTTTCAATGTGTAACATATACAGTGTATATGTTATGTGCCAAGAACATATCCGTGGAAATAACATATGCGCGCAAAAAATTCATGATAAAATTTTGACAATTTAATTAAGCAAATGACGATGAAATTGAATCAAATTTTGAAGGGTTTGACACGAACGCATAAGGAACACTTGGTGAAAAATTTAAGGAATTTGAACGGTCAGAATTGAAGATAGAAAGAAATAAGTAAAAAAATTGTGATATACAAGTGAATAGCGAGCCAAAAGGCTCTGATACCACTTGAAAGAACTTGTGAGGGTGATGTGACCACTCCTAAGGATCTGAAATGTTATCGCTTATATCTCTAGGTGTGGAAAACAACAAGATAGGAAGATCACGAGTAAAATTAAGTCCATCTTTCATTAATAAACTCAAAGGATTACAAGATATGACAATATTGACGACTTTCTATCTCTAGTTTCTCTCTCTAGTATCTGACTTGAATCACCAAAAGCTCTAGATTAACGCATAAGTTCACCTATTTATAGGTTTGAATTGAAAGCACACTTGGGGCATATAAGATATACGTCGCATATGTTATGCGCCACATAACATATGCGGACACCAGGTGTAACATCTCGAGAATACCCAATTTAAGATTGGGCTAAAAATGACAATTTTGAAACTTAGAGGGCTGAAAATGAAAATTTTGGTTTTCCAGAGCGCTACGCGAAGGGCAGACAAACAGGATCATCGCACTACGTGATGGCTCGACATCAAGTGGGCATCGCGGTACGCGATGACCCCATTAAGCCACCAGGGCCACGTGTTCAACCACATGTCAACACGTGGCAGCTTCTCATCGATTGCGGCGTCGCGCTACGCAATGGCCTAATGGAAGGCCCATCGCGCTACGCAACGGTGCCCAAAAGTTTGCCTATAAAACAGGACTATGGTTTTGAAGCTAAATCATACCACATTCAAGATCACTTTCACATAGTTAACATTGGAGAACGTGCCCGAGTGCCGTGAAGTTTCGAAGCTCTATTTCCTCGAGAAACATGCAAGATCTGGAGCACTAACATTCAGTTGATCAGGATAATCGAGTTTATAAGCGAAGTTCTGTCAATCTAACAATCACTCTACCTTAGTACTAGTATCCCAAGCATTCACTAATGTAGGATCGAAGTTTAAGTTATTTCAATCATGTTATAGATAGCTTAGACTTAGTCAAGACTATGGCCTTTAACCTTTGAATTATTTTCAAATGCATTCACAAACAGTTTTTAATAAACATTACTTCTATTAGGGTAATGCTATACAAAACTATATTTTGATGGGCATGTAGTTACTGGAAGGGGGATATCATTAGTAGACTCTTATTGCCTAAGGTAAGTAATTCGTACAAATCCCAATCAACCGCGGGACCCGTTGACTTACCTGGAGAAGTTTATAAAGTTGATAGACTCTATTAGGCCAAAGCATGCTATATCAAACGTCACACAAAAACAATCATGATTTCAAACATTTACAAACCTAATCAAGGTTAAAACCAAGAATTTAAGTCTGAAGTCTAAACAAGAAAACACCAACAAAGTGATCGTCCAAACCTATTTGTTTATAGGTTAACAATCATTCACATTGAAAGAATGTTTATCAATTAAATGCACCGATAGTATAGGTGAATACGTTAAACCTTTACAAACAGTCAAATATATTTATACTCTGTTAGATAGACAGGTTGTTTTTCTTATAGAGTCAGTCAAACATTTGCTTGAGATTACGTGATCTCTAAAACTTTATAATACAAATTAGAGAATAAAACAACTCAGACCAAATACGCATATGTCTGGATCCAAACATAACTGTTCAGCCTATACAGTCAAAGGCTACGTGGCCGCGGGCTAACAGTCATATAAAGTTCTCTGTCATGGGCTACATGTCTCGGAGAAATTGTGTGTGTGTAGGGCAGTGTTACATATACCAGAAATAGAAATGTTTCTGCTGAGCTTGTCAAGAAAACTACATTTGTATTATAATTGTTATTTAAATGCTTTTGGAGTCATAACTATTCACCGGCACGTAGCTGGCATATTTTATTCCCCAATGCAAGTAACTAAGTTTGGTAGTATATGCAAGGGTTAGAGTCATCTAGGAGATAGACGCTCGCAAATCATGATCGCTCAGTTTTTTAATATAATATTCCTTGTATTAGGAAAGCAATATTTTGTAGACACTAAACTTGGGTATTTAATCCCAAGTAAATTTTCCAATGTAAATTAATATTATATCAACCAATAAGTCTTCCGCAAAAATTAACCCATAAACTCTGATACATTTACAAAACATGTACCAACTGATAGTCACACGCCTAGGCCCTAAGTCAGGGTGTGACAGGTTGGTATCAGAGCCATCGGTTTTAGCGAATTAGGTATTATGATAATAGTACCTAAGCTTTAACCATAAGATTATTTTATTACTATTATATTCTGTAGGGATAAGATAGGATTGGTAAAATTCCTATTCCTAAAACTAATTAAATGCAGATGTCGTACATTAACTATCTTGGTCATAAGCATCGAATTGCTCGGAGATCTAACCCAACCCCTATTCCTGATCTACCAGATATGGCCAGTAGCAACAATAATAGTTACTATACTAACTTCTTTGGCCGGGAGCAGCCAATAGTTCCTAACTTTCCGTACGGAACTCAACCGGTATACTTGCCGGGCAGTCAACAAATTTGGATCGAAATATCTCAAGACACGGCAGAAAACATTCCTCAGTATCACCTATCAGAAATTCCTTAGTATTACCCGTCGGATGAGGTAGAGGTACAGAGCAGGTACATTCAAGAGATCAGCTCGGATTCATCCAGTTGGATGAATTGCCATTCAAATAAGAGCATATGGCATTTTGGAACTCCACCGCCGAATGCCCAAATAATTGCAAAACCTAGTCATCGTATCCCAGCACAACTTCAATTGCCAATGGATGATTCCTCTGAACCTGAAGAGGAAGATGAGAATGAAGGCGATAATCGTCAATTCCCACCGTATGTAAGCCTAATTCCAATAATCTCTGAACAAGCTAATGAGATAAGAGAAGAGGGTTGTTTGATAGAGGAATTCTATACCAATAATATACTTGACGAGGAAATGCATGCTTATGTAGCCAACCCACACTTATATCCACAGGAAAATGCATATGTTTTGCTAGTAGCATCAGCACCAACTGGATATCCAAACCCGCCTAACGCGGTGATGGATGAACTTAGAAGTGAACGGGTTGACAAAAATAAAATAGGAAAGAAAATTTTAAAAAAGTGTGATAAAATGAAAAACCTTGTCAAAAAGTGGGTTAAGGACTAGAACACGTTGTTGTATAAAGTTGTTGTTGTTGTATTTCCTTTCTCATGTATTATAAATCAAGGGAATTGGAAATGTTGTATTTCAGTTTTCTAAGATATTGTATTATTTGATTACAGCATGTCTAGAAAGGATAAAACTGATGAAAATGCAACTATCCAAAACAATAAAGAAAAGACAGTTGAAGACAATATAAGAGCGATACCTTCTGAGTATGTATGTGGTATTCGTGACTTGATAAAAGAAGTAGTTAATCCTCTTGCAGAAACTCATGAAAAACAACACAAGTAAGAGTGCTTCTCATACTAAACGACCTAGTCAAAGTCGAAATGAAACCGTCCAATCTAAATGAGATACAAGGAAAGAATCTGAGAAAGAAAAAGAGGAAAGTATTCATAGCTTGACTGCTGAAAACGAGCTACAAGATAAATCAAAGAAGTTAAAATTCAAGAGGGTTGTGATTTTAAAGTCGTCAAGGTATATGGTCCTAATGTAACAGACACCTCTGGTATCAACCACATTGTTTATAAAGAACAATACAAACTATTTTACAATATTTTACATCGATCTAACTTTGTTTACAACTAGGTGATACAAACTAAATCCAACCCGTTAAGCGACTTTACTTCTTACTACAACACTTGCATCAATTCACCCAGCATTGATCGCAAGTCAAACACGTAGCACATTGACTTTCTAGTCCACGTTTGGTATACCTGAAAAACGTGTTAAAACGGGTCACCTACAAATAGTTGGTGAGTTCACGAGTTTCAAGAAATCAGTTGTGCGTACCACAATCATCAATGAGAGCTGCATTCTCATCAATACGTTTGTTGATGGCTATTTGCTTAACTTCAACCGTGTGCTTAAGCATTAAGATGGTCTTTTCATCTTGTAGGATTTTCTCCCATAGCTTCTTTTCATATGTTTGTAGTTTAGAACATGCCTCTTTTACATATTTAAGATCCAACAAAACATTATCATAATGTTTTTTCATTTCTCTAATTTCTAGATCTTTGAATTTACATTCATCACATGGTAACTCGCATTTTTCACACATATTAGAGTTTAGAGTTACCTGGTTGGCCATGAATGCATGTTCTGTTGGTAAGCTTTCTTCATTCGAAATCTCAGAATCTTCGTCAGTTGTCTCTTAAACTATTCCTTCAACAAGTTCCTTATTCACTTCAATTGATTCCTTTACTTCATCACAATCACTAGATTCCTTCATAAACTCTGATTCCTCTACAATAATTGGTTCCTCCACATCTTCTTTTCCAAAGTCAATCTTACCGTGTGGTACTTCCTCACCATTGAACCACCTTGCAAAACTTTCAATAATGTTAGGGGGAGATAAAGAAGTAAGGTAATAGGAAGGAACCGTATGAATCTTGTCATAAGTTCGTGGAAGTTCATCATCTGAATCAACTTGATCAACAACATCTTGATCATCCTTCTCACTTTGTTTGTACTTAGTAACAAACACCTCATTCATATCACTTTCCAAACCTTTATCCTCTTCTCAACCATCCCAACCTTGTTCTCATCAACCATGACTTTTTCCTCTACCTTTTCCACCTTTTCAACATGTTCACCACAATCAATTACTTCTGCCACGTTAGCTTGAAATACGGAGTTCTAGTAGAAACCTTCATCCGTTTGAGCACTAACAGCTTTTTGTTGTGACATGGATGCCTTAGTATGTTTCTTGCCTTTGGAAGTTTCAGCCTTGCTCTATGTGGGACGATGATATATTGCCTGCTTGTTAGCCCGAAAATCATCCGTTTATACCAAACGATTTCTGAAAAATCCAACAAAATTTCTGATGGACCAATATATATTCCAAAACAACTTGGGAAAATTTCAAACTCTAACAATCTTGCCAAATATCCTTTTCTAGCCAAAAACGACAATGAAAATTCAAATAAAAAAAAACATACTTAGGCTTTTCCAAATGATCCCAAAGTTCATATATGATCATAATATACTAAATATGAGTTCCCCATAAAATTTCATAATTTTTCAAGCATTTTAACTAGATTTCCCTAATAAGCTCCCCAATTTGGTAATAAATTCGCTAAATATTCTCGGACGGTCGAAAATTTCCAAATTTGAACAGCGAATCAATGATATTGTCCCTGATGTCCCTAAAAAGTTTTATAACCAAACAATATCGTAAAACAAGCAATTTTGGATCGTTTTCACCCAACCAGCCCGTAATCGAGTGATTCGGTATTACCTTAGCGGTTTTGGATCGTTTTCTCCCATCTAATCAAGTTTTTGGTTTCTTGCAAGCTAGATGCAGTTCCTATATCACAAAACAAGCAATTTTCATCAACATGGCAGCCTCTCAACTTAGGGTTTCGGTTAGGGTATTAAACCGGACTTTTTGACCCGTAAGAACGCCATTTAAACCCTCTAATCTGTTTTATGGCTAAAAAAGAGTATGATTCTAACTCCTAACCATGTGTATGATCAAAATATGTTTTTGGACAATTTTTAGGGTTTTTGCATGGTTAGAAATGATTTTTTCAAATCAAAACATAATGATTTACCTTAGGTTTAAAGTGTGCGTGAAAGAGCCTAGAGTTTTCTCCAGATTTTTCAAGTTATGAAGAAAACACATATCTACTAACTTACTTAATTTTGAAGGAGATTGTAAAATGTGGGATTTCCACTTTGGCGGCCGGGAAGAATTGGGCTCCATTTTGGGCCCAATTTTGGCCCATTAACCTTGTTTTACTAGCCCAAACGTGAAAGCCTGAGTATAAGTTTATTTCGGCTTCGGTTTTTAACCAAAAAAATATATCGGGTATGACAAGTAGCCCAAAAACGAGTGTTTTGATGTAAAATTATAAAAACATAGTATATTTTTATAAAAGTTAAAAGTATTTTCACGGATTGATTAAAGCACTCCCACTAAGTGTTTTATAAATCTTTTTCGGCTTAACGAATGATACAATGGTTGTTTTGTAACTATCTTTCGTGTTTAAGTTCATAGCAGGTAGTTAAACGAGCATGTTTTCATTTAAATGGTTGGATATCATACTAAGGCCATAATATCAATATGTTGGCTTAGATTAAACGTATATCACTTATAGATGGCCCTCAAAGATATCTGGGTCATAACCAGCCCCGTTTGGTTATCCGTTCGTTCGTTACGCAATAAGCGGTTAAACGCTTATTCGATTTGTAAAATATTGAGGTGTATCCGGTTTTGTCACGAATGTCACATTCTCCCCCTGTTAAGAAATTTCGTCTCCAAAATTTGATATGCCAATTATATGCTTCTTAGGGACAAACAGGACTATCTATTTTCGTTTTCAAATATAGTTGGTTCCCCATTGTGGATTTTACCGAACTTTGATCAATGGAGTTTTGTTGAGTCGTAACTGTTTGATTTTTCCATCCATTATTTATACGGGTTTCAAGTTTAGTTATGAATAATTTTTCAAGTGGTACTATCTCAGCCTCGTCAGTAAGGCACTTGTTTGTTTCGGTATTTAAGAAGTTATCGGTAGGGCTAAATTCGTGAATGAAACTCGAGTTTTAAAAGTATTTTTAGTCGATATATCTTGGAATTCATTTTGTTTGACATAATTTCTTATAATTCCGTGAATGTTGATGTTAACTTATCGTTTTGTTTTCAACTCAAATAACACCTTTCAAAGGTCAACAATTTATTACGTACAATGGTATTGTTCTTTGGTCCGTCTTAGGCGGCTTCCAGTCTGTTTTTGAATGTTACGAGCTTTGTCTGTGGCTTCCGGAATCAAATCGGATTTTATGTTTTGGGTGTTGCCAACTTTTAATTTAATAAAGTATCGATTCATGTTCTTGCTCGTATCATATCAGTTATATTGCCGCTTATATAACATTATCACAACTATAAGTATACGAGGATTAGACTAGTGGAAAATGCTTGTCTTAAATTTCTCTAAGGTTTATATACATGCGCTAAAAAATTCTTCCGGTATCTGTATAGTTGGTCAAGATTGAACATTTGTTTGGGAATGACAGGTTATGCTTAAACCGATTCGTTTTCTTAAGGTTTCCAGAAAATAAGAGGTGAAATGACTATCTTAGTCTGAAGTAGTCGAACTAGATATACCATGCCGAGATGTGATTTTGTTGACAAAATGGTAGGCAAGCATTTCAGCTGTGTAGTTGTTATGGATCGGGAGGAAGTGTGAAACTTAAGTTAGTCGGTCAACTAGTCCAGAACTCCACTGTGTTCTCGGGAAGATTTATAAAAGGGTGTTACGAAGCTCATAGTAATCTGTTCCCACTTCCACCAGGTATTTCCAGTTGTTATAACATTACCAAGCGCTTTTGATATTCTGCCTTAATTCTAGCACGTGTAAGCCATTCTTACCCCCAATAATATTCCTCTAAATCTTTGTGCATCTTGTCGGCACCTGGATGAATAGAATCTTTGGACTTATGCGCTTCATCCATAATTAAGTCCCTTAAGTTGCTAATAGTGGGAATCCAAACTCGGTTTTTGAAGTATAATATTTCTTTGGTTCTTTCTTCAAAGTTTTGTTCGTTCCCGTGTAAGTCTTCATTTTTCAAGTGATCTTCTTTTAGGGCTTCGTTTTAGGGCAATACCAATTTTTCTTGTAAGGCTAGTTTGGACGATCATTTCAAGTGCTCGGATGGTATCGAATTTCACAATCGTAATCATTCAATAATTCCACCCATCTTCTCTGTCTCATGTTTAGTTCTTCTTGGTCGAAAATGTGCTGTTGGCTTTTGTATTCAGTTTATAATATGCATTTGGTGCCATGTAAGTAGTGCCTTGATGGTAGGGTAAAAGTTAGTTAGTTTTATATATTAATTAGTTAATTTTAGTTTAATAATCGAATGAACATTGGTACTTCAACCACTGTTATGTGTTTTCAGGACATTGGAAGCTTTGGAGCTTAATAAGGATATTTACAGTCAAAAGATTAAAACAATAATTCTGCTGAAAAGTGCATCTTCGCGTGGAACAACTTCGCAATACGCGAAGTTGCAGGAACAGGGCCCTACTATTTTGTGCTTCGCGATATGCGAAGAAGCAAGCGACATCTTCGCGATACGCGAAGATGCTTAAAGTCGGAAAAAATTAGGGTTTGGGTTATATAAACCACTTAACCTCCCCAATCGGATTATTACGACTTCCAGAGGCAGAAGAGGTGCTCTAGGATCATATGTTCATCAGGATAAATGCTTTAACGATTATGTCGACGTCCAGGTAGTCGTGTGTGTTTGTTCTAGGCTAAGTTTTTGTGTATTTTAACTTCTGACCAGATTCATATGCTTAATGTTTATTAGCTTGATTGAGTTATTGCCTTAGTCTGGGTTAATTCTTGATTGATTATTTAAACAATTTGTGTTTGGGATTATTAATTAATACATTATTTGTTTGGTTGTGTTCATCAACATTTAAGGTTTAAGCTCTTGTGTCATTGACTAGTTATCATCAAATACTGGCTCTTAATTGGTTTTAACAAACATAAGTTGGTAATTAGGTGAACCGAGTTCAATTGTATCATCAATTCGGTTAGTGTATTGTTTGACATCACAATCCAACTACTAGGTTTAGTAATTACTGCGTAATCAAGATAATTGAATCTGGGATTAAGTCGAATGTAACATTAACTGAACCTAGAATAAATACTTTTCATTTATATTATTTACAAATCGTTTTAAGTAATTGTTAGTTTTAATTAATCTCTTTCTAAAAACTGCTTGACATCGTCTGTCCGCCTTAGTTAATTAATTAATTTAGTCATATTAAACTTGCACTTTCCTTGAGTCCCTGTGGAGACGACCATACTTACCCGTACTCGTTATAGGTATTTAAGTCTTTAATTAATTATTTTTGAGTAGACCGCGACAACCTACGTCAAAATGGCGCCGTTGCCGGGGACTCAACGCGCTTAGTGCTAGTTTAGTTTAGTTTAAATTAGCATAATTTAGTTTAATTTATTTTCTTCGTTGATTTTACGCCGGGTGTGCTTGTTTGGTGTGTGCAGATAATATTTTAGGTTGATGCATACAAGATTTTCTCGAGACAAGGAGGTGTTGCAGTTTGATCCTGAGATTGAGAATGCCGCGAGAAGAAACCGAGCTAAACAAAAAATGGGTGAAACTTCGAGGCCGAAAAAAGAAGACATGAATCATTAGGAAGAAAACCCATACCTAATGCCACCGGCGTTTCAACCCGACAATATTAACCCATCACCACACCAAGAACAACCCATTCCATAAAACGTTCCACAAAACCCTCCATTCCATGACTTACCACCACTAAACCCTCCAAACCCACCACCACATCAACATGTTAACCAGAACCAAAACCGAAGAGCTCACAGAAGATATCAATTGAGAGATGATCGTTCCATAAGGTTATAGCCACCACATAATCGGGTCGAGTTCGGGTATAATCGGCGAAGGGTATTTGACGAGTTCGAGGAGTTTGAGGATGAAGAAGAGATGGAGGATGATCGAGGGGGTCAGTATTATAGAAGACCACAATAATAACCCCCTCCCGTTCAGCCATGGAGAAACCGTTAAGCCCAAAGAAGACAAGAGATTCCCGAGCCACAGTTTCTTGAGTACGAATTTGACGATGGAGTCCCGAGGGCATTTGTTCCACCGCCCGTTCGGGGGGTTCGAAGCCACTTAATTCCACAAGTGTCCAGGAACCCGCTTCCCATTGTGATCCGGGTCCGAGAAGGAAGAACGTTTTCATTATGGCAAAGTAACCTGACCGGGATGCCTACTTTTCATGGGAAAGCATCTGAAGAGCCATACCTACACTTGAGCGAGTTCAATGCAATTTGTGCCTGTAAGACCCCGAATCTCGGGAATCCTACAGTTGGTAATCACATCCATAATTTCACAAAAATTTAAAACCCAACAATTCTTTGTATTTAAAACCAGTTCAGAGTAAATAACAGCGGAAAAGTTTAAGTATTAAAACTCCCAAAACACAGGAACAGGTGTCCAAAATCAATTGTAAATAAAATATTTGTTTTATTTGAAATCCTTGACCAAATTTTCCTTCAACCTCCCGAGTAGCATCCAGCACGTCCAAGCGGTAGCATCCACTTCTTAACCTGAAAGTCAATCTAACATACACACAAAGTCAGCTTAAGCTGAGTGAGTTCAAGTTTTCATAAATAATATTTCATACTTTATCTCAAAATTATAGTTCTAAACAATAGAGAGGATAATAATAAAATAATTAATATAATTCACCAAATAATACATTCATCGTCGAACACACGTACATGGGCCTCTCCACCACGAGTCAAGACTCGAGTAATATATTTGACCTGGACGCGGTAAGACCTAAGCATGTGACACGAGCCTCTTTACCACGGGTCAAACCCGAGTAATATATTTGACTCGGTCACAGCTTACACATCCAAGCACGTGATACGGGCCTCTCCACCACAGGTACAACCCGGGTAATATATTTGACCCAATCACGGCTCAACATACAACGGGCCTCTTCACCACGGGATTTTAAAACCCGAGTAATATATTTGACCCGCCAAAATGATGATCACGCCACACTGGCCTCTCCACCACGGGATTTGAAAACCCGAGTAATATATTTGACCCGGCCGTAATCACCATGCACACACACATCAATAAGCCTACTCACATCATTCTTAGTCACAAAGAACTAAATGTCATCATACAACCGTAGGCCATAAGGTAACACATACTCATACATACATACATACATATATACATACATACATATGTATATATATATATATATATATATATATATATATCTATATATATATATATCATCCCACACGTGAACTAAGTAAATAGGTCTACTCATATTCAATTACTACCAAGTCTATTAACAACCTCGAGTCTAGACCATCAATAATGTATATAACCTTAAAGGATATAAGACCATAAACGAGTCTAAAATATCCTAAAGCATGTAAAATAGTTCAAATATAGCTTTCGAAATACACAATCACGAGGGAGACCATGTAATACCATTAAAACAGTTGTAACGAGTAAAATCGTATAAAATTGGATTTCGGTGTGTATGCTAACCCAAAACGTAAAAAGAGTAAAAAGGGAATCATGAACTCACCTGAGAAGAGCCGCATAAATACCAAAGGGTTGGAGAACCTCAAAGCCAACCCACAGTTTACAAGCATGTCGGATTGCCCACAAAGATTACTAACTAAACGTACCGACTCGTTTATCCTAAGAGACGTTCTAACATGATTTGATTGACCTTAAGCCTTGACATTACCAAATTCAATTACATCAGCCCCCGAGGCTATGTATTTACCAAAACCACCCTTAGTTAATCCCGGGAAGAAAGGGTTCCCAATTTACCCCCGAAAGTTGTTGACTTTAACGAATACGCGCTCTAACGGGTTGTTTATGCACTAAGATCTCGACTCAGTCCCGTGTGGACCAAATTTAGTAAAATTACAGCCAACAAGTCCACACGACGCTAACGAGTTGAATGGGTCGGTAATTAGCAAGCACGATGCACAAATTACTAATAAACGCGAATTTGCGCCGTACCGACCCGTTCAAGTAACCGACAACCAATTCACCCCAAATACTAAAAAAAATCAGTTTTTCACAGCCAACATATCATGCCGAGTCTACAATATTCGAATTGGTTGTCAATTCCCTCAAACAACGCGTTAAACACAACAACTCACAAGCTAGTCCACCGAATCCTAGTTTTCAAACTATTAACAATTGGCAGACCTAACCAATTCCAATGATCATGAAATTTTAGTATGTAGTAAGTTACATACCTAGGAAGTTTGTGGTGCAAAAACCTTAGCCGAAACAGCCCCGAAACTGCCCAATTGGACAGCCACCCGACAAGCCTAAAACAACCGAATTTCGACGAATAAACGCGCCATAAGGATGAATTAAGGTGAAAAGGAGTTGTATATATATAATACCGACCTGGAATTGAAGTTTGGATGGCCGGAACGAGCTGGTCTTGAACAAAAATTGAGAAGAGAGGGGGAGGGGGAGGCGCCGATCGGACCACTAGGGTGTTAGGGTTTTATTTTATTTTTTTTTGTATTATAATATAATAATAATACATCCTAGCCCTCCACTTTACTAATGATCGAATTTGTACGAAAAGTTAAGTGATAAATGTTTACGAGGGTGGCCAGGAGCTCTCGGAAGAATGCCGGGTCAAGTCCGAAGGTGCACATAACGCTACAAGGTTAAACCTTTTTATCAGAAATTTACGGACGTTACAGTGCCACTATCTAGAGTCAAGGGTTCACTGCTGATGAAGTCAAGCTAGTGGTTTTTCGGTTTTGTCTTAAAGATCTAGCGAAGCATTGGTTCTTATCTCTATCGTCAGCGAGCATTTACATGTGGCAAGATCTGGCTCAGTAGTTTTTGGACGAGTACTACACACCACAAAGAACATCTGAGGCCCAAACCTCCATCAGAAACTTTCAGCAAGGGTCGAGTGAGACATTTCATGAAGCTTTTACGAAATTCAAGAGGTTGTTGAGAACTTGTCCGCATCACAGGATTGCGTTGTGGGAGTTGATTAAGGCGTTTCATGACGGGTTATCGAGTGACGATGTGCGTGATCTTCTGTTGACCATAAATGGGTTGTTTTTGACTAATGATGAGAATGAAGATTGGCAACATTCGGAAAGACATGCAATGAACTCAAAGAGGCAAGCTCAGTCGAATCGCATGGTAAAAAGGGCGGCTGTGAAAGCCGTGGATAGTGGTGAGTTGGATGATCGTATGGCTAGGTTGGAGAGAAAGTTGGATTAATTGATGGGTGTGGGAGTGAAAGAGAAAGGCAATTCAGGAAAGGCGTATCCAGTTTGTGAGGGTTGTGGTGGAATAGGCCATGTAGTGGCTACTTGTGGGGTTGTGTTGGAAGACGAAGAAGAAGAGGAAGAAGAAGAGGAGGTGAACTTTGTGTAGGGTGAGAAGAGGTACAATAATAATATGAATTCAAACACCTATCACCCGGGCCTCCGAAACCACCCCAATTTCAGCTATGGAAACCACATACGCAGCAAAACCCGAATTTTCAAGGGAGTTCCCAAAAAGCAGGTTATCAGTTAAATCAGCGTCAATATGGGAACGAGAGGGGTAGCGGTCAAAGCGGGTATAATGAAAGAGAATCGGGGGGTAATAATAAGGTTTATCAGAAGAGCCATTTGCAGGGTCAGGAAAGTTAAGGGGAAGCACAAGGTCAAGGAAGAGTCGATTAAGGACGTGATGGATTTTCTAAAACAGATGAAGACTGATCAGGAGGCTCAAAATAAAAGTGTAAATCAAAGGTTATAGCTCCAAGAGAAAGCCAATGCTGTGAGGGATAAACAGGTGAGCCAGCTTGCTGAGGAAGTGGCGAGTTTGAAGAGAAATCCATCAAGTTGCCGAGTGATGCCTTGAAGAACTCGACCCATCAGAGTGGTAGCTCTTCGAATGTTAAGAATACCCATGCCAGCCAGGTAAGTACCCTTAGGAGCGGAAAGACATATAATAATGGGGTAACTCCACCACCTTTTGTTGAAGGTGTGGTGGAGGACTTGGGGGAAGATGGGAAAAGTGACGATGTGGTTGAAATTGAACCGAAAACTAAATCAAATCAAATAAATAAAAATAAAATTGAAACTAAAATTAAGGCGGGAACACCAACCGCCAAGGAGACGGGTTCAACGAGTAAAATCGTTCCGTTCCCTCGGGCATTGGTGATACCCCGAGACCTCATCGACACTTTGAAAGAGGGGCCCACAGTAGGAGGAAATGTGGGAAATATTTAAACAAGTAAAAATTAATTTACCTTTCATAGATGCAATTAAACAAGTCCCTGCATATGCTAAATATTTGAAAGACTTGTGTACTCAAAAGAGAACTCACAAGTTTCCCAAACAAGTTGACTTAACTGCAAATGTGAGTTCAGTTTTGACGGGTATCCTCCCACCCAAGCTACAAGATCCGGGAATGTCAATTATACCCATTCAAGTGGGCGATTTAAAAATGACTAGAGCGTTGTTAGATCTTGGGGATGGGGTGAGTATTCTCTCGGGAAGCTTGTATGACCATTTGGTCCACTTAGAAAAGCCGACACCACCGTGGTGTTGGCCGATTTGACACTCAAGCTTCCTAGGGGAATCGTGACCGATGTGATTGTGATAATAGAAGATTTCTATTACCCGGTTGACTTCCTGGTTCTAGACAACGTGACAGTTGACCCGAAACGTTAACCGAACGTGATTCTCGGTCGGCCCTTTTTGGCCACCGCGAATGCTTTGATTAATTGGTGAACCGGGGTAGTGGACATGGCATTTGGTAATAAGAATCTTAGGCTTAATGTGTTTTCAAACATGTCTAAACCTCTGGTGAGTGACGAATGCTTCACAGTTGAAGTCATTGACGGGTTGAACCCTCATGAAAGTGGGATGATGCCACGGAGGAGTGTTCTATTTGTTGCAGGAAAGCAGTTGAGCATGTTCTACAGTTACAAGAAGAAGATAGAGAGGTGGAGTTGTATGCGGCAAGTATTGGGAAACCTCCATGGTCTCAGCAAGTGGAGCGGTTGCCCGATACGATCGATTCAAAGTTGAAAACGTCATTGGAGAGTCCGCCGGCTGTTGAATTGAAGGAGCTCTCGAAACACCTGAAATACGTGTTTTTGGGAGAAGGAGAGACATTACCGGCGATCATCGCTGCAAATATGGAAAATGAGCAAGAGAAGGTGTTGGTGGAAGTATTGAGAGAGTATAAAGCGGCGATTGGTTGGACGATAGCAGATTTGAGAGGGATCAGCCCATCCATTGTCATGCATAAGAGCATCACCGATCCCGAGGCAAAACCCGCTCTTGATGTACAAAGTAGGTTGAACTCAAACATGCGGGAAGTAGTGAAGAAGGATTATATGTTTATCATTGATCATATGTTCATCAAGATAAGTGCTTTAATGATTATGTTGATGTCCAGCTAGTCGTTTGTGTACGTTCTAGGCTAAGGTTTTGTAATGCCCGTCAAACTTCCGGTTCAATGATTTAGCGTGTAAAATATGTATATCACTCGGGACTTAACCGACGTTTCTCGAGAACCTTTATGTAACCCCCGCTACGTTAAAACACTTAACCTTCCTTACAAGTCGCCAAATCTTGCAAATTCGAGGGACTTGGATGAAACATGTTTGGGATATATCATTAAACAAAAAAAAGATGGAACCCTAGCTGCTGTTTGCGATCGACAGGTTCCTGCCACCCCCTCCCTTCCTTGCTTTGACTTTTTGATCAATTCCAAGCTCCTAGAAGTAGTTCAAGGTATGTACTAGAATCCCCAACACTCTTTTTGTTCACCCCTAATCGTTTTGATGCTCAATTTTGCCGAAACTTTTCGTTGGACAGATTTTCGGCCAAGGTGTAATTGACCCACTTCCCGTCGATAGAAATTAGAGTTTCTAGTGTAGAAAGATCCCCAGGTATGGCATTTACATCATATTGAAATTTCGTGGTCATTGGAGGTGTTTAGGTCGGTCAATCGATTTTAGTTCGAAAACTAGGGTTTATTGGGTGTAGATTTGCAAATTGTTGAGTTTGATGCATTAATTGATCGGGTGACCAACTGAATCAGTTTGTACAGCCCTAGGGGGGTTTAAGGACTGTGGAAAATTATTTTTTTGATGCTCGGGGCTGTTGTGGTTAGTGCTTCGTCAATCGAGTCGGCGGTGCGCGAATTTTCGTTTAAATGTTAAAGTAAGAGTTGTAAAAAGGAACCGCAACCCTATCAACTCGGGTGACATAATCTTGATGAATGAAAAGATTTAAAATGAAATTTGGTCCATTTGGGGCTTATTCGTATAACAAATGGTTTTAAGGTTTATTACACGCGCATTCGACCCGATTTGATTACCCTTGGGCCTTGGGCCAAGTTGTTGGGCCTTGGGCCAAGTGTTGGGCCTTGGGCCAAGTTTTTGGGCCTTGGACCATAGTGTTGGGCTTGAACGGCCCATCAGGAAAGAGTGTTCTTATGGTCTAGTTTAGTAACGTGTTGTGTATAATTTACAGGCCCTTGCTTGTGATTGTGCACTTAGGGATTTTCCAAGCTCGTTGCTGGTGTTCGATTTATTTCAGGTGAGTTCATGATGCCCTTTTTACTCTTTTTACTTTTGGGCCAGCATGCACACCTAAGTGTTTTCTTACATGATGAAACGTTTTTAAACGGATTTATATAGGCTTGCTAGGATATGGTTGGCCTAGGTATATGAAATATATATTTATGTATATACATTATTGCTTGGCCTATATATGGCGATGTTGTAGTCATTTCGACTACTGATGTTGTGTATGCCTACTTTGTGTTTGCATGCACTGATGTTACGTGTTTGGGTTGTAAGTTTGCTCGACCCTGATGTTATACGTGGATGTTATATATATATATACTGTGATATATATAGAGATGTAATTAAAAGGATGTTTACATATACATTTTGTATATGTATGTATGAGGATGTTTAGTTTTCGGAAATGATGATTTGATGGATGTACTATTTTATTTTTAAACTTTTGGTTTAACTATCATAACTATCACTATTGATATTATTTACTTAAAACTTGAACTCACTCAGCTCAAGCTGACTTTGTGTGCATGTTAGTGTGAGTTTCAGGTTAGGAGGAGGATGCCTTATCGCTTGGACGTGCACGAAGATACTTGGATGGTGAAGGGCATACGGGAATTGAAGTTTTACTATTAAACATTTATTTTTTAAAAGTTTTTATTTAAAGATAATTATGTTGATTTTGGGCAAAATTCCCGGGTTTTGGGAACTTATTTTTTTACTCATGTTTTCCGCTGAATTATACTCAGAATTGCTTATTTTAATGAAATGAATCATTTTTAAGTTTAAATATTTTTACAAGTGTTTTGTACGATTACCAACTGTGGGGTTCCCGGGATTCGGGGCCTTACAAGTTGGTATTAGAGCCTTGGTTTGAGGGATCCGAGCATCCCCGAATGCTTGGACTCGAACTGTAAGCGCACGGCTATCACTGATGAGGTTTATCAGGTGCTCCATAGCGCCATTCCTGAGATCGTTGCTGAGGCCGTCAGGGCCATGGAGGAGTCACTGGTTGGTAAGGGTTCGGATAGGGGAAGGAAGGGTACGGAGGTACAGGTCGAAGAGGAAGAGGAAGTGTATGTTCCGAGTGGGGATGAAGATGAGGTGCGGACAGTTAGTGTATCGACCCGGGGTTGCTCGTATGGTGACTTTAAGAAGTGCGACCCCCCTTCTTTCAATGGTACTAAAGATGCATTGGCAGCACATCAGTGGGTGAGAGAGATGGAGGCTGTTATGAGGGTTAGTAAGTGCAAGGGGGATGATTTGATGACTTATGCTACTGCCTCGTTTTGTTCCGAGGCACTATGTTGGTGGTATAACTTGGCGCAAGCTATGGGTGATCGTTCGATTAGGAGGATGACGTGGTATGAGTTGAAGAAATTGGTTCTCGATCAGTTTTATCCTCCGCATGAATTGGTTATGATAGAGCAGGAATTCTTGACCTTGGAGGCTGGTACTATGTCGCATTGGGAGTATACCACGAAGTTTAACAAGATGGCTCGTTTATGTCTCTATTTGGTTACTCCCGAAACCAAGAGGATTAAGAAGTATGTGAAGGGGCTTCCGGTGGATATTCGTAGGGGTGTGTTGACTACCGACATGAACTCTTTTCACTTGGTGGTCACTCTAGCAGGTACGCTGTATTATCAGAGGGAGAAGTTACCGCCGCCAGAGAATAGGAAGGCACGGAACTCAATTTCGTACGGTAAGCGGCCTGGGGGAAGCAATTTTAATCCGTCTGAGAAAAGGGTAAAGACTGAGACTTCTGAGTTTAAAAGGGGTGCGGAGTTCGGTAATTGCAAGAAGTGCGGGAAGCCGCATAAGGGGGAATGTAGGATTGGGTCTGGCACTTGTTTTCGTTGTGATAAGGTAGGACACCCTCATTTCGAGTGTCCGACATTGACTTGTTTCCGCTGTAAGGGTTCGGGTCACTTGGCATCAAACTGTCCCTCCAGTAAGGCAGGGGGGGGGGGTTCGGGCAGGGGACTTCCTCGAGGGGGAAGATGGATGAGAAGCCGAAGGCCAGGCGAGAGCCTTCAACATCTCCAAGAAGGAAGCAAAGGAGGATGCGGATGTCGTTTCAGGTACTTTTTCCTTATTTAGCTTTCATTCCACCGTTATAATTTCGTGTTCCTTTGAAATCGTATGTGTTAAGAAGTAGTATAATATCGTCCCAGGTACTTTCCTACTTGATGAGTTACAGGCTTCAGTTTTATTTGATTCGGGCGCCTGTAGGAGTTTTGTGTCTACCGCTTTCTGCTCCTTGTTGAATAAATCACCCGAGCGCCTAATCGATGGGTTTGAGGTTGAGGTCGCCGTAGGAAAATCTGTGTCCGTGTCTAGGGCTATTCAAGGTTGTTCCATCGAGTTGTCTGGTTATAGATTTCTAGTGCGATTTTATTTGATTCCGCTCGGTTGTTTCGATGTGGTGCTCGGGATAGATTGGCTTGCAAATGTTGATGCTCAGATCATTTGTGGTCAGAAACTCGTTTGTCTAAAGGCCCCAGATGGGACTCGAATTACGGTCTTCGGTGATCGGAATGTTGCGACGCCACATATTATATCCATGCTTAAGACGGGAAACTTGATGCAGCGGGGGTGCAGGGCATATTTGGCGTATGCTATGAATGTGAATACCGAGGTGGCTACCGTCGGTGATGTTCCTATTGTTCGGGATTTCCCGGATGTATTTCCAGATGATTTGTCAGATGTGCCGTCGGATCGCGAGGTCGAGTTCCAGATAGACCTTTTACCGGGCGCCAAGCCCGTTGCCCGAGCTCCCTACCGCCTAGCGCCGAATGAAATGAAGGAACTTATGGCTCAGTTGGAAGACTTGCTCGATAAGGGCTTTATTCGACCGGGCATTGATGTGTTGTAAAACACACGTATTTTCCGCACGTTTTATCTACGTTTTACATTATATTTTATATGTTTTAACTCGTTTTAGATAGGTTTTAAGTAAGTTTAATAACCTTGTAGGTTTTGGGTGAAAGAAAGAAGAAAACTGGGACTTTTCGAGCATTCTACGAGCCTTTTACGCATACAAGTTCAAGACAAAGCTCAAGGCCCGACCCGTATGCATCATGGAGGCCCAAGACCATATTATATTATAACATAAAAAAAAAAACCCTAAGCTGCTACAGTTGCTGCGATCGGCCAGAAGGGAAAGGAAGAAAAAAAGGTTTTTCAAGCTAGGGTTTGGAGGGGTTGGCTGCTAGGGAAGGACGAGGAAGGCAAGGAAAAGTCTCGGGATCGTTCACCATCGGTTTTGGCAGCAAAGAACAGCCCCAATTCATCTATATATCCTTTCATTCATTACTTTGTTCATCAAACTTTGTTTTCTTGATCAATTGTTAATTAGTTTTGCAATTGTGTTAGAGATTGAAGTGTTTATGATTGTTATTGATCGTTTAATGATTATTATGATGATTGGTATGGGTTTAATGATGTTCTTAATTAGTATTAATGGCTGTCCAATTAATATGCTAGGCTAATCTTGTTAGTTCTACCTAGGAATGATGATTGCTGTTAGGTTTTGATAGGTTTTATGGATTGTTTGATTGATTGACTTGAATTGCTATTGTAAAGTTTGATTTAGACATGAAATAGGTTGTGTTTAAGGGCTGGAAATTTTGGTGATTCATTGCATAAACCCCGTGTGTTGATTGGTTAGCTTTGTATTGATTGATCGGTGCATTGTTTGATTCTAGACTTTATGTTTAGGGTTAGTTTGCAGTAGGAACAACCGTAGGGTTTTGTTGCGTGATTATTTGGATTAAGTACAGCGGTTAAACACCTTTTTTGAGACCGAGAGGTGATAGGAAGTTAGGGTTGTCTCATTGCCTTTGCATGCTAGAATAAGAATTGCGCGAGAGCGAGTTCGTTTTTTGTCAGGTTTAGGAGTTTTGAGTGACTAGTTGATCTATTTTGGTTTAAGTTGAATTGTTCCTCTATCCTTGGTTGTGTATTATTCATTACCATTAGGGTCGAGTGTTGGTGAGACCGAGAGGTGATCCTTCATTAGAACACGTTAGCAATTATTTCCCGGTTTGGTCGTTTTAGCCGATTTTGAGTAGTTTAAGCTTATTGAGTGAGACCGAGAGGTAATCCAGTGAGCCCGAGCGATCCTTAGTCAGGTCATCTTTAGGGACCAGTGTCTATATATCATTCAATCCATTAGCTTGTTAGGCCTACAATTTGATTCAGACCTAGGTAGACGTTTTTCTCCATCTTTAGTTAACACAGTTAGTTTTCCGTTAAGTTTTCTATTTTTGGTAAGTTTTGTTAGTTAGTCCAGTTAGTTCAGTTAAGCAAAAAATAAAAAATCAATATAATTGTTATTCTAAGGTAGGTCTTGTCTAGGGTTAGTGATCTTTAGAGTTCTTACGTGTCCACTTATTCGATACTCGGACTTCCTAGGTCTATACTACTTACGATCGGTACACTTGCCGGTTGTGTGTGGTTTTTGGATTTTCGTTTTAATATTAAAGCTTAGTTGTGAGGGTCATTATTATAGGGTTATTAGACACACATCAGGCATCTCGCTTTGGGGTACCCCGGTCTTGTTCGTTAAGAAGAAGGACGGTAGCATGCGAATGTGCATTAACTACCGTGAGTTGAATAAGCTCACTATTAAAAATCGGTACCCGCTCCCGAGGATCGACGACTTATTTGATCAACTCCAAGGGGCCAATTGGTTCTCGAAGATCAACCTTAGGTCCGGGTATCATCAGCTGAAGATTCGGGAGGAAGATATTCCTAAGACTGCCTTCCGCACTCGTTATGGACATTACGAATTTCTGGTGATGTCTTTCGGTTTGACCAATGCACCGGCTGCGTTCATGGATCTTATGAACCGGGTGTGTAGACCGATGCTCGATTGTTCGGTTATTGTGTTCATCGACGACATTCTTGTGTACTCTAAAAGTGAATCCGATCACGCCGGTCATCTCAGGGAAGTGTTGGAGGCTTTGCGGCAGAACAAATTGTAGGCGAAATTTTCTAGGTGTTCCTTCTGGTTACGTGAGGTTCAATTCTTGGGCCATGTTATTAACCCGAGTGGTATTCTGGTTGACCCTGCAAAGGTGGAAGCCGTGAATGAATGGGAGTCTCCTAAGTCTCCAACTGAAATCCGTAGTTATCTGGGTTTGGTGGGGTATTAACGCCGCTTTATTCCCGATTTTTCAAAAATTTCTTCTTCTCTGACCAAGCTGACTAAGAAGAGTGTTAAGTTCGTTTGGGGTGCGGAACAGGAGGAGGCTTTTCTCGAGTTGAAGAACAGATTGAGGCATGCCCCGATCTTAGCTTTACCTGATGGCACCGATGATTTGGTGGTGTATTCTGATGCCTCTTATCAGGGGCTTGGGTGTGTTTTGATGCAGCGAGGGCGAGTCATCGCTTATGCCTCACAGCAGTTGAAGCCTCATGAGGCGAATTATCTTACCCATGATTTGGAGCTGGCGGCGGTGGTGTTTGCGCTTAAGTTGTGGAGACATTATTTGTTCGGTGTTCCTTGCGTTATTTATACCGACCATAAGAGTTTAAAATACTTCTTTGAACAAAAGGAACTGAATATGCGCCAACGTCGATGGTTGGAGTTGATTAAGGACTATGATTTGGATATTATGTACCACCCCGGTAAGGCTAACGTGGTGGCCGACTCGTTGAGCCGGAAGGAGAAACCGAAGCCGATTCGTGTGAAATCCTACCAGCTTATTCTCAAACCCGACATTTTGAAACAAATAGCCAACATCCAGAATGAAGCGTTGCAGGTGGAATGGATTATGTCAGAACGTGTTTGGGGTCAGGAGAAATTGTTGGAAGACGTCGGTGACGGGGTGAAATATAAGGATGGTCGTTTATGGGTACCGAGGTATGGGGGATTCAGAGATAAAATTTTGGATGAGGCGCACAAGTCGCGCTATTTCATTCATCGGGGCGCAACCAAGATGTACCAAGACTTGAAGAAAAATTATTGGTGGCCTGCGATGAAGTTTGAGGTGGCTCAGTACGTGAGTAAGTGTTTGACGTGTCTATAGGTTAAGGCCGAGCATTAGAAGCCATTTGGGAAACTTCAGTCGTTGGAAATACTTGAGTGGAAATAGGAGCATCTTACTATGGATTTCGTGACTAAACTGCCTCGTACTCCTAGGGGAAATTATGACACCATTTGGGTAATCGTGGATAGACTGACCAAGAGCGCTCATTTCTTGCTGATTCGAGAGACTTTTAATTCTGAGCAGCTGGCCGATGTGTTTATTTGTGAGATCGTCAATAGGCACGGGGTGCCTAGAGGTTTCACGAGGAGATGGGCACCAAACTCCTCATCAGTACTGCTTACCACCCGTAGACGGATGGTCAGTCCGAAAGGACCATTCAGACTCTCGAGGATATGTTGCGGGATTGTGTTATCGACTTTGGTGGTAGTTGGGACCGTCACTTACCGTTGGTAGAGTTCTCATATAATAACAGTTATCACGCCACGATTGGGATGCCACCGTTTGAAATGTTGTATGGTAGGAGGTGTAGGACTAGTCTGTTGGGGTTCCATTGGTCAAAAGCAGTTGGGTAGTTTAGAGGTGGCCGAGGCTACGACTGAGAAGCTCGACAAGATTAAAGCATTTATGAAGGCCACGCAGGATCGTCAGAAGTCTTATGCAGATAAAAGGCGAACGCCTATTGTGTTTGAGGCTGGGGATCGGGTTATGTTAAAAGTTTCTCCCTGGAAGGGCATTATTCGTTTTCGTAAGAGGGGGAAGCTCAGTCCGAGGTTTATCGGCCCGTTCCTTATATTAGCCCGAGTCGGTGAGGTAGCATATAGGATGGATTTTCCCGCGGAGCTCGCGGGGATTCATCCTACTTTCCATGTGTCCCACTTGAGGAAGTGTTTAGCGGATGAGGAGGAGCCTATTGCTATACTTGACCGTCAGGAAAGACGGTTGCGGAACAAGGTGGTTAAGCAAGTGAAGGTGCAGTGGAGGCACCGTAGGGGTTCCAAAGCTACTTGGGAATCCGAATATGAGATGATGAGGCTGTATCCGCAGTTGTTTCTGTCGCCTCGGGATTCAGGGACGAATCCTATTGTAAGGGGGTGGACTTGTAACGCCCATCAAACTTCCGGTTTAATGATTTAGCGCGTGTAAAATATGTATAACTCTCGGGACTTAACCAACGTTTCTCAAGAACCTTTATGTAACCCCCGCTACTTTAAACACTTAACCTTCCTTACAAGTCGCCAAATCTTGCCAATTCGAGGGACTTGGATGAAACAAAAAAAAAGATGGAACCCTAGCTGCTGTTTGCGATCGGCAGGTTCCAGCCACCCTCTCCCTTCCTTGCTTCGACTTTTTGATCGATTCCAAGCTCCTAGAAGTAGTTCAAGGTATGTACTACAATCCCCAACATTCTTTTTGTACACCCCTAATCGTTTTGATGCTCAATTTTGCCGAAACTTTTCGTTGGACAGATTTTCGGGCAAGGTGTAATTGACCCACTTCCCGTGGATAAAAATTAAAGTTTCCGGTGTAGAAAGATCCCCAGGTATGGCATTTACATCATATTGAAATTTCGTGGTCATTGGAGGTGTTTAGGTCGGTCAATCGATTTTAGTTCGAAAACTAGGATTTATCGGGTGTAGATTTGCAAATTGTTGAGATTGATGCGTTAATTGATCGGGTGACCGACCGAATCAGTTTGTACAACCCTAGGGGTGTTTAAGGGCTGTGGAAAAATTATTTTTTTGATGCTCGGGGCTGTTGTGGTTAGTGCTTCGTCAATCGAGTCGGCGGTGCGCGAATTTTCGTTTAAATGTTAAAGTAAGAGTTGTAAAAAGGAACCTTTAACCCTATCAACTCGGGTGACATAATCTTGATGAATGAAAAGATTTAAAATGAAATTTGGTCCATTTGGGGCTAATTCGTTTAACAAATGGTTTTAAGGTTTATTACATGCGCACTTGACCCGATTTGATTACCCTTGGGCCTTGGGCCAAGTGTTGGGCCTTGTGCCAAGTTGTTGGGCCTTGGACCATAGTGTTGGGCTTGAACGGCCCATCAGGCAAGAGTGTTCTTATGGTCTAGTTTAGTAGCGTGTTGTGTATAATTTACAGGCCCTTGCTTGTGATTGTGCACTTAGGGATTTTCCTAGCTCGTTGCCGGTGTTCGATTTATTTCAGGTGAGTTCATGATGCCCTTTTTACACTTTTTACTTTTGGGCTAGCATGCACACCTAAGTGTTTTTAAACGGATTTATATAGGCTTGCTAGCATATGGTTGGCCTTGGGATGTGAAATATATATATTTATGTATATACATTATTGCTTGGCCTATATCTGGCGATGTTGTAGTCATTTCGACTACTGATGTTGTGTATGCCTACTTTGTGTTTGCATGTACTGATGTTACGTGTTTGGGTTGTCCGTTTGCTTGACTCTGATGTTATACGTGGATGTTATATATATATATATTGTGATATATATAGAGATGTAATTAAAAGGATGTTTACATATACATTTTGTATATGTATGTATGAGGATGTTTAGTTTTCTGAAATGATGATTTGATGGATGTACTCTTTTATTTTTAAACTTTTGGTTTAACTATCATAACTATCACTATTGATATTATTTACTTAAAGCTTGAACTCACTCAGCTCAAGCTGACTTTGTGTGCATGTTAGTGTGAGTTTCAGGTTAGGAGGAGGATGCCTTATCGCTTGGACGTGCACGAAGATACTTGGACGGTGAAGGGCATACGGGAATTGAAGTTTTACTATTAAACATTTATTTTTTAAAAGTTTTTATTTAAAGATAATTATGTTGATTTTGGGCAAAATTCCCAGGTTTTGGGAACTTATTTTATTACTCATGTTTTCCGCTGAATTATACTCTGAATTGCTTATTTTAATGAATCGAATCATTTTTAAGTTTAAATATTTTTACAAGTGTTTTGTACGATTACCAACTGTGGGGTTCCCGGGGTTCGGGCCTTACAGGTTTTGTGTGAAATAGTGTTATCATCAGATTCTTATGCTTAATGATTATAGCTTGATTGATTTTATATGAATTTGTCTTTCTTAATTAGTTATTTGGTTGATTAACGTTTGTGTTTGCGATTATTGATTCGTGTAACGTTTGTTTGGTTGTTAATCAATATTTAGGGTTTAAGCTCTTGTGTCATTGAACTAAAATCATCAAACCTTTTCATTGAGTTAGATGTCCTAGACATAGATTTGACAATTGTGGAGTCCGGGTTCATTTGTATCAACAATTCGGTTAGGGTATCGTTTGTCATCATAAATCAAACCATAGGACTAGCAATTATTATAAAACCAAAGACTAGAGAATTTGTGATTGACGTATGGAACACATAACCCGAACCTCGAATGAATACTTTTAATTAATATTGTTTACAAATCTTTTTAAGTAATCGTTATTTTTAATTAATCTTTTCTAAAAACTGTTTGACATCGTCTGTTTGCATTAGTTTATTAATTAAATTAGTAATAATAAATTAGCACTTTCCTTGAGTTCATGTGGAGACGACCTTAGTTACCCGTACTTATTATAGGTATTTAAGTCTATAAATAATTGTTTTTGAGTAGACCGCGACAGCCTACGTCAAAATGGCGCCGTTGTCGGGGAACTAAACGCGCTTAGTGCTAGTTTAGTCTAGTTTAGTTTAGTTTAAATTAGCATACTTTAGTTTATTATTAGTTTATTTTCTTTTCTTCGCTGATTTTACGCGGGGTGTGCATACGAGATTTTCTCGAGACAAGGAGGTGTTGCAGTTTGATCCCGAGATTGAGAAAGCCGCGAGGAGAAACCGAGCAAAACAGAAAAGGGGTGAGACTTCGAGGCCAAAAGAAGAAGACATGAATCATCAGGAAGAAAACCATACCCAATACCACCGACGTTTCAACCCGACAATCTTAATCCCCCGCACAATCAAGAACATCCCATTCCACATAACATTCCACATAACCTTCCACAAAACCCACCACTCAAAGACTTACCACCAAACCCACCACTTCACCAACACATTCATTGAAACCAAAACCGCAGAGCTCAGAGACAGTACAACATGAGAGATGATCGTTCTATACGGTCTGAACCGCCAAACAATCGGGTCGAGTACGAGTATGATCGGCGAAGGGGATTTGACGAATTTGAGGAGTTTGAAAAAGAAGAAGAGATGGAGGATGATCGGGGGGGGGTCAATATTATATAAGACCATAACAACAACCCCTTCCCGTTCAACAACCGAGAAACCGCCAAGCCGTAGTTTCCCGAGTACGAATTTGATGATGGGGTCCCAAGGGCATTGGTTCCACCGCCCGTTCAGGGGGTTCAAAGCCACTTCATTCCACAAGTGGCCACGAAACTTCCCATTTTAATCCCGGTCTGAGAAGGAAGAACGTTTTTAGTAACGCAAAGTAACCTGACTAGGATGCCTACTTTTCATGGGAAAGGATCTGAAGAGCCATATCTACACTTGAGCGAGTTTAATGCAATTTGTGCCACTATCTCGAGTCAAGGGTTCACGGCTGATGAAGTCAAGCTAGTGGTTTTTCAGTTCAGTCTTAAAGATCTAGCGAAGCAGTGGTTCTTATCTCTACCTTTGGCGAGCATTTACATGTGGCAAGATCTGGCTCAGCAGTTTTTGGACGAGTAGTACACACCACAAAGAACATCTGAGGCCCGAACCTCCATCAGAAACTTTCAGCAAGGGTCAGGTGAGACTTTTCACGAAGCTTTTACGTGATTTAAGAGGTTGTTAAGAACTTGTCCGCATCACGGGATTGCGTTGTGGGAGTTTATTAAGGCGTTTCATGACGGGTTATCGAGTGATGATGTGCGTGATCTTCAGTCGACCACAAATGGGTCATTTTTGACTAATGATGAGAATGAAGATTGGTAACATTAAGAAAGACATGCAATGAACTCAAAAAGGCAAGCTCAGTCAAATTGCATGGTAAAAAGGGCGGTTGTGAAAGCCGTGGATAGGGGTGAGTCGGATGATCATATGGCTAGGTTGGAGAGAAAGTTTGATCAATTGATGGGTGTGGGAGTGAAAGAGAAAAGCAAGTCAGGAAAGACGTATCCTGTTTGTGAAGGTTGTGGTGGAATAGACCATATAGTGGCTACTTGTGGGGTCATGTTGGAAGACGAAGAAGAAGAGGAAGAAGAGGAGGTGAACTTTGTATAGGGTGAGAAGAGGTATAATAATAATATTAATTCAAACACCTATCACCCGGGCCTCCGAAACCACCCCAACTTCAGATATGGAAACCCGAACACGCAACAAAACCCAAACTTTCAAGGTAATTCCCAAAAAGCAAATTATCAGTCAAATCAGCGACAATATGGGAACGAGAGGGGTAGCTGTCAAGGAGGGTATAATCAAAAGGAGTTGGGGGGGGGGGGGTATAACAAGAGTTATCAGAAAAGTTATCAGCAGGGTCAGCAAAGTCAGGGGGCGACTCAACGCCAAAGTTCTTCGCAAGATTCGGAAACTCTGACACTTTTGAAAGATTTGAGCCGAAGAATGGAGATTCAAGAAAAAGTGAATGCCGCAAGAGATAAGCAAATGAGTCAATTGGCCGAAGAAATGGCCACCTTGAAGAAGGACCCAAAAAAGCTACCGAGTGACACATTGAAAAATCCGAGCCATCAGAGTAGCAGTTCATCAAATGGTAAAAACTTACACATTAGTGCAATCACCATTGAAGATCATGGGGTGAACGACACAATTGAAGAATTTGAAACAGGGGCACCACTTATTCCCATTCAGATTGGAGAGTTTAAGACCACCAAGGCGCTAGTTGATTATGGTGCGAGTGTAAGTGTTCTACCGGGGAGTGTTTATGACCAGTTTGACTTTGGACCTTTACAAGAAGTTGACACCACATTGGTGTTTGCTGATTTCACTCGAAGACGGCCCTAAGGGAAGTTGGTTGGAGTTGTAATAAAGGTTGGTGAGTTTTATTATCCTGAAGATTTTCTTGTTTTGGATTATGAACCGGTAGAGAATGAAGAAGAGTCGAGAGTGATATTGGGGAGACTGTTTTTGGCAACATCTAATGCTCAAATCAATTGCCGAGACGGAACCGTGTGCATGACTTTGGTAACCGTAAGTTAGTTTTGCATATCTTTTCAAATTCATTTGATTATTCTTGTGAAAGTAAATCTTCTAGGTCAGGTGCTACTAACTTGTGTCTTCCTCATATAAGTGAGGATGACACCAAAGGAGAAAGTTTTGTGTTTGATAGGTCGAAGCGGGAGAGAGAAAAAGAGGAGCTAAATGTGGTAGAGATACATGTTGGAGAGGTGGCAAAGTCAGGTGATGATTTCAAACATGCAAGAAAAAAGGTGGTTCATGATGACACAGGTAAGACAAGTAAGGAGAAATCACCAAAGAAGGAGAAGGTGAGGAAGCCACCGGGGTTTGAAAATGAACAAAGAAGATTGACATGTTTCGGGCCAAGATGGAGTGTCGTGGACAGTGCACCACTATGTTGGAGGAGTAAGAAGAACGAGGTGGAGGAAGGTAAACACTCCATTAGACCACCATAAACGAAGAAATCAAGTAACGGTCTGGCTGAAGACCTTAACAAAAAAACTTAGCGCTAACCGGGAGGCAACCCGGCCTTGTATTGAGGTATATGTATATTTTGTTGTATTTGAACTTTGTGGGTGTCGTTCACTATAAACCCTCACGAGACCATACTCGTCCACCCGGGCTACCGGGGGGTTTAAAGGGCTTGTTGCATACGCTAAATGAAACCGTGATTCCTACGAAAGTGAGTTAGGTCTTTTAACATTTTTGCTTGTTTAACAAATTTGGTTATGAATTTATTAAATATTGGTTGCTAATTTAAAATTAATGGTTTTGCAAACGGTTTAAAAGACCAATATTTTTAACATTTGTGAGAAGCTTGCTTCTACATGTATGAGACTTTGCAGATTTTGTTTTGAGAGTTGAGGAGTAAGTTCACCGAGAGATCAGCAAGGGCACGAGAGTTGCACATGAGAGTTTTATTTTCTATCAGGTGATTTCGTTTTCATAACCTTCTTTGTTTTATTAGTTTTTGTGTTAAAAGTGTAATTGTATTTTTATATACTTAGTAATAACCATCACATTAAGCCCGGTTTAAAAATTGTCAAAGTAAATTTTAACCCCGTTCCTATTTTATGTCTTAAATTTTTAAACATTGAGGACAATGTTTGCCTCAAGTGTGGGGATTGGGGAGAAATTGAAAATTTAAAAGTTTTCATGTTCCTTGAACTAAATTTTTTTTTGCAAAATAGTGTAAAATGATAGAAAAATCGGGGCTTATTTTTCAAAATTATTATATAATATGAGACAAATAAAACGGGAACACACTTAATTTGGGACGTGTTGGTAGGCTCAGCCTTGAGAATGAAAGTATAATTTGGTTGTAGACTTAATTGAACTTTAAATGCTTGATTTTTAGTGGGAAACGCCTTCAGGGTTATGTTTGTTTAGCTAAGCCTGTGTAAGGACTGGAATGAAAGATTAGGCCATACTCAAGCCTTTCTATTAGATTTGATCACCAAAAATATATTTTAATATGAATAGTCTATAGTACAATGGTTGGATCGGCTTAACATTAGAGTATGCTAAATGGCTTGTGATATAAACATAAATGAAAATACTGCTAGCTAAGTGGCTAACACTTCATAGGCGTATGGTTTTATGGCCTTAAATCATGTATTGATGGGATGCCCCGGGGAATGGAGACCATGGTTCGGTATGCGGTTTATCATTTGGTATACGTAAATCCTAAGTGGATTTATTCATATTGAAATATCTTAAAAAGAGCAAACCCGCAGTTTATCTGCAAATTCATAAGTCAATAAACATGATCACAAAAAGTGCTTTAATAGTACACATTCACTACTAACTTGATCATCCATGCTGTAAGTCATATGGGGTCCCCGTGCTCGCGTCTCATTACCATTAAGAAACAGACCACACGGGACACGTCATATGTAAGCCCTACAGATGAATTCGTGCCTACTCACGTATGGTGATGGACTTCGGGGTATTACTTGATAACGGGGGTATGTCATGTAGTGGGGGCTATTTGCTAGTTGGTTACCTAATTATACCTTAATCGTATCTAATTGCCATTTTGGTAGACTTTAATGCTTAAGTTTAGGTTTTGGTTACGATAAAATATCCAAGATTGTCTTAGCTATTACATATGGGCTTAAAAATTGTACACATGTGCAAAATTTTGATCGTCTAATTTTAAGGTTTAAGTCAAGTTGGGGTGGTCTTGTTCGGTAAAACTATAATAAAGCATGGTAAGGCGGCTTCAGGGCTTTGAAGTGTGGGTTCCAGTTTAATCATATGAACAAATGAAATTGTCGCACCTTATTTTTACCGGTAAGTATTAAGGCATGGGTTTAAGTGAACAACAATATTGGCAATCATGGTTTTTGTGTTCTTTGTGCTAAACTAAGATAATCTATGAAGTATTTTGAAAATGATCTGTGATTCTGATTCCATTGCAAAGTCTTTTTCGGGACGAAAAAGGATAAGTGTCGGGATGTGATGGTTGGGTAAAAGTTAGTTACTATTATCTATTAATTAGTTATATTTAGGTAAATAAATAAATGAACATTGGTACTTCAAGCATTGCTATGTGTTTTCAGGACATTGGAAGTTAAGGAGCTTAAACGAGCTAATTCAGAGCCATCCAGATGAAGATTAAGCAAGCCTCGAGAATATGGAAGCATGGGGAAACATGTATTGAGGGTTAAGAAGGATTCAGGAAAGGATTGGATGAGAAACCTGAAGCCGAAGTGAAAACTGAACAAGAGGGGTTACCAAGAAAGTGTCTTTTAGTAAAACGGGCATATCTCGGCCTAGAAAATGAGTTATGGAATCCATAATATATGAATTTCATGTTTCTCGACGAGGCGAATCTGAATTTGAAGCCAGTTGCATCTTTGCGATAAGTGAAGATGCAGGAGAGGCAACTTCGCGATACGCGAAGACGCTTAAGTCGGCCAAAATCTAGGTTTTTCCCTATATAAACCCATTAACCTCACCATTCGGCACATTACGACATCCAGAGGTAGAAGAGGTGTTCTAGGGTGGCTTTCAGCCATCCCAAAGCTTCCGGTTCGATCATTGATCATATGTTCATCAAGATAAGTGCTTTAACGATTATGTCGATGTCCGGCTAGTCGTGTGTGTTCGTTATAGGCTAAGGTTTTGATTGAAATACTGTTATGATCAGATTCTTATGCTTAATGATTATAGCTTGATTGATTTTATATGAATTTTCTTGCTTAATTAGTTATTTGGTTGATTAACGTTTGTGTTTGCGATTATTGATTCATGTAACGATTGTTTGGTTGTTCAGCAATATTTAGGGTTTAAGCTCTTGTGTCATTGAACTAAAATCATCAAACCTTATCAATGAGTTAGTTGTCCTAGACATAGATTTGACAATTGTGGAGTCCGGGTTCATTTGTGTCAACAATTCGGTTAGGGTATCGTTTGTCATCATAAATCAAACCATAGGACTAGCAATTATTATAAAACCAAAGACTAGAGAATCTTAGATTGACGTATGGAACACATAACCCGAACCTTGAATGAATACTTTTAATTAATATTCTATACAAACCTTTTTAAGGAATCATTAGTTTTAATTAATCTTTTCTAAAAACTGCTTGACATCGTCTGTCTGCATTAGTTTAATAATGAAATTAGTACAGATAAATTAGCACTTTCCATGAGTTCCTTTGGAGACGACCTTACTTACCCGTATTTATTATAGGTATTTAAGTCTTTAAATAATTATTTTTGAGTATACCGCGACAACCTATGTCGGGCATCATATTTCTGATCTCATATAGCTCGTGGGTAAGTCTGACACAAATAGTGCCAAAGAAACTCATAATGAGAAAGGTGAGGAAATCTCCACACGACCGGTAACCGGGTGGCGGATTTGTGTTGATTACAGGAAGTTGAATGCGGCAACATCTAAAGACTATTTTCCCTTGCCGCTCATTGACCAGATTATCGAGAAACATGCAGGTCGGAAGTTTTATTGTTTTCTAGATAGCTATTCGGGGTACAATCACATTGCTATTCACCCCGATGACCAACATAAGACCACTTTCACGTGTCCATACGACAACTTCGCATTTAGGCGAATTCCTTTTGGTTTGTGTAATGCCCCCGCCACATTTCAAAGGTGCATGATGAGTATCTTTTCAGATATGGTCGGGGATTCACTTGAAATTTTTATGGACGATTTTTCTATCTTTGGATCATGTTTTGAAAAATGCTTAAACGAATCAACTAAAGTTTTAAAAAGATGTGTGGAAACGAATTTGGTCTTAAGTTGGGAAAAGAGTCACTTTATGGTTTAAGAGGGGACGGTTTTGGGACATGTCATCTAAAGTAGGGGGATTGAGGTTGACTGGGTGAAAATCCAAGTCATATCTAATTTACCACCGCCTACTAATATAAAAGGGATAAGGGCATTTTTGGGTCATGCCGGTTTTTACCGTCGGTTTATTAAGAATTTTAGTGTCATATCTAAACCGTTGTGTAATTTGTTATTAAAAGATATACCATTTGTTTTTAACGAAGAGTGTCTTAATGCATTTAATGTTCTAAAAAACAAATTGCTTGAAGCCACGATCTTGTTGTCACCTGATTAGTCACTTCCATTTGAGATTATGTGTGACGCAAGTGACTACGCGGTCGGGGCCGTGTTGGGTCAACGGGTGGATAAGAAGCCCGTTGCCATATACTATGCAAGTAAAACCCTTTCCGATGCTCAAATTAATTACACCCTACGGAAAAGGAGTTGCTCGCGGTAGTATATGCACTTAATAAGTTTCGATCTTACATTTGGGGGAGCAAGGTTATTGTGTTTTCAGATCACGGCACAGTCAATTATTTGATGGAGACGAAGGACGCAAAGCCGCGCTTGATCTGGTGGATTTTACTGCTCCAAGAGTTTGATGTGGAGATCCGCGACAAGAAAGGAAGCAAGAACGTGGTGGCAGATCATTTATCGAGGCTCGTGGGACAAGAAGAAGAGGAGAAAGACGAGAGGGCCATCAACGAGTCTTTCCAGGATAAGCAATTGTTTTTTGTTTCAACTTTGCCATGGTATGCTGACATTATTAATTTTCTTGTTGCAGATACAATTCCAGAGTTTTGTCCAAAGAAGAAGAAGCAGCACTTCCTCTCGCAGGTGAAGCACTATGCATGGGAAGATCCGGATTTGTTTAGAGTTGGAGCGGATCAAGTAATGAGGCGGTGCATACCAGAGGAGGAGATACGGAGTGTTTGAAATCATGCCCACTCATCACCTTGTGGAGGCCATTTCAATGGTCAGAAGACAGGACATCGAGTGCTTGTATGCGGATTCTATTGGCCTACCATATTCAAGGATGCCGCGGCGTTTGTCAAGAATTGTGTTAGATGTCAATAGATGGGGGGTATTTCAAAGAGGGACGAGATGCCCATTCAACCAATCCTCGTTGTCGACATCTTTGATGTTTGGGGGATTGATTTCATGGGCCCGTTTGCTAATTCTTTCGGTAATCTTTATATCTTGGTGGCGGTCGATTATGTGTCTAAATGGGTAGAAGCAATCGCCACCAAGACGAATGACCATACCGGTGTTCGTAAGTTTGTCCAGTCTAATATTTTTTCACGTTTTTGTGTTCCCCGTGTTATCATTAGTGATGGAGGTTCACATTTCAAAAACTTTATTTTTGGCAAACTACTTAAACGGTATGGCGTAAACCACCGTATTGCCACTCCATATCACCCTCAAACGAGTGGGCAAGTGGAGGTTTCTAATAGGCAAATCAAAGAGATTTTACAAAAAATGGTAAGGCCCGATCGGAAGGATGGGTCAAATAAACCAAAATGATGCTTTATGGGCTTACCGGTCCGCTTATAAAACACCTATTGGAACCACCCCTTATCGGTTGGTTTAAAGAAAAGGTTGTCATTTACCTGTTGAGCTAGCCCATCGTGCGCTATGGGCGGTTAAGAATGTTAATCTAGACAATGACTGTGCAGGTAAACAAAGGAAGCTGAACATTTGCTAATTGGAATAATTGAGAGATGAAGCTTATGAATGTGCATCCGCATATAACTACAAGATGAAGAGAGTTCACGATGCTAAGCTAAGACAAAGGACGATCGAGAAGGGGCAACGAGTGTGGTTGTACAACTCGAGATTGAAACTTTTCCCTGGAAAATTGAAGAGCAAGTGGACGGGACCTTATCAAGTTAAGAGAGTTGGAAAATTCGGTGAAGTTGAGATCGAAGATTTTGATGATCATCTGAGGCAAGTGGTGAATGGTCATCTATTGAAGCCTTACTTGGAGGATGAGGATTTGAACAAAGAGATACATGAGTCGGAAGTTTGCCTTTTGGCAGACGAACCGACTTATTCGCTTGATTGAGGAACCAAGGAAATGTCGAGCTGTAGACATTCAATTCAGCGCTAACCAGGAGGCAACCCGGTATTTGTAAGTTGTAAATTTTGTATATTGAGTCTAGTTAGATAATAGTTTTCCTCAAATCGTGCAGTGTAGAGCAAGGATCGAGTGTGGGGAAGCGAAACGATAATTAGCGTTGGAGTGAAATTGGTAAGCACGTGCGTCGCTAGAGGGAGCCCCAGGTACGTAGGTGATTGGTATGTGGCGACCGAAGAGGGTGGCGGAGTAATCAGCTCGAATAACACTTAAAAGATTAATGTTTTAAAGCTGAAAACCGTTAAAATTTGAAGCTGAAAGATGCAGGCCTTGCATCTTCGCGTATCGCGAAGATCCTAAAAAGTCAAATGGTCAGTCAAAGTCAATGTCAATGGTCAACGGTCAAACTTGCAACTTTGCGATACGCGAAAATGCAAGGCCTGCATCTTCGCGATACGCGAAGATGCAAGGATCTAGCGAAAATTTTTATAAAAATCTGATTTCCCCATCACTTTAACCATATCTTTCTCATCTTTAACCCTATCCACACACCATAATTCCGGCCACCACCACCCCTGTCACCACCTTTGCCGGCCGCCACCATCGTTACCATCACTTTCATGTTTAATTTCATCATCTTTGACGAACCCGATTGAAAGGTATGTGTTTAAATTTGTTTGCAATTGATTTGTTTCTAGTTTGAATGGTGTATCTCAGATTATTTGGGGTTTGATGAATGCATGTTATTGGGTGTGTTTGTGGTCAGGATTAATGGGTTTAATGATTTCGTGGGTAGTTGACGTCGGATTTTGGGGATGGGTTTGCCGAATTATTGAAGTTTTGGCCGGATTTTGGAATGTGTTGTGAAGTTTTTGATGAATGATAGTATTTTCAAAAGGGTTTTGGTCACCGGAATAATTTTCCGGCGAGTTGTCGAGTTGAAGTTTTGAAAAAGTTTAACAAAAGTTTGTGATTTTGGGTCGGTATTTTAAGATGTCGGTGATTTTGTGTGTTTTTGAATAATGGGAATTTTTCCGGAAAAGGGATCGTAACAAGTTTTTGAAAAGTAACAAGTATGTGTCGGTTTGTGGAAAAGAATGAATTCCAAGTGTTTTGCCGGTTTGTTGGTTAGTAAATTTGTCGGGTGTGATTTTTTCATGTTGTGTCGTTGCACTTGCGGTTTTGAGGAAGTTATTTTGAGTCTTGTAGTTGATTGTGTTAAAAAAAAAACTCAAAAATAATTTTTATCATTTATATTATTGGGGGCAACCACGACCGAAAATGTTATACGGTTGTCGCTTATCTTTGTTGTGACATGAACTTATTTGGTAAAACTATTTGTAGATGTCGAGGAAAAGGTACAAACAACAGCAGACGTTTGACTCTACTTCTCAGCAGTATACACACGTGCCGATCAGATATACGGGTAACAAGATTGAGGTTTTCGGGGCCGCAGTTGAGGATATCACCGGGGGAGATGAGGAGGATCACCAAATATTACGATTCCTCCCCGATACTCAAGAATATCAGATATATAGGCAGATTCGTGACTTGGAGATATTCCGACATCATACGTTTCATTGGGAGGCGTTGGAATTTATTGGGCAGGTTCAGAGACTTAATATTTTGTTACCGGGACGCTGGGAAGATATTATGAGGTTTGAGTAGAAGCAGTATGTGGAGCTGGTTTACGAGTTTTACTCAACTTTCAGACATAATCCGAAAGATTTTGATGAGCCATACGCGGTCAGTTTTGTGTTTGGGAGAGAGTTGTTTCAGTTCACGGTGCCCCGGTTTGCTGTGATTGCAGGTTTATATGGGGAACATGAGGTGACTGGTCTCGAGTTTCGGGAAAGTATTCAGGGGTTTACTACGAGGTCGAATGCTTCTCGGCCTCATTGGATTTCGACAACCGATTTGGCTAGATTTTGGAGGACTATTGGAGATGGCGAGCACACAAGTTCCATTATCGCCTTTCAAATTTGGGATCCACTTCACAGGTATCAACATAAGGTAATTGCTTCCACATTCGTGGGCCGAAAGTTGGGAAAGGATAAATGTAATAAGATTGATCTAATGTGTTTAATGGCCACGGTTGGGGGTATGAATGTGAACCGAGCGAAGTTGTTGTTAAGTTCGTTTGCAAGGGGAGGTCGTAGAGCAAGTGGGGCCACGACTCAGTTGGCATTGCGCAGTCATTGGGTGTGTTTGGACGTTATCCGGTAGATTATTATGAGGAGGGACTGGATACCGCTGTTGTGACGATTGATGATGCTCAGAAAGCGGGCATAATGACTTATTGAGATCCACCAGATGACGGATGTGAGAGCGGAGGGTAGTTCGAGGGGGCATCATGTGGAGAGGCCACCTGCCCGACCACGTCAAAGGAGACAGCCCAGTCAACCGCCGGTACAGCACCCACAGCCCATGACATTAGACTACGTGTTCGAGCAACAACTACATATGCGGGATGAATTGCATGGGTATAGGGATGAGTTCAGAGAATACATTGACGAGTCCCGGGGTTACTTCAGGACCATGTTTGATCACTGGAACATTCCATTACCGGGTACTTTGCAGTCGCCACCTGCTACTAGTGGTTTTGATATGGGTGGCATTGGGCATGTATATGGAGGAGGATCTGGTGGTTATGGATATGGTGGGGCTGGTAGTTATGGTGGAGATGCTGGTTATAGAGGTTATGGTCAGTATGGTGCACGTGGATTTTACGATGCAGGTGTAGGAGGACCAGGAGCTGGTGATGATGATGACCAGGAGGATTTGATGAGTAGTCGCTTTTGACGGATGCAGATGTCCTGATCAATGTTTTCCGTCTTATTTTGTGGTTTATTTTATTATGTTTTTATTATCTTATGGGTTGTGTTGATATTATTATTATTTTGTTTATGGGTGGTTTGGTTGGGACACTTGATGGGATTTATTCTTTTGGGTGGTTGCTTGTGTATATTTTTGTTGTAGTTGAATGTAAACCCTCACGAGACCATACTCGTCCACCCGGGCTACCGGGGGGTTTAAAGGGCTTGTTGCATATGCTAAATGCAATCGTGATTCCTGCGAAAGTGAGTTAGGTCTTTTAACAAATTTATTCGTTTAACAAATTTGGATATGAAATTTATTAATCTCGGTCGGTAATTTAAAATTAATGGTTTTTCTAACGGTTTAAAAGACCTATATTTTTAACATTTGTGAGAAGCTTGCTTCTACATCTTTGAGAGTTTGCAGATTTTATTTTGAGAGTTGAGGAGTTAAGTTCACCGAGAGATCACCGAGGGCACGAGAGTTGCACATGAGAGTTATATTTTTTATCAGGTGATTTCATTTTCATAACCTTATTTGTTTTATTAGTTTTTGTGTTAAGAGTGTAATTGTATTTTTGTATATTTAATAACCACCATCACATTAGGCCCGTTTTTTAACATTGTCAAAGTGAATTTTAACCCCGTCCGTAATTTTAATTGCTAATTTTTAAAATATTGAGGACAATGTTTGCCTCAAGTGTGTGGATGGGGGAGTATTTGAAAATTTAAAAGTTTAATGTTCCTTGAATTAAGATTTTTTGCACAATAATGGAAAATAATAGAAAAACCGGGGATTATTTTTTAAAATTATTATATAATATGAGATAAATAAAACGGAAACACACGTAATTTGAGATGTATTGGTAGGCTCAGCCTTGAGAATGAAAGGATAATTTGGTTGTTGACTTAATTGAACCTTAAATGCTTGATTTTTAGTGGGAAATGCCTTCAGGGTTTTATTTGTTTAGTTTAGCCTGTGTAAGGACTGGAATGAAAGATTAGGCCATACTCAAGCCTTTGTGTTAGATTTGATCATCAAAAATATATTTTAATATGAATAGTCTATAGTACAATGGTTGGATAGGCTTAACATTAAAGTATGCTAAATGGCTTGTGATATAAACATAAATGAAAAAATTGCTAGTTAAGTGGTTAACACTTCATAGGTGTATGGTTTTATGGCCTTAAATCCTGTATTGATGGGATGCCCTGAGGAACGGAGACCATGGGTCGGTATGCAGTTTATCATCTAGTATGCGTAAATCCTAAGTGGATTTATTAATATTAAAAAAGCTTAAAAAGAGTAAACCCGCAGTTTATCTGCCAATTCATAAGTCAATAAAATGATCACAAAAAGTTCTTTCAAAGTACAAATTCACTACTGGCTTGATCATCCACGCTGTTAGTCATATGGGGTCCCCGTGCTCGCGTGTCATTACCATTAAGAAATGGACCATACAGGACACGTCATATGTAAGCCCTACAGATGAATTCGTGCCTACTCACGTATGGTGATGGACTTCGGGGTATTGCTTGATAAAGGGGGTATGTCATGAAGTGGGAGCTATTTACTAGTTAGCTACCTAATTGTACCTTAATCATATCTAATGGCCATTTTGGTAGACTTTAATACTTAAGTTTGGGTTTTGGTTCGATAAAAATATCCAAGATTGTCTTAGCTATTACATATGGGCTTGAAAATTTGTACACATGTGCAAAATTTTGATCATCTAATTTTAAGGTTTAAGTCAAGTTGGGGTGGTCTTGTTCGGTAAAACTATAATGAAGCATGGTAAGGCGGCTTCAGAGCTTTGACGTGTGGGTTCCATTTTAATCATATGAACTAATAAAATGGTCACATTTTATTTTCCAGGTAAGTATTAAGGCATGAGTCGCACTCGTGGTTTTTGTGTTCTTTGTGCTTAATTAAGATAATCTATGAAATATTTTGAGAACGATTTCTAATTCTGATTCCATTGCAAAATCTTTTTCGGGACGAAAAAGGATAAGTGTGGGGATGTGATGGTTGGGTAAAAGTTAGTTAGTTTTATATATTAATTAGTTAATTTTTGTTTAATAATCGAATGAATATTGCTACTTCAAGCACTGTTATGTGTTTTCAGGGCTTTAGAAGTTTTGGAGCTTAATGAGGATATTTACGGGCTTGGAATGAAGGATTAGAAGTGAGAGATTGGAAGTGCACGCATCACGAGGCAGTCAAAAGATTAAAATAATAATTCTGCTGAAAAGTGAATCTTCGCGATACTCGAAGAAGCAAGCTAAGTGTAACATCCCGAAATTTCTAAGGTAATATTAGTTATATTACTTATTAATAGATGGAAAGTTTACTCGGGTTATCGGGAAATAAATAATATAATAGGAGTTGGTATGGGTCGGGCTAGTGTTGGGTAATGGATGCGGGTTGTGGACTTGGGTTAATTGAGATGGGTTAAATGAGAATGGGATTTCAGGGATATAAATACCCCCAAAATCCCAAAATATCTTCATTTCTCACCAACTCCCCAACACACACTCCATACACACTCAAAACACACACATTCTAACCGATCAAGATTCGAAGCCGAGACCCGAGATTTGTTGATAGATCTGAGTTGGTAAGGTAAGAACTAATCCCGCAAAGCTAATTTTACTGAAAATGGTTAGGATTTGACGGGTTAACCGGACCCGAAACCTTACTGCCCAAATCGGACCCCTAAAACGTCGATTTTAGGCCGATTTGATGGTTGGGGTTTGTAGGCGCTGATCATACGATTCCGTGGGTACCAAAATCGAGTTATTTGGCTAAGAAACGAAGGAGTTATGGGCAAAACAGATCTGCAGCGCGATAACTTCGCCTGCAAGATTAAGTTCGCCTGATGAACTTCGCCTTCAAGCGTAACTTCGCCTTCAAGCGTAACTTCGCCTAAAAGCCAAGTTCGCCTGAGGATAACTTCGCCTAAAAGCCAAGTTCGCCTGAGGATAACTTCGCCTAAAAGCCAAGTTCGCCTGAGGATAACTTCGCCTGAAGCCAAGTTCGCCTAAGGATAACTTCGCCTAAAAGCTAAGTTCGCCTGAGGTTTAACTTCGCCTGAAGCCAAGTTCGCCTGAGGATAACTTCGCCTAAAAGCCAAGTTCGCCTGAGGATAACTTCGCCTAAAAGCCAAGTTCGCCTGAGGATAACTTCGCCTGAAGCCAAGTTCGCCTAAGGATAACTTCGCCTAAAAGCTAAGTTCGCCTGAGGTTTAACTTCGCCTGAGGATTAACTTCGCCTGAAGCCAAGTTCGCCTAAGGTTTAACTTCGCCTGAAGTGAAGTTCGTTTAGAAAATAAATTAAAAACCTAATGGAAAATGTGTTAAGACAGTTAATGTAAATAAAATTTTTCCAAGCTGACCTGGCAGCTTAACCCCAGCCAGGGGCTCTGCCCCTTGGACCCCGCTAGGGGCTGCCGCCCCTAGAACCCCGCTGCCAGGGGCGCTGCCCCCGGACCCCCGTTCATTGTGGGTCATTTATAGATAGAAATACAAAACGAGTAGTAGTAGTTAATTGATATGTGTAAATATTATACAGTTAGCCGAGCCCAGTTAAAGAAAGGCATTACGATCAACGGCGAGCGTAACAGGATCCAGGTGAGTTTCTAGCCCCACTTATGTGTTATGTTTTCGGGGCTGTGTGCATACTCAATGTGATAGTTAATACACTTATCCTAAGAGATAAGTGTATGCCTTATATGGATAATGTGAACTGTATGAATGATTGCTTGATGGTACGTGAACGACCTACGGATATTGCACGTGCTGTCAGGTTGTAAAGCTATGTATAAGGTAGGAATGTTATGTATGAATGATTGCTTGATGGTGCGTGAACGATCTTCGGATATTGCACGTGCTGTCAGTTTGCAGCTCTAAGAATAAGGTAAGTATGTTATGTATGTTTATGTGTATGAACACGATAGAGATGATAAAAGAAAGAAATGATAACGTATGGTTACGAAAAGGGTACCGAGCCCTAATAATACTCGAGGTATGATGTATGGTTGTATAGTAATGAAGAGGGAATCGAACCCTTCTAATATTCGAAAACTAGGGACCAGACCCTTATAATATCTGTGATGTTAGGGACCAGACCCTTATAATATCTCGTTATTATGTGTGTATGATTGTTAATGTGACATGCTTATTATGTAAATGCTAGGAAGTGTGTTGTAGACAAGTAGAGGTAGAACGTGTTAGAAGTGGCAAGTTTAGTAAGAGTGTTAGGGGCATAACGACAGTACGTGGTAGGGTAAGCCTATACGTGCTTTCGTTATTAAAGTGGCATAACGTTATACGTTATTAAAGTGGCACAAGTGGCATAAGTGGCACAAGTGGCAAAGTGGCATAAAGTGGCATAAGTGGCATAAGTGGCATAAAGTGGCACAAGTGGCTAAGCGGTAGGGGTAATTAAGAGGTTAAGCTATAGGGGTAGTTAAGTGGTTAAACAGTGGCATGTTAGACAGTGGACTATGTGTCTTCGGATACGTAAATATTGTATGAAGTGGCTGTATGATAAGTTGCTTGATTAACTAGAACTCACTCAGCGTAGCTGACTTTTAGTATGCACGCAGGTGAGCTGATTACAGAGTTAGCATGAGGATGACACACGGCATGGATTGAACGGCTGGCATCTGAAGAAAGAAGTAAAGATGTTTTAAATATAAAGTTTTGTGTTATGGTATCAAAGAAAAGATTTAATGTTTTGTGACAAATGATTGACGTTTTATATTCCGCGAAAGGTTTTAATAAACTCTGATTTGTAAGAACTGTGTTTATGAGTAAATCCGACGCTAAAGTAGGGCACCGGGTTCGGGGCCTTACACTAAGACATCTTCGCGATATGCGAGGATGCTTAAAGTCAGCAAAAATTAGGGTTTGCCTTATATAAACCCCTTAACCTCCCCATTCGGATTAGTACGACTTCCAGAGGCAGAAGAGGTGCTCTAGGACGATTTCCAGCCATCCCGAAGCTTCCGGTGTGTCCTACGATCGTATGTTCATCAAGATAATTGCTTTAACGATTATGTCGATGTCCAGCTAGTCGTGTGTGTTCGTTCTAGGCTAGGTTTTTGTGTATTTTAAATTCTAACCAGATTCATATGCTTAATGTTTATGAGCTTGATTGAGTTATTGCCTTAGTTTTGCTTAATTCTTGATTGATTATTTAAACAATTTGTGTTTGGGATTATTAATTAATACATTATTTGTTTGGTTGTGTTCATCAACATTTAGGGTTTAAGCTCTTGTGTCATTGACTAGTTATCATCAAATGTTGGCTCTTAATTGGTTTTAACAAACATAAGTTGGTAATTGGGTGAACCGAGTTCAATTGTGTCATCAATTCGGTTAGGGTATTGTTTGACATCACAATCCAACTACTAGGTTTAGTAATTACTGCGGAATCAAGATAATTGAATCTGGGATTAAGTTGAATGTTACATTAACCGAACCTAGAATGAATACTTTTCATTAATATTATTTATAAATCATTTTTAACTAATTGTTAGTTTTAATTAATCTCTTTCTAAAAACTGCTTGATATCGTTTGTCCGCCTTAGTTAATTAATTAATTTAGTCATATTAAACTTGCATTTTCCTTGAGTCCATGTGGAGACGACCTTACTTACTCGTACTAGTTATAGGTATTTAAGTATTTAATTAAATATTTTTTAGTAGACCGCGACAACCTATGTCATGCCTCCAGATCTTAAGTGCAAAAATAACCACGCCCAGTTCTAAGTCATGGGTGGTATAATTCTTCTCGTGCATCTTGAGTTGTGGAGAGGCATACGCTATGACCTTGTTTCTCTGCATAAGTGCACATCCTAAACCTTTCCGGGACGCGTCACCATACACTACTAGATCATCAATTCCTGGGGGACCCAGTATCGGGGCTTGGCATAGTTTCTGTTTCAGCAGCTAAAAAACCACTTCTTGTTCTTCTCCCCAATTATATACATGGTCTTTTTGGGTCAAAAGAGTTAGAGGTTGGGCTATACTGGAAAAGTTTGCAATAAAGCGCCGGTGATACTCAGCTAGTTCCAAAAATTGGCGAATCTCTTTTGGTGTCTTCGGGGCTTGCCTGTTTTTAATGGCTTCAATTTTGCCCGTGTTCCTCCTTGATTTTCGAATATCAGAATGTCGTCAATAAACACGATAACGAATTTGTGTCAAGGTATGGCTTATGGTTTACAAACTCGATTCATGAGATCCATGAAAATTGCAGGTTCATTAGTCAGCCCAAAAGGCATCACTAAGAATTCATAGCGACCATAACGAGTTCGAAATGTCGTTTAAGAAATATCTTCCTCCTGAATTTTAACCTAATGGTAACCGGATTGGAGTTCAATTTTTTTGAGAAGTAGTTAGCCCCTTGAAGTTGGTGAAATAAGTCGTCTATTCGTGGGAGAGGGTATCGGTTTGTTTTTTTTATGCTTATTTTGTTTAGTTCCTGATAATCAACATACATTCTAAAACTTCCGTCTTTCTTCTTCACGAACAACACCGGTGCTCCCCAAGGAGAATAGCTAGGACACATGAAACCTTTATCTAGTAATTCTTGTAGCTGTGTAAGTAGTTTTTTTACATTTTGGAGAGTGATTGACGATAGGGTGCCTTGGTAATAGGAGTTACCCCTAAGGTTAGGTCAGTTCGGAGTTCAACTTGTCAGATAGTGATATTCCAGATAGTTCATCAGGAAAGACATTAAAGTATCTGAGTACTATGGAGATATCTCCAATATGTTTCATTTGGGTTTTTAAGGTTACATTTTCTAGTAATGCCATTCACCCTTGGTGTAAGCGCTTTAATACTTTAAGATGGGACACAAGAGGTGATATTGCACCAAACTTCTTTCCTTGTACCATAATTGCTTCATCATCCAAGAGACAAATTTTAACTATTTAGTCATCGTACACGATTCCCGCCTTGTATTTAGCTAGCAAGTCCATACTGACAATTACATCGACGCTTCCCAAATAGAACGGGAGTAGGTCAATAAAATTGGTTGGTTGTTTAGGATAACAAGATAGTTTTACCATTAGTAAAGTCTGTAGCATAAAGGTATATTAGCTCATTAACCGGTACATTTCCTAGGGATAAGAAGTTAGTGGGGATAAGACTTCTCTCATTGCTTATATCAAACGAGACTGAAGCATATTAATCAGAATTTACAAATGTACTCGTCACCACATTTACGTTTTCTCATGTTTTATCGGGTCCGATCACTAATCGTGGTCTCTAGCCGAGTTAGACGTCGATGTTCATTATTGGTTTAACTTGGGACAGTTCCTTTTGAATCGTTTCGTACTTCCACACTTAAAGAGAGCATGGGGGTTTGTCATAGGTTGTGTGCGAGTTGATTGCGATTGGGTTAACTGTGAAGGTTGAGGTTAGAACAGTCTGTTTACAAAACTTATAATGTTTCCACAACTACAGGTATAGTATCCAATCTTCTAGTTTTTGTAACATATCTTTATTCAACATTCCTCTATAATGACTACAAAATCAAAACATTGGCAAGGGTTCGCTGTACATTTTTCGTTCAGAACTAAAGTTAATCGACGTATCGTTTTGAGTTGTAGGGCGTGCACACTTAGTTTGTTGTAGTTATTGTATCCCTGTTTCGTGATTAGTTCGTTTTTTACGAGATGATAACAGCAGCCCGAAACACCCAATATCCTTTATTTCATAACATTGTTCAACAACTTTAATTCTCTTGTTTAATTGTTAACTAGTTTTGCACTTGATTGAGAGATTGAATTGTTTATGATTAGTGTTGATCATTGGATGTTTGTAAGATGATTGGTATGAGTTTAATGATGGTTTTATTAAGTGTTTGCTGCTGTCCAAAAATTATGCTCGGCTAATCTTGTTAGTTCTACCTAGGAATGATGATTCTTGTTAGGTTTTGATAGGTTTTATGGATTGTTTGATTGATAGACTTGAATTGTTATTGTAAAGTTTGATTTAGACATGAAATAGGTTGTGTTTAAGGGCTGGAAATTTTGGTGATTTATTGCATAAACCCCGTGTGTTGATTAATTAGTTTTGTATTGATTAATCGGTGCATTGTTTGATTCTAGACTTTGTGTTTAGGGTTTGTTTGCGGTAGGTACCACCGTAGGGTTTTGTTGCATGATTTATTGGATTAAGTACAGCGGTTAGACACCTTCCTTGAGACCGAGAGGTGATAGGAAGTTAGGGTTGTCTCATTACCTTTGCATGAATAAGGATTGCGCGAGAGCGAGTTCGTTTCTTGTCAGGTTTAGGTGTTTTGAGCGACTAGTTGATCTATTTTGGTTTAAGTTGAATTGTTCCTCTATCCTTGGTTGTGTAGTATTCATTACCATTAGGGTCTAGTGTTGGTGAGACCGAGAGGTGATCCTTCATTAGAACACGTTAGCAATTATTTCCCGGTTTGGTCGTTTTAGCCGATTTTGAGTAGTTTAAGCTTGTTGAGTGAGACCGAGAGGTAATCCAGTGAGCCCGAGCGATCCTTAGTCGTGTCATCTTTATGGACCGGTGTCTTGAAGTCATCCAATCCATTAGCTTGTTAGACCTACAATTTGATTCAGACCTTGGTAGACGTTTTTCTCCCATCCGAAGTTAACACCGTCAGTTTTCCGTTAAGTTTTCTATTTTTGGTAACTTTTGTCAGTTAGGTCAGTCAGTCCAGTTAAGTCTTTTTATAAAAACAAATTTAAAAATCAAAAATTATTTAATTATTATTCTTAGGTAGGTCGTGTCGGGGGTCGTAATCGTTAGCGTCTTTCGTGTCCACGTGTTCGATACTCGGACTTCCTAAGTCTATACTACTTGCGATCGGTACACTTGCCGATTGTGTGTGGTTTAGGATTTCCGTTTTAATTTTAAAGCTTAGTTGTGAGGGTTATTATTATAGGGTTATTAGACACACATCAAGTTTTTGGCGCCGTTGCCGGGGACACGGTTTTAGGCGTCTTGAGAGCAATCCGAGTTAGGACTTACCTTTTGTGCTACTTGTAATTATTTTTGTTTTTATTTTATTTCTTTGTTAGAATAGTTTAGATAATATTATTCCTAATTATAGTTCTATGCGACAGACTCGATCTCTAGGACCACCCGACACGGAAGCATTTCCCGAGCCAGAGAGAGAGTTTCGTGAGAGACATCATCCCATTTCACCCTCGTCCACTTCTTCATCCGTTGACCCCGACGATAGGGATAGGATCATGGGCGACATTCCACCACCGAGAAGGACAGTTGCGGACTGGGCCCGACCGGCCAATGCTGGCGCGAGATTCAGCATCGCACCACCCGCCATTGGAGTTGCGACGAATTGGCAGATCCCGTCGAACATTCTGAATACCATTTCTCATTCTGCTCAGTTTCATGGGTTGCTTCATGAGAACCCGCACTCTCATCTCACCCGCATCGTGCGTATTTGCGACACTTTCCATCTTGCGGGCGTTTCCGAAGATGCGGTTAAGCTCCGCGTCTTTCCGTTTTCACGCGCTGATCAAGCGAATGTGTGGCTCGAGTCCCTCCCACAGGGCTCTATAGCTACTTGGGCTGCCATGCAGACCCAATTTCTTGAAAAATACGATCCTCCGGCTAAGGCCGCCCGTTTGCGTAACCAGATACATTCTTTTCAAATGGAGGACACCGAGAGTTTTTACGTGACCTGGAAGCGATTCAAAAATCTATTAGCGTTGTGCCCGAACCACGGCTTGCAAGATTGGGCGGTCGTCGAGAAATTTTATAATGGAGTGACGTACGCGACGCAGAGTATGTTCGACACGGCGGCAGGAGGAAATTTGTTGACGACTAAGGACCCTGATGAGTGTATCGCTTTATTTAACGGGTTAGCAATGAGTGGGTACCAGAGACCACCCGCCAGAGGAGGTAAGACCGTCGATTCCATCTCACGAGGCATGCATTCGGTGGACACCACCACCGCACTAACGGCACAGGTCGAGGCGTTGGCGAAGATGGTATAGGATATGCAGACGAAGAGTAAGTTGTGTGAGATCTGCAGAGGGGGGCATGATACCGTTCGGTGCCCAGTCAGTTCCCAGGAGGAGGCCGTAGACTTCATAGGAAATCCAAACCGAAATCCAAATTCTTCCAATTCTTATAATTCGGGATGGAGAGGCAATCAAAACTCCAATTGGAAGAGCGGCAGCCAGTCCGGTTTTCAGCAACGCCAGAGTTTATTTCAGGATGCGAGCGAAGGAGTGAGCAGTGGGGAGAAGAAGCCCACATTGGAGGAGATGATGGCGCAGCAAACACAGATGTTGTCACAGCTCATGGCACGAGGGGATTCCCGACACAAGGAGACGCAGGAGAAGTTCCGCGAACACGAGCAATTCATGAGGAATCAGGCAGCGTCGATTCAAGATCTCGAGCGGCAGATGGGGGAGATTGCCAGTCGGTTAAATGAGGGTACGCTACCGAGTAATACCGAGCAGAACCCGAGAGGATTCGTGAAGGCTGTGATGACGAGGAGCGGTGCAGGGGCACAAGATGAGCCCATGATTCATCAGAGATCTAGAGGAGGAGTTGTCGAGGAGCCTGCAGTCGATGGAGAGGAGCAGGTGGATGAGGAGATTCAGATGGAGTCCCCGCCGGCCCAGGTGCATCAGAGGAGCAGCCCAGCGAGTTCAGCACAGGCCGAGAGACAGCTATCACCGAACGACCCACCGAGAGTTTACAAATCCCGATTGCCTTACCCCGGGAGAGTCCGTAGGAATAGAGATGAGGAGCAGAACTCCAAATTCTTTGATCTTCTGAAGCAGCTTTACCTTAATATCCCATTCCTTGAGGCACTCAATCAGATGCCTAAACACGCGAAGTTCCTAAAGGATATTCTTTCGAATAAGGAGAAGTTAGCTGAGGTAGCTTCCCTCCCTCTGAGTGCTAATTGCTATGCTATCTTACAGAGGAAGCTACTAGAGAAGAGAGCCGATCCAAGGAGTTTCACAATTCCCTGCACCTTGAGTGATGATACAATGGTTCATGCGCTGGCTAATCTTGGTGCCAGTATCAATCTCATGCCGTATTCTGTGTATCGCAAGCTGGGTTTAGGCGAACCGAGGCCTACCAGGATGAGTATCCAGCTTGCTGATCGTTCTGTGAAGTATCCGCGTGGGATTGTTGAGAACATGTTCATTTGCATTGGTAAGTTCATTTTCCCGGTGGACTTCGTTATTCTTGACATGAATGAGGATGATAATGTTCCACTCATTTTGGGCAGACCTTTTCTGGCCACCGCACATGCGTTGATCGATGTTCGCGATGGCAAACTGATCCTTCGACAGTCATCTAAGCATCCCAAATCGACTGATGACTCCTTATGCTTCATTGATACGATCATGACTCATGTGGGGGAGTTTTTCAGTGACCCCGGTGGAGGCCCCGCCTCAGACACACATATCCTAGATAGGGAGACCCCGGAGGTTGAGATGATCGCCTTGACTGAACACCCCCCTGATGTTGACATTGAGTCGTCTTCCTTTGATTCTGAATTATCTACCGGAGATCATCGTGTTCATCAGTTGCTTGAGTTGGAGGAGTTACGGGACCATACTTACGTGCATTCAGATTATTTTAAGCAGCAGGTGAAGGAACTGCAGGATCGTAAGTTAGAGGGTATTGACCAGTTTAAGTGTGGGGATATGGTCGTATGGTATAATTCCTGGTTGAGGTTATTCCCGGGAAAGTTGAGATCCCGTTGGTCAGGTCCGTTTATGATTACTGAGGTTTTCCCAGATGGCACTGTTCAGATAAAGGACAAAGGTGGAACATTTATGGTGAACGGTGATAGACTGATGCACTACACTGGCGAGCTAATGACTGATCAGACGGTCGAGGTATTCTACCTTGACCCACTCTCCGAGATGTAGACTTGTGGATGCATCACTCGGGAGACTACCCGAGTTGTAGAGTTTGTATTTTTGTTATATGTTTGTGCTATCTGTTTTATTTGTTTTGTCTATTTCAGGATGTTCCAAGATGAAACCGCTCGTACTCAATCTCCCTTCGACTCGGTCGATTTAAGGGGTGTTTCATTGAAAAAAAGAAAAAATAAAATTAAAATAAATTAAATAAAAAAAATTAAAATTAAAAAAAATTAAAAAATATAAAAACCAAAAACACAAAAATATGTTTATTTGTTTATGTTTTTGTTTTCCGTGTTATACGCCGCTACATGCGAGCGAGTTTGAGTTTTGCAGGTTATATTATGCTCATGGTAGCTATGATGGCGTTGTGGAACAGGTTCTCCCGAGGTTGCGGCCGCGAAGGAAATGCTATACGGTCGTTTGGATACTACTCATCTGTTGAAGATTCTGCACACAAACCAGGGGAGTAACCCGTTCTTTGTTTCTACTCTTGTATACTTTATTTTTATTTTCTGTTTTATTTTTATTTTATTTTATTTCTTTTCCTTATACTCATCGCGGACGATTTGGTTCTAAGTGTGGGGATGGGGTTTATTTTACTTAGTTGTAGAAAATTTTTTGACAAAAAAAAAAGAAAAAGAAAAATTGAAAAATTGTCCTTTGAAATATGTTTTCTCTACGTTAAACAGGAGATGATATTATTACCGAGTAGTGGTTATTTTATAACTTCTTGGTGTTTTCAACATATATATATATATATATAATAAATAAAAACAATACCCATTAGACCCGCACGTAATGTATGGTAACCGAACGGTTTGGACTCAGTAATCGTGTGTCGGTAGGCTCAGCCTTTGAGAATGAAAGGGCGGTTTGGTTGTTGACATAATTGAACCTTTTAAATGGCCTGACTATAGTGGGAAACATCTTAGGGGTTTTGTTTGTTTAACTAAGCTCGTGACAGGACTGGAATGAAAAGCCGGGTCATACTCAAGCCTCGAGTCACATGATCGTCTGTATATTATTTGTATAATCTTTTGTATATGTGTCTATTCCTGTGAAGCTCTGTACTTTGTTGCGCGGTGGCGCAGACCTGAACGTTGATGCTAGCAGAAGACAGTTTTGCTCGGCCCTCTGTTGCGCGGTGGAGCAGATCTGAGCCTTGATGCATTTCTGTAGTTTCGTCCAACATGGTATATATAAAATAATAATAATAATAATAATAATAATAATAATAATAATAATAATAATAATAATAATAATAATAATAATAATAATAAATTAAATAAAAAAATAAAAAAATACAAATGCAAAAAGCCAAATGGTAGAAAAAAAAATATTTTAAATCAAAACCACCATAAAGGAAACTACTGTCGGTCGATCTTGACCAAGCTAGAGTTTATAGGTTGTATTTGAGGCAAAATGTTTTAATCATGTAGCAAAAGGTTTAAGTCAAGTTGGGGTGGCTCGGCCCGGTAAAACCATAATGAAATTGGTAAAGTGGCAGCAAGGCTTTTAGGTGTGGGTTCCACTTAGTCATACAAATTAATAGAATCGTCACACCTTATTTGCCTCGGTAAGTATTAGGGGCATGGGTTTAAAGTGGACAGCAATACCGGCAATCGACCTGATCTAGTTTATTAGGTGAAAGTTGGAAGAAATATCTGGGTAACGGGTCACTTGTTCTAATACTTTAAAAAAAGAAAAAAAAAAGAAAAAAAATATATATAAATATTAATAATAATAGTAAATAAATAAAACCAAGAGTTGTCGGTTGAACTCGGGTATGATCCTGTGTAGTATTCTTTTTCAGGGACGAAAAAGTCTTAAGTGTGGGGATATTTGATGTGTTGTAAAACACATGTATTTTCCGTACCTTTTTATCTACGTAATATATTATATTTTATGTGTTTTTACATGATTTATTTAGGTTTTACGTAAGTTTAATAACCTTGTAGGTTTGGGTAAAAGAAAGGAAGAAACCGGGACTTTTCGAGCTTTTTACGAGCCTTTTACGTATACAAGTCCAAGACAAAGCTCAAGGCCCGACCCGTATGCATCATGGAGGCCCAAGACCATATTATATTATATTATATAAAAAAAATAAAACCCTAATCAGCCAAGGGAACTGCTGATCGGATTTAGCAGCAACCAACAGCAGCAGCAATAGCAGCACAACAGCAGCCAACAACACCACAACAGCAACCAACAGCAGCAGCAATAGCAGCACAACAGCAGCTAACAGCAGCACAACAACATCAACAGCAGCACAACAACAGCAACAGCAGCAACAACAACAACAGCAACAGCAGCAGCAACAACAGCAATAACAGCAGCCCGAAACACCCAATAACCTTTCTTTCATAAAATTGTTCAACAACTATAATTCTCTTGTTTAATTGTTAACTAGTTTTGCACTTGATTGAGAGATTGAATTGTTTATGATTAGTGTTGATAATTGGATGTTTGTAAGATGATTGGTATGAGTTTAATGATGGTTTTATTAAGTGTTTGCTGCTGTCCGAAAATTATGCTCGGCTAATCTTGTTAGTTCTACCTAGGAATGATGATTCTTGTTAGGTTTTGATAGGTTTTATGGATTGTTTGATTGATAGACTTGAATTGTTATTGTAAAGTTTGATTTAGAAATGAAATAGGTTGTGTTTAAGGGCTGGAAATTTTGGTGATTTATTGCATAAACCCCTTGTGTTGATTAATTAGTTTTGTATTGATTGATCGGTGCATTGTTTGATTCTAGACTTTGTGTTTAGGGTTTGTTTGTGGTAGGTACCACCGTAGGGTTATGTTGCATGATTTATTGGATTAATTACAGCGGTTAGACACCTTCCTTGAGACCGAGAGGTGATAGGAAGTTAGGGTTGTCTCATTACCTTTGCATGAATAAGGATTGCGCGAGAGCGAGTTCGTTTCTTGTCAGGTTTAGGTGTTTTGAGCGACTAGTTGATCTATTTTGGTTTAAGTTGAATTGTTTCTCTATCCTTGGTGGTGTAGTATTCATTACCATTAGGGTCGAGTGTTGGTGAGACCGAGAGGTGATCCTTCATTAGAACACGTTAGCAATTATTTCCCGGTTTGGTCGTTTTAGCCGATTTTGAGTAGTTTAAGCTTATTGAGTGAGACCGAGAGGTAATCCAGTGAGCCCGAGCGATCCTTAGTCGTGTCATCTTTAGGGACCGGTGTCTTGAAGTCATCCAATCCATTAGCTTGTAGACCTACAATTTGATTCAGACCTAGGTAGACGTTTTTCTCCCATCCGAAGTTAACACCGTCAGTTTTCCGTTAAGTTTTCTATTTTTGGTAACTTTTGTCAGTTAGGTCAGTCAATCCAGTTAAGTCATTTTATAAAAACAAATTTAAAAATCAAAAATTAATTAATTATTATTCTTAGGTAGGTCGTGTCTAGGGTCGTAATCGTTAGCGTCTTTCGTGTCCACGTGTTCGATACTCGGACTTCCTAAGTCTATACTACTTGCGATCAGTACACTTGCCGATTGTGTGTGGTTTTAGGATTTTCGTTTTAATTTTAAAGCTTAGTTGTGAGGGTCATTATTATAGGGTTATTAGACACACATCAATTAGTATTGGGCGGCAAAATAATATTCGCGGCCGTATTAGTGTTTGGCATTTGATTTGTGTTCATTGTTGTTTTAGTGCCGGCAGGGAATCGCGCTGCGATTGCCAGAATTACTGTCTGTAGTTGCCGAACAATCATTGCGGCCACAACTAGAAAATACTGTTTATTTTTTAACAACAGAAGTGGAAATATGACTAGAAAGTGTTGTGTTCCCTTGAGATGAACGTATGTAGATCACACCCTTCACGGTTCCTTTCCGGACCTTGAATTTACGCTCGATATGTGGTTCGATCATACAATAAATTTTAATTTGAACTCGATAAAGCTTTATCAAAATTCTCACTTATGAGTAGCACCAGTTCTTCCTCTGGTATGAGGCTACCGATCTCGACATCTTTCGGTTCAACAATTTGTCATAAAAATAATATGTTTTGATAACAGGATTCAGAGTAGAGAGTATTATTACTTAAGTCAAAATAAAATATTTTATTTGTTATGACCAGATACAATATATTATAATAAAATATAATGTTATATTTAATAAAATGCAATTTTAAATTAATAATGATTATAATCGAATATAATATTCGTTACACGGAGACTTAGTATTACCGACAGTACAATACGTACACGTATCCGTGTTACATATATATGCATATGCTCAGCATTATCTTTTATACACATATATTGCCATTTTTACCTACCCGTGTGTTCCGATACTTCTCCCGGAATTCACTCGTACAAGCAAGTCCGTTATTATGTTCCGGACCATAATAACTTACTTGCCCTACAAGTTCGTCCCGACATCCATCAGTATATAATACTAAACTAGGTGATACTTTTTGCGTTGGGTTGATGGTGTAATTTGTAAAAAAGACAATTTCGTCAATGCCCAAATACAACAAATTAACATATTTAAAAAGCAAAAATCGTGCGTTGAGTTCGCGAACCATATTCAATCGGTGTAGGGCTATGGCACAACCGAAATTAAACAAAATAATAAATTCTTTAAAAAAACACTTGCGGAACAAAAAAAACAAAATCCACGCATTGCGTCCTCAAACCGACGCAAAATTGGTCGGTAATGGTACGAAAACTAAATTATAAACACAAATTAGTTAGCCCAAAAAGTATATTAAAACTAAGCATATTAAAAAAAAGTAACAAAAATAAATTGATTATTAGTTATTAAGTTTTATTACATTATACATTTGATATTACTATCTTATATAGCATTTGCATTAACTTGAAAGTGTAAAATAATAAAGATCCACCTATCAATGCAAATAATAACAAATAAAGGAAAAAAAAGGATTGTAAATGCAACAGAAAAGGCTTGAACTTGTGCACTAACACAACAGAAAAGGCTTGAACTTGCGCACTAACACAACACTTAATACTTAATATAGACAAAATAGTCAACAAACCAACTCATCATATTAGTATTTCATTCAAACAAATAAACTAAAGTAGCAAACACTAAGCAACTTAAAAGTTCTTTGTGGCACTGACATTTCATTATTTATCTATATATATAATTATTATTTATTTTTCAAGCATTAATCGAGCCTACAATTATATTTTAGGTATACTAAGGGACAACCTAATCCTTTATAACCAATGGCTCTGATACCAACTTCTATCACACCCCGTTGAGCGATTTGCTGAAGCGTAATACGGTAATGTAACAGACACCTCTGGTATCAACCACATATTTTTAAAGAACAATACAAACTAGTTTACAATATTTTACAACTAGGTGATACAAACTAGATCCAGCCCGTTAAGCGACTTTACTTCTTACTAGCACACTTGCATCAATTCACCCAGCATTGATCGCAAGTCAAACATGTAGCACATTGACTTTCAAGTCCAAGTCTGGTATACCTGAAAAACATGTTAAAATGTGTCAACTACAAATAGTTGGTGAGTTCACGAGTTTCAAGAAATCAATTGTGCGTACCACAATCATAGTTGTAAATACGCAATTATGTATGTATGTACGTTCACAAGTACGTTTGTTTGTATGTTTATGATGTACTTATGCTAAGCTATAGTGAATCGTTGACTGTTCGTGCTGTGTGCCTCCATTTCTGTAGGTTCCTGGACGGATCTTACACGGGATATCGCTATCTACGCAGGTGCGGAATCCCTGCGTAGGTAGTTACGAGCGTAGAATACGAATAACAATCACACGCGATACAAACGAACACGTTATGTAATATAACTTGAAACACGTCTATTACAGACTCTCGACACGTTCACTGAACTACTGAATTACACGTGAATAACCAAAACACTAACTACATCTCGTAAACCCGTAGGTTACTTAAATGCACGACAACTTCGCCTCAGGCGAAGTTGTCAGTAACTTCGCTCGTTGAACAAGTTCGCCTAGGCGAACTTGTCAACAACTTCGCTTGTTCAACAAGTTCGCCTAAGCGAACTTGTTGATAACATCGCTTACTGACATAAACATAAACTTAAACATAATTACATTACAGACTCGATTACAAACGCTAGACTATGAACTACTGACATTTATGTACCAACAGACTCCCCCTTGGCAGTAGCTTCATATCTTGATCTTCAAAGCTTGAGTCTTGTAATCTTTCGTCTTCTCTCTTCATCTCTTCAAGCATGCACTCACTGTCTAACACATACAGAAACCAACTTCTGGTACTTCTTAGCTTCCTCTTTCCAAGCAGGAATGTAGAAAATCTTCTTAGCATGTAGTACCTGCAAGTCAGCTTGAGACAGATTGACTAAGTGCATAGGATCATACACTCTCATGATCTCTTGCTCATCTTCATCCTCCATGACCGCTTCAGCAGTTTCACAATCCACGTACCACCACTTCAAGTCTTTCAAGACGTTCTTGGACATCACCTTCATCGGCACTTCTTTTAAATGACGGACTGGTTTATACTTCATAACCATCCATGGTTTGCCGTCTGCCCTCATCCCTCTATCTTTGTCTTCTACTAACTTCCCTTTCTGAGGCTTCAGAAGTTCAAACTTTTTATCTTTAATGGCCTCCTTCCAAACAATTTTCCCAATTACTCTCGCCATGTTATCATCGCTCCTGTTTATCAGCCCCAGTCTTGCTAAGTCTTTCACCTCACACTCCGGTAAGGTATTCAGGGATCTTAACATCTTCTTGAAGTACTGAATGCCGTCGTAACGTTTGATCACAAATAACTTCAACTCTTCATCGTACAACCAGCATATGATTCCCTTTTTGAACATCGTCGGTACTGCTGGCTTCTTCGTCTTTACAAACCACTGAGCGCAGCCTTCCTTCCAGTTTGGCTGATCTTCCCACTCAGTGTTGTCAACTGCAGCATCTTCACATATAGTCGACCGTTCAACCACAGGGATCTCATGCTCTACATTTTCTTCAACAATCTCTCCTTCTTCTATCACATTCTCAACCACAATTTCTGCACCAATCTTTTCGATCTCATCGATTGGCAGAACATCATCTTCATTCATCAACTCATCATCCTCTAACATATCGTCTATCTCTTTCAGCGCATCAATCATATCATCAACATCTTCAACCACATCATCACCAACCGCAACCACATCATCACCAGCTGCAGACTCCCCCTCAGCTGTGGAAGCCCCAAGAGCTATAGTAGTTCTTGGCAACTCACCACCTGCACCTTCCGGTGCATTGGGATCATCGTCTCGGTCTTCTCTTCTTTTGGTCCTCAGCTCATCTCCTCTACAGCTCATCTCCCCCAGAGATGCCAAGAACACCTTCAAGGCATCTATAATTTTCCCGTGCTCAGCCAGGAGGGATGCCTGCAGTTGATTTGCTTCCACTAGGCTTTGTATAGTCTTGGACTGCTCAGCTACAATCCGCTCTAGTGAAGCTATTCGTTCCGAGTCTGAACTGGGCGTGACCGCAGGTGGTACCGTACCCGATAACCCTGCAGTAGTGGTGACCGTAGACTCGACAAATCGTGCTACTACCACCGATGGAGTATGCGTTTTAGGTGGTAGAGACACAATTGCTGGAGTTGACGTCTGGACGGCCGTGATCGATGGAATGTCAGCCGACGATGTAGCCACTACGGGAACAACCGTAGCGCTTGTACTCGATACCTGCACAGAGGTTGGAACAAAGGACATACCAGACAAGGCAGGTGGAGCAAAACGTACCAACCGTGAAGTCTCTGCAGCTCCTACACCCATACCTGTCCTTTCCCTTCGTGAACGCTTTCTCACCAACTGCACAGCTTCTTCTTCATCATCTTCCTCGTCGTCGTCGTCAACAATTCGCTTTTGTTTACCAACCGTTCTCTCATGCGTTACCATCATCCTTCTAGCCTCTTCCATCACATCATCAAAGTCAGCCTGTGGACCCGAGACTTGAATATTCTCTTGAGGATCAACTCGGTCCATATCAAACATTCCATGGCCTCCCAACATGGCATCAAGGTCAATCTCTGCAGCTGACACAGCAGCAGATACAGCAGGCGCAGCTGATACAGCCTGGGGTGCTGCCGCCTGTTGTGGTCTTGGGTCTCTGAACTCGTCCCCTGCCGCAGGCACATACTCCGGGTTTATAAGATACCCAAAGAGCGGAGTATGCCTGGGACGCAGCTCAGGCTTGCTTCGTGCGCTGGAAGTGCGACACTGTGCAAAGATACGTTTTGTCACACTTTCCACGTATCGAATAGGGCGTCGTTGAGGCAGCGTCGGAGCCACATGATTGAAAATCATCTGTAGGAATCGTGGATACATTGTAAACCGCTCACGCGCCACAGCCCTTCGTTGCCGATCGATCTCGTAAAAGATCATCTGGCTGAAAGAATATCGTTTGTTATAAGTCAACGCAGTCATAGCAGACTGCATTGTCGCACCCATTCCATCAGTGCTTGCCTTCCGTCCTGACATACATACGATCATGACGTGCATAAGGAAGCGCCACTGATCTAAAAGGAATCCCTTCCTCCGTTGAGTGTCCCCTAAGAGACCAGAATACCCCATCCTGAGGAACGCCCCATCACGGAATGGCGCAACAAACTCCGTTGGGTCATCCCTCGTCTCTTCACCAAACTGCAACGCCACCCGTATTTGTTCAGAGTTAAACTGAACAACTTGACCGTTTACGGTGGCTCGCATAACCGGGGGCTCAACCCGGCAATCGTACTCTACCGTTTCCCAAAAGTCTTCAATATTCGGTAGGGAAATAGGCAGGGTAGTGGTTATTGCATGATATATCCTTGAGCGCAGGAGAAAAGTAATTATCTCCCTATAGTCCTCCACGCCCTTTGCATCTGGGTCAAGTGTTATGAACTGGTTATGAGCTGGGAAGAACTGTCTATGATCATCACCGTCATCACCTGCACCTCCTGCACCTCCAACAGCAGCCATATCTGCACTAAACGAACCAAGTTAGATAAACGTTAAAGTGTTACACAAGTTCGCTTCATTACCAGGAGCGAAGTTGTGGTCAAACCTGTATAGGCGAAGTTAAAGGTGAGGCGAAGTTGGGAACAACTTCGCTTAATCTTTAAGTTCGTCTAATTAATTTTAAGTAAAATGGTCTGGGCGAAGTTAGTGATAACTTCGCCACTAACTTCGCCTCATCACAACATCGCCTCAGGCGAAGATAAGGGTTAGGCGAAATTAAGCCTCAGGCGAAGTTGCGGATAACTTCGCCGAAACCCTAACTTCGCCTGAACTGAATCGGCGACTGTTAGGATTCTAACAGCCGGAATCCGATGATTCGGCAAAGTTTGACGATCCAGGAGACTCTAACACATGATATTACGGATGGTTAGATGAAAAGATCGTCCATGAACACGTAACACAAGGTTGTAAATCTCGGTTTTGAAAGGTCACCGGACCGAGGTCACGAAACCGTTCAAAACGACCTATGAAAAACACCACTGTCTTTGGATATACGATTAATCGATAACACACACCTTGAATATATGAACGAAACTGAGAAAAAAAGGATCGAAATCGGAAACGAATCAAGTTCGCCGTAAAATATATATCTTCGCCGGAAATTTCGGATAAGTTCGCTGGATTTTCTGTGAACAGTTTTGACCCTTAAAATCCTTTATATAGAGGCTCTGTTATACAGGCGAAGTTACGGATAACTTCGCCTAGGCGAAGTTATTCACAACTTCGCCTATTCAACAACATCGCCTAAAATTTCAAAATTTAACCCTTAAGATTTTAACAGTTGTCCTTTAAGAAATTAATAACATGATCAATTCTAAGTAACCAGTTAAGAAATCATAAAGCTATCTAAGTACAAAAACGTAAAAATATAAAGTATAAGGGATCAAATTTCAGTCTCGATAGGGACTGCTATGTTTTAGAAAAGATCCGAACAGGAATCATACTAACTACGTGACTGTCACATAGATCCGTGTTTAGCTGTATTATGACATATAGAGACAGGTTGTAAGCAGGTATAACTTAAAGTGGTTTTCATCGTTTCTGTGATACGAGTTAGGTTCGATTAAGCCTCAAAACTTAAGTGGGCAACAACTTAGAAATATTGATGCCTCCTATCTATCCTCAAAGCGTATTTGGCTTTCCCCAAGTCACCCCGAATTGACTTCGACCCATAGTGTCTGATTAAGTTGTAAATATTCTTGATCTGCTTCCCGTTCTTCTTCTCACTCTAAGATTGAGAAGTCTCGATATCTTAAACTCTCGAATGTTACAATAACTCATAAGTACTATTTTTTTTTTTTTTTCAAACAAACATACTTATAGACTTCAGAGTAATAAACAACTGCAAGTCCCGAATCTGGATCACTGCAGTGTCTTGAAACGCTTTCTTCACGAAAATCAGAACACTTACGGGCTCGTGTATGACTGGGTAATCACTTTTCTGCCTATCATTCGGAAAGATATACATGAAGACACGCAAAACTCTTAAGGAGTTTCCACATAAAATCAAGTAAAATTTAATTTGTATCACATCTACTTTTACGCACCATAAAAAGTTACCATGACATACAATGATTGTCCTAAAGCCTTTTAAGCCTAATAACTTCACTAGTTAAGCACACAAAGTTAGTATATCTATCATTTTCCATGGTTGGATCAATTTTTCGTTTAACATAGCAAAGGTACTTCATACGAAGTAGTAGACTTGAAAAGTAATTTCATTTCCCTAAAAAAAATTTTGACTTCAATCGCCCCGATCACGTCAAAGTCTTCAGGTAAACGGCAATCCTGAAGATCCAATGGATCAACTGGACCGACCACATACAAGTATGTGTCCTTCTAACTAAGTATGACCGACTAATTTTCAGCGACAGAAAGAAAACACATCATAACCGCCCCGGTCACTTTCAGTCGTCTGGTTAATGGCGACCCTCATTCTCTACAAGTAGAAACGAGGACCAAAACATATCCGAGGATATGTCCATCAAACTGAGGTAACCGACTAATTTTAAGCAATAGTGACGTTTTTTTTTTTTTTTTTTTTAATAAACACAATAAAAAAATGGTTACTCGGGATTGATCATCCCGTTCAGCTCAATTAGGTTTTGAAATCTGGATTTATCAAACGCTTTTGTAAATAAATCAGCGAAATTTTCTAGCGTATCGACCTTTTCGACCTTAATCAGTTTCTTCTCAGCACAATCCCGTATGAAATGATGACGAATGTCAATATGTTTAGTTTTACTATGTTTCACGGGATTGTTAATTACTGAAATGGCAGCAGTGTTATCAATTAAAATAGGAGTGAGTAAGAAATTCAGACCATAGTCGCGCAATTGTTGCTGAATCCACAAAACCTGAGAGCAGCAGTTGGATGCTGCCATATATTCAGCTTCGCACGTAGAGATTGCGACTGATGTCTGTTTCTTGCACTGCCAGGAAACTACTCTTCCACCGAGAAACTGACATCCTCCTGTTGTCGACTTCCGACTCTGATTGCACCCTCCATAATCAGAATCTGTATATGCAACCAGTTCCACGTCTCCTCCCTTCGGGTACCACAACCCTAGCTTCGGCTTGCCTTTGAGATACCGCAAAATCCTCTTCACACCCTTCATGTGAGATTCCTTTGGGTTTGCCTGAAAATGAGCACAAAGACAAACAGCAAACATTATATCAGGCCTAGAAGCAGTCAAATACATCAAAGAACCTATTATAGCCCGATACTGAGTTGGGTCCACATCTGCGTCACCGTCTACTTCAGCTCCCAACTTGTGGTTGACGCAAATTGGAGTGTCAAATGGAGAACAGTCCTCCATCTTGAAGCGCTTGAGGACATCATGAACATATTTTGTTTGATGAATGAACATCCCATCCTTCTTTTGATCAACCTGCAATCCTAAAAAGAACGTTAGTTCACCCATAGCACTCATCTCAAATCTTTTCTTCATGACGGCCTCAAATTCCTGACACATGGAGACTCTTGATGTAGCAAATATGATGTCATCCACGTAGACTTGAACTAGCAGGAAGTCACTTCCATCTCTCTTCACAAACAGTGTGCTGTCAATCAAACCCCTTTCAAAACCATTCTCTAGCAAGTAGTCCGATAACGTTGAATACCAGGCACGAGGTGCCTGATGTAATCCATACAGCGCCTTGCTCAACTTGTACACATGATCAGGAAAGTCTGGGTCAGGAAAACCCGGAGGTTGCTCAACATACACAACCTCATCAACTTTCCCATTGAGGAACGCACTCTTCACGTCCAACTGAAACACTTTCATCTTCTTAAAAGCAGCAAACGCCAAAAATAATCTTATTGCTTCCAACCTGGCCACCGGAGCGAACACTTCATTATAATCTATCCCCTCTTGCTGATTAAAACCTTTAACGACCAGCCTCGCCTTGTTTCTTATAATAATCCCCTTTTCATCTCTCTTGCACTTAAACACCCACTTTGTGCCTATCACATGCACATTCCTTGGTTTTTCAACCAAAGTCCAAACTTCCATCTTCTTAAATTGAGCCAACTCTTCTTGCATGGCCTCGACCCACGAGCTGTCCTTAAGAGCCATTTGATAATTTTTCGGTTCAATCTGGCTAATAAAGCATGAGTACAAACATTCGTTCATTATACCCGTTTCCTTAATGCTTGTATAAACACAGGTGTGCTCATTCAAGCTACTTCTGGTTTGTACACCGGAGGACACATCACCTATAACATTCTCCAAAGGGTGTTCTTTGTGAATTCTCGTGGTCGGAACAGCACCGACATGCAAATTATCTTCTAAATTAGAAGAGATCTCATCAATGGTTGTTTCTGGCTGAGAGTGAAATGAATTGATAAACTCTTCTCCAGGAGAGACAGTAGGGGAACCGATAGAATTTGATGAGGAAGGTTGACAATCATCAAATAGCTGTCTATGAGCCAAATTTTCCTCCTCATCTAGAATCATCTTCGTAGCAACACGTTCTTCTTCTTCTGCACAAAACAAATCAGGTATGTTAAAAGACTTGAAGAGCCTATCATAGTCGAAAATCCTAGGAGGTCCGATGCTCGGTCTTGGCGATCTGTAACTCGTAATGTCGGTGTTACATACCACCTCAACCTTGCCATTCGTTGTATTAAAGACACGCCTGTTGGGAGTCCCAACTTCATAGCCGACTAAGATTCCTTCATCGGCTGCTTCACCAAACTTTGAATGTGTCTTTAAAATTGAACACGGGGACCCGAAAGCTTCAAGTCCACACAAATTGGGCTTTCTCCCGTGCATAAGCTCGTAGCATGTTTTATTAAGTCTTTTTACCGTTAAAACTCTATTCAGTACATAGCAAGCTGTAGAAACAGCTTCAGCCCAGAACACCACCGGAAGCTTCGAATCAGCCAGCATAGTTCTGGCTCCTTCAATTAAAGTTCTATTCTTCCTTTCAGCCACTCCATTCTGTTGCGGAGTATACGGGGCGCTGAATTGGTGTGCAATCCCTCTTGACAGACAGAAGATCTCCATTTCAAAATTTTTAAACTCGGAACCATTGTCACTTCTGATGAACTTCACTCGTTTATCCATAATGTTCTCAACTTTGGTAATCAGATTCTTCACCATTTGAGCCGTTTCGTCCTTTGATTTCAGGAAGTATACCCACGAGTATCGTGAGTAGTCATCAGTGATCACCAAGCAATAAGTTGTACCACCTAGACTTCTTACATTCACCGGACCGAAGAGATCCATGTGAAGCAGCTCTAGTGTACTAGCAATTGAGTTTACTTTCTTGGTGAGATGGGACTTCTTGTGCTGCTTTCCCTTTTTGCACGCAAGACATTTGTCTTCAAAATTGAAACTTTTTAATGGAACACCCAACACAAGTCCATGTCTGACAATATGGTTCATTTTCCGAAGATGAATGTGCCCCATTCTCCTGTGCCACAGTTCAGATTCCGATTCGCTTGCTTTCGTCAAAAGGCACGATTCTTCCGTTGACATTTCAGTTGAACTTAAATCCATCATATACGTATTTCGATCACGTGGAGCCTTCATTACTATCCACTCCTCTGGTATTTGAAAACCAGGCTTCAACACAATCGCATCAGTCTTCGTGAAGTGTACGGTATAATCTTTATCACAAATCTGCGACACACTCAGCAGATTGTGCTTCAGTTCTTCTACAAAGTTCACATTTTCTAACGTCATCTTCCCGTTAGTTACCGTACCCCTTCCTGTTATTTTGCCTCCACTCTCGCCGCCAAAACTGACTTTTGCTCCTTGAACAGGTTTTAAATCTTGTAACAAATTCTTGTTACCAGTCATGTGCCGGGAACAGCCGCTGTCCACAACCCAAAGATTATTGGAAGCCCTGTTCAACTGTTCCTGCACAAACAAAAGAGATTATTAAAATTTGGGGACCCAAGACCTCTTGGTCTTGGGTCGACTAACCTTCTTAACAGAACTCACACACCTTGGCTGACCAAAGTTAGCATTAGAAAAATTTCCACGAGTCCTAACAGGATACCTCCTTGGAGACTGATAGTGAGGCCAACCAAACCGACGAACATTAAGAGAATCAAAAGAATTATAGCATTTGGTTTGGTTATTAGTAGTGTAAAAACGAGATGTGTTTCTTTGAAAACCTGTATTATCTCTCAAATTTGAATGGTTTTCATTTTTAACATTTAAACGATTACCAAAAACCTTAGTCTCAGTTTTCGAGGGCCTCACCTCTCTGAAACGCTGCTTCAGAGGGCAATCAGCAACAAGGTGCCCTGTTTGATTACATCTAAAACAACACCTATGTTCAGCTTTCTTTTCAGCAGATGTTTTAGATGTGGAGGCAGTATTACCAACCGTACATCTCACATAAGGTGGGACATATGGGTTGAGTGGAGTACTCCTTTTAGTTGATTTAACTTTTTCTCCACTAGTGGGTAATACTTCCTTCTCTTTTGTCTTACCCGACTCGGATGACTTATCCGAATCAGATGAGACTGGACTTGAAATAGAAATTTTGACTTTTGAGACAGGCGAACTTGTTTCGCCTTTACTAACTTCCGGTACTTTACCAGTTTCCTTAGCAGGACCTGTCTGATCAGCTACAAAATTAACGGATTCATGAACACTAGGATTGAAAGTATAATTATGATTATAAGGTGGTGGAACCTCATGGTAACCAATTCCTCCCCTTTTAGGTGAGGAACCTTGATCACTAACGAAGTGATCAAGAATAGTAGAGGAATTCCGGAATTGCTCCAGTTTCCTATTTAGTTCCACCACTTTTACCTGGTGATCAGCAATCTGTTTTTCTTTCTCAGCGATTAACTTGGTTTTCTCTTCTAAAACCTCGTAGCTTAGATCGATCACATCAATTTTCTCAGCTAATTTTGTTTTTAAACTTTTAACGTCTTTTTCACAAGCTTTAATTTTTATTTTATAATTATTTTCTCTTGTCTTTGTGAAGTGATGATCTTCTTTTAAGGTTTTAAATTCGGCATCCAACTTAACATATTGATCAGTAATTGTAGCAAGCTGTTCAGACAAGTTCTCACATTTAGTACAGATAGGTTTAGTACATACCTCGGAGTTCTGGTCATTAGCCATGAAAGCTTTTTCATTTTCAGCAGCTTTCATACATTCTTCAGCTGCAACCTTCGCCATGTGTGCCTGCTCAAAGTGTTCTCCAGAGAACATGTTCCAGTTGTATTCACCAGCATCAGACATCATGGCATTATTCCCATTGTTATTTCCACTTTGCTGTGTAGTCCTCCCCTGACTACGTTCTACCCGTGCATTAGTGCACTCCTTTGCAAAGTGTCCATTTTGTTGACAATTGTAACACCTCACCCTTGACTTATCAAATCCTGGCTTTCCACCTACGAACTTTCTGCCAGCTTCTTCATGAAACGCTTCACTCTTTTGACTATCATCGCCATCTGCCACTGCAGATCCATCTCCTCCAGATCATCAGGATCGATCTGGTCATAGTCTTCTTCCAAAGCAGCAGGGTCCACAATCTCCCCTTGTATGTAGTTCTCGTAAGAAGCAATAAAAGATGCATAAAGTGCAAACTGCTCTTCAGCAGATTTGACACTCATTGGCATCTTAGAGTAGTTATTGCTTGAAGCACTGGGAGAGAAACTACTCTTGGATGCTTGAGGTTTCGAAGCACTTGATCCTCCAGCAACAAAGCAAACATCACCGTTCATGTTTACTGACACATTTCCTTCATGAGAAGAGTTAGAACCTGACTCTCCTTTGGAGTAGTAAGCAGCAGATTCAGACTTCGAACTTGAGCCTGAGTTAACTTTGGCACCATACATACCAGGGTCTTGAACCTGATCCGTTGGTGTCTCTTTACGAACCATATTAAGCTCAAAGGTTCTGAGCTTGTTTACTGCTGTCTCCAAGTCAAAATTAGGAAAGTCTTTGTCTTCCCTCATTAGAACAGTGTACATTTCCCACTTCGGTGGGAGAGCATCGAGAAGCTTCTCAACTATTTCCTCCTCTCTGTAAGCAATAGAATAGTTGTTCAGCTCTGTCATTAAATGATAATATCGGGTGATAATATCATCGAGCGATTCGTTCTTCAAATACTTGAAGACAGAGAACTGAGTCTTTAACAGTTTAATCTTCGAGGCACGAATACCCACGTTCCCTTCGAATCTATTCTCAAGAGCATCCCAAAGCTCTCGTGCAGAAGTGTACTTCCGAAATGTATGGAGAATCTCTTGAGGAAGAGCCATAGTAATTGCAGGATGGGCCTTGCTCTCGGCCTCATACATCTTCTTCTCTTCTTCCTCCATCTTGCTGTACTTCTTTATCACATCCCGACCTTCGTATTCCATTGTCGGTGGAATATATCCATCCTGGATGCACACCCACATCTTTGCATCCTGGTATTTAATATACTGAATGAATCTATCTTTCCACACTACAAAGTCTGTTCCTTTCATCAACCTTGGGGCCTTAGTGGCCGACCCCGCTTCAACTTCCATTTTGACTAACTCTGAGATGTTAATCGGCGACATCTTCTCGAAAACACGAAAAACCCGAAAAAAACAAAAATTCTTCCAAACAGTACTATAGGCGAAGTTAAGGATAACTTCGCTTAAGTGTTAACTTCGCTGGAAAATCCGAAAATTCGCTTGACTTGGCGAAGTTGAGAATAACTTCGCTTAAGATAAGCGAACTTAGGAGGGAAGCGAAGTTGAGGATAACTTCGCTTAGGCGAACTTATGAGGTAGGCGAAGTTGTGGATAACTTCGCTCAACCTTATATCTTCGCCGAAACCCAACTTCCAGTGACGGCAACTTCGCCTGAAGAACAACAACTTCGCCCCGAAGAACACTGAAAATATTCAGATCTGTTTTCGACGATTTAGCAGTTTCCGGTCGGTGTAACGGCTTGATTATGACTGTATAAGGTGAGTATAACACAATATCAACGAAAACGCGTCCCGCGAATAGGTCAAACGAGACGTTTTCTACACCCGCGTGAAATCCCGAACCACACAATCGAGCCAAAAGCTCTGATACCAATTGTAGGTTCCTGGACGGATCTTACACGGGATATCGCTATCTACGCAGGTGCGGAATCCCTGCATAGGTAGTTACGAGCGTAGAATACGAATAACAATCACACGCGATACAAACGAACACGTTATGTAATATAACTTGAAACACGTCTATTACAGACTCTCGACACGTTCACTGAACTACTGAATTACACGTGAATAACCAAAACACTAACTACATCTCGTAAACCCGTAGGTTACTTAAATACACGACAACTTCGCCTCAGGCGAAGTTGTCAGTAACTTCGCTCGTTGAACAAGTTCACCTAGGCGAGCTTGTCAACAACTTCGCTTGTTCAACAAGTTCGCCTAAGCGAACTTGTTGATAACATCGCTTACTGACATAAACATAAACTTAAACATAATTACATTACAGACTCGATTACAAACGCTAGACTATGAACTACTGACATTTATGTACCAACAATTTCCCATGCTCAATCAACCACTGTGGCCCCCTTTCTACCCACAACATGCCCCGAGTAGCTATGTCTAACACTACATAGCGTGTTTGTATAATTATGGTCATGTGCAAGCGGTTTTATGTCTCGGAAAACCGTGCCGGCTCCGTAGGGGTTTTTCAAACCAATAGTACTATTCACAAGCCACTGGCTCGAATTTAATCACTGTGTTCGTGGGGACTTTCGTGTGTTAGCACTTAGATAATTCCCATCATCAAACAATTAAAAGTATATAGATATGTATCAACATGTTTTTCACCCCGAAAGTTCGTAAAAACAGTTTAAAAGTTCGTAATCAGGATTCGGTACAGCATCGTCTCGTAGTTTGACTCGTATCACTAGTCCATATAATGAATATTATAATAATATTAATATTTTAATATTATTATTATCATTATACTAAATTGGGCTGTATATCTAATCTGGGTATAGCTGTTACGCCAGAAAGTGTCAATGGCCTTAGATTGTGATGTTGTTCAATGTCTATTACTTAAACCGAACATGACTCAGTTTCCCCATTTTCCCAGCTGGGCCAAGTTGTTCGTTTATGCGTTTAGAAAACAGTTATGGGAATGTAAGCTTGGGTACATGTGTTGGTCGATAAAATGATTAAGTTATAAAGAAAGATCACACATTGGGATTCTAGATTTGTTACGGGTCTCGTTTTTGTTTATTCAGTTTAATTTGGAGAAAAATGCGCACAATCTATCCAAATTGTCCATATTTCTCATAAAAAGTTCGTTTTTACTTAATTTACCCAAAAATATGATTTTTGATCACTCTTGATATTCTGATATTCCAACAGGTTCGTTAATCACGAACTCGTCGGTTTTTATCAAAATAGATTTCGTTTAATCTTTAAATTAGCATAGTTAATTAACCGTTAATTATTAAATCATGAAAATTTAGTCACTTATCAAATAAAATATTTATATTTTATGAAAAATATTTCTAGAATTATTTACAGATTTATAATTTATAAAAAATCATTTTATCTGCTATATTTAACTCGAAAATCATCCGTTTATACCAAACGATTTTCGAAAAATCCAAAAAAAATTCTGAGTGACCAATATGTATTCCAAAATAACTTGGAAATATTACAAACTCTAACAATCTTGCCAAATATCCTTCTCGAGCCAAAAACGACTGAAAATTCAAATAAACGAAAATACACAAAACATACTTAGGCTTTTCCAAATGATCCAAAAGTTCATACCAAATATGAGTTCCCCACAAAATTTCATAATTTTTCAAGCATTTTAACTATATTTCCCAAATAAACACCCCAATTTGTTAATAAATTCGCTAAATATTCTCGGATGGTCAAAAAATTCCAAATTTGAACATCGACTTAATGATATTATCCTTGATGTCCCTAAAAAATTTCATGACATAACAATATGCACATCACAAGCGAATCCTAAACAACCCGTAATCGAGTGATTCGGTATTACCTTAGAGATTTTGGTTCGTTTTCGCCCTTCTAATCTAGTTTTCGGGTTCTTGGGCTTCTATGCAAGCTAGATGAAGGTTCTATATCACAAAACAAGCATTTTTCATCAACGTGGCAGCCTCTCAACTTAGGGTTTTGGTTAGGGTATTAAACCGAACTTTTTGACCCGTAAAAACGCCGTTTAAACCCTCTAATCCGTGTTTATGGCCAAAAAAGAGTATGATTCTAATTCCTAACCATTTGTATGATCAAAATATGTTTTTGGATAATTTTAAGGGTTTTTGCATGGTTAGAAATGATTTTTTCTAATCAAAGTTCAATATTTATGAAAAATCCATGTTTAAAACAAGCTAAACGAGCATGTTTTGGTTTAACTAGTTTGCTACCATAATAAGGCCGTAATATCAATATGTTGGTTTATATTAAACGTATATCACTTATAGATGGCCCTCTGAGATATCTGGGTCATAACCAGCCCCGTTTGGTTATTCGTTCGTTCGTTACGCAATAAGCGGTTAAACGCTTATTCGATTTGTAAATACTGAGATGTATCCGGTTTTGTCACGAATGTCACAGAAAATCTCTACAATTTGGAATGGAAAACGTTTAAAGAAATGGTTCTGAGAAAATTCTGCCCAATCAATGAAATAGATCAAATACATACGAAGTTATGGAACTATAAGGTAGTAGGAACGAATCTCAAGGAGTACCACACGAATTCATTGAGTATTGGAGAATTGTCCCTCATTTAGTCACGCCCGAATTCAAGAAAGTGACTAGATACATATACGGGTTGCCGATTGAGATCCATGATTTAGTTCGATCTCATATGCCGTCAACCACTGAATCAGCCATGGAGTTAGTTGGATATATGATGTATAGTATGATTTGTAATCGTGAAGAGAAGAAGAAGATTGAGGAGAAATATTTTGTTGGTGGAAAGGTATGGAAAGTGAAAAAAAAGAAGGAGTGGACATTTATGTACACTCATCCGATTTGCAAGTCTTGTGGTAGAAGGCATTATGGAAAGTGTTTGTGACCAACTAATACTGTTATTTGTAACTTTTGCAAGAAGCCTGTTCATGTTGAGATGGATTGTAAAAGAAAGATAGTGGTATGTTTTGATTGTGGAGAGATGGGGCATTTTAGTACCGAGTGCCCGAAGAGGAAGCCAATGGTCACCACAGCTGGTGCAAGTGTAAGTGGTGCAAGGAAAGAGGGTAGAAAGGGAAATGCTTGAGTTTTCATGCTCGACACACAAAAGATAGCATATATACCAGACGTGATCACCGCCAAGCTTCATATCAATAATGTTTATGCAAGAGTGTTATTTAACTCGGGTGCTAATCAAAGTTTCATAGATTATAAATTTTGTATTCTATTAAATGCACCTTTAGTTAAATTAGATAATCATTTTGAAGTTGAAACTGCCAATGGTGAATTGATTATAGTAACTGAGGTTCTAGGTAATGCGACAATTTCTTTAGCTAATCATGAGATACCTGTACGACTATTACCTATGACCTTAGCTGGCTTCGATGTAGTTTTAGGTATGGATTGGTTATCAACAAATCAAGCCCGTATTTCATGATAAAGCAATTGAAATCCGAACACCGAATAATACAATAATGCGTATAATCGGAGATAAAGAAGCCGGAAAAGTTGGAATAATTTTGAAGATCAAAGCAAGCCGTTGCTTAGGAAAGGGATGCCTTGCATTCATGGCTTTTGTAACAAAAACTTTTGAACCAAAGAAGTTGGAGGAAGTGCCAATTGTCTTGGAATTCAAAGATGTATTTCCTGATGAGCTACTAAGAGTACCACACGATAGAGCAGTAGAATTTAAAATGGATTTGGTACCAGGATACTTCACCAATAGGTAAGTCTTCTTATAGACTAGCACCTACCGAGATGAAGGAGCTAAAGAAACAATTGGACGAACTGTTAGAGAAGGGATTCGTAAGACCTAGTTCTTCGCCGTGGGGAGCTCCGATTTTGTTTGTTAAAATGAAGGATGGTTCAGTGAGGATATGTATAGATTATGGGGAACTGAAAAAGGTCACAATTAAGAATTGATATCCGCTTCCAAGAATCGACGATCTGTTTGACCAACTGCAAGGTGCGAGCTATTTTTCCAAAATCGGTCTCAGAACTGGATATCATCAGTTGACAGTCCAAGAAGAATATATACCGAAAACATCATTTAGAATAAGGTACAGATATTATGAGTTCACTGTTAGGCCTTTCGGACTCACTAATGCCCCGGCAGCATTCACTGATATGATGAACCGAATTTCCAAGCCTTACCTAGATAAATTTGTTATAGTATTCATTGATGATATTCTTATATATTCCAAATCTAATGAAGATCATCAGGTTCATCTGAAAGTCATGTTGGAAACATTAAGAAAAGAAAAGTTATATGCCAAATTCTCTAAGTGCGAATTTTGGTTATCGGAAGTGCAATTCCATGGTCACATTATAAATGCAAAAGGAATTCATGTTGACCCAGTTAAGATAGAAGCCATAAAAAATGGGAGAAACCCAAGACACCAACCCAAGTGAGAAGTTTTCTAGGCTTAGTGGGATACTACCGAAGATTTGTTCAGAATTTTTTCCAGAATTGCTGTCCCTTTAACTTCAATCACTAGAAAATATGTTAAATTTTAATGGGGACCAAAACAAGAGGAAGCATTCGAAACACTGAAACAGAAACTAACAAATGCACCAATCTTGGATTTGCCGGAAGGCCAGGATAACTTTACCATATACTGTGACGCTTCGCACACGGGTATGGGATGTGTTTTAATGCAAGGAAAGAAAGTCATTGCATATGCTTCAAGACAATTGAAAGTTCATGAGAAGAATTACACCACACATGACCTCGAATTAGGCGCTATAATCTTTGCGTTAAAGTTACGGCGACATTATTTGAATGGTGTTAAATTCATGATATATACTGATCACAAGAGTTTGAAGCATATTTTTGATCAAAAAGAATTATACATGAGGCAAAGACGTTGGATAGAAACTTTGAATGATTATGACTGTGAAATTGTCTATCATGAAGGAAAAGCCAACGTTGTGGAAGATGCCTTAAGTAGGAAAGAACACAACAAACCCAAACGAGTTCGAGCCCTTAGAATGGAACTCAAAGTAGACTTGATCAATCAAATTATAGAAGCTCAGAAGTTGGCACTAGAAGAATAAAACATTAAAGCTGAAAAAGAAAATGGAACGATTGATCAATTAGTTAAGGGCGATGATGAGATACTCAGATTAGGAAAAAGAATCTGGGTACCGATGGTTGGTGAATTAAGAGCTAGGATTCTCGAAGAAGCTCATAAGTCAAAATATATGATGCATCCGGGAAGTGATAAGATGTATCAAAATTTGAAGAATGATTGTTGGTGGATTGGCATGAAAAAAGACATTGCCTTATACGCTGCCAAGTGTTTAACTTGTTCTAACGTCAAAGCCGAGCATCAAAATCCATTGGGATTATTACAACAACCAGAAATCCCAATATGGAAATGGGATATGATAACCATGGATTTTATTATGAAGTTACGAAAGACTTCTCGACAGAATGATGCAATCTGGGTTATTGTAGATAGATTGACTAAATCTGCTCACTTCATTCCAATGCAGCAAACATTTAGTATGGATAAGTTAGCACGTCTATATGTTGAAAATATCGTATCATTGCATGGAGTGTCACTATCCATCATTTCGGATAGAGATAGTCGTTTCACTTCGAAATTCTGGGCAAGTTTTCAAAAGGCCATGGGAACAAAATCAAATTTGAGTACTACGTATCACCCACAAACAGATGGTCAAAGTGAACGTACTATCCAAACGTTGGAGGATATGCTTCGAGCATGTGTAATTGATTTAGGAGGCAGTTGGGATACTCATTTACCTATAATGGAATTTTTATATAACAATAGTTATCATACGAGTATCCAAATGGCACCATTCGAGGCATTATACGGACGAAAGTGCAGGACGCCCGTATGTTGGTCAGAAACTAGGGATAACCAATTGTCAGGAACTGAAATCATTCAGAAAACCACTGATCAAGTAATACAAATACGAAAACGATTGAAGGCGGCTAGAGATAGACATAAGAGTTATGCCGATGTTCGCTGCAAACCATTAGAATTTCAAGTACGAGACAGAGTACTACTTAAAGTATCAACTTGGAAAGGTTTAGTAGTGTTAGGGCATGGATTTTCAGTATCCTCAGCAAACATTGTTCAGACCCTATTTGGGATGTAGTATCCTCAGAGGTAACCGGTATCCTAATTACATTATATATATAACACGTTTTTCTCTTTTTTCTATGGTTACCAGGTCAAAGATTGTTATTGTGATCTCCCAAAGACTCGCACTTTAAGTTAATAAAGCGTGACAAGAAAGAAAACATGCTTATTGAAGGGCTAACGGCTAATTGGAATAATTCCGCAGTTTCATTAATTATAGGCCATATTGTTAGCTTTTTATTTTTGTATAAATAGAGCTCAAAACCGGATCATAACACACTCTAGCACTCGAGAAGTTACTAGTACTCGCATTCTCTGTAATCACGATCAAGCTTGAGCTCCACAATTGTAATCACCGTTGTTATTAATAAACTGGTGGTGATAGTTTTCACCACCCGAGGTTTTTTGCTTGTTATCCAAAGGATAACGGGTTTTTTCCTCGCAACAAATCCTTGTGTTCAAGCAGTTTTACGTTCATTTCATATAAGCATCAAGTCCTGATTACTAATTTGGTTACGAAATTACCATTGTCAATTTTTAACCAAAACAATTTGGCGCCCACCATTGGGCAATCAGTGCTTTAATCCATCAAAACCGTTTGCTCCACTCTCAATTACTTTCTTCCCTTCATTATGGCCTCACAACCAAAAACTAGCTCCATTCTTGTTCTGCTCACCACTGCTTCAAGTGTCAACCCAGGACCTCCACCACTGCCAAAGAAAAATACTCAGCCTAGAGGACAACTTCCACCATTCGCGGGATCTTCTACATGGGTAGACCCGATTATATCTAACAATGATATTTTTGCTTTGATGAAACAGGTTAAAACGCACATGTAGTAGCAAGAGAAGACCAACTCAAAGCTATTCAAGGAGATTGAAGAAATCAAAAAGAAACCAGGGCAGGAGGCCACTCCAATCATGCCCAGGGTCCTTGATTTTGATTTTCCAGGATCTTATATCCTTCAGAATCCCGGATCCTTGGGGACACAATCAGCAAGGATTCCATCGCAGCAGCAATCAGGATACTGGGGATCTTTTCCTTCGGTATCCTCGGAGTTACCCGGACCAACGAGGCCAGGATCCATCAATTTACAACCTCATTCAACCAGGCCAGCCGGCATATTCTCATCAGGGTCTCCCATGATGTCCTCTGAAGTACATATTAGAGATGATATCCCTATGCAGGCAACACCTTATCCTTTGAATACCATCAATGGAGGAACTGGCCATCAAGGCTCAGGATATCAGAGGCCTAACCAAGATCTCGGTAACGGATTACTTAATCCTAATTTATACACTAACCGTGGATCTGTGCAGGATAAGGGGATACCCCTGATATAGCCAGGGAATTGCAAAAAATGATGGATATGATTTCCAGTATCCCGGGTATAATCCGTCCCATAGCTGAGGTATCAGTAGGCAGTCATAAATTATCCAGGTTCACCTAGCCCATATGCTACGTAGAGATCCCCAGGAAATTCCAAACGCCCAACATGAAACTTTATGACGGCACTACGGATCCTGAGGAGCATGTTGCTCAATACAGAGAAAGGATGGAGGTCAACCCTATCCTCGCAGAAACCAAAGAAGCCTGTTTTATGTAAAGGGTTTGGTTCATCACTAACGGGTCCGGCCCTCAAATGGTTATTAAGTATTCCTTCCAATACTATCACTTCCTTTGCTCATTTAGTTAACTTCTTTAATAATCAATTTTCTTGTAGTAGATCTTTTGAGAAAATGACAGGTGATTTATATAGAATTGTTCAGCATAACAATGAATCCCTAAGGGATTACATAATCAGATTTAGCAGGGAAGCTTTGGAAATCCCCAACCTTGACATGGCAGCTGCTGTTGAAGCCTTCAAGATGGGACTTAGGAAGGATTCTCCTTTTATGACAACCTCGTCATGACTCCATGTAGGAATCTTGATGAAGTCAGGAACAGGGCCTTAAGATACATTCGACCAGAGGATAACAAGAAAGCTCATGGAAGCATGGTTATCCCAAAATATGAGTCCACCAGCAGGAAGTTCGACTCTCCGCAAAAGTTCTTTAAGCCAAAGCCTTACTCCAAGCAAGATAATCCCAAGATCAATGCTGTAGAGGAAGACGAAGACGACGAAGAATATCCTAAAATATCCAAATATTGCTTTAACCTTGATATTGGTGGTGTAATTTGTGCCATGCAGGATTTAGGTGACAAGGCCAGATGGCCTAAGAAAAATGAGAAGCCCGGATCAAACAAAGACAAGTCAAAATGGTGTGCATTCCATGAAGACTTTGGCCATCGCACTGATGATTGTATAGCACTTCGGAAGGATGTAGGATACCTTCTCAGCAAAGGACACCTGAAGGAACTATTAGGAAAAAACAAGAACAAAATCCAAGATCCTGTCAAGATACCTGAAAGGGCACCTTCTCCACCACCCGGAGCTAAGGTGGTATCCTTTATCTCTGGAGGATCTGACATTTGCGGGACCTCGTATTCAGCAGCCAAGAAACATTCCAGAGAAACGAAGATGGACAACGGAGAAAGACCTTTCCGTACTTCCACATTGACAACTCAAAGGATCATGTCCTTCGATGAGGAGGATAGATGTGGCCTTGTGGACCCCAACCACGACGGTTTGGTAATCACTTTACGTATAGCTAACTGTTTTCTGCGCAGGATACTCGTTGATGGAGGAAGCTCTGTAAACATTATCTAGATGGATGCATTGAAGAAAATGGATATTCCAGAAACAAAAATTATCCCGAAATCCTCAGTTCTTGTCGGATTCAGTGGCAAAACCAAGAACACCTTGTCAGAGATCAAACTTCCAATATATATTGACGGAACTAACTCCCTACAAAAGTTTTGCGTTATTGACTCTTTATCTTGTTGTAATGTGATTTTAGGCAGGCCCTGGATCCACAGCATGAAGGTAGTACCCTCGACCTACCATCAGTGTGTGAAACTCCCAAGTCCCTGGGGAGTCATCAAAATTGAAAGTGATAGGAATGTTATGCTTCATCAATGAAGTGGACTACAAAGCCTACTCAAGCATAGCAATTACAGCAACAACCAGGGAAGGTCCTGCAAGCAAGAGAGCAGGATGTAAAGAAAGTATCTTTGGATCCTCAGGATACTGAAGTCAAAGTATTGTTAGGAACAAGTATTCCGGAGGATATTGAGATGGAATTGATATCCTTTCTAAAGAAAAGAGCTTCTACCTTCGCTTGGAAACATGAGGATATGACAGGTATATCTAAATCTATAATCACTCATAAACTTGGTATAGACAAATCTTTCAGGCCAGTACATCAAAAGCGACGGAAGTTTGCTCCTGAGAGAAACGCTATCATACAAGAAGAGGTGCAGAAGCAGATCAAAACCAAGATGATAAGAGAAGTCTAATATCCTAGATGGTTGGCCAATCTAGTTGTTATCCAGAAGAAAAATGGAAAACAGAGAGTCTGTGTGGACTTCATGGACCTAAATAAGGCCTGCCCAAAAGATCCATTTCCCCTCCTACACATTGACTCAATGGTGGATGCAACTGTTGGCCACGAACTGCTAACTTTCATTGACGCATCCTCAGGATTTCAGCAAATTAAAATGGAACCATCAGATCAAGAAGACACAGCCTTCATGACTTCCACAGGTATATATCGTTATACTGCAATGCCTTTTGGACTTAAAAATGCAGGTGCAACATACCAGAGGCTAGTCAACATGATGTTCAAAGACCAACTAGGGGACACGATGGAAGTTTACATAGATGACATGGTGGTGAAGTCAAAGAAGGCCGAGGCTCATCTGAGAGACTTGGCAACAGCATTTGATATCCTGGATGAATAAAACATGAAGTTGAATCCAACCAAGTGTCACTTTGGGGCCAAAGCAGAAAAATTTCTGGGATACATGGTCACCAAAAGAGGAATAGAAGCAAGCCCCGAGCAGATCAAAGCTATCCTGGATACCAAATCACCAAGAAATGTCAAAGATGTCCAAAGGTTGACCGGAAGAATAGCTGCTCTCAACAGATTCATCTCAAGATCTTCAGAGAAATGTAAAGACTTCTATGATATCCTGAGGAAGAATCATAAGTTCGAATGGGGAGAGAAGCAAGAAAGGGCATTGGTATCCCTGAAGGAATACTTATCCTCAGCACCACTCCTGATGAAGCCGGTTGATGGTGAGCCATTATCCCTGTACCTAGCGGTTTCCGAGAGTGCAATCAGTGCTGTCTTGGTCTAGGATCATGAAGGTCAACAACATCTGATATATTATGTAAGTAAAAGTCTACTAGATGCTGAATCCAGGTATTCTTATCTTGAAAAATTAATTTTAGCACTTATAATGGCTTCTACTAAACTTAGACATTACTTTGAAACTCATGCTATACACGTAAAGACTAACTATCCTATCAAGGCTGTTTTGAGAAAACCAGAGATGTCAGGTAGGATGGCAAAGTGGGCTGTAAAACTTAGTGCATATGATATCTTGTATGAGCCAAGGACAACAATCAAGTCTCAAGCACTTGCCGACTTTGTGGTTGATTTTAGCCAGGATATAATTGAAGAAGTTGAAAAAGAAGTTCAGCAATTGGAGGTCAAGGAAAGTTGGACCCTACATACTGACGGTGCCTCCAACATAAGAGGAATAGGTCTAGGTACAGGGGGACATTATACCTCTATCAATATCTTGTGAATTTCAGGCTACTAATAATGAGGCTGAATATGAAGCCTTAATAGCTGGTTTACAATTAGCTAAGGATATGGAGGTCAGGTATCTTCAAATTTATATTGATTTTTTATTATTTGCTAACCATTTTAATGGCTCTTATGCAGTGAATGCAGAAAACCTAGCAAAGTATTTAGAAATAGTTAAGAAATTAGCTATGTGTTTCGAAACATTTGATATAATACATGTACCAAGGGAAGAGAACACTAAAGCAGAGGCCTTAGCAAATTTGGCATCAGCTCTCAAGATACCAGATGATATCAAGATAACCATCGTTCATATCTTGACTCCAGCGACAAAGGAGAACCTCGAAGTCCTAGAGACTTCAAATTCTAAGGATAATCCAGCATCTTGGACCAACCCCATAATATGGTATCTTCAGGATAACGAGATCCCAGAAGGGGAAAATCCCAGAGCTTTTCGCATGAAAGTAACCCAATACATTATCTTAAATAATGTGTTATATAGAAAATCACTTGCAGGTCCATACTCGAGATACTTGGAAAATCAAGAAGCACAAGAAGTTCTCAAGGATATACATGAAGGTGATTGTGGAAACCACACTAGGGGCAGAGCCTTAGCGTCCAAGATACTAAGGACAGGATACTTCTGGCCAACAATGAAGAGATGCAATGGATTTCTTCAAGAAGTGTGATGCTTGCCAAAGGCATAGCAACATATTGCATCAACCAGCCGGACCATTATATCCTGTCATATCCCCGTGGCATTTATGAAATGAGGAATGGATATTGTGGGAAAATTACCCAAAGCTCTTGGTGGAAAGGTCTTTATGCTGGCCATGACTAATTACTTCTCCAAGTGGATCAAAGCAGAGGCATTTGTCCAAGTTAAAGAAAAGGATGTGATCTCATTCATCAAACGCAACATCCTGACAAGGTTTGGTATTCCAGCTGAGATCGTTTGCGACAATTGATCACAATTCATCGGATGAAGAACAACCAAATTTTGTGAAAGTTGGGGAATCAAGATGGTGACCTCAACCCCAGTACATCCTCAAGCTAATGGTCAAGCAGAATCCAGTAACAAGATCATCATCAACAACCTGAAGAAAAAATTGGTGTCCAAGAAGGGAAGATGGGCTAAAGAACTACCATTTGTTCTTTAGGCCGATAGAACCACTTCAAAAAATGCAACGGGAAAAACACCTTTCTCTTTGGTGTTTGGGGCCGAAGCTGTTATCCCAACACAGATGGTGATCCCCACTGCAAGAACCAGCATCCAGGATACTGAGTCCAACAACAAAAATCTTACCGAAGATCTGGATACCATTGATGAACTCAGAGATCTCGCCAGAATCAGAATGGCTGCATACCAACAAAAAATAGCCAAGTCCTACAACAAGAATATCAGAATTCAAAGATTTCAAGTAGTAGACATGGTGTTAAGAAAAGCATTTCCGAATACCACTAACCCAACAGATGGAAAGCTAGCTCCAAAATGGGAAGGTCCTTACCTGATAGACTCGGAGGCAGGAAAAAGGGCGTACATGTTAATCACTTTGGAAGGTGTTCCTATACCAAGAGCTTAGAATGTTGTCCACCTCAAGGCATATTTTTGTTAGAATACTTAACCGGTATGTTGGTATCCTCAAGATGAAGGTATGTTCCCTTATCTATTCCAACATTTTTTAACTTTATTATCCCTAAATCAAGTTTACTGACTTAAGCATCGGAGGGGTGTTCACCAGGCTAACACCCGCCCCTCATCAAGAGCTTAGTGTTTTGCAGTTATCCTAAGGATATGTTATCTCAACAACAGTCAGAGGCTGATCACCTCCCAAACGAATATGATATCCCTGATATCCCTCAAGGTTTAAAGGTTTTCACCTTTCCAACGAATGCCAGGGGCGCACGAATATGATATCCCGGATATCTCAAAAGGTTTAAAGGTCTTCACCTTTCTAATGACGCCTGGAGCGCACGATGATTCGGGTATAGTTTGAGGCAGGCTAACCAGAACAATTGACAATCCGTCTGTTGTTGGCTATATACCGAATCCTTAAGATAAGTAGCAGACGTGTCACACAAATGGTTTATAACATTTTCATGTTATCTAAGGTTTATAACACATTCGTGTTATCTAAAGTCTTGGCAAAATCATGCCCATCTGTTTGGGACTTTCCCCAGTTTTATCCCAAGTTTAGACATTTTCATGTCTCTAAAGTAAAGGCCTAGTTGCCAGCGAAAAGGCTTTATCGCCAGTTAATGGGCTTTATCGCCAGAATTATCTTAACTTTGTTTCGACAAATTGCTAAGAAGGTTACTAAGTTGTTTTTAACTTAACAAAATCCCAGAAGCTTGATACTTAATAAGGTCAACGATTGGGGACATCACATGTAAGCCTATCAGATTTATAAATAATCTCCACAAAGGTACACTTTACAATTACTTTAATTACACCAATTTATATTTCAAGGTATGATCTTTTGGTTTGATTGTGATAACTCACACATGGTATAAGGATATATTATCCTTAAGATATTTTATTTCAGTTCCTAATAAATCGTTTGCTTATGCTTTCTAAAAGTATATAAATCTTAAGAATATTTTAATGAGAAGTCATTCTAGAACTATTGATATTTGAAAAGCATGTTTTCAGGATACATTATCCTCGAATTAACTTTTTTCAAACAATTAAAGACATATAATATTCTAACCAAAACTTACAAGTTACCGAACACAATACTTAAAGCCAAAAGATTATATCATTACCAATCGTAAAGTGCAGGAAATTAAAAGCGCAACACCTGGGTTTCATCTTGAAAAGCCAAGATCCTTCCACCCGAATATTGCCAGATGTTCAAAAGTCAAGATAACATGGGCTTCGTCTTGAAAAGTCAAGATCCCTCCACCCATGTATCTTAATATCCTAAGCATACTATTGTTCAAGACAGAAAAAAGTAAATTGTTTAACAGCCATTACAACCCAACATCAAACCATAGACAAACACATAAAAAATTGGACTCAAGCCTTTTCTTTACCTCTATCATCGCCCAATTGCACCTCATCACCAACCGCCTTCACTACATCCTTGATAGCCACCTCCACAGCCTCTTCCGCAACCATCTCCGATCCACTAGGACAAGCATCCTCCACCTTCTCCCCACCAAGCTCAGCCAGTATCTTCTCCCAACCAGCTACATCCTAGAAAGAAATGTCCAGACCAGCATCCTTTGCCTCTTTAGCCATCTTGAGCCGGGATTGGAATACAGAAACAACAGCAGACTTCTTCGCCCCCTCCATAGCATCATAAACCTTTATCAAGCATTCCGCCTCTTGATGAACCAATTCCTTCTTGACTAGTGACAACTCCAGTTTCAGGTCATCTACCTCTTTGGTCTTCTTATCAAGAAGACTGGTCTTTGTCACCCCCATCTTCATCAGTTCAGAGATATGAGTATGTGCTTCACGAAATTCAAGGCTCATGGTGGCAAACTGGGAGGAAAGATACTCGAGGCCCTACAAGGATAAAGAATCCCCAATATAAGTTATTCTCAGGATATGAGAAATCATGACAAATGAAGAAGATACCTGCTGAGTCTTATTCATGGCATCATGGAAATCAACATCGTGCACGGGAACGGATTCGCTGGTCTCCTGGCTCTTCCGTTTCTTAGAGCCTTTCGCTCGGCTGCCTTCTGGACGTGGGATAGAGCTGGATATGGGTTCTTTCTTGATAGCGCTTCGAGTGGATACCATGCTTTCTATATCTTCAAGGGCAAAAGCAGAAGTAGACTTGCCTACAAATACACAGGTTAGTATCCCTAATCCTTAAAATGTTGATACTAACATCTCAAATGTTTCTTACCAGAAATAACGGAACTCGAGGATGGAGATGGCTCTTGAAAGCTTGACTGAAGATGAAACGTCCTTTCCTCCTCGTCAATAAGAAAGAAGGATGCAAGCTTGTCTTCAGTTTCTCCGGTGGGAGGAGCGATCTCAAAGAACATCAAAGCTGCAAAAATAAAGAAAAACACATCAGTCACATAAGTTATCAGTATATATTCAAGATACAGTATCCTACTTTTGGAAACCCAGAGATAAGGAAGAGTATTGGGCTTTGGAAGAGAATCTCTCCTAACAAAGAAAAATTGTCTCTTCCACTGATCATTGTTTTGGGTGTTTTTCAAGACCAATGGAGATTGACCAGATTTGATCTTAAGGAGATATCTTGAAGACCCATGGCTACGAAGGTCGTATACAGAAGCAAGCTCCGAGAGAGTAAAGTCGAGAGCATGGTTGGCGATTAGTCTCTCCAAAACAGGCAAAGTACTCCAAATCATGGGCATGGTTTGGGCATCGCTGAGACCAGTTCTTGAAAAGAACTCGGTGGTAAAGGCAGGAAATGGATAGGAAAAACCAATTTTGAATGGCAAAAAAGGGAAACAGATCCAGGTTTTTGAAACATGGTCAGAAGATAGGACAGTGTCAAAAGGCCTAAAAACTGTTCGCGGAGGAAAACATCCTCAAGACCTCAAGTTGGCGATGTCTACATCACCAAAAATGCATATTTCACTTGCTGGACTAGCAAGGAGATTCTGTGATACAAAATCCTCAATACCGGAAGGGCGAAGCTTCGGGCTCATGATTTGAGAAGAGGGAATAGAGGAAAGTTACCTGGACAATGGAAGAAGATGGATGGAGATATTATTTATCCGGGTAATTATAAAGCCGACCTAGGGTTTACCCAAAGAACGAATGAGTGACACGTGTAACAACAATCCTTCGCACATGCAGAAATTTGAAATTCAAAATTTAAAAATTTAACACCTGTAATGCATATCTACAGCTGTTAAAATTTGGGGACAATTGTTAGGGAACAGATTTTCAGTATCCTCAGAGAACATTATTCAAAGCCGATTTGGGATGCGGTATCCTCAGAGGTAACCAGTATCCTAATTACATTATATATATAACACGATTTTTACTTCTTTCTATGTTTACCAGGTCAAAGATTGTTATTGTGATTTCCCAAAGACTCGCACTTTCAGTTAATAAAGCGTGACAAGAAAGAAAACATGCTGATTGAAGGGCTAACGGCTAATTGGAATAATTCCGCAGTTTCCTTAATTATAGGCCATATTGTTAGCTTTTTATTTTTGTATAAATAGAGCTTAAAACCGGATCATAACACACTCTAGCAGTCGAGAAGTTACTAGTACTCGCATTCTCTGTAATCACGATCAAGCTTGAACTCCACAATTGTAATCACCTTTGTTATTAATAAACTAGTGGTGATAGTTTTTTGCTTGTTATCATAAGGATAACGGGTTTTTCCTCGACACAAATCCTTGTGTTCAAGCACTTTTACGTTCATTTCATATAAACACCAAGACTCGATTACTAATTTGGTTACGAAATTACCATTGTCAATTTTTGACCAAAACTAGTATGATTTGGGAAGAAAGGAAAACTGAGTCCTCGATTTGTAGGACCATTCAAAATACTTGAAAGAATATAGGACCTGTTGCTTATCGATTGGAACTACCCAAAAAAACGAAAGGCATTAATGACGCGTTTCATGTATCAAATTTACGCAAGTGTTTAGCTGATGAAACTCTTGCAATGCCGTTAAAAGACGTTGAAGTTAATGAAAAGCTTAAGTTTGTGGAGCAACCAATTCAAATTGAAGATAGTATGATTAATTTCCTCAAACGCCAACGACTCAAACTAGTAAAGGTCCGTTGGGATTCAAGACGTGGACCGGAGTATATATGGGAACTAGAGTCGGAAATGAAAAGAAAATAATCACATTTATTTCAATAAATCTCGAGGACGAGATTATCCAAAAGGTGGGGAGGATGTAACATCTCGGGAATACCCTATCTAAGTTTGGGCTAAAAATGACAACTTTGAAACTTAGAGGTTTGAACATGAAAATTTGGGTTTTCCAGACCCATCACGCTACACGATGGGCAGAAAAACAGGATCATCGCGCTACGCGAAGCTGTTCCCTAGAAATCAGAAAAAAGGGGGCGCCGCGCTACGCGATGGCCTAAGATCCAGTGGGCATCGCGCTATGCGATGACCTCATTAAGCAACCAGGGCCACGTGGCCAGCCACATGTCAACACGTGGCAGCTTCACGTTGATTGCGGCGTCGCGCTACGCGATGGCCTAATTGAAAGCCCATCGCACTACGCGACGGTGCCCCAAAACTTTGCCTATAAAAGGGGACTACGGGTTGAAGCTCATTCATCCCACATTCACCATCACTTTCACATAGGTAACATTGGAGAGCGTGCCCAAGTGCCGTGACATTTCGAAGCCCTATTTTCCTCGAGAAACGTGCAAGATCTGGAGCTCTAACGTTCCGTTGATCAGGATAAGCGAGTTTAGAAGCAAAGTTCTATCAATATAACAATCACTCTGCCTTAGTACTTGTATCCCGAGCATTCACTAAGGTAGGATCTAAGTTTAATTTGTTTCAATCATGTTATAGATAGATTAGACTCAGTCAAGTCTATGGACTTTAACCTTGGAAGTATTTTCAAATGCATTCACAAACAGTTTTTAATAAACATTACTTCTGTAAGGGTAATGCTATACAAAACTATATTTGACGGGCATGTAGTAACTAGAAGGGGGATATCATTATTAGACTCTTCTTGCCTAAGGTAAGTAATTCGTACAAATCCCGATCAACCGCGAGACTCGTTGACTTACCTGGAGAAGTTTACCAGCGTGATAGACTCTATTAGGCCAAAGCATGCTATATCAAACTTCACACAAAAACAATCATGATTTCAAACATTCACAAACCTAATCAATGTTAAAAACCAGACTTTAAGTCTACAGTCTAAACAAGAAAACACCAACAAAGTGATCATTCAAACCTATTTGTTTATAGGCTAACAATCATTCACAATCAAAGAAGGTTTATCATTCAAACGCACCAACAGTACAGGTGAATACGTTAAACCAAACAGTCAAATATATTTATACTCTGTAAGATAGACAGGTTGTTTGTCTTATATAGTCAGTCAAACATTTGCATGAGATTACGTGAGCTCTAAAACTTTGTAATACAAATTAGAGAATAAAACAACTCAGACCAAATACTCATGTGTCTGGATCCAAATATAACTGTTCAACCTATACAGTCAAAGGCTACGTGGCCGCGGGCTAACAGTCATATAAAGTTCTCTGTTATGGGCTACGTGGCTGGGTGAAATTATGTGTGTGGATGGCAGTGTTACATATACCAGAAATAGAAATGTTTCTGCTGAGCTTGTCAAGAAAACTATATTTCTGCTGAGCGAATCTGCGGGAATATCATAACTATTCACCAGTACATAGCTGACGTATTTTATTCCCCAATGCAGGTACCTAAGTTTGGTAGTATATGCAAGGATTAGAGTCATCGAGGAGATAGACGCTCACAAATCATGATGGCTCAATTTTTGAATATAATATTCCATGTATATGAAAACAATATTTTGTAAACACTAGACTTTGGTATTTAATTTCCAACTAAATTTTCTAATGTAAATTAATATTATATCAAACAATAAGTCTTCTGTCACACCCCGACTAGCACAATGCGGAAGCGTAAAACGGGAATGTAACAGACATCTCTGGTATCAACACATTGTTTATAAAGAAACATTACAAACTAATTTACAATATATTACAACTCATTGTTCTATCATTATTTTACAGTGTAGGTGATATAAATAACTATACATTCTTACTACCAACGCCTTTGCTTCTATTCACATAGCATCAACCACACACCTCAGGCAAGTAACAGATCACCAAATCATTTCGATTTAGGTACACCTGAAAAACAGTTTAAAACGGGTCAACTACTAGAGTTGGTGAGTTTCACGAGTTTCAAGAAAACAGTAATGAGTATTCACAAGTCAACACTTGAAATCATGAAATAAGTATGTATGTATGTATGAATGTAAATGATGTAATTATGCTAAGCTACAGTGAAGCCTTGACTGTATGTGCTGCGTGCATCCATTTCCCACGCTCAATCAACCACTGTGGCTCCCTTCCGCCCACAACATGCCCCGGTAGCTATGTCTAACACTACATAGTCTGTTTGTATAAATATGGTCATGTGCAAACGGCACTATGTGACACGGAAACCAGGCCGATTCCGTTTGGGTTTGTCAAACCAATAGTACTATTCACAAGCCACCGGCTCGAAGTTAATCACTGTGATTGTGGGGACTTTCGTGTGTTAGCACTTAGATAATTCACGTCAACACATGTTTCAGGTATGTATATGTAATCAAACATGCTTTTTACCCCAAAAGTTCGTAAAATTGTTTAAAGAGTGGGGTCATGAAACTCACAGTTTTGTAGATAATCAGTACTGTATCAGCTTGCGGTTTGTTCGGTCTGCTATTATTAGTTCCTATAATCAGTATTATAATAATATTAATATTTTAATATTATTATAATTTCAATACTAAACTGGGCTGTATAACTAATCTGAGTGTAGCTGGAACGCCCAGAAAGTGGCAATAGGTTTAGGTTGTGATGTTCAATGTCTAATACTTAAAACTGAACTTGGCTCAGATTCCCGGTTTTCCAGCTGGGCCAAGTTTTTCGTTTACGCGTTCAGAAAACAGTTATGAGAAAATAAGCTTGGGTAAATGTATTGGTTAATAACATGATTAAGTTATAAAGAAGGATCACATACTGGGGTCCCGAATTAGACACGGGGCCCGTTTCCGTTTATTAAGTTTGATTTAAAAAGAAACATGCACAATCCATCCGGATTGTCCAGGTTTTTCATAAAAAGGTTCATTTTTACTTAATTAGTTTAAAAATATGATTTTTGATTAATCTTGGTGTTTTGATATTCCCGCAGATTCGCTAGTCGCAAACTTGCCAGTTTTTATAAAAACTGAATTTGTTTAATATTCAAATTAGCATAATTAATTAACCGTTAATCATTAAATTATGAAAATTTAACCACTTATCAATTAAAATATGTAGATTTTTATAAAAATATTTCTGGAATTTATTTACTGATTTATTAATTTACAAAAATTCATTTTATCAGCTATATTTCGCCTGAAAATCGTCCGTTTACCCCAAACAATTTCCAAAAATTCCACAAAAATACCTGAATGCTCAATTCATGACCCAAATAAACTTGTATCAATTCCAGAATGTAAAAAGCTCGTGCAATATTCTTTTCGACCCAAATTCGGCTATAAAAATTCACACGAATGCATATAAACAAAACACCTTTAGACTTCTCCAAATGATCCCAAAATTCATATGTTATCAAAATGCATCAAATATGAGTTCCCAGAAAAATTTAATAATTTTTGAAGTATTTTAGCTATTTTTCCCAAATAAACGTCCCAATTCGGTAATAAATTCGCCAAATATTCTCGGATGGTCGAAAAAATACCAAATTTGAACAGGGACTCATTGACATGGTCCCTGATTTCCCTGAAAAATTTCAAGGACTAATAATATGAACATCACAACCTTAACCTAAATAGCCCGTAAGCGAGTGTTTCGGCATTACCTTAGCGGGTTTGTCTCGTTTCCGACTTTTTAATCAAGTTTTCAGGATCTTGTGCTTCTATGCAAGCTAGATACAAGTCCTATATCACAAATCAAGCAGGTTTCTTCAATAGAACAGCCCTTTAACTTAGGGTTTCGGCTAGTACACAAAAACGAACTTTTGAACCGTAAAAATGCCATTTCAACCCTTTAATCCGTGTTTATGGCCAAAAAAAACTATCAAACCAGTTTCCTTACCATGTGTATGATCAAAACATGTTTATGGACCATTTTTAGGATTTTTACATGGTTAGGAATGATTTTTAGCAATTAAGACATGTTTTTATGGTATTAATCAAGGTTAAACAAGTTTAAAAGTTACTTATTTAAGTTGTTACCTTAGGGTTTTGGAAGGTTTTTGTAAAAACTGACTTGCAGATGCTTGGACTTCAGTTTTTATCAAATGAAATGAATAAACAAGCTTACATAACAAGTTATATGAAAAAAATGGGGGTGGGGTTGGGCTGTCCGATCGGAAGCCATATGGGCCCATTTTGGGCCCATTTTTGCCCAAGTTTCTGATTTCTCAAGCCCAAATACGGAAAGCCCAGTTCAAATTTAGTTCGGGTTCGGTTTTTGGCGCGAAAAACTTGTCGGGTGCGTTAAACAGTGCAAAAACGAGTGTTTTTCGGCTAGTTTTGAGTAAAATTATAAAAACATACTATATGTTTGTAAAAATCGAAAATATTTTCACGGATCGTTTAAAACATTTCAAATAAGTGTTTGGTTAGTCTTTTTCGGCTTAACGGATTATACAATGCTTGGTTTGTAACTATCTTTCGCGTTTAAATCTATAGCGGGTAGTTAAACGAGCATGTTTTTGTTTAACTTGTTTGCTATCAAACTAAGGCCATATTACTAATATTTTAGCTTGTATTAAACGTATATCACTTATAGATGGTCCCCCGAGATATCTGGGTCATAACCCGACCTGTTCGGTTAATCGTTCGTTTGTTACGCAAAAGGCGTTTATTTGCTTAATCGGTAAATACGTACTGAGGTGTACCTTGTTTTGGCTCAAATGTCACATTCTCCCCCTGTTAGAAAATTCCGTCCCCGAAATTTGATGATTCAACTTTGTCTTTATTTGGAAACAAGTGCGGGATTCGGATTTCCGCTTTCACGTGAATTCGGGTCCCCGTTCTGAGTTCCATCGAACTTTGACTAGAGAGATTTTGTTGTGTCTTAATTGTTTTATTTTTCCCTCTAATATTTCCACCGGTTCTTCAATGAAATTCAGTTTTTCGTTTATGTTTAAACCTTTTAATGGCACGATTTCTGTTTCATCGGTAAGACACTTTTTCAGGTTCGAAATGTGAAAGACATCGTGAATAAAACTCAACTCCACAGGAACTTGCAGTCGGTAAGCTACCGGACCTATCTTAGAAATGACTTCATATGGCCCAATGTATCGCGGAGCTAGTTTACCGGTTTTTCGGAATCGAATAACGCCTTTCCACGGGGATACTTTCAGAAAAACTTTGTCGCCTATTTCAAAGGATAACGGCTTTCAACGAACATCAGCGTAGCTTTTCTGTCGATATCGGGCGATTTTGAATTTGCTTGTGATTTTACGGAATTTGTCAATGGTTTCTTGAATCAAGTCAGATCGTGTGATTTGGGTATCTCCGACTTCAGTCCAGCACAAGGGTGATCTACATTTCCGCCCGTACAGCGCTTCATATGGTGCCGCTTGAATGCTACTGTGATAGTTGTTATTGTATGAGAATTCAACTAGTGGAAGATGTTGATCCCAGTTTCCACCGAAGTCTAGTACACAAGCGCGAAGCAAATATTTTAAGGTTTGAATGGTTCGCTCAGATTGACCGTCGGTTTGGGGATGGTAGGCGGTACTTAGGTCAATTCGGGTTCCCAAAGCTTCTTGTACGGCTTGCCAGAAACGAGAGGTGAAATGGCTATCACGATCAAAGATTATTGAAACGGGTACGCCGTGTCGGGATACGATTTCATTGATGTAGATGTGAGCAAGTTTTTCGGTTGTGTAAGTGGTTCGAATTGGAAGGAAGTGTGCAGATTTGGTTAGTCGGTCAACTATCACCCATATTGCCTCATTTCCTCGGGAAGTTTTTGGGAAGGTGCGTTACAAAATCCATGGTAATTTGTTCCCATTTCCATTGCGGTATCTCCGGTTGATGCAACATTCCCGAAGGTTTTTGATATTCGGCCCTAACCCTCGCACAGGATAAACATTTACTGACATACGTAGCTATATCCTTCTTCATACTGGGCCACCAATAATACTCCTTCAAGTCCTTGTACATCTTATCTGTTCCTGGGTGAATGGAGTATTTGGACTTATGGGCTTCGTCCATGATCAAGTCATGCAGATTACAGAAAGTGGGAATCCAAACTCGGTTTTTGTAGTATAGAATTTCGTCAGTTCTTTCTTCAAAGTTTTGTTCGGTCCCATGCAAGTTTTCATTTTCCAAGTGATCTCCTTTCAGAGCTTCGTTTTAAGCAATACGAATTTGTTCGGTGAGACTGGTTTGGATGATCATTCCAAGTGCTTGGACCCGTAATGGTTTGATCCTGTCTTTTCTACTCAAAGCATCTGCTACTATATTAGCCTTGCCCGAATGGTATCGAATCTCATAGTCATAATCGTTCAATAGCTCTGCCAATCTCCTCTGCCTCATGTTTAGTTATTTTTGATCGAAAATATGTTGTAGGCTCTTGTGGTCGGTGTATACTGTACATTTGGTGCCATACAAATAGTGCCTCCAGATCTTAAGTGCGAAAATAACCGCGCCTAGTTCCAAATCATTGGTAGTATAATTCCTCTCGTGCACCTTTAACTGTCGATAAGCGTATGCTATGACTTTATTTCTTTGCATTAATACGCATCCCAACCCTTTCCGGGACGCGTCACAATAAACTACCAGATCATCAGTTCCCTCTAGAAGACTCAGTATCGGGGCTTGGCATAGTTTCTGTTTCAGCAATTGAAAGGCAGTTTCTTGATCTTCTCCCCAACCATAAGCACGATCTTTTTGAGTCAAAAGGGTTAAAGGTTGGGCTATTCTAGAAAAATTAGCAATGAAACGCCGATAATACCCAGCTAAACCCAAAAATTGGCGAATTTCTTTCGGTGACTTTGGGGCTTGCCAATTTTTGATGGCTTCAATCTTGCTCGGGTCTACATGAATACCGTGTCGGTTAACAACGTGCCCTAGAAATTGTACCTCTTGTAGCCAGAATTCACACTTTGACAGCTTGGTATACAACTTTTCCTGCCTCAACAGCTCCAAAATAGTTCATAAATGCTGCTCGTGTTCCTCCTTGGTTTTCGAATATATCAAAATGTCATCAATAAACATGATAACAAATTTGTCGAGGTACAGTTTACAAACTCGATTCATAAGATCCATGAAAACTGCGGGAGCATTAGTCAGTCCGAACGGCATAACTAAGAATTCGTAGTGGCCATAACGAGTTCGGAACGCCGTTTTAGATACATCTTCCTCTTGAATTTTAACTTGGTGGTAACCAGATCGAAGGTCAATTTTCGAGAAATAATTGGCCCCTTGAAGTTGGTCAAATAAGTCATCTAATCGTGGAAGAGGGTATCGGTTCTTGATGGTAACTTTGTCTAATTCCCGGTAATCGATGCACATTCTAAAACTTCCATCTTTCTTCTTTACAAACAATACCGGTGCTCCCCAAGGAGAATAACTAGGACGAATGAAACCCTTATCTAATAACTCCTGTAACTGGTTAGATAATTCTTGCATTTCAGAGGGTGCCAATCGGTAAGGTGCCTTAGCAATAGGGGCTGATCCTGGAATTAAGTCAATACGGAATTCAACTTGTCGGTTCGATGGTAATCCAGGTAGATCATCGGGAAAGACATCGGGGTATTCACGTACAACAGGAATCTCTTCTATGCATTTCTCATCAGGGTTCTTTATAGTCACGTTGCCAGGAAAGCTATACAACCTTAGCGTAAACATTTCAACACTTTGAGATGAGACACGAGAGGTAATATCGAACCAGACTTCTCTCCCTGTACCACAATCACTTCACCATTCGAAAAGGGAATTTTAACTGTCTTGTCATTACACACAATCTCCGCCTTATACTTGGTTAACCAGTCCATGCCGACAATAACATCAAAACTTCCTAACTCTACAGGGAGTAGGTCAATAAGGAATGGGTGGTCATTAAGAGTAATAGGACAGTTTTGGACTATCTGGTTGACAGTTATAGAGTTACCGTTAGCGAGTTCTATAGTATAGGGATTTGTTAGTTCACTAACTGGCATGTTACCCAGGGATACAAAACTAGTGGAAACAAAGCTTCTATCGGCACCAGTATCAAATAATACAGAAGCATATTGATCAGAAACAAAAAATGTACCTGTTACTACGTTCGGGTCTTGTCGTGCTTCTCCAGACCCGATAACGAACGCGTGTCCCCGAGGCGCACTTGAAGTCGATGCTTGATTCGGTCTAGTAACTGCTCTTGGATTCAACTGGGGGCAGTTTCTTCTAATATGTTCTGTACTGCCACATTCATAACAGGCACGGTAGGTTGCTGCGGTTGAAGTTTGTTAGATAGGTTGTTGGCGGATTGGCTGAGGTCTGGGTGGCGGTGGACGACGAGGTTGAGTTGTTTGAGTTGGTTGGCTCACAATTTATGCACCTGCTCTGCAATTAGGGGCATAATGCCCAGTTCGACCACATTTCTGGCATACCGGGAATCTGCATTCTCCCACATGATGGTAATTACATTTATCGGACTTTGGCAAGGGTCCCTTATACCTGTCTTGCTTCGTATCGGAACCAGTTTTAGCATAATTTCTTATTGTCGGACGTGCACGTTTGCTTGATTGTCCTCCTTGTGCTCTCGTCCCGTAGTCAATTCGTTTCATACCCACTGATTCTCCGGTCATTCTCAATATTCTGCTTCATACCAAGTCAAAAGTCACAATTCCGGCTTGGGTCACAGCATTTTCAAATGATGTGTGCCCCACGGAGTTCACCAAACTCCTCACTTCCGGGGCTAAACCCCAAATATAACGTTCAACTCGTTTATCTTCAGGAGTTACTAACCATGGTACTAAGCGGGCCAATTCATTGAAGCGGTTCGTGTATCCCAAATGATCCGCTCCTTTCATTTCCAAACTCCAAAGTTCGTTTTCTAACCTTTGTATTTCCTTCTTTGGGCAAAAATGTTCTAGCATCAATGTTTTGAGTTCAGCCCATGTCATGCGGTTAATTGTATCTTGCCCTTTTATCTGAACTGTAGTGTTCCACCACATCAAAGCATGATCCGTAAAAGTAGAAGCAACATACTTGACAATGTTTTCGGGTGGACAATTGCTGATATTGAGGACAGATTCAGTCTTTTCGATCCATTTGATTAACCCGTTTGGCCCTTTAGTGCCCTTGAAATCAATCGGTTTACAGGCCATAAAGTTTTTGATCGAATATTCCCTTCGAGGTGGATTAGGGTTGTTATTGTTATTGTTTGGATTCGGTGGGGGATTATTTGCATTGGTAGGGGCATTTGTATTAGGTGGGGGATTATTATTTGTAACTGTTTCAGTGTTGGTTGGGGGAGCATTATTGATTTGTTGTTGGTTTGTTTGTATGTTGGCATTAACACCAGCAGTTACTTGTGTTACAATAAGTGGGATTACTGCCTGCATTTGCCGAGCAATCATCTCGGCTATTTCTGCCTCAGTCATAGGGTTTGCTTTCTTTGGGGCCATTCTATAATGATAAACAAATTTAAGCCAATTAGTACTAATTCCAGTCTACGACACTGTGCAATAATAATCACAATAAATGTTGTACAGGTAAACCAGATAACATACTGACATTTCACAAATTATTCTGTACATTGATAATAAAAAGGTACATAGACTTAGCCTGATAAAGGCCAGTGCTTGCATGTATATATCAAAATATGTCACTAAGTGACTGTTAGACTTAACCCTATAAGGGTCAGTGCTTGTAATAATGTATAAAATTGAGCCCCATGTTAACATAACATACTACTGTATACATACATGGAGTATCAAAAGATAACGTACACATATCTGTAACATCCTGCATCTATCCGTACAAACGATAGACTAACCACAAACATAAAAATAGCAGCACCGTAATCACCCAGTAACAGTTCCACAGCCGAACTGTTACCCTATCCAAACACCAACGATGGTAGGCATCTGACTGCTGCAAGTTTAGTACTATCTGATGTAACGTCGATAAGTAATGGGTAACATCCCTCCTCTCCTGGTTAATGTTAGCTATGGCTATCGAGTGGTCTATCACACGGTCAGTCAGGACATCCATCCAAGAGTTGTTTCCTGCGTTTGGGAGGTCAGGGCGAGGGGTAGGTATACTCAATGAACGGGAAGATGAAGTATCTGCCCTTGGGCGTGAAGGTCCTCCCCGGTCGTGGGTAGATCTGAATGGAATCGAGGTAGGATCAATCGGGGTTACCCTAATACGAGCAGTCTGTCGGACTCGCGGAGTAGCTGAAGTCGTCGGAGACAGGTGAATGGGTGGAGTGGGTGATCGGGCTACTCTAGCAGGTGAACGATACTGACTGTTAACTTCGTTTTGATCCCTGCATGATGACCTAGGTGGATAGCTATCGCATCTGTAGCCGGACAGATCAGGCACATTCCTGGGTAGCTCTCTACAAATAACTTCTTCCACCTCTTCCTCCTCCTCCTCTGGTTCCTCTTCTGGGTCCTCCTCTTCTAGATCCTCCTTTGATTCTTCCTCAGGATCCTCCTCAACAGAGATTACCGGTTCTTCTTCCGGTACGTAGTCGTTATTCCTTGACATGACTCTGCACAAAGGTTAGTTATAAGAATAATATCTATTGCTATCGCTAACTATTGTCAAGGAGATTAACTAATTAAACCAAATTTATTATTAATTATATTAGAATATAATATTAGTTTTATTAAAATTTTAATTATTATTATTTAAATCAATATTGAATTTAAGTGAATATAATATTCATAGTAAAATTTACCGTCATCAACAGTATCGTACGTACACGTATTCATACATCTTGTTCCAAATAAGCACGTATAGGTGTTATATATATATATACTTTCACATTACCTTTTATACACATATGTTGCCACTTTTACCTAACCACACGTTCCGCGACTTCTCCCCGAATTCCCTCGTACAAGCAAGCCTGTTATTATGTTCCGGACCACAATAACTCACTTGCCCTACAAGTTCATCCCGACATCCATCAGTATATAATATTAATTTATTATTTAAATATTTCCCAGAGTTAATCGAGCCTACGGTTATATTTTAGGTACCTTAAGGGATAACCTAATCCTTTTAACCAATGCCTTTGATACCAACTTCTGTCACACCCCGACTAGCACAATGCGGAAGTGTAAAACGGGAATGTAACAGACGCCTTAGGTATCAACACATTGTTTATAAAGAAACATTACAAACTAATTTACAATATATTACAACTCATTGTTTTATCATTATTTTACAGTCTAGGTGATATAAATAACTATACATTATTACTACCAACGCCTTTGCTTCTATTCACATAGCATCAACCACACACCTCAGGCAAGTAACAGATCACCAAATCATTCCGATTTAGGTACACCTAAAAAGCAGTTTAAAACGGGTCAACTAGTAGAGTTGCTGAGTTTCACGAGTTTCAAGAAAACAGTAATGAGTATTCACAAGTCAACACTTGCAATCATGAAATAAGTATGTATGTATGTATGAATATAAATGATGTAATTATGCTAAGCTACAGTGAAGCCTTGAATGTATGTGCCGTGTATCCATTTCCCACGCTCAATTAACCACTGTAGCCCCCTTCCGCCCACAACACGCCTCGTTAGCTATGTTTAACACTACATAGCCTGTTTGTATAAATATGGTCATGTGCAAACGGCACTATGTGACACGGCAACCAGGACGTTTCCGTTTGGGTTTGTCAAACCAATAGTACTATTCACAAACCAATAGCACTTAGATAATTCACATCAATACATGTTTCAGGTATGTATATGTAATCAAACATGCTTTTTACCCCAAAAGTTCGTAAAACTGTTTAAAGAGTGGGGTCATGAAACTCACAGTTTAGTAGATAATCAGTACTGTATCAGCTCGTGGTTTGTTCGGTCTGCTATTAGTAGTTCCTATAATCAATATTATAATAATATTAATATTTTAATATTATTATAATATCAATACTAAACTGAGCTGTATAACTATTTGGGTGTAGCTGGAACGCCCAGAAAGTGGCAATAGGTTTAGGTTGTGATGTTGTTCAATGCCTAATACATAAAACAGAACTTGGCTCAGATTCCCGTTTTCCCAGCTGGGCCAAGTTGTTCGTTTACGCGTTCAGAAAACAGTTATGGGAAAATAAGCTTGGGTAAATGTATTGGTTAATAACATGATTAAGTTATAAAGAAGGATCACATACTAGGGTCCCGAATTAAACACGAGGCCCGTTTTCGTTTATTCAGTTTGATTTAAAAAGAAACACGCACAATCCATCCGGATTGTCCAGGTTTTTCATAGAAAAGTTCGTTTTTACTTAATTAGTCCAAAAATATGATTTTTAATCACTCTTGGTGTTTTGATATTCCCGCAGATTCGCTAGTCGCAAACTTGCCGGTTTTTATAAAAACTGAATTTGTTTAATCTTCAAATTAGCATAATAAATTAAATGTTAATCATTAAATTATGAAAATTTAGTCACTTATCAATTAAAATATGTAGATTTTAATAAAAATATTTCTGGAATTATTTACTGGTTTATTAATTTATAAAAATTTATTTTATCAGCTATATTTCGCCTGAAAATCGTCCGTTTACCCCAAAAAATTTCCAAAAATTCCACAAAAATTCCTGAATGCTCAATTCTTGTCCCAAATCAACTTGTATCAATTCTATAATATAAAAAGCTCGTGCGATATTCTTTTCGGCACAAATTAGGCTATAAAAAGTCACACGAATGCATATAAACAAAACACCTTTAGACTTCTCCAAATGATGCTAAAATTCATATGTGATCAAAATGCATCAAATCTGAGTTCCCAAAATAATTTCATAATTTTTGAAGTATTTTAGCTTATTTTCCCAAATAAACGTCCCAATTCGGTAATAAATTCGCCAAATATTCTCGGATGGTCGAAAAAATACCAAATTTGAACAAGGACTCATTGACATGGTCCCTGATGTCCCTGCAAAATTTCAAAGCCTAATAATATGCACATAACAACCTTAACCTAAATTGCCCGTAAGCGAGTGTTTCGGCATTATCAAGTTTTCAGGTTCTTGTGCTTCTATGCAAGCTAGATACAAGTCCTATATAACAAACCAAGAAGGTTTCATCAATAGAACAACCCTTTAACTTAGGGTTTCGGCTAGTGCACAAAAACGAACTTTTGAACCGTAAAAACGCCGTTTCAACCCTTTAATCCGTATTTATGGCCAAAAACACTACCAAACTAGTTTCCTTACCATGTGTATGATCATAACCTGTTTAAGGACCATTTTTAGGATTTTTACATGGTTAGGAATGATTTTTAGCAATTAAGACATGTTTTTATGGTATTAATCAAGGTTAAACAAGTTTAAAAGTTACTTATTTAAGTTGTTACCTTAGGGTTTTGGAAGGTTTCTGGAAAAACTGACTTGCAGCTACTTGGACTTCAGTTTTTATCAAATGAAATGAATAAAAAAGCTTACATAACAAGTTATATGAAAAAATGGGGGTGGGGGTGGGCTGTCCGATCGGAAGCCATATGGGCCCATTTTGGCCCAAGTTTTTGATTTCTCAAGCCTAAATTCGGGAAGCCCAGTCCAAATTTAGTTCGGGTTCGGTTTTTGGCGCGAAAAACTTGTCGGGTGCGTTAAACAGTGCAAAAACGAGTGTTTTTCGGCTAGTTTTGAGTAAAATTATAAAAACATACTGTATGTTTGTAAAAATCGAAAATATTTTCACGGATCATTTAAAACATTTCAAATAAGTGTTTGGTAAGTCTTTTTCGGCTTAACGGATGATACAATGCTTGGTTTGTAACTATCTTTCGCGTTTAAATCAATAGCGGGTAGTTAAACGAGCATGTTTTCGTTTAACTTGTTTGCTATCAAACTAAGGCCATATTACTAATATTTTAGTTTGTATTAAACGTATATCACTTATAGATGGCCCCCCGAGATATCTGGGTCATAACCCGACCTGTTCGGTTAATTGTTCGTTTGTTACGCAAAAGGCGTTTATTTGCTTAATCGGTAAATACGTACTGATGTGTACCTTGTTTTGGCTCAAATGTCACATCTTCCGCTACAATTAACCCATAAAATCTGATACATTTAAAAAAAAGTACTGCTGGGTTGTATTTTGTGGTTTATGCTTTGTAATAGTGGGCTTAGTTGGGCTTGTGAATGTAAACTGAGATCATTTGATCTCGGTGGGCTTTAACTTGTTTTGGGCCTAGTTGGTAGTCTATATATTGGTCAAGTATTTACTATTGTAGGATTGTTCGTTCAAGTTTATCTTTCACCCGTGTAAGTTGTTAAAGGCTTAAGCAACCGACGTATAAATATATGTGTGTTTTGAAGCTTGTCCAACGTGTTTGTTTGTGTTTGTGTTGGTTTCATAGAATCGGATTGGTTATTAGTTTCCACCTAATCATGGAGTTATTTGATATAACATTGAAAGATCCTTTATCGGGAGTTACAATTGGTATTAAAGCTTATAGACCTTTTTCTTGGCTCGGTTATTGGTGATATCAAGGATTCTACCGGTGATTTACGGTGTATGTTTGGTTAAAGATTTCTGGATCATGAAGAATTGTTCTTCGTGCTCTTCGGCTAGTGAGGAGTTCTGTTTGGAACAGATTTTGGTAAATCTTGTGTTTGATTTGAATCCCATCTTTCTAGAGATTTAGTTAAATATTCCAAGATTACCATATCTTGAACTACTCTTAGTTCTTGGTAAATCTGCTTTGGTTTTCGGGTTGATTTCAAGGCTTTCGGGAAGATCTCAAAGTTCTCGGTTAAATATCAGGGTTTTCGGGAAGTTCTCAATGGTTTCGGGAGGATTTTTAAGTTCTCGGGTTGATTTCGACGTCTTCGGTTAACTTCCAGTGTTTTCGGAAGACATTTGTTGTTTTCGGTCTTTCTTCCAATCTCTCTGTTAAGGCTATTAAGGATCATTCTGCCGTTAGTACGTCTTCTAATGCCACTCTTCATCAAGAAATCGACTCCATCATGGGGACTACTACTCGCGTGCCCCGTCTACTGACTTCGAAAGGGTTTGCTAAGTGGAAGTTCAGGTTTGAGAAATATATGAAGGCAAAGGATGCGAAATTGCTGAAGAGCATAGCTTGAGGTCCTCAGGTTATTACGTGTCAGAGAGAAAGGTCTGATGAAGTGGAGACAAAGCCAGTTGAGTCGTATACAGATGCTGATTTTGACATAGTTGAGCAAGATGAGAAGGCTCTAGCCACTTTGACCATGGCACTCTCACCTGAAATTGCCTTAGGTTTTAGAGAGTTGGATTCTGCTAAAGCACTTTAGGAGGTCTTACTGAGGTGTTTGAGGGAAATCAAGATATGAGGAAGTAGGTAGGATCTACTAAGACAGCAATTCAACATATTTAACTATGTCTTGGGAGAATCTCTTGAAATCAATCATGCGAATACATACAATACTAATGGTTATAGCATTGCCTCCAACAATGCTCTAGTTTCACAAGACAGTTTCTCATTGTTCAAGTCGCCATAGAGTCAGCCAGCTCAATTGCAGCAGTCTCAGCAGACCTTCTCCATGTTCAAGTCATCACAGAGTCAACCTACTCCACAATCTACACCAACTGCTCCTGTTTTCTTACCACAACCGGCTCGTGTACCGAAATCACAAACTCCTATGGCTACCTCCAGCCGGTCTCCCATTCAGATTCCTATTATTTCTAAGGAGACACAAGAGAGCATCTCTTTAATGGCAGGTTTTATGAACTGCTATAATGCCTTTCTTGTTCGATACCTGGTACAATCCGTTGTGGCCGCTGAGCTGGATCATATACATCCTGATGATGTGGAGGAGATGGACATCTCTTAGCAAATCGCCATGGCCGTTTTTAGAGCCAAAAAGTTCACCAAAAGTACAGGAAGGAACAACTGAAATGTACATGCTAACCCAGAGGTGGGATTTAACAAAAGTTCTTTGAGGTGCTACAACTATCATGAGCCGGGTCATTTTGCTCGTGAGTGAACCCATCCGGGTAAGGCCCCATTCCCGGTAACCCAACTTTGGAGTTGGATTTACTCATAAACACAGTTCTAAAATCAGAGTTAATTACAATTTTTGCGGAATAATTTAAAACTTCAACATCACATTACAAAACATTCATTTTTGTCTTAACATACAAATTGTCTTTCCATGAACATTAATTAAAACAGTCAAGACACTTCTTCGTGAATGCCAGTCTCTTTAGCTCGTGCCATGTGTCCCTCCTCAAGCCAGCTCCCTCAACCTATTTTCCTGAGTGCATGCTAAAAGTCAGCTATGCTGAGTGAGTTCTAGTTAATCAATTAACATAGATACATTCATACCATACTCATACGTGTCCAGAGATACGTATTCATACCTTATTTACTATCACTTCTTTCATATCGACTTACATACATGCTTACGTTCTTACATACTTTCTTTTGTAAAACCCTATGGTATACCATAAGCTATTCTATCTTAAATATCACAGATATTATAAGGGTTTGGTCCCTAACATCACAGATATTATAAGGGTCTAGTCCCTAAAATCACAGATATTATAAGGGTGGTCTGGTCCCTAACATTACAGATATTATGAGGGTCTGGTCCCCTATCATCTCAGATAATATGAGGATCTGGTCCCTAACATCTCAGATATTATACGGTCCCTTCTGTCTCGAATAACCATACCATTATCATACGTGCATACTTGACATATCTTCTAGTTTTAAATATATATAAATACTCGTTCATACAATCATTATGTAAAAATACATTCAATACACAATCATACACGTATCATACACTTACCAATCAAGTAAGTGTATTATCTACCACATAGGAGTATGCACACAGACCCGAAAACATAACAGATAAATGGGCTAGAACTCATCTGGAGTCGATTTCTCTTGCTGTTAACAGTAATGCCCTTCGTTAGTTGTGAACGGCTAACTGTACAATACATTACGCGTATCAATTATCCATTACTACTACTTCCTACGTCTAAGTTAATGAAACCCTCAACTAACGGGGTCCGGGGGCAGCGCCCCTGGTAGTGGGGTCTAAGGGCGGCAACCCCTAGCAAGGTCTAAGGGGTAGAGCCGCTGGCTGGGGTTGAGCTGCCAGGTCAGCTCGGAAAAATTTTATTTTTATTAACAGTCCTTAAACAAAAATGTATCAGAAAATGAATTTCATGAAATTTCGCATGGAAGAATTTCGCTTCGCATGGAATTTCACTTCGCGTGACTTTTCGCTTCGCATGGAATTTCGCTTCGCGTGCCTTTTCGCTTCGCATGACTTTTTCACTTCGCATGGTTGTGCGATGCGTAATATTATTTTCGCTTCGCGTGGCTGTGTGATGCGAAATACCGATTTCGCTTCGCATGGCTATGCGATGCGAAATCAACTATTGCGAAAATATCTCCTTTTCTTCATTTTTGCCATTTTAAGCCAAATTACTCCGTGACTCTTCCTTAAGACCCGATTTTACCCTTTTAATGGGGTTTGGGTTGTACCAACTTTGTATACCCGCGTTTTTAAGAGGTCAGAACATCATCTTTTTGTCCTATATCAACCCGTGAGGTTATAACTCACCAAGTTTATGTTTTTCTTACATCTTACAACCCGATCTATCGTTCTATCAGTTTGCATGTCGAATTCGACCGTAAAACTTAACCTTTTTAACCAAAACTCACCTTTTTCTTCGGGTTCGGTTCAAAACTGAACACTACTTAGATCTGGACGTGTTCTTGTTGTTTGAAGACACTTGAACACCAAGATCTTCCTTTCTTTAGCCCAGATTCGGGTGTTGAGAGAAAATGTGTGTTCTGGTGTGTGTGTGAAATGAAGGAAATGGTGAAAGGGTGGAGGGGTTGGGTTTATATAGGGGTGGTTACGGGCCCCACAACCCACTCAGAATTCCAATTCCAAATATTATCCAAACACTTAACACACAACTAATTTAACAACACACAGTTAGTAACAAAACTTTCTGTTATTTATTATTTAACAAAAATTGGATGTTACAAGTCTACCCTCCTTAAAAGAGGTTTCGTCCGCGAAACCTAACTATTATTACTAAACAAATTCGAGTAAAACTTGTGCATCTCTTCTTCGACCTCCCAAGTGGCATCCGATCCCTTACGGTGCTTCCATATCACTTTCACCAAGGGAATAACCTTACGACGAAGCTGCTTCTCCTTGCGATCGACTATCTCAATGGGCTGCTCGACATAGTTCAACTGTTCGTCCACCTCGATGTCCAGCAGTGGCACATGGGATGTGTCGTCAGCTAGACATTTTCTCAAGTGAGAGACGTGAAACGTACAGTGAATTCCTTCCAATTCATCAGGTAGATCAAGCTTGTAAACCATTTCACCCACCGCGCCACGATCTTGAACGGTCCTATGAACCTTGGACTCAACTTTCCCCTCTTTCTAAAATGAATAATCCCCTTCCAAGGCGAGACTTTAAGCATCATGTGGTCTCCAACATCAAACTCAATGGGCCGTCTCTGCTTATCCGCATATGATTTCTGGCGATCTTGCGCAGCTTTTATCCTGGACTTTATCTGATCAAACCTTGAGGAGGTTTCTTGCACCATTTGTAAATTTTCAATTTCTTTCTGACCAATTTCTCTCCAACATACGGGAGTTCTACAACGTCTACCATACAACATCTCGAAAGGAGGCATGCCAATAGTTGAATGATAACTGTTGTTGTAAGAGAATTCTGCCAAGTGAAAATGATCATCCTAGCTTCCTCCAAAGTCTAGCACACAAGCACGTAGCATATCCTCAATGGTTTGGATAGTCCTTTCGGACTGTCCATCAGTTTGAGGATGATACGCCGTGCTGATGTTCAGTCTTGTCCCCATGGCTTCGTGGAACTTTTTCCAGAATCTTGATGTAAAGCGGGTATCCCTGTCTGACACAATCGATAACGGCACCCCATGCTTTGTAACCACTTCCTTGACGAACACGTGGGCCAACGTTTCTGACGAGATGGCCTCTCGTATAGGCAGAAAATGAGCACTCTTCGTCAGACGGTCCACAATCACCCATATGGTATCATGATTTCTAGCTGTATGCGGTAGCTTAGTTATGAAATCCATTGTGATGTGTTCCCATTTCCATTCCAGTATCTCCAGTAGCTGCATATTCCCAAACGGTTTTTGGTGCTCGACCTTAACCTGCAAGCAAGTCAATCACTTACTAACATAATCCACCACCTCGTTCTTCATACCTGGCCACCAGTAGTCTTTCTTTAAGTCTTGATACATCTTGGTGGATTCTGGATGAATCGAGTAACGGCACTTATCGGCCTCATCTAGGATTCGACCTCTAAGTTTCCCATGTCGTGGGAACTATATCTGGTCAAACCTGGTCTTTACACCATGAGTATTATCTATCAACTCGTTCTGCTGCCCAAGAATCCTCTCTTTCTTCATCGACCCTTCATCTACCAACACTTCTAACGGCACCGTGCTGATTTCTTTGAAGAAATCCGAATTTATAACCAACTTGTAAAACTTGATCGTCGCGATAACTTCTGCGTTATTCCGGCTCAAGGCGTAAGCAACTACATTAGCCTTCCCCGGGTAATACTTGATATCATCGTCATAGTCCTTTATCAGTTCTAACCAACTTCTCTGCCTCATGTTCAGCTCTTTTTGCTCGAAGAAGTATTTCAAACTCTTATGATCCACCACCACATCATCCATAGCCAGGTCATCATAAACCATTTCTACAAGTTCGACAGCAGAATCAAAATTTGCAGGTTTACTAGCCGGACAAAGGTGCGGATATTTTGTGGCAGTCCCCTCTAGTAGCACTTGATCCTCTTCGCTTCAGTGTTTACCATGTCAGGGACAAGTCTGGACATACGGTTGAACTCTGTGGTGTGCGTCATTTTCCCCGCCTTCAAATTCAGAAACTTCATCTCCGCCCTCTCGACTTCAGCATCCGCACAAAACTTCTTCATGACCATCTCCTTCAAATCTTCCCACCCCAAAGCTTTGATCTCAGCAGTAGTCTTCCTTTGCTCTACCGTCTCCCACCAAAACATAGCTTCCTCCCTAAATGACTGGGCAGCAAAACCCACTACTTGGTTGGGGAGACACTCGCTAATTCAGATAACCGTGTCCATTACGGTTATCCATTGGAGAGTATCGATTGCATCCCCTGTACCAGAAAACTTTAGTGGGTCGCAACCTTTGAACAACCTGTAGCTGCACCCACCTCGGCCCCTCTTACCAGCATTGACATTCGCAGACCGATCTTTACTTGATTCCTCTACTTCAGTCTCTTCATCCTTCTTACTACCTTCCCCCATCTCCCCACCAGTTCCGGTACGGCTTGCGGTTGACTTTTCTTGTTGGTGATTTTGCATTGCAGTAGCTACTGCCTAAGTAATAGTAGCTTGAATCGCTGGGTCGAGCTGATTCCCTTCATCTCGTACAGTCACACTTCTCTCTCCATCAGACTCGATAATCGGTTGCTCGGGGGGTACTTGGGTAACACATGGTCTACCACGTCGACTCGTGCGACTTCCTTGTCCAGCAGTCTTCTTAGCACCAGCCATTCGTATTCTATAAGAAAACACAAACGTTGTCACCTCAGGAATTGTTTAGTACAGGGATTGTAAGGCTAACAGGTAATAACAGTGGCCAGTTGTGATTAGCTGATCACATTACTCTCCATGTCTTACACACTTCCTTTTGTGGGTCCACTTGTGGTGGTTCCTACGTATAATAGGTGGTTGATCACACGTTTCACATCTTCACACACAAACAAGCAATTCTACATCTAGCTATTAAGTTAGCTTTCTTACTCCTTTACTGTACACAAGATCATGATCAACTTACACAAGATGATTGCTTTCTAAGCTTTCTTGGGAGACATATGGCATTCTTGGACTGACGTATTCTTTCTTTTTTTCCTTAAGTCCCATTCTTTGTTCGAGTCTAAGCATGTAGGATGCTTATTCTCTCGAACTTATGCTTTAATACCTACTTGTAAGGCCCCATTCCCGGTAACCCTACTTTGGTGTTGGATTTACTCATAAACACAGTTCTAAAATCAGAGTTAATTAAAACTTTTGCGGAATAATATAAAACTTCAACATCACATTACAAAACATTCATTTTTGACTTATCATACAAATTGTCTTTCCACGAACATTAATTAAAACAGTCCAGACACTTCTTCGTGGATGCCAGTCTCTTTAGCTCGTGCCATGTGTCCCTCCTCAAGCCAGCTACTCAACCTATTTGCCTGCGTGCAAACTAAAAGTCAGCTACGCTGAATGAGTTCTAGTTACTCAATTAACATAGATACATTCATACCATACTCATACGTGTCCGGAGATATGTATTCATACCTTATTTACTATCACTTCTTTCATACAGACTTTACATACATGCATACGTTCTTACATACTTTCTTTCATAAAACCCTATGGTATACCATAAGCTATTCTGTCTTAAACATCACAGATATTATAAAGGTCTGGTCCCTAACATCACAGATATTATAAGGGTCTGGTCCCTAACATCACAGATATTATGAGGGTATGGTCCCTATCAACTCAGATATTATGAGGGTCTGGTCCCTAACATCTTAGATACTATATGGTCCCTTCTGTCTCGAATAACCATACCATTATCATACGTGCATACTTTACATATCTTCTAGTTACAAATATATATAAATACTCATTCATACAATCATTATGTAACAATACATTCAATACACAATCATACACGTATCATACACTTACCAATCAAGTAAGTGTATTATCTACCACATAGGAGTATACACACAGCCCCGAAAACATAACAGATAAATGGGCTAGAACTCATCTGGAGTCGGTTTCTCTCGCCGTTAACGGTAATGCCCTTCCTTAGTTGTGCACGGCTAACTGTACAATACATTACGCGTGTCAATTATCCATTATACTACTTCCTACGTCTAAGTTAATGAAACCCTTAACTAACGGGGGTCCGAGGGCAGCGCCCCTCGTAGCGGGGTCTAGGGGCGGCAGCCCCTAGCAGGGTCCAAGGGGCAGAGCCGCTGGTTGGGGTTGAGCTTCCAGGTCAGCTCGGAAAAATTTTATTTTCATTAACAGTCCTTTAACAAAAATGCATCAGAAAATGAATTTCATGAAATTTCGTGTGGAAGAATTTCGCTTCGCATGGAATTTCGCTTCGCATGACTTTTCGCTTCTCATGACTTTTTCGCTTCGCATGGCTGTGCGATGCGAAATCGACTTATGCGAAAATATCTCCTTTTCTTCATTTTTGTTATTTTAAGCCAAATTACTCCGTGACTCTTCCTTAGGACCCGATTTTCCCTTTTTATATGGGGTTTGGGTTGTACCAACTTTCTATACCCATGTTTTTAAGAGGTCCGAACATCATCTATTTGTCCTATATCAACCCGTGAGGTTATAACTCACCAAGTTTATGTTTTTCTTACATCTTACAACCCGATCTATTGTTCTATCAGTTTGCATGTCGAATAAAACCGTAAAACTTAACCTTTTTAACCAAAACTCACATTTTTCTTCGGGTTCTGTTCGGAACTGAACACTACGTAGATCTGGACGTGGTCTTGTTGTTTGAACACACATGAACACCAAGATCTTCCTTGCTTTAGCCCGGATTCGGATTCGGGTCTTGAGAGAAAATGTGTGTTCTAGTATGTGTGTGAAAGGATGGAAATGGTGAAAGGGTGGAGGGGTTGGGTTTATATAGGGGGGGGTTACGGGCCCCACAACCCACTCATAATTCCAATTCCAAATATTATCCAAACACTTAACACACAACTAATTTAACAACACACGGTTAATAACAAAACCTTCTGTTATTTATTATTTAACAAAAGTTAGATGTTACAATCCGGCTAAGGAAGGGAATAGAGAGAGGGCGATGGTTCCTGTGAATGGTGGAAGAGGAGAGAATGCGGCTAGTTTGAGTGTGGGTGAGCATGGTTTGGTAGTTCAGAACTTCTCCTGAGTAGATCAGATGGCAGCACTGAACATAAGTGATCAAGTTGCAAATTTTGCTGAGGTGGATGTTGAAGAAGAGGAGAACGAAGCTGAGGAGCAGGTCAGGGATCTTCAGCATGCTTTCATGGTCTTCACCTCCACCAAATCCTCTAAGGTAAGTTTTGTATTATGTTCTCAATCATGCATTGATAAAGTAGGTCTGTATAAAATTCACAATAGCAACCTAATTAGAGAAATGGAGGGTGTTAAGTATGAAAATTACACAATTAAGAAACTTGAAAAGGCTTTAAAAGACAAAATAGAGGCACAACAACAAGATTTTTCAAAACTTTAATCGGATTTTTTTTCAAAGTGTTGTCACCATCTAGATGCTAGAAAGAAAATTGCTGAACTAACCGCTGAGTTAGATGCATCGAAGTTGGAAAATGCAAAACTAACTAATAAATTCGAAAATGCTGAATTAAATTTTAAAAATTTTGATGTCTCAAGTGCTATTGTTGAGTCAATGATAAAAAATCAATTGAAATGGAAAGAAAATAAGGGTGTGGGTATTGGATGTAACATGGGTCCCCCTCCATATAAAATAATTATACTAGTCTCCCTCTCAACAAGGAAGAAGAAGAAGAAAAAGAAAAGTATTTGCAGTTTGGTAAGTCACCTGCAGCCGAAAAGGGTACGGTTGGTTCAGACTCGGCATCTAAATCAACCTCCAAGGCGAACGATTCTAATGTGTCTACCTCATGTGCAGATGAAGTAATAGTTGAGGATTGGACCGATGAGGATGATGACTCACCCATTGATTCTGTTGTTTCTTTTAATTTGCCTGTTTTGCCTGTCTTAAATAATTATGTTAATAATGTGTGTGTGGGCTCTGTTTTTAAGAGCAAAGACAATTGTTTTGCTACTTTTTCTAAACCTTCAAAAGGTAGTGATCTGTCACTTAATAAATCAGATGAGCTTAAAGGTCATAATGAACATTTGTCACCTACATTTGTGAGAGAAACAGGTTTTTACAAGCTCACAGAACAGAGCAAGACCGGGAATTGGCCACAACGATGTTTACGTTAAAAGGCCAATTTGTTTCAACTGTGGCATTCCCGGTCACATTGCTAGAAATTTCTCTCGTCGCCCGTATATTCCTTATTACAGAAGCCATCAGAGGACCATGCCTCAGAATGCTTGCAAAAAACTTTCATTAACAAGGCATTATGAAGCAAGGCTCTCTGACGGCAATTGGAGAAGAGACAAGGCTGACAGGTCAAGTTCTCATCAGACCAAACCTATTGTAACTCAAAGGCAGAATGGAAACTCGATTCCGGTTCCAAGACCGAAGTGGGCCTCGGAACCGAAAACGTTTAAAAGGTCAAAGCTAAACAAGTTTTCTATCCGCAAATCGGAGACTAAGTCAACCACTTGGGTAAATCACAAAGCTTTCAAACCAAAATACAAATGGTTGCCCAAGTCTCTGGTAACAAAGTCCTTAACATCTTCTGATTCGAATTTTGATAAGCATGATGATATGTCATGGCAGCCCGTAACACGGTTGACCAATTCAGAGTTACCCAAAACTACAATGGACTGGGTACCCAAAACTAACTGATCTCGCATATTGTGCAGGAACAGCAGTGGAGGAATATTATCAGAACTTGGTTTGTTGATACTATTTTCCGGAATTAAAGCACAGTCTGCTTAGCGTGTCACAGATTTGTGATAAGGGTTATTCTACTCACTTTACCAACAAGGAATGCTTGATTCTGAAACATGGTATCATCATACCAGAGGAGTGGGTTCTGGTCAGATCTTAGAGAAAAGATAATGCCTACCTGATTGACATAAACAAGAACGTTCTTGACGAAATTACATGTCTGTTTTCTAAAGTGTAGGAACATAATGCCATGCTTTGGCATCGTCGCCTTGGTCATGCCAATATCAAAACCCTGAAACGTCTTGTGAAAAACAGTATTGTATATGGCTTGCAAGTTAAAGATTTTGTGACTATCGAGAAGTGTGTGGCTTGTGCGTTAGGCAAGCATCATCGAAAAGCACATAAGCCGAAGCTGATTAATACAATTTCTAGCGTCTTTCAGTTTCTTCATATGGACCTGCTCGGTTCAGTTGATGTCTTGAGTCTATCTCGTAGTAATCTTTGTATGGTCATCACCGACGACTACTCTCGTTTTACTTGAGTGTTTTTCTTGTCGAATAAAGGTGAGACTGCAGAATTGATCAAGAAGTTTGTGGTGCTTATGGAAAATCAATTGAACTTGAAGGTCAAAGGAATTCGTTGTGACAACGGCACGGAGTTCAAGAACTCTACACTGAATCATTTTTGTGCCGAAAAAGGAATTCTTCATCAATACAGCTCAGCTCGTACTCCGCAGCAAAATGATGTTGCGGAAAGACGAAACCGTACTTTGATCGAAGCTGCAAGAACGATGTTATGTGATTCAAAGTTACCATTTTTCTTCTGGGCTAAAGCGGTCAACACTGCTTGTTACGTTCAAAATCGGGTGTCGATCAACAAATCTCAGATGAAGACTCCCTATGAAATTGTTTAAGGTTACAAGCCAACAGTCGCACATTTTCGAGCCTTTGATTGTCTGTGCACCTTGTTTAATCTTGAGAAAACTCCGAAGTTTGAAGCCAAGGCAAATGATTGTTACTTTGTTGGTTATGATGGTCGAACTTCCTATAGAGTCTACAACAAGGCATCGAAACAGATCGTCGAATCATATGATCTGCATTGGCTAGAAAAAAATGAGACTGATGCTCGTGTGTGCCTAACTGGTTATTTGGCTATGACAAACTGTTCAAATCATTCAATGTGTTTCCAGTAGTCGATTCAGATAACTCAGGTGGAGGAATTTCTACTGTTGTTGATGATGAAGAAAATGTCCCTGTTGACACTCAAGAGTCTCCTATGCTGAGTGTGGACACGTCTGAATCTTTAGATACCACTTAGCCTTCATCAGAGAATTTGGAAGATACTGTCACCGAGACTGTATCCCCATAAGAGCCCTCTATAGTAGAGATTTTACCAGTTGAGGGGGAGAGTGTCATTTTTCGGATTTTTGGTAGCACTCTATTCCCTGATGCCATTCCAAACGATTATGTTGCCAGTACCTCGTACTGGCACAGTACAGCAGCATAGGGATGGAGGAACCTCTCATTGAATCCCTCGAAGATCCAGCCAATTTACCAGCAAACTGTTCTATTCATGATCACTCTATTCAATCAAGAATTCAACGGGATCACCCCATTGACAGTATTATTGGTCCCTTTGAAGCTGGTGTCTCAACCAGAAGTCAAACTAGAACAATCAACAACTGCTTGTATTCTTGCTTCATTTCACAAATTGAGCCCAAGACAGTTGACATGGCTTTTCAAGAACCAAGCTGGGTTGACGCTATGCATGAGGAACTAAATCAGTTTGAAAAACTCAAGGTTTGGAGGTTGGTTGAGCTACCCGCTGGGAAGAAGTCGCTGGATACAAGATGGGTTTTCGCAACAAGCAGGACGATACTGCGGTCATGGTTAGAAACAAGGCAAGGCTTGTGGTTCGTGGTTTTCGTCAGGTTGAGGGTTTGGACTATACTTAGGTGTACACTCCAGTGGCTCGTATTGAGGCCATTTGGATCTTCTCGGCATATGCATCGTACATGGGTTTCACCGTCTATCAGATGGATGTCAAGACAACATTCCTATATGGTGAAGTGAAGGAGGAAATTTATGTGGATCATCCATCGGGTTTTGTCGACTCTAAGCATCCGTTGCATGTCTATAAGTTGGACAAGGCTCTCTACGGCCTTCATCAGGCTCCTCGACCATGGTATGTGACATTGACATCTCATCTTTTGGAGCACGGGTATAAGCGTGGAACCATTGAGTAGACACTGTTCATAAAGATTGTTGGAAAGTATCTGATCTTGGTTCAGATTTATGTGGATGACATCATTTTCGGCTCTACCTGCACTGCTCTCTATTCTGAGTTTGAGGAAGTGATGAATAAAAGGTTTGAGATGAGCTCGTTGGGGAGATGACTACGTTTCTGGGTTTGCAAGTTCGTCAAAGCTCGACAGGCATTTTGCTACATCAAGGGAAATACGTCGAGGATACGTTGGCAAAATTTGAAGTTCAAGATTCCAAGAGTGCGGCGACTCATATGGCTGAAAGACCTCTTCTTTCATCAGATCCTTAAGGGAAACCCGTAGAACCTACTATCGGTCATTGATCAGGTCCTTAATGTATCTTACCTCCAGTCGCCCTGACATCATTTTTTGCAGTCTGTTAGTGTACTCATTTAATTGCTGTTAAAAGTATTTTTAGATATCTGAAAGGGCAACCGAAGCTCGGTCTTTGGTATCCCAAGAATTGGGAATTTGATCTGTATGCTTTTCCTGATAGCAATTATGGAGGTGATGATATTAACAGGAAATCGACGTCTGCTGGAAGTCAATTTTTGGGGGATCGGCTCATCTCGTGGCAATGTAAGAAACAACAAATGGTATCCACAAGCACTGCTGAGGCTGAATATGTTGCTGCTTTTGCCTACTATTCACAGGTCATATGGATGCAACATCAATTGCAAGGTTACGGTTTGGAATTTCTTGACAATCCTAATTTCTGTGATAATGATGCTGCAATTGCAATTGTTAAAAACACGGTTTGGCACTCTAAAACCAAGCACATAGATATCAAAATTCATTTTATTCATGACTGTTACGACGGGAAGTTAATTCATATTGAACAGGTCCACACTGATAACAATGTGGCGGACCTGTTTACGAAACCGGTCAGAACAGCCATATTCAATGTGCTTGTAGGGTTTCTTAAGATGTTACGTTTTGAAGACTGAGTATTTTTTAGGTTTAAATTTTGTACTGAAATTTTGTTTTTATTGCTTGTTATAATTTTTGTACAAATTAAGGGGGGGAAGAAAAATACAAAAAGTGTGTGTGTGTGTGTGTGTGTGTTATTCAAATAAAAAAAAGAGGGTGTGTGTGTGTTATTCAAATAAAAAAACAACAAAAAATACCTTGTTCTGTCGCATAAAATTATGTCGGTTACTTAAGTTCGACGGACATACTTCATATGTTTGGTCCTGTTATCAACTCTTGACTTACGGGATAGCCATTAACCTTAGGACTGAAAGTGACCGAGTCGACTGAATATCAAAAATTAAACCATGGTTTAACTATCGGTTTTTGTTTTAAGTTCTTTCATTGAAAATTATGTCGGCTACCTAAGTTTGAGCGACATATATTATGTGTTTGGTCCTACTACCTACTTGTAGACATACAAGATAGCCATTTACCCGAAAACGAAGAGTGACTGGGGTGATTGAATCTAAAATTGTCTTCTAAGTTATCATCGGGGAAGTGATATTATTATTCAGCTAAAGCTCTTTAGAAGCTTAAAATGTTTTCAAATGAAAATGGATCCAACCTTTGAAAAATGATGGGAAAATTGACTCTGTGTGCCTAACATGTGAAGTTATTAGGCTGAAAAGACTCTTGATTAGTCATTGATGTGTGGTAGCTTTACATGATAAGTAAAAAGTTTGAAGTGATATAAACTAAATTTGCTAAACTTATTGTGGTGAGTTATTTTCAAGATGTTTGCATGTCCCTAGATATATCTATCCGAATGATAGGCTGAAAAGTGATTACCCAATCATACACGAGCCTGTTAGTGTCTTGATCGCCAAACTGTATTTCATATTGTCACACCCCGCCAAGGCGGAATCACGGGGCGAGATGTAAAATGGTTTAACGAGCGTATGATTATTGCAAACACAAACATGCATTGGATACATAAAAGTTTAAAGTTTTACAACCAATTTATTTAATTTAAAAACAACAGTTTCAAAGATTTCTCAAATACGACCCAACGACTTGGGTTATACTAGCAAAATCTCTCAAAAGCGTATCCATGACATGCTTGTTTTTCCAAAATTGTTTACCCATGCAACATCGCCTAAGTACCTCAGAAACATACTTAAAAAGTCAACATATTGTTGGTGAGCTCACAGGTTTATGTATATGAAAAATGAAAAACCACTAATGATAACAAATCACAGTATATGTTACGATAACCAAAACAAGTTAGGTGGATTCTCGTGGTCTAGCTAAAACAATGAGTTGCAATATATGAGTCTATAACCAAGCTTGACATGTTCCTTTTGCCTTTTCATGTGGCGGTCCACATGATATACTTAGACAATATACGATCATATGACTAGGTATGTCAACGGTTAGCACGACCACCAATGACCGGGGGTTGTCAATCCCAATAGTACTATTCATATTCCACATCTAATGCATAGTAATGGTTATATATTAATGTTGAGGACTTAATGATCTCCGATGTAACTGTCTCATATATTCACAAAATCCGGTTATGCCGCTTCTTTTCGCATTATCATGATGCTAATGAAATGATGTTTGAGGTATGTTTCTCCCCCGATTTTGTAAAATAATAAAACAAGTAAAAGGGGGCCGTGAAAACTCACCTATGAATAAGAGGTTAAATTCACAAGTTTGCATATTTGCCACGAGTTGTAGTTAGTGCCCTAAAGAATTAAACATACTCAATTTAGTGTGGGGTTGTGTTACGAGAGTGTTAGGCCTTGAAGAGAAGATAATAGGTGAAAGTTATGATGTTAGAGATGTCGATAACCATTATTTCTGATTTTGACAGATTCTGACCCGGATGTTTGGATTGGTTAAAAATATTAAATGTTGATGAAATTTTATAAAATTCTCCATTTCATTAGTTTGTTGTGTTATGAACAACCTTTGTTTAGAAAAGTTTCTGATTTGGATCCCCAAAGTATAAGAAATATGCCCATCTTTCAAAAGTGTACAATTCTACACACTTCTGAAAAGAGGATTCTTTGGAGGTCCAAACGAAGGTGTTTATCAAAGTTATTTATATCTATGGATTTTTCTTTCGAAGAAATTTTTCATAGAATCAAAATTTAACACATTTGGATTAGTTATTAGTAAATTATGGATGAAACAAAATAGGGTAAGAAAGCTGTTAAGGTTACGGTTACACTTATATGCACCTTAGCAATATTTTAAGCGATTTCGTGTTAAGACAAATTTGTTGCAGGTATGTAACCATGTTTTAGTGCAGATTCGCAGATTGCGAAGGTATTTCCATTGATGCAAACGGGATCCATGACTAACTTAGGGCGGATTCACAGAATGCGGAGGTATTTCCATCCATGCAACGGGATTCATGTTTAAGTTAATGCGGATTCACATAATATGGAGGTATTTTCATCCATGCATTGGGATCCATGTTTAAGTTAATGTGGATTCACAGAATGCGGAGGTGTTTCCATCCATGCAAACGAGATCCTTTAATTAACTTAAGGTGGATTCACAGAATGCGGAGGTATTTCCATCCATGCAAACGGGATCCTTTGATTATGTTAGCTTGTTGTTAGCTTATTTAGAAATTATGATAAAGGAATCTTATTAAAGATACGAAAACAATGAACTCTAACGAAAGATTTTATCGCATATTTGCCAGAAAACGTCACCGGAAAATGTCACCGGAAAACTTCGTCGGAAAACTTGGCCGGAAACTTCGTCGGAAACGTCACCGGAATACTTGACCGGAAACTTCGTCAGAAACGTTGCCGGAAAACTTGACCGGAATGTCACCAGATTTATATCTTAGAGAGGGATGGTGAAAGAGAGTTAGTTTGTAGAGAGAAAATGAGATGGTAAAAAATGAAAGGGATGGATGAATTGGTGAAAGTTGATGGGTTTATATAGAAAAGGAAGATGAGATTTAATTGGTGGAGAGTGGAGGTGAGTAATGGTTTTGAGTTAGTGGTTTGGTAAAAAGGTGGGTAGTGGGGCCCACCATTTTTATTATTAAGTATATTATTTTCTTTTTCTTTGAAAGAGAGAGTAAAATACCGGTATTATCGCGTGCCGTTTTTATAAAATAATTTCTGTTTTGAGGCATTTTTATGCATATTAATTACGAAATAACATTACCAACGAATATTATATGATTTCCGGTAAAGAATATTTGCATCAGGTGTTGGTCAACTAAATATGGCTTAAAAGCCGGTGTAAATATACAGTGCTTGCCAATTCCGGGTGGATTGATACAAGATATAATAGGAAATGTTTTTCACTGCATAAATCATATATTCCCCATATAATCTACAATTTATGAATTTCTTAATGTATAATTTTTTTTTTTCTGATTTCTAGAATTTGCCGGGCAGTTCCTGGTATGCATACCGGGTATTTTTACTGTATTATCATTGGTAGATATACGAAATGAAATTGTATGTAACTCGAAGGTTTTTGTCTAACGATAATTATTAGGTAATGACTTGTAACTAGGATTTATGTGGTAGATTATTGGCGAAGATTTACCAGTAATTTTGCCGGTTGTCACATTCTCTCCTAGTAAAAAAAAATTTTCATCCCGAAATTTATCTCTTGGTGCTCGATTCTAATTTATTCGGAAAAGGGTGTGGGTACTTTCGCTTCTTCTGGTCTTCTCGTTCCCACGTGAACTCGGGAGAACGCTTAGAATTCCATTTCACTTTGACTAACTTTATACGGCTTCGTCTAAGCTCCTGCACTTTCCAGTCAGTAACTTCGATAGGTTCTTCAACAAAGCGAAGCTTATCATCTACATGAAATTCATTAGGCGATATTATCAATGTCTCATCCGCTAGACATTTCTTTAGGTTTGATACGTGAAACACGTCGTGCACATTTTGAAGTTCTGACGGTAGCTTGAGTCGGTAAGCCACCGGGCCAATTCGATCCGTAATCTCAAATGGTCTGACATAACGGGGACTAAGTTTTCCATGCTTTACAAACCTAAAGACTCCTTTCCAAGGTGATACTTTTAACAGGACTCGGTCTCCAACTTGAAATTCTATTGGCTTCCGGCGGTTGTCGGCATAGCTCTTCTGTCTATCACATGTTGCTTTCAATCGGTCGCGAATCTTAAAAATCTTATCTATGGTCTCTTGAATAATTTGTGGACCAGTTAGTTATTTATCGCCAACTTATGCCCAACAGAGTGGGGAGCGACACTTTCGACCATACAATGCCTCAAATAGGGCTACTCTAATGCTGGTGTGATAACTGTTATTGCAAGAGAACTCATCCAGAGGTAGGTGAGTATCCCAATTTCCACCAAAGTCGATCACACAAGCTCGTAGCATGTATTCTAGAGTCTGGATAGTCCTTTCACTCTGACCAACCATTTGAGGATGAAATGTCGTACTCATATAATTGCGTGAGCCTGGTGCTTCTTATAGTGATTGCCAAATATTTGACACAAAACGACTATCTCTATCTTAGATGATAGAGACGGGTACTCCATGTTTTGTCACTACTTCCTTGATATATAGCCATGCTAATCTCTCGGTCTTTTCGGCTTCTGTAATCGGCAGAAAATGTGCGGATTTTGTTAATCGATCGACAATTACCTAACGGCGTCGAACCCACTAGAGGTCTTGGGTAGTTTTGTGATGAGATCCATGGAAATATGCTCCTATTTCCATTGTGGTATTTTTGGTTGTTGCAAAAGTCCCGAGGGCTTCTGGTATTCCGCCTTAACTTTTGAACACGTTAAACATTTACCGACATACTTGGCAATGTCTCCCTTCATGTTGGGCCACCAGTATAGCTCTTTAAGATCTTTATACATCTTATCGGACCCTGGATGAATCGAGTATCTTGACTTATGGGCTTCCTCTAGCACTAAATCGTGCAAGTTACCGAAACCTAGTACCGAAATTCTATCCAAAAAGTAGAAAGTTTCATTATCCTTTAGTTCCAGTTGTTTAACCATGCCTCGTAAAGCTTCATTCCTCAAGTTCCTCTCCTTGAGTGCCTCATGTTGTGCATCACGGATTTGAGCAGTAAGACATGTGTGAATTGTCATCCCTAAAGCACGTACGCGCAAGGTTTTAACTCGTTCTTTCCTACTTAAGGCATTTGCCACGACATTCTCTTTCCAGGATGATACTTGATCTTGCAATCATAGTCGTTTAGTAGTTCAACCCAACTACGTTGCCCCATGTTCAACTCTTTCTATTCAAATATATGTTGGAGGCTTTTGTGGTCAGTGAAGATGGTGCATTTTGTGCCGTACAGGTAGTGTCTCCAAATCTTTAGTGCAAAAACTACGATGCTCAATTCTAAATCATGGGTAGTATAGTTTTTCTCATGCATCTTGAGTTGTCGGGATGCGCAAGCAATCACTTTCTCTCTTTGCATTAAGACGCAGCCAAGTCCTTGGTGTGATGTGTTGCAATATACAACAAAGTCGTTTGTTCCCTCAGGCAGGGACAATATTGGTGAACAACACAGTTTTTGTTTTAATAGTCGAAAGGCTGTCTCTTGTTTATCTCCCTAATAAAACTTTTTGTCCTTTTGGGTTAACATTGTCAAAGGTTGTGCTATTTTGGAGAAATTTTTGATAAATCGACGGTAATAGCCAGCTAGACCTAGGAACTGACGCACCTCGGACGCAGTCTTCGGCACTTCCCAGTTCTTGATTGCCTCGATTTTGGATGGATCTACATGTATGCCTTTCTCAATGATGACATGCCCAAGGAAATGCACCTCTCGAATCCAAAACTCACACTTAAAAAATTTGGCATACAATTTTTCATTCCTAAGTAGTTCCAAAATCAATTTCAGATATTGCTCATGCTACTCTCTGGTTCGTGAACATATTAATATATCATCGATAAAAACAATCACGAATTTATCTATGAAAACTGCTGGCGCATTTGTTAACCTAAAGGGCATGACTAGAAACTCATAATCACCATAACAAGTCCTAAAGGCCTTCTTGTGGACATCTTCCTCTTGGATCCTCACTTGGTGGTATCCTAATCGTAGGTCAATCTTTGAGTAGAAGCTCGAACCTTGTAATTGGTCGAACAGATCATCTATCCTTGGGAGTGGATATTGGTTCTTAACCGTGAGTTTGTTCAATGCTCGGTAATCGATGCACATTCGAAAGGAACCATCTTTCTTTTTGACGAATAAGACCGGAGCTCCCATGGTGAGAAACTTGGTCTGATGAACCCTTTATCCAAAAGTTCCTGCAGCTGACGGTACAATTCCTGCATCACTGATGGTGCTAGGCGATAAGGCGACCGCGCGACCGGTGCCGCCTCTTGCACTAAATCGATTCGGAACTCGACTTTCCGGGGTGGTGGTAATCCAGGTAAGTCCTCAGGAAATACTTCAGGATAGTCCCTGACAATTGGGATATCTTTAAGTCGTCGCTCCTCGTGTTTCTTGTCGACAATATGATCTAAGAATGCACAATAGCCTTTTCTTAGATATCTTCGAGTCTTCATGCAACTTATAATCTTCAATGTACTTCCACTAATCTCTCCTTGGATTGAAAGGATTTCTCTGCCCGGAAGTGTAATGCGAACTAACTTTTCAAAGCACACAATCTCTGCATGGTTCTTTGATAACCAATCCATGCCAACAACAATGTCAAAACTTCCGAGTTTGATTGGAAAGAGGTCTATACTAAAGGGATGGTTTTCTAAGTACAAGGTACAACCACGGATGATCTAACTAGTTTCGATACATTTTCCGTCATCTAGTTCTATGGTATAAGGTTTGTTTAATTTACTAGCTTTAATACTGAGTAAAGATTTAAAATTATTCGACACAAAACTCACATCAGCGCCTGTAATCGAATAGTATAAAAGCAAAGTGATCATTTACGAGGAACGTACCCGTGATAGTATTAGGGTCATGGCGTGCGTCCTCGACACCTAACACAAATGCTCTTCCTCGTGCTTGATTGTTGTTTTGGTTCCTAAGCTTAGGGCGTGAGTTCTTGAAGTGGTCAGTAGCACCGCATTCAAAGCATGCTACTTTGGACTGAGCATTGCAGCAGTTTTGTGTTTGGTGTCCAATACGCTTGCAGTTATGACAACGAGCACTTTCACAAGTTCCCTCATGATGGAAGTTGCATTTATTGCACTTGGGGAGGGGCCCTTGGTACTTCTTGACCTCAACAGTGTTGGCTGGAAAGGCTTTTTACCGCTTCTAGTTTCTTGAATGTGCGTTTTCCTGACTTGTTCTCATATTTGCCTATCCACTTCCTCTTTTCTCCAAAATTGGTCACTTGGTCAAATAACCCATCACGAACGGCATCGTCTCTCAGCTTGTGAGATAGGATTATTTTACTCTTTGTGTCAACCTGATTAGACGAGGTTACCATGCCTCTAATTTAGGTTGCAAGACCCCACAAATACCTTTCTACTCGTTTGTATTCTGGGGTGACCATGTGAGGCACTATAGTTGCCAACTCATTGAAGCGGATGGTATAACCAGCCACATCATTTCCAATCATCTTCAGCTCCCACATTTCGGACTTAATCTTTGGTAGCTCGTTCCGAGGGCAGTAGTACTTGATCACCATATCTTTAAACTGTTCCCATGAGAGTTGAGACGTGACTTCTCTTCCAAGGGTTTTCACTTGAGAATTCCACCAATTTAGTGCTTTATCAGCGAAGGTACAAGCGACGTATCTGACCATGAAGTCAGGTGCGCGGTTACTGATATCAAGCACTGACTCCATCTTTTCAATCCATCGCATTAAGCCAACAGTGCCATCGGTACCCTCAAAGCCGCGAGGGTTGCAAGACAGAAATGAGTTGTAAGTGCACCCCTTCTGAGCAGGGTCAGCTTCTCCAGTGCGGTTACCATTGCCAAAATTGTTTTGGTTGGCCCCTTGTTGGGCAAGGGCTGCAGCCACTCGTTGGTTTACTAGTTCTTCAATTTGTTTTGGGGTCAATTGGTTATTCCCACCAGTGTCGGTACCAGTGTCTCTTCTAGGCGGCATGTTCTTTCTCCTAATAACAGAAATAAGAAAATATTTTGGAATAATATCAAAAACTGGCACAGAACGTAGACAATCGCCCTCGACACAAGATGGAATTGTCTCCTAAAGATATATTCCTAAGCTATGCATACTATATGCTTGCAAGGGTAAATACTTAATGAGTCATTTAAGTTATAGTCTAGGCGTGTAAAGACTCCTAGTTCGCTAAAACCAATGGCTCTGATACCAATCTGTCACACCCCGCCAAGGCGGAATCACGGGGCTAGACGTAAAATGGTTTAACGAGCGTATGATTATTGCAAACACAAACATGCATTGGATACATAAAAGTTTAAAGTTTTACAACCAATTTATTTAATTTAAAAACAACAGTTTCAAAGATTTCTCAAATACGACCCAACGACTTGGGTTATACTAGCTAAATCTCTCAAAAGCGTATCCATGACATGCTTGTTTTTCCAAAATTGTTTACCCATGCAACATCGCCTAAGTACCTCAGAAACATACTTAAAAAGTCAACATATTGTTGGTGAGCTCACAGGTTTATATATATGAAAAATTAAAAACCACTAATGATAACAAATCACAGTGTATGTTACGATAACCAAAACAAGTTAGGTGTATTCTCGTGGTCTAGCTAAAACAACGAGTTGCAATAAATGAGTCTATAACCAAGCCTGACATGTTCCTTTTGCCTCTTCATGTGGCGGCCAACATGATATACTTAGACAATATACGATCATTTGACTAGGTAAGTCAACGGTTAGCGCAACCAACCATGACCGGGGGTTGTCAATCCCAATAGTACTATTCATATTTCCACAGCTAATGCATATTTAATGGTTATTTATTAATGCTGAGGACTTAATGAGCTCTGATGTAACTTTCTCATATATTCACAAAATCCGGTTATGCAGCTTGTTTTCGTGTTATCATGATGCCAATGAAACGATGTTTGAGGTATGTTTCTCCCCCGAGTTTGTAAAACAATAAAACAAGTAAAAGGGGGCTGTGAAAACTCACCTTTGAATAAGAGGTTAAATTCACAAGTTCGCTTATGTGCCACGAGTTGTAGTTGGTGCCCTGAAGAATTAAACATACTTAATTTAGGGTGGGATTGTGTTACGAGAGTGTTAGGCCTTGAAGAGAAGATAATAAGTGAAAGTTATGATGTTAGAGATGTTGATAACCGTTATTTCTGATTTGGACAGATTCTAACCCGGATGTTTGGATTTGTTAAAAATATTAAATAGTGATGAAATTTTATAAAATTCTCCAGTCTATTAGTTTGTTGTGTTTTGAACAACCTTTTTTTAGATAAGTTTCTGATTTGGATTCCCAAAGTATAAGAAAAATGCCCATCTTTCAAAAGTGTACAATTCTGCGTACTACTGTAAAGAGGATTGTTTGGAGTACCAAACGAAGGTGTTTATCAAAGTTCTTTATATCGATGGATTCGTCTTTCGACAAACTTTGTCGTAGAATCAAAATTTAACACATTTGGATTAGTTGTTAGTAAATTATGAATGAAACAAAATCGGGTCAGAAAGGTGTTAAGATTAAGGTTAAACTTATATGCACCTTAGCAATATTTTAAGCGATTTCGTGTTAAGAAAAATTAGTTGCAGGTATGTAACCATGTTTTAGTGTGGATTCACAGATTGCTGAGGTATTTCCATCCATCGAGATCCATGATTAACTTAGGGCGGACTCACCGAATGCGGAGATACTTCCATCCATGCAACGGGATCCATGTTTAGGTTAATGCGGATTCACAGAATGCGAAGGTATTTCCATACATGCAACGGGATCCATGTTTAAGTTAATGCGAATTCACAGAATGCGGAGGTATTTCCATCCATGTAAAGTGTAAACGGGATCCTTTGATTAACTTAAGGCGGATTCATAGAATGCGGAGGTATTTCCATCCATGCAAACGGGATCCTTTGATTATGTTAGCGTGTTGTTAGCTTATTTAGAGATTATGATGAAGGAATCTTATTAAAGATGCGAAATTAATGAACTTTAACGAAAGATTTTATCGGATACTTACCGGATAACGTAACCGGAAAATGTCGCCGGAAAAATTTGTTGGAAAACTTGGCCGGAAACTTTGTTAGAAAACTTGGTAGGAAACTTCATCAGAAACGTCGCCGGAATACTTGATCGGGAACTTCGTCGGAAACGTCGCCGGAAAACTTGACCGGAATGTCACCGGATTTTTATCTTAGAGAGGGATGGTGAAAGAGAGTTAGTGTGTAGAGAGAAAATGAGTTGGTGAAGAATGAAAGGGATGGATGAAATGGTGAAGGTTGATGGGTTTATAAAGAAAAGGAATGTGGGATTTAATTGATGGAGAGTAGAGGTGAGTAATGGTTTTGAGTTAGTGGTTTGGTAAAAAGGTGGGTAGTGGGGCCTACCATTTTTGTTATTAATTATATTATTTTCTTTTTCTTTGAAAGAGATAGTTAAATACCGGTATTATCGCTTGTCGTTTTTATAAAATAATTTCTGTGTTGAGGCATTTTACGCATATTAATTACGAAATAACATTACTAGCTAATATTATATGATTTCCAGTAAAGAATATTTGCATCAGGTGTTGGTCAACTAAATATGGCTTAAAAGCCGGTGTAAATATACAGTGCATGCCAATTCCGGGTGGAATGATACAAGATAAAATAGGAAATGTTTTTCACTGCATAAATCATATTTTCCCCATAAAATATACAATTTATAATTTTTTTAATGTATGAATTATCTTTTTTTCTGATTTCTAGAATTTGCCGGGCAGTTCCTAGTATGCATATCGGGTATTTTTACTGTATTATCATTGGTAGACATAAGAAATGAAATTTTATGTAACTCGAAGGTTTTTGTCTAACGATAATTACTAGGTGATTAAGCTAAATTACTTGTAACTAGGATTTATGTGGTAGATTATTGGCGAAGATTTACCAGTAATTTTTCCGGTTGTCACACATATCATAATATATATATATGTGTGTGTGTGTGTGTAAATTTTTATCATTTAATTATTTTTTAAAAGGCTTAAAGGGGCACCAGGGAACTACAGGGGTGGGGCATATAAGTAAGTTCTAAACACTCTAAATGTAAGGCTTCTAAGTCCGGACGGCATGTAAGTCCAACGTTCAACCTTAAAGCTTAAATTTTTTTGTATAGAGAAAATTCTTTGATCAAGCACTAGGGGGTTGGAGTCAAATTGGGGTGATCTGGGGAACGCCAAATAAGCTTTGAGAAGAGATAAGGGGTATCATAGGTCCATAAGTGATGTCCATATAAGATTTATGCCAAACTGAATCTAATCGTATCACTGGCGCGATGAAAAACATGATAACTACCTGCTATCAACATTTTCACTATGTCACAATAACGCCGAAAACGGATCATTGTGAAAGTGTCTCAATCAATATAATTTCATGTTCGGATCTTTTTTTAAAAAGTTGCTTGTCTTTAAACAGCTGAAATTTGATCCCAATATATGATTAATCTTTTGAAAGCTAGATAGGTAAATTAATTTTGTTTTAGTTTAGTTTTTACTCTAATTTTTACTTTTATCTTTTACCTCATATTTACTCGTGTCAAAACAAATGTCCTTAAGAAATCAATTTTTTTAATGACTCGGGATTATTTTTTATCATTAAACTTTTAACAACTGCTGGTGGACCAGTCTGTTTGGCCTAACGGACTCCACTAATGTGAGCTCTCGGCTCAAGATAGCTGTTCTCGGTCCATATATGCTCTTGGTCCGTATGTGTTCTCGGTACATATTGATGTGTCTTGGAAGTTTAAAAGGCACTCATTACACATCATTAGTCACTCTTGAAACTCACAAACACTCAAGAACCTTCATCTTCCTAAATCTTCCAAAATCTTTCGGAATCAACAACCATCTAATCATCTCGTGCACATCCTTTCATGTCTTCATCAAAAGTATATGCAAAAAAACCCTTGAGATAGGTAAGAAAATCTATCAAAATTTTATCTTTGATTCTTGGGTATGATAATTCTGAGGTAACAGTGACTCGATGGTTCACGATTTTAGACTGTATTTTTGGTTTCTTCTTGAAGTTATTGATTGTTTTTCTGAGTTTTTCAATGAAGATGCAGGCTTGGTCATCAATGGTGATTGGTAGAATGGAGAAGACGACGGGTCATATCCATGTATTCTTGATGCAGATTGACCGAAATCTCTTGGTCAACCAGAAAATTCCTTGGTCAACTGATATCTCAAGGAACTCTCGATCAATCTTTGACCAGGAATTCATCTGCTCAACTGAAAGTACATCGTATTCGAAGTTTCTGAGTGGATCGAACTTAAGATCTTTTATTGTTTTCATTAACCAATGTCATGAATATCTACTGTCATGAATTTCTACTCCTATTAGCAAGTAGCATGACCTGTGCTGGATTGCTACCCGGCATTAATATTACCAGAACAAAGGAACTAAATTAGACACTCAACTTCCAAATGACTCTTTTGAAGCCATTGTATATACTCCGGAAGGATTGAAGGAATGAATGCATGTTAAAAGTCTATGGTTGATATTTTGAAGGTAGCAGGAATCAAGCAATAAACCAAGGGAGAGAATTTTGGGTCGTATTTTGTGGTTTATGCTTTGTAATAGTAGGCTTAGTTGGGCTTTGTAATAGTAAGCTTAAGTATATATTCATAAATTTCCTTTGGGTTATAAACATCACGACCTTACAAACTATTTTCACAAACAATGTCATCAATCATTTCTTTTCCCTTCTTTGTCAACGCCAAGGAGTTTCGAATAACAAATCATACCACCGCCCATCCTCGAGAAGACAAGCAACACAACTGTTCTAGTTAGACTTTGTCAAAATAGCTTTATGTGTCAAGTTCTTTCAAATGTTGTTTACGAAGTTTATACTAAGTTTGGTTATTTGTTGACTTGTGAGCTACTTTCATACGTAATTCACAATTGCATTGTTGAATCTCGATTTATTTTTTCTCGGTTTCCCATACACATAATCATTTAGTGGAAGTTGGAGACCATGAGCATGTTTATACACATGTTGAGCTTATTTTGGTTACACGAATAGTTTGGTCATATCGTTATGTTTTTGCTCAACGTTTTGTTTGGATTATTTTGTTATTCATAATCCCAATGTTTTACCAATTTAAGATCAATATTTTAATTCGATCTTGGAATTTCGATCATTTGGTTTCCAATGTTTTACCAATTTAAGATCAATATTTTAATTAGATCTTGGAATTTCGATCATTTGGTTTCCAATGTTTTACAAATTTAAGATCAATATTTTAATTCGATCATGGAATTTCGATCATTTTATTTCCAATGTTTTACCAATTTTAGATCAATATTTTAATTCGATCTTGAAATTTCGATCATTTGATTTCCAATGTTTTACCAATTTTAGATCAATATTTTAATTCGATCCTGGAATTTCGATTATTTTATTTTCAATGTTTTACCAATTTGAGGTCAATGTTTTACTTTTATCTCGAAATTGCCATTAATAAATATTAAATGCGGCCCTTATTCACGTTAATATTATTGAGTCAGTATTGACTCCAAGAACTTACTTGATTCTTTTATTAAAGTTTCGTTGTTATTCTCGAACCCAATGCTTATTGACCTACGAGTTTACATTTTGTAGCTCAATGCTATGTTTACTTAACATATTGTTCCCAACTTTATTATTTCATGTTCATGATTTCAATTGATGTCATCCGTTATTCTAATTATTTCATACTACTCAAGAGTTTCGCGCGTTTTGTTTGGTAAGCATTGTTCGTATCTTTAAGACTTCAATAATTTCATATTCTCGTTTATCCTTTACCTTAAGGATTGGTTTCTATATTTTACTAAATTGTGATCTGTATAGTTCATCGTTCTTGAATTTTAAAGTTTTCACATAAGTACTCATTATATTTTAAACCTACACAATGGGATGGATTATGTGGGTCATCTGACGATAAATGTAATTATGGGTCGACACGTAATTATCCAAGTCCTCGCATGGAAGACATAATAAGAATGTTGTGTGCAATAACTCGAAACCTGTAATGATTTTGAAAGAAGAGACAAATGAAATATGATAAGGACATGGTGGATACGACGTTATTGTTTTTAATAAATTCGTATTAAAAAAAACTGTTAAAACTTTTAACAACTCTTTGTATTAGTTGTTTTCTTTTAAAATGTTATTTTGATTTTAATTTCAGGACGAAATTTCCAAAAGTTGTGAATCCTGTAACGTTCGTTACTTTTCAAACCCGAAAAGCCGACCCGTTTCAAATTTTTGGATTATTGTTTTCAATGAACTTATGTTCATCGCTTACTATTAATAAAATATTCCCGACGTTTGATGTTCAATGTTCATTCGATTTTATTAAGTTAATTCGTTTACAAAATCTCGAGCTTTATCGTTAATCAACTTTCGAGTTAAATACTTAAATATCCAAAAGCCTTAATTACAAATCATGAAAACATAAACATAAATCTATTTTAAAAGTTCAAGGGCCTTTATGTAAAATGAAAGTTTAATTCAGTTTTAAAGATATGTTAAAGAGCAGGAACTGGTTGTGTAAATTCAATTTAAATTATATTAATTAATTATTAGAAAAAAACAAACCCAGTCCCAACCTCCCTTTTTCCTGGTGGACCTCCGACCAATGGAATCCGGCGCCGGAGGATCGCCGTCGTCCCTTAAACGTCCTTTTTAACTCAATTAAATTACATAAAATTCAATAATCGTCGATATTATATCCTAACCAACTGTTTAATTGCGTTATAACGTCCTAAACGTCGCGATTTGTGACCGTGATATACGCCGGATTATACAGAAATCAATTTAACATGATTGACGCGTAAACGCTCCAACACGTAAGTATAAATAGAGCCTAAACCCTCATTACAACTCGCTCACATCATTCTTTCACTATTAATCTCTCTAAATCAGCTGTAATCAAGCATAACATTTCCGTATCTGGCGAAGCTCTATTTCTCTGTCAAAACACAAACTTAACAGGTAATTAATACATGAATGATAACGATTTTGAAACGATGAGCAAAACCCCTAAATCTATTTAATCGTTCATGAAACAAATTCTTCAATTGGAAATCTAGGGTTCCAATTGAAGAAGATGATGCTGAGGCAGTTCATATAACTATTAATTTTCACTGATTAAACTGAATATACTCTTGGTTCACATGGTTGTGTCTGCTTGTTTGATACTCTAGACCCCGGTTCGTGTCCCGGGTTAATTTTTTTAATATAAAGTAGTATAAATGGTTTTCTTCTGTTAGTATATTTAATTAAAAAAAAACATGTCTTAAATTAATATATGTTATCTTGATGGAGTCCAAAGGACCCGGGTACGAACGCGCGGGTCTGGACATAATATTTTTGTTCAATTTTTTTTCAATATTATGTTAAGGTTTTAATTAATAAATTATTTAAAAAGCATAATAAATTAAATAATCTTTTTAAACCAAATAGAATTTTATAAATTAAATATAAATTATATTTCACCTTTGCCCATATAAAAACCCAACTTTGCGTTTTTCATAAAGTTCGTAAAATTTCGATTAACATATCACCTTTTTGTAACAATTAATTTTTACTTGATAACATAATCATATTCGGGAATAAAGTTATATCGTTAAACTTGTACTTAGGAGACATCACAATTCTCATATTAATAATAAACTATTGTTGAAATAATATTTAATTAACATATTTTCGTTAAACCGTTAAAATAGTTTATAACCCAGTTACTTTGAATTAATTCGTGAAACCGTTAAATATAGCTTTATAATACGTTAATGTTTAAATTCTTTAAGTTAAATTCGTTAACCTAAATATCCTTGAGATAAATTTACCATTAAAAATCCTTGTTCAACAAATATTATTACCATATTAGTATTAATAATAATAAAATCGTTTAAATTTCGTAAAGCTTAAAATTGATATTGTAATACCAAATGCGTTAAAATAACATTTAAAGAATGAAAATTCCCGTTGACTAAGTTATTAAATTCACGTTTATAATTCTGTTAGTTAGTCTTTAAGTATTTGTATTCATTTATAGTTCGAGAAGTTCAAACGTTTCGGATTCTTTAAACGCATTTTTGATTGCTTCGGTTTCGTTACTGTGCTATCGTCTTCTATTACAAGTTTGTCTTCACATTCGATGTGAGTTTCTCACCACCCCTTTTTAAACGTTTTTATATTTTGGGGTAGCATATGTATCCTATAAAACTTTAAGTATTTATGATTTCGGTCACAAACTTCAATTCTCTATATGGACTTGTGTGTTACTTGATTATTTGCTCGAATTTACTTGCACGTGGTAGCCTCAATAAGTATGATCATACCCCCCCCCCCTTGCACTTAGGTCCATTTGTATAGAGTGGAAAATAGCCTCATTATCCGAGTACGTTGGTTGTTACCAACTGGAAACGACCTTACTTGCGCGATTACCCAAGTACGTTGGTTGATACCAACTGGAAAGGACTTTACTTCCTCGTTTATCACTTGTCCATGAATTGTATGATTTTTATGTATGTATATAAAACTGTGGGAACTCACCAGCTATGTTCATAGCTGACTTTATTTTATACATATGTTACAGGTGTAAAGATACGAGGATGAAAGTTATAAGACACATAGCATGCCTATCGGATATTCAAAGAACAACTTAACATTTATTTATTTATTGTTTCAACTTGTTTTATTTGATAAACTTGTGTTCATGATGATTTAAATGAAATAATGCTATTATGATCACCTAACAGTGTCACGTGTGTTTGAGCAATCTGTATGTCACACTCAGGCGTTTCCGCTTTAGCCGGGGTGTTACATTACCCGAGGCCTACGAGATCATTCTTCAAGTAGAGTAAGGCTAGTGAGTTCAAGGTACTATAGCTGGTAAGCAGAGAAGGGACTCGCTCTCAAAGAACCCAACTCCCAAAGGGATTATGCTAGTTTAGTGTTTCCCAAACAAGGGCCTGATACGACTTATCATTCACAACAATGTCATTGCTAATGTTCAAGCCGGTATCTTCCTCGGCTCTAGTGATGTGAGAAGGGGTGTAGATAGTGATGTGATAACAAGATTGACGTGTTCTTCACCTGAGGAAAGTATTGTGGATGATGTCGACATACCCCCAATGCGTTGAAATGTTTAGTTGTTACGTACGTATGTACCTCAAGTACAAACGAATGTGTATACCATGCATAAGTATCTGTGTAGGTCACGTATAAGTTTATATCTTTGTGTGAAACTAATGCCGTGCGAATACTATGTGTATACATATGTAGTGCATGCATGGATGAAATGTATATCTGGGTTTGCAAGATGTAAAAACTGATGTGAAGCATTGAAAATGCTTAATAGACTAGTAACAAACATAATTCACTATAACCAATGGATCTAACACTAATAAGTCAAATCCTCAATTTTTTACTAACGGATTTTACTACAAGGCATGTGACATACTAGGATTAGCCACATGTCATACTGAAACAACCATTTATTAATGTAAAACGTCCATTTATTGTTATTCATTAATTTTCAAGAAAGTAATTGTCACACCCCGTTAAGCGATTTGCGGAAGCGTAAAACGGAAATGCAACAGATACAACTGGTATCAAATACATTGTTCATAAAGAAACATTACTAACTAATTTACAATATATTACATCGTTCTAGTCTCTTTTAAAAACTAGGTAATACAATCAAACCGGTTCTTCAATTACTTTATTTCTAACTCAAATGCCCACGACATCAATCATCAGTCAGACACGTAACGCACAGGAAATTACTTCTCATATCTGATTACCTGAAAAGCATGTTAAAACAATTCAATTACGAATTGTTGGTGAGTTTCATAAGTTTTAACGAAATCAGCTCTGCGCACCATACAGTAATAGTTTGTATGTACACACGTATATAAGAAAATGTATTTACATTTATATATGTATATCTACGTCTTTGTATACTGATATGTATGTGTATAAGTTTATGATAGAGTTTGAAACTACGATAAAATCATGACTGCTCATTCGTACTTCGTGCCTTCATTTTCCAAATAAAATCAACCACTGTGGCCCCCTTTCCGCTAACAACGGTTTCACGTAAAAGCACCACTATGGTCCCTCTTCTGTCCACAATGGTTTCACGTAACTCAAACATTACACATTGTACACACAAACAATTATTATTTTCTACACATAGAATTTCCTATGCCTATACACATAGTATGTATATATATATATATACACAATACACACACACATATATATAGTATTTATCACGTATTACTAATCACTGTGGCCTCCTTTCCGCCCATAACATATATAATCATAATATTTTCTTAACACTCATGTCATAATCAAGTTATTTCGTTTAATAAGTTGCAGCATAGCTTGGCTCGTAGGCCATACTCAACTTTAGTTTATAAGTTGCAGCAGAACTTGGCTCATAAGCCATACTCAACTTTGGTTTAGTAAGTTGCAGCAGAACTTGGCTCATAGGCCATACTCAACTTTAATTTATAAGTTGCAGCAGAACTTGGCTCATAGGCCATACTCAACTTTAGTTTAGTACTATTGTGCCCCCCCCCCCCCCCTTTCACCCACAATAGCCCATGGCCATTACAGACCACGTTATTCCCAAATTAGTTATGTTTAACATAACATGACGTGTTTGTATAAACCTATTGTCACATGTAATTTCATTATGTTTTGTCATTCGTACTCTCTCCACTTAATATACCAATCAATGATAATAATCACATTTCATCAGCACGTAGTTAATCATTATGGTTGTAGGGACTTTTCGTATATACATGTTCAGATAATCTATATCCTAAACCATTTTTTGATAGATAATGTATATAAACACGCTTTTCACCTCAAAGGTTTGTAACAGTTTGAAAAGAGGGGTCATGAAACTCACGGTTTTGGAGGCACTCAGTGCGAGATCAGCTCGGGGTTCGTTTCCCTTGCTATCACTTAGTCCCTATAATCAATATTATAATAATATTAACATTTTAATATTATTATAATCTCAATACTAAACTGGGCTGTATAACTAATCTGGGTGTAGCTGGAATGCCCAGAAAGTGGCAATAGGCTTAGGTTGTGATGTTGTTCAATGTCAAATACTTAAAACCGAACTTGGCTCAGATTCCCATTTTCCTAGCTGGGCCAAGTTGTTCGTTTACGCGTTCAGAAAAAATTTATGAGAAAATAAGCTTGGGTAAATGTATTGGTTAATAAAATGATTAGGTTATAAAGAAGGATCACATGCTGGGGTCCCGGATTAGCCATGGGGCCCGTTTCCGTTTATTCAGTTTGATTTAAGAAGAAACGCACACAATCTACCTGGATTGTCCAGGTTTCTCATAGAAAAGTTCGTTTTTACTTAATTAGTCCAAAAATATGATTTTTGATCACTCTTGGTGTTTTGATATTCCCGCAGGTTCGTTAATCGCAAACTTGCCGGTTTTTATAAAAACTGAATATGTTTAATCTTCAAATTAGCATAATAAATTAAATGTTAATCATTAAATTATGAAAATTTAGCGACTTATCAATTAAAATATGTAAATTTTTATAAAAATATTTCTGGAATTATTTAATGATTTATTAATTTATAAAAATTCATTTTATCAGCTATATTTCGCCTGAAAATCATCCGTTTATCCCAAACAATTTCCAAAACTTTCACCAAAATTATTGAATACTCAAATTATGTCCCAAAACAACTTGTATCAATCCAGAATGTAAAAAGCTCGTGCAATATTCTTTTCGGCCAAATTCGGCAATAAAAATTCACACGAACGCATATACACAAAACACCTATAGACTTCTCCAAATGATCCAAAAATTAATATTTGATCAAAATACATCAAATATGAGTTCCCAGAAAAGTTTCATAATTTTTGAAGTATTTTAGCTATTTTTCCCAAATAAACGTCCCAATTCGATAATAAATTCGCCAAATATTCTCGGATGGTCGAAAAATTACCAAATTTGAAAAGGGACTCAATGACATGGTCCCTGATGTCCCTGAATAATTTCAAGTCCTAATAATATGCACATCACAACCTTAACCTAAACAGCCCGTAAGCGAGTGTTTCGGCATTACCTTAGCGGTTTTGGTTCGTTTCCACCTTTCTAATCAACTTTTCAAGCTCTTTAACTTAGGGTTTCAGCTAGTGCACAAAAAACTTTTCAAGCTCTTTAACTTAGGGTTTCGGCTTGTGATACAAGTCCTATATCACAAACCAAGCAAGTTTCATCAATAGAACAGCCCTTTAACTTAGGGTTTTGGCTAGTGCACAAAAACGAACTTTTGAACCGTAAAAACGTCGTTTCAACCCTTTAATTCGTGTTTATGGCCAAAAAAACTATCAAACCAGGTTCCTTACCATGTGTATGATCAAAACATGTTTATGGACCATTTTTAGGGTTTTTACATGGTTAGGATTGAATTTTAGCAATTAAGACATGTTTTTATGGTATTAATCAAGGTTAAACAAGTATAAAAGTAGCTTATTTAAGTTGTTTACAATAGGGTTTGAAGGAATTCTGGAAATTTTGGTTGCAACTGCTTGGACCTCAACTTTTTATCAAATAAAATGAATAAACAAGCTTACATAACAAGTTTTATAAAAAAAAATGGGGGATGGGGTTTGTTGTCCGATCGGAAGGCTTATGGGCCCATTTTTGCCCAAGTTTCTTATTCTAAAGGCCCAAAAACGAAAAGCCCAGTCCAAATTTAGTTCGGGTTCGGTTTTTGGCGCGAAAAACTTATCGGGTGCGTTAAACAGTGCGAAAACGAGTGTTTTTCGGCTAGTTTTGAGTAAAATTATAAAAACATACTATATGTTTGTAAAAATCAAAAATATTTTCACGGATTGCTTAAAACATTTTCAATAAGTGTTTGGTAAGTATTTTTCGGCTTAACGGATGATACAATGCTTGGTTTGTAACTATCTTTCGCGTTTAAATCTATAGCGGGTAGTTAAACGAGCATGTTTTCGTGTAACTTGTTTGCTATCAAAATAAGGCCATATTACTAATATTTTAGCTTGTATTAAACGTATATCACTTATAGATGGCCCCCCCTAGGATTTCTGGGTCATAACCCGACCCGTTCGGTTAATCGTTCGTTTGTTACGCAAAAAGCGTTTATTTTCTTAATCGATAAATACGTACTGAGGTGTACCTTGTTTTGGCTCAAATGTCACAGTAATATTACAACTTATGTTGCTTTTTCGGAAGCCTAAATACAAGTACCAGTTCCAAAATTCTAGTGTACAGTTTAGACCCCCAGACACTACAATTGTTGAAGCTTAAAACATGCTTAATTATGTGATGAAAGCCATGAAACCATGATGCAATCCTAACTACTGTTGTGCATTTTTTTGACCTGAGAAAGACATGCTAAAAGGGGCAGCACAACGGTTGGTGAGTTCACAAATTTTATTCTGAAACTAGTTATTTAAATATGCAGATAAAGTAAACAATGTTTTATCACTAGTTAATTATTCTATATATCATAATACAATAGTGTGGGATTCATCGCTACCGAAGCTGATATGTGTTTAGGTCGATGTTACACATGTCCTACCTATGGTTATGTTTTAGCACAGGTGAGGTTTGTCAAACCCAATAGTACTAATTAATATTGCCTCGCCGGTTAACCTTAGTTAACGGTCCGGTGTGTGTGAGGACATTCAGTTGGTAAATGCACTAAGTATCCATGAAATAAAACAGTTTTATAGTATTTAATTGTACATGCTCCTCCCCCCCCCCCCTCCAAAAAGGAGTAAGTAAAATAGATGGGGTCGTGAAACTCACCTTAGAGTTGTATGCTTAAAGTAAACATCAAGTATGAACTAAGCGTCCCGCTAAGAGCATTCTCAACCCATCCCCTAAAAGGATGTGAGATGAGTTTGTAAATTATAGGGTGAGGTTGTGAGTGTAAATTATAGGGTGGAGAGAGAAAAAGGTAGTGATTTTTTTATAAATTTGGGGAAACTTTGTTTGCTCCTATTTATTTTTTAATATTTGTCGAATTGGTTGTGAGTAGAGGAGAGAGAAAACTATAATTATAAAAGTATAATAAAATATTATTTAATTCAACAAGAGAGAGAAATGTAATTTTTTTAGTGTAATTATAGAGATGGGGATATGGGACGGGCTGAGAATGCTCTAATGGTTACCTATTACAAGTTAAGTAATAAGTGTGCGTTCATGCAACTTGATAAAACCCAAGTGTTGGACAACCTCTTAGTCCTAAGTTCAAGTAATGAAACACAATGTTACAAGACCCGAGCCCCGGTGTGGAAGTGTGAATAGTCGGTATTAACATAGGAGCTCGGATATGAGCAAGGATCGAATCAACAACATGTATTCACTCTTGAAAGATCTATAGACGGATGTGGAGAGTTCGATTCGATTAACAATCAATAATAGGATGAACAATTGTAATCGAAACAAAAATAGATATGGTAGGATGATTTAATTAGTCAATAGATTGTCACAAAGAACACTCACACATACACACATACATAATCAATATATGTCAGCCACCCCGGGAGAGCTCATCCCGGAGGCAGAGACTCTCTCACCCTTAGGGATAAAACCCTAGTTTACAGTATATATTTTCACTCATGCACTAACTCTAGACAAATAAACAAATAATTCTAATTATACTAGTCTAGCATGTCTTGGTCTTCAAGCCATCCATCCTTGGTTGAGACAAAAATATTAATATATTTTTCACCCATAATAATAATAATTCGATGCGTCGATCTAAAATATAAATCCCAACACAATGCAACAAGTTTGACCCGACGACCCTTCAGTGATTAAATTAATGTCATGAGTGAAAAGAAGTTCTAACATGTTTCATACATCAAGCAATGATCATACCATCAAGCATTCATCAAGAAACTCAAATACTAATCATGTACTTCACGAGACAGATGTTCTAAGATGTTTCATACATCAAGCAATGACACATGTACAAATGAATGTTATTAACTACGCAAAACACAGAAATAAATTCTACAAATTTTACCATAGAATAATAAATGTATTAAGTTTCTTAAACAAATTTTATTGCAATTTTCTATTAGAAACATAAATCACAATAATTCAATCACTATAGATAGGTACAAACAGTTTATCTGATTGTGTAACGAAACGTATTGGATTGGTTACTTCAAAAAACTAAACCAAATCAAGCAAGGATAATTGGGTTAGATATCTAAATCAATGCATGTTAATTATCCTTCCAAGTTACTCATTTGGATAATAATGCAATGGCTATAATACCATCTGACATTCAAGTTTGATCACAAAATTGCTTTTTTAATTTTTTTAACATAACATATGTGAATGAAAGTTTGTACCAATTGTGCTCCAATGTGAGTGGCCCACCTGTTGTTTTAAAAACCTGTACGAACCTGCCGATAACCAGGTTTTGTATAACAAGCTGGTATTTTAAGCTCAGTATTTTCGGCCGGTTTACTAGAGTGTCAAACCTACGTTTTTTTTTCTAAAATACCGATTTGTATTCGTAAATTGATTTTAGGCCCACATGACTTTTGATATTTGTGGCCTATATATTTTAAAAATTATATTTAGTCTAGCAATTAAAATTGAAAAAAATAAATTTTTGTATTAATTTTTGATAACCTAGTGCTTTTATATACATATTTTTTATTATGAACCAACTTTTAAATTATATGTATATTATGAAATCAGCATTTTAATGTTAATTTTTTGAGTTAAAGTTGTATTTATATTAAATTACAGGATAGAATATTCAACCCGGTTAAACTTTCCCGTACAACCCAATTTAATCGGTTGTACTATTTTTTAAGTCAATCTGTTACAAGTTAAACACTACTTTTTAACAATGGGCCCACCTACTCTATTTTTGTTTTTTATTTTGTCTTTTTGTGCTTTATGCTCACTGTTTTTGACGCGAGATATTCTATTGAATCTATTCTCACTTTTATTCTATTTTGATATTCTTTTATACTTTATTTATTACTTATTAAAGTTTGTATTTCATTTAACAATTTAATTACCAAATCCTTAAAGTAAAAATTCTATATACTTTTCGGAGTATTTTCGCAAATGAAAAAATGGCCGAGAGAAATTTAGAAAAAAAATTGACAAAATCCATGTTACGACATGCTACATATATAATAGCCCATGTAAATATGCATGTAACATATGTAGCATGCAAAAAAACTAATCTTTTTGTTGATTTAAAAAAAAAATCTCTCGTTTACTAAATTTTTTTGACAAAAATTCACCTAAAATTTTACATAAGCCCTTCCAAATTAAAAAATAAAATAAAAGGGTATTTTGGGTGATTCTCAAAGTTCCCATAACGTCTCTCACTCAGAAATTTTCAAAGGATCCAAACCTCAAAAATGATAAATCATTGTGTCTATTCCCGCTCTAAATATTAACGATTTTGATATAAACTGTAAACCAAACCGTTTATTATGTCGATACATATCCAATATATAACAACTTAAATGGTCCAGTATGTACAATTAGACCATGTGTACTGTTACATCATAAAGGGATGGGGTTTGGCTGATGACAGATGTTGGATCTGGTCTACCATTCGATGGGCGTTGATGCAGACTTATTGTCGGACGGATGGAGACCCGAACGTATAATGCGGGCTTAGGCCCAAACATGACTTTGCCCATTAGCCCAAGCAAAGGCCAAACCCTTCGTTATATAATAAGGGTACGTCTTCTTCCATTAACATCATCATTATTATTATTATTATTAAACACATAATACATATATTATGCATTACTTACAATACTATAGCTATCCTCACATTCCTTTCACATTACGGCCATAACCTCTGGGAGATGCTTTCCCTCATTACACTCATATGCTTCTCTTTTTGTTTCTTTATTAAATACACTTGAAAGACTCACATGGAACACACAACATAATAATTCTCACCAAGACTCCCCATAGTTCATCAATAGCATATCTTGTTGAGCAGGATGCCTTCGGGTACCCGTTCCAACAATGGCCATGCACTAGGCAAGCTAAAAGTATGTTGCAAACTTGGCCCACAAAACGTACTACAAGGCAACGGCACCTACCATACCAAACAAAAATGCGTAAAGGTTCTTGCTAGTTAACACAACTATACCAGTTTCTAAGTCTCTGTGTGTGTGTGGTAGGGAAAAGGGGGGGGGGGGGGGGGGGGGGTGGAATAAATGAAACAAAGGTAACAATACCTGTCCAACTTACAAATGAGCACATTAATAATTAAAACAAGTTTGGCATACATGCATTGAAGTTGTAAATGTGGTTGTACATGCTTATTCTTTATTTTGATACATCACACTGATGCTACAAACATTAAACGACATTCTTTCAGCTAGTGGAATAAAGATGGAAAGGCAGGCGAGGCTTAGCTAAGGCGAACAATGGCTTTGCCTTTGCCAAATTATGCAACTTCTCGTTGAGATCAACATGTGGTTCGTTAGGTGGCAACTCCCAGGTGAACCCTTGTACAAGCCTAGCTAGAAGCATTGTGATCATGGTCGAGCCCAACAACATTCCCGGGCACCCACGCCTACCAATGCTAAATAGAAACGTGTGAAGGTTGTTGTCAGTTAATACTACTTCCTTATCACTGTTCATGTGACGGTCTGGATTGAATGTAAGTGGATCATCCCAGCACACAGGGTTCCTCCCTAGTTTAAGGCGACTCACTATCACGTGACTACCCTTGGGTATGAAGTATCCTGCAACGGTAGACTTAGCAGTTGTCAGATGAGGTAGGTTAAATGGTGCAACTGGGTGCAACCTGAAAGCCTCCTTTATACATGCTTTGATATAATTGAGGTTTTGTAAATCATATTCTTGAACCAACCTATTCTTTCCGACCACAAAATCTAGCTCATGGACAGCTTTAGCTAATATCCTCGGCTTGTTTATCATTTCTGCCATTACCCATTCGATATTGTTTGATACATTATCAAAAGATGCCACAATTAGATCCTGTAGTAAACAACAATCAAATAAAACGAGACAAAACATGAAAACAAAGGTTGATTAGTTGGAAGATCAAAACACCAAAAGTTATGTTAATCTTACAAGGATCTGGGCTTTTATTTCATCGATGTTTAGCCGAGGGTTTTTTAGGTTGATAAAAACATCTAGTAAGTCATCCTGGTTTGTCCTAACTCCATCTTTCCATAGTCGAACCCTCTCATCAATTATAGGATCTTGATACTTTCTTGCAGTAAGAATCGCGTTCCTGGTGATCTTCTGATGGCCATCAAAATCAGTTATCCATCACAATCATGGGAAGTAATCCGTCACACAAAACCCGTAAACATAAGCAAGGATAGTCGAAAGTGAACCAGCATGCTCAATCTCTTCCTCCCCAGGTCCACCTTCTGGGCCCCCTTTACCAAAATGCCTACTTCCAAATATGAGCTTCCTTGCCTTGTTGGTCGAGTATTGTTGCCCAATAATCCTCACATTCAAGAGGCCCCTGGTCACCTCAACATTTGTCTCACATTTATGTTTAATGTACCTAAAAGATGTTCACAATGGAATATATATGCTCTAATTACGCTATGCACAGAAAAAAAAATTAATAATAATAATAATAATAATAATAATAATAATAATAATAATAATAATAATAATCGAACGTGAGTGACTCACCAAAATAGACAAAACTGGTTTTTTTCTGCATGAATAATAATAATAATAATAATAATCTAATCTAATCTAATCTAACTATATAATAAAATAAAATAATCAGGATGATGCGGGATCACATATTCATTCTTGATCTAATCTCTTTTCTCATTCATCCTATCTATCCATAAGTTACAGGACAAATTATTTTGGCAAATGAGTTATAATTTTTTCTAATTCTCTAATCTCTTATCTCATTAATCCTATCTATCCATTGGTTAGGGTCAATTAGTTTTGGCAAATGAGTTACAAGTCCTTTCTAATTCTCTAATTTCTCATAGTATTTATCCTACCAATCTATGGGTCATGGGTCAAAACAATTTTGAAAAATGGGTTATAATTTCTCTTGTAATTCCCTAATCTCTCATTTCATTAATTGTAGCTATCCACGGGTAATGCGTTAAAACAAATTTGATAAATCTACTTTTACCATACTATTAAAGCAATAACTCTTTCCACAAATTTTATATATTCTCATATTTTTTTGCTAATAAAATAATTTTAAATAATATTAAATTACATTCAATATATTCTAATATACAATACTATTAATAATAATGATAATAATAACAACAACAATAATAGCAACAATAATAATAATATGTGTGTTCCTTAATGAGTTTGAGTTTTTTTTTAAGTTTCATTGTAGTTGTTTTTTATTTTGGTTTAATTTCGGTTTTTATTCGGGATTATTTTATAAAATTGCTTCGTTTCAGTTTTATTTGGGTTTGATTTTGTTTGTTTTTTCTTTTTTAATTTCGTTTTAGGTGGGTTTACTTTATTCAGTTTTTCGTTTTGGATTTTACAACTTTTGTTTTTGGTTTGGTTTGGTTTTATGTTTAGTTTTTCAGTTTCATTCGGGTTTTTGTTTAGTTTTATTGGTATTTGGTTTTATTTAGGTTTTCAATTTTGTTTTACTTTTTTTCAATTTAGTTTCGTTTCAATTTGTATTTAGTTTGTTTGGTGTTTGGTTTTAGTGCCTATTGGAAAATGAAAAGAAACGAAGGGTTCACAAATTAAGTGAAATGTTCACATGAATTTCAACTTTCAAGTCGGTTGAAGTCATTGAAGCTTTATATTTTTTTGGATGTTCATAACCAATAATAATGAATTTGCGTTTGGTAGAAAAGCTTTCAAATGCTAAGAACGTGGATGTTTTACCTTCATTTTTCTTTTTAATATTTAAGTGTGTTATTTCAATTTTCATTTATAAAAGTGAATCGTTTTAGAAATGTTTCGATTTGCTTTGACTCAGGTCGAAATAGGTAATTTTAAAAGGATATCAGTTTAGTTTTGGCCAACAAGTCAATATAAAAAGGTATTGATTCCGTTCGAGTTACAGGGTCTTATTAAAATCATATCAATTTGGTTCGAGTTATAACGGGTCAATTTTAGAAGATATCGATTTGGTTCGGGTTAAATTGGTTCATTCTCAAAATGTAACGATTTGATTTTGGTCAAAGCATGCCATTTTAAAAAGGTTTCCATTTGGTTATGTTTCTAAATGCGCTTTGAACGTGCTTTAGTTTATTAGGATGCAAGAGTTTTCACAGGATGTAACATCCTAAAATTTATAATGTTGAATAAAGAAAGTTATATTAGTGATTTCGCGTTTTTTAATTATTAATATCGGGTAGGAGCGGATCAGGGACTTGGATTAATTGAGATGGGTTAAATGAGAATGGGATTTAAGGGATATAAATATCCCCTAAACCCAAAAATATCTTCATTTACATCTATTCCTTCACACTTCCAAAACACACACACCCCATACACAAGCCGACCGGCGGCCGAGATCCGAGGAGAGAGAGAGAGGCCGAGAGCCGTAGAGAGAGAGACCAAGATCCGAGAGAGAAGAGAGAGCGGTTGGTTGTGATTAAGCAAGGAAACAAGATCCAACAAGCTCAAAAAGATAAGATTCTTGAACTTTGAAGTTTAAAGATCCAAGCTTTTTAGTGTTAAGTGACCGGAAATGGTCGGGAAGCGTAGTGGGTGATATTGAACCATAGCGGGGGTGTTAAAATCGCTCGAAATGTTGGACAGAAACCAAACAGCAGGCTGTCTGGGCAACTTCGCCTTCATCTGGGCAACTTCGCCTTCAAGCGATGAACTTCGCCTGCAAGCTAAGTTCGCCTGATGAACTTCGCCTGCAAGCTAAGTTCGCTTAATGACAAGTTCGCCTGAGGTTTAAGTTCGCCTGATGACAAGTTCGCCTGAGGTTTAACTTCGCCTAAAGCTAAGTTCGCCTGAGGTTTAACTTCGCCTAAAGCTAAGTTCGCCTGAGGTTTAACTTCGCCTGATGACAAGTTCGCCTGAGGTTTAATTCGCCTAAAGCCAAGTTCGTTTAGAAAATAAATTAAAAATCTAATGAAAAATGTGTTAAGAAAGTTAATGGAAATAAAATTTTTCCAAGCTGACCTGGCAGCTCGACCCCAGCCAGGGGCTCTGCCCCTTGGACCCTGCTAGGGGCTGCCGCCCCTAGACCCCGCTGCCAGGGACGCTGCCCCCGGACCCCCGTTCGTTGTGGGTAGTAATTAAGACTAGAAAGATGTTATAAGTAGTGATAGTTAAATTGATATGTATACTTGTTATACAGTCAGCCGTGCACAACTGAAGAAAGGGATTACGATCAACGGAGAACGTAACCGTATTCAGGTGAGTTTCTAGCCCCATTTATGTGTTACGTTTTCGGGGCTGTGTGCATACTCAATATGTTTGTTAATACACTTATCCTAAGAGATAAGTGTATGCCTTATGTGGATAATGTGAAATGTATGAATGATTGCTTGATAGTACGTGAACGATCTTCGGATATTGCACGTACTGTCAGGTTGTAACGCTATGTATAAGGTAAGTATGTTATGTATGTTTATGTGTATGAACATGATAGAGATAATAGAAGAAAGAAAAGATAATGTATGGTTACGAAAAGGGTACCGAGCCCTAATAATACTCGAGGTATGATGTATGGTTGTATGGTTACAAAAAGGGTACCGAGCCCTACTAATACTCGAGGTATGATGTATGGTTGTATGGTAACGAAGAGGGAATCGAACCCTTCTAATATTCGAAAACTAGGGACCAGACCCTTATAATATCTGTGATGATAGGGACCAGACCCTTATAATATCTGTGATGTTAGGGAATCGAACCCTTCTAATATTCGAAAACTAGGGACCAGACCCTTATAATATCTGTGATGATAGGGACCAGACCCTTATAATATCTGTGATGTTAGGGAATCGAACCCTTCTAATATTCAAAAACTAGGGACCAGACCCTTATAATATCTGTGATGATAGGGACCAGACCCTTATAATATCTGTGATGTTAGGGAATCGAACCCTTCTAATATTCGAAAACTAGGGACCAGACCCTTATAATATCTGTGAGGTTAGGGACCAGACCCTTATAATATCTGTGATGTTAGGGAATCGAACCCTTCTAATATTCGAAAACTAGGGACCAGACCCTTATAATATCTGTGAGGTTATAGGGCGAAAGGCTCTTTAAAAAGTATGATTTTGTATGTAGGGAAAGCATGAAGGTAAAAATGAACGTATGATTAGGAATGTAAAGAAAGTATGAAAGTAAAAATGAAAGTAAAAGCACTTAAGTGTGTATGAAAGAAAGTTAAGAGGTTAAGTATGAAGTGTAAAGAATGTATTGTATGATTATGTGATTAACTAGAACTCACTCAGCGTAGCTGACTTTTAGTATGCACGCAGGTGAGTAGGATGAGACAGCTGGCTTGAGCGGGGACACATGGCAGAAGAATAAGAGCCTGGCATCTGAAGACTTACGATGTTTTAATTTTAATGTTTTAATGTGAAAGACAAAGGATGTTTTGAGACAAGTTATGAAATATTGTAATGTTTTATGAAAGTTTTATTTTCCGCGTAAATGTTTTAATCAACTCTGATAGTTAGAACTGTGTTTATGAGTAAATCCAACACGAAAGTAGGGTTACCGGTAACGGGGCCTTACACAGGAAATGTAAAACAATTTTCGTAGTAAGTCACTATGCTTGTTAGATTAGTGTATGAATGTTTATGTGATCAACTGTGTTTCCAATCCAGAAAGTGTTGGTACATGTGTCAGTAGTTCATAGTCTAGCAATTTGTAATCGAGTCTGTAATGTAATTATGTTTTGTTTATGTTTAGTTATGTAAAACGCGAAGTTGTCAACAAGTTCGCTATGGCGAACTTGTTGAATCAGCGAAGTTATTGACAACTTCGCCTGTGGCGAAGTTGTCGTGTTTATATACTGTTCAGCGAACAGTTTACAAAAAAAAAAGTTTTAGGGTTTGTTTCAGTTGTTCAGTGAACGTGTTCGTGTCATAGTCTGTAACAGTGACCTCGGGTCACGTGGTTGTTATTAATATAACGTGGTTGGTTTATTGCTTTCGTGTTCGATCTCTACATACTCTACATTCGTATCTACCCACGCAGGGATTCCGCACCTGCGTTGTTAGCGACATCCCGTGTACGATCCGTCCAGGAACCTACAATTGGTATCAGAGCCATCGGCTCGATTGTGAGGTTCGGGATTTCACGCGGGTGTAGAAAACGTCTCGTTTGACCTATTCGCGGGACGTGTTTTTGTTGGGATTGTGTTTTGCTCGTGCTTGACAGTCATTTTCAAGCCATTGCATTGATCGGAAACTGCTGGATCTACGAAAACAGATCTGAACAGTTTCCTTGTTCATCGGGCGAAGTTATCGTTCTTCGGGCGAAGTTACCTTTCTTCAGGCGAAGTTGCCGTCACTGGAATTAGGGTTTTCGGCGAAGATATAAGGATTAGCGAAGTTAACCACAACATCGCTTAACATCATAAGTTCGCCTTAGCGAAGTTATCCGCAACTTCGCTTCCCACCCAAGATCGCTTAACTCCTAAGTTCGCTCATTCTAAGCGAAGTTATTTTTAACTTCGCCAAGTCTAGCGAATTTAAGAACTCAGCGAAGTTCTCTTTTCAGCGAAGTTAACTTTCAAGCGAAGTTATTCTTAACTTCGCCTACTGAGCTGTTTTAATATTTTTTTTATTTTCAGGTTTTTCAGGTTTTCGCAAGGATGTCGTCGATTAACATCTCCGATTTGGTCAAGATGGAAGTAGAAGCGGGGTCTGCCACTAAGGCCCCGAGGCTGATGAAAGGAACTGACTTCGTGGCATGGAAGGACAGATTCATCCAATACATCAAATACCAGGATGCCAAAATGTGGGTGTGCATCCAGGATGGATATATCCCTCCAACTGCGCAATACGAAGGTCGCGATGTGGTTAAGAAGTACAGCAAAATGGAGGACGAAGAGAAGAAAATGTACGAGGCCGAAAGCAAGGCCCATGCTGCGATAACAATGGCACTTCCTCAAGAGGTTCTCCATACGTTCCGAAAGTACACTTCTGCAAGAGAGCTTTGGGATGCTCTTGAAAATAGATTCGAGGGGAATGTGGGTATCCGTGCATCGAAGGTAAAACTTTTGAAGACCCAGTTCTCCGTCTTCAAATTTTTGAAGAACGAATCACTGGATGATATTATCACCAGATACTATCATCTAATGACAGAGCTCAGCAATTATTCAATTGCTTACCGAGAAGAAGAGATCGTTGAAAAGCTTCTCGATGCTCTCCCACCGAAGTGGGAAATGTACACCGTTCTTATGAGGGAAGACAGAGACTTTCCAAATTGTGATCTTGAAACGGCAGTAAACAAGCTCAGAACTTATGAGCTTAATATGGTTCGAAAAGAAACACCAACAGATCAGATACAAGACCCTGGTATGTATGGTGCAAAGGTTAAATCAGGCTCAAGTTCGAGGCCTGAATCTGCTGCTTATTACTCAAAAGGGGAGTCAGGTTCTGACTCTTCTCATGAAGGAAACGTCTCTGTAAACTCGAATGGTGACGTCTGTTTCGTTGCTGGAGGATCAAGTACTTCAAAGCCTCAAGCATCCTCAAGTAGTTTTTCTGCAAATGCCTCAAGCAATAATTATTCCAAGATGCCTATGAGTGTAAAATCTGCTGAAGAGCAGTTTGCAGTCTATGCATCATTTATTGCTTCCTACGAAAACTACATCCAGGGAAAGATTGTGGACCCTGCTGCTCTTGATGAGGATTACGACCAGATCGATGCTGATGATCTGGAGGAGATGGATTTGCAGTGGCAAATGGCAATGATTGTGAGGCGTGTGAAACGGTTTATGAACAAAACTGGAAGAAAATTTGTTGGTGGTCGGCCCGGGTTCGACAAATCCAAGGTAAGGTGCTATAATTGTCAACAGTACGGGCACTTTGCCAAGGAATGCAGAAATGAGAGGGTTGAACGAGGACAAGGTCGACCTACACAACATTCTGGAGTTAACAGAGAGATTAACGCCATGTTGACCAGAGAAGCAGGTGAGTACAACTGGAACTCGCATTCAAGTGGTTCTGGTGAGCAAGCGAAAATGGCTGAGGCTGAAGTGAAAGAATGTGAGAAGGTTGAAGGAATTGAGAAAGCTACTGAAGAAGAAACAGCTTTCATGGCAGATGACAAGGATAATCGCTCCGAGGTAAGTACTAAGGATATTTGTACTAGTTGTGAGAATTTGTCTGAGCAACTTAAAACGATAACTGATCAGTATGTCCATTTAGATGCTGACTTTAAAACTATTAAAGAAGATCACCATTTTACGAAAGCAAGAGAAACGAGTTATAAAATTAAAATAAAAGCATGTGAAAAAGACGTTCAAAGCTTAAAAATTAAACTTGCTGAGAAAATTGAAATAATTGATCTTAGTTATGAAGTTTTGGAGGAAAAAACTAAAGTGATTGCTGATCGGGATAAACAGATTGCTGACCACTAGGTAAAGGTGGTGGAACTGAACCGCAAACTTGAGCAGTTCAGAAATTCCTCGGCCATCCTTGATCACCTCGTGAGTGATCCAGGTACCTCTGCAAAGAGGGGAGGAATCGGATATAATGAAGTTCCACCACCCTTTAACCACAACTATACTTATAATCCGAGTGTTCAGAAATTTGTCGATTTCGAAGTTCCTCAGACAACTCCAATCAAGATTACAAGTGTAAAACCAAGTGTTAGCTGTGGAGAAACAAGTTCGAAAGTTTCTAATGTGAATATTTCTGTTTTGAGTCCAGTCTCATCGGATTCGGATAAGTTGTCCGAATCTGATCAGACAAAAGAGAAGGTAGGGTTACCCACCGATGGAGATAAAAATAAAGTTTCTAAAAAGAGTTCTCCACTCAATCCGTACGTCCCACCTTATGTGAGACGAACGGCTGGTAACACTACCTCTACATCCAAACCAACATTTGACAAGAAATTGGAGAGTCGGTGTTGCTTTAGATGTAACAAATTAGGGCATTTAGTTGCAGATTGCCCTCTGGAGCCGAGATTAAGAGGTGTGAAGCCAAATAAAACTGAGTATAAGCGTCATTTTGTTACTGCTAAAAATGAAAACTTTAAAAAATGCCAAAATGTAACGAATTCAAGTTTTCATAAAAACCAACCTCAGTTTTACAACCAAACCTCAAGATATAACACCTTCAATTCTCAAAGGTTTGGAAGGCATTACACACAATCTGCAGGGAGATTCCCTAACAGGACTTACAGAAATTATCCTGATGCTAACTTAAGAAAGCCAGGGTACGGGACGTATCGATCCAAGACCAATTGGTCTTGGGTCCCAAGATTCTAACTCTTTGTTTTATTGTGCAGGAACAGTTGAACAGGGCTGCAAACAATCTTTGGATTGTTGATAGCGGCTGTTCCAGGCACATGACAGGCAACAAACACTTGTTGCAAGACTTAAAACCTGTTCAGGGAGCTAGAGTTAGTTTTGCTGGTGAAAGCGGTGGAAGGATTACCGGTAGAGGAACTGTGTCGAATGGGAGAATGACACTTGAAAATGTAAACTTTGTGGAGGAATTAAAGCACAATCTGCTGAGTGTGTCGCAGATTTGTGATAAAGAGTACACTGTCCATTTCACAAAGAATGAAGCGATCGTATTGAAGCCTGGTTTTCAAATACCAGACGAATGGATAGTGATGAAAGCTCCACGTGAAACGAATACATATGTGATGGATATGAGGTCTACTGAAATGGCCACCAGAGAATCTTGTTTAATGACAAAAGCAAGCGAATCAGAATCAGAATTGTGGCACAGGAGAATGGGACATATTCATCTTCGGAAGATGAACTTCATTGTCAAGAATGGGCTTGTGATGGGCGTTCCCTTAAAAAGTTTTAACTTTGAAGACAAATGTATAGCATGCAAGAAGGGAAAGCAACACAAGAAATCCCATCTCACCAAGAAGATTAACTCAATTGCCGGTACTCTAGAACTACTTCATATGGATCTCTTCGGTCCCGTGAATGTACAAAGTCTAGGAGGTACCTCTTACTACTTGGTGATCACTGATGACTACTCGCGATACTCGTGGGTATATTTTCTGAAAACGAAAGACGAGACGGCTCAAATGGTGAAGAATCTAATTACAAAAGTTGAGAACGTCATGAGTAAATCAGTTAAATTCATCAGAAGTGACAATGGGACAGAGTTCAAGAACTTTGAAATGGAAATTTTCTGTCTTCAGAAGGGAATTGAACATCAATACAGCGCTCCGTATACTCCGCAACAGAATGGAGTGGCTGAAAGGAAGAACCGAACGTTAATTGAAGGAGCCAGAACTATGCTGGCAGACTCGAAGCTTCCTGTGATGTTCTGGGCTGAAGCAGTTGCTACAGCCTGCTATGTTCTAAATAGGGTGTTAACAGTTAAGAAACTTGGAAAAACTTGTTACGAGCTTATGCACGGAAGGAAGCCCAACTTGTGCGGTCTTGAACCATTTGGGTCTCCTTGTTCGATTTTGAAGACTAATTCGAAATTTGGTGAAGTAGCTGATGAGGGAATCCTTGTCGGTTATGTTGTTGGGACTCCCAACAGACGGGTCTTCAATACGTCGACTTGCAAGGTGGAGGTGGTTTGTAACACCGACATTACTAGTTACCAACCGCCAAAACCAAGCAATGGACCTGCTGAGCTTTTCGACTATGTTAAACTTTTTAAGTCGTTTAACGTACCTAATTTGGAAATTTCTGAAGAAGACGAAAGAGCTGTGACGAAGATGATACATGATGAGGAAGAGAATATATTGCAACATCAGATTTTTGAGAAATCTCAACCTTCCACATCAAACACGATCGATAACCCTGCGGCCTCAACTGAAGATGAATTTATTAATCCCTTTCACTCTCAACCAGAAACAACCATAGATGAGATCTCTTCGAACTTGGAAGACAATTTACATGTCGGTGCTGTTCCGACCACGAGAATTCACAAATATCACCCATTGGAGAACGTTATAGGTGATGTGTCCTCGAGTGTACAAACCAGAAGTAGCTTGAATGAGCACACCTGTGTTTATACAAGCATAAAAGAAACGGGTATAATGAATGAATGTTTGTACTCCTGCTTTATAAGCCAAATTGAACCAAAGAATTATCAAATGGCTTTAAAGGACAGCTCGTGGGTCGAAGCCATGCAAGAAGAGTTGGCTCAGTTCGAGAAAATGGAAGTTTGGACCTTGGTTGAAAAACCAAGAAATGTGCATGCTATAGGCACAAAATGGGTGTTCAAATGTAAGAGAGATGATAAGGGAATTATCGTGAGAAATAAGGCGAGGCTGGTTGTTAAAGGTTTTAATCAGCAAGAGGGTATTGATTACAATGAGGTGTTCGCTCCTGTTGCCCGGTTAGAAGCGATTCGATTGTTTTTGGCGTATGCCGCATTTAAAAAGATGAAGGTATTTCAGTTGGATGTGAAGAGCGCGTTTCTAAACGGGAAAGTTGATGAGGTTGTGTATGTTGAGCAACCTCCGGGTTTCCCTGACCCAGACTTTCCTGATCATGTATACAGGTTGAGCAAGGCGTTATATGGGTTACATCAGGCACCTCGTGCCTGGTATTCAACGTTATCGGACTACTTGCTGGAAAATGGTTTTGAAAGGGGATTGATTGACAGTACGTTGTTTGTGAAGAGAGAAGGATGTGACTTCCTACTGGTTCAAGTCTACGTGGATGATATCATTTTTGCTGCATCAAGAGTATCCATGTGTCAGGATTTTGAAGCTGTCATGAAGAAACGATTCGAGATGAGTGCTATGGGTGAACTAACTTTCTTTCTAGGATTGCAGGTTGATCAGAAGAAGGACGGGATGTTCATTCATCAAACGAAGTACGTTCATGATGTGCTGAAAAGATTCAAGATGGAGGACAGCTCTCCATATGATACTCCCATCTGCGTCAATCACAAATTGGGTGCTGAATCAGATGGTGACGCAGATGTGGACCCAACTCTGTATCGGGCGATAATAGGTTCATTAATGTATTTAACTGCTTCTAGGCCTGATATAATGTTTGCTGTTTGCCTTTGTGCACGTTTTCAGGCAAATCCGAAAGAATCTCATTTGAAAGGTGCAAAGAGGATACTACGGTATCTCAAGGGCAAGCCGAAGCTAGGGTTGTGGTACCCAAAGGGAGGAGACGTTGAACTGGTGGCTTATACAGATTCTGATTATGGGGGTTGCAATCAGAGTCGGAAGTCAACAACAGGAGGCTGTCAGTTTCTTGGAGGAAGATTAGTTTCCTGGCAGTGCAAGAAACAGACATCAGTTGCAATTTCAACATGCGAAGCTGAATACATGGCAGCATCCAACTGCTGCTCTCAGGTTTTGTGGATTCAGCAACAATTGCGCGACTATGGTCTGAATTTCTTACTCACTCCTATTTTAATTGATAACACTGCCGCCATCTCAGTAATTAACAATCCCGTGAAGCACAGTAAAACTAAGCATATTGACATTCGTCATCACTTCATACGGGATTGTGCTGAGAAGAAACTGATCAAGATCGAAAAAGTTGATACACTTGAAAATTTTGCTGACTTGTTTACAAAAGCGTTTGATAAATCCAGATTTCAAAACCTAATTGAGCTAAACGGGATGATCAATCCCGAGTAACCATGCTTTTGTGTTTATTTAAAAAAAAAAAAAAATAAAAAAAAAAATAAAAATAAAAAAAATTTGTCATTACTGCTTAAAATTAGTCGGTTATCTCAGTTTGATGGACATATCCTCGGATATGTTTTGGTCCTCGTTTCGACTTAGAGAATGAGGATAGCCATTAACCGGAAGACTGAAAGTGATCGGGGCAGTTATGACGTGTGTTTTCTTTCAGTTGCTGAAAATTAGTCGGTCATACATAGTAAGAAGGACACATACTTGTATGTGGTCGGTCCAGTTGATCCATTGGATCTTCAGGATAGCCGTTTACCTGACGACTTTGACGTGATCGGGGCGATTGAAATCAAAATTTTTTTTAAATGGGAAATGAAATTACGTTTCAAGTCTACTACTTCGTAAGAAGTTCTTTGCTGTGTTTAACAGAAAATTGATCCAACCTTGGAAAATGATATATATACTGATTGTGTGTGCTTAACTAGTGAAGTTATTAGGCTTAAAAGGCTTTAGAACAGTCATTGTATGTCATGGTAAATTTTTATGGTGCGTAAAAGTGTATGTGATACAAACTTAAACTACTCGAATTTACGTGGAAACTCCTTAAGAGTTTTGAATGTCTTCACACATATCTTTCCGAATGATAGGCAGAAAAGCGACTACTCAGTCATACACGAGCCCGTGAGTGTTCCGATTCCCGTGAGGAAAGCATGTCAAGACACTGCAGTGATCCAGATTCGGGACTTGCAGTAGTTTAGTACTCCGAAGTCAATAAGAATGTTTGGTTAAAAAAAAAAAAAAAAAAAAAAAAAAAAAAAAAAAATGTATATTTTTAGTACTTATGAGACATAATAACAATCAAGACTTCTCATGTCTGGAGTAAGAAGAGAACGGGAAGCTGACAACGAGTATATACAAGTTAATCAGACACTATGGGTCGAAGTCAACTCGGGATGACTTGGGTATAGCCAAATACGCTTTGAGAATAGATAGAAGACATCATTATCTCTGAGTTGTTGCCAACTTAAAATTTTGAGCTTAACTGAACCTTAATCCGTATCACAGAAACGATGAAAACCATTTAAGTTATTTACATGCTTGCAACCTGGTTCTCTATGTCATAACACAGCTAAACACGGATCCAAGTGACAGTCACATAGTTAGTATGATTCCTGTTGGGATCTTTTCTAAAACGTAGTGGTCCCTGACTAGACTGAAATTTGATCCCTTATTTCGTTAAAATTTTTATAAGTTTTTCTATTTTTATAGTTGTGTTATTATAAAACTGGTTACTTGGACATGATCATTTTTGTTTAACTCTTTTTGGAAACTTCTAATGTTAACTGCAAGATTATTCAAACTTAAAGGGCTGATTTTGAACTTACGGGCGAAGTTGTTGAATTCGGCGAAGTTGTGCTTAACTTCGCCTAGGCGAAGTTAAGCGTAACTTCGCCTGAACCAACTCTGCCCTATATAAGGTTTTTGATACTGGAACAGTAACATATTTTGAAATTCTCCGGCGAACATAATATCAAAACCATATTTATCCGAGATCTTGTTTACTCTCCGATTTCGATCTTTGTTTCCTGTTTCTAGTGTTGATTCACGGTATGTGTTGTTAATATCATTCCCAACCATACTCGTTCGGTATAAGTTTTACCCGGTTCGAGACCTCGGGTCGTCGAACCTTCAAAACCAAGTTTTTCACCTTTGTGTTACGTGTTCATGGACGTCCTTTACGTCTCAATGTCATTAACCTATGTTGTTCTTTGCTGATGGATCGTCAAATCGGTCCGAAATCATCGGATCTAAACCTTGAATCTGAACAGTCGCCGTTTCAGATTCAGGCAAAGTTAAGGTTTTGGCGAAGTTATCCACAACTTCACCAGGAGGTTAATTTCGCCTGTGGCGAAGTTGTCCGTAACTTCGCCTTGAAGCTTAAGTTCGCATGTGGCGAAGTTATCCGTAACTTCGCCTTGAACTCAAGTTCGCCTGTGGCGATGTTGTGATAAGGCGAAGTTATCATCAACTTCGCCTATACCATTTTACTTAACAGTTTTAGACGAAATTACAGTTGAAGCGAAGTTGTTCCTAACTTCGCCTCACCTATAAGTTCGCCTGTACTGGTTTAATCACAACTTCGCTCGTGGTACTTAGCGAACTTGTGAGCTGCTTACACACTGTCTAACTTGTTTTGTTTGGTGCAGATATGGCTGCTATTGGTGGTGCTGGTGGTGATGATGGTGATGAGCAACGACAATTCTTTCCAGCCCATAACCAGTACATCACGTTAGATCCAGACGCACGAGGCGTCGAAGACTACAGGGAGATTATTACGTTTCTCCTGCGATCAAGAGTCTTTCACGCGCTGACAAATACACTGCCTATTTCTCTGCCTAACATTGAAGACTTTTGGCAGACAGTGTACTACGATTGCAGGCCTGAGCCTCCGGTGATGCAAGCAACCGTAAATGGTCACAACATACAGTTTTCCTCGGAAGACATACGGTTGGCTCTGCAGTTCGGTGAAGAAACTAGAGATGACCCAACGGAGTTCGTAGCTCCTTTCCGGGATGGAGCTTATTTGAGGATGGGTTATTCGGGTCCGCTGGGGGACTCGCAGAGGAGGAAAGGGTTTCTGCTAGATCAGTGGCGCTTCCTGATGCATGTTTTAATAGTATGCATGTCCGGCAGGAAGGCAGGAACAGACGGGATGGGCGCGACGATGCAGTCGGCCATGATAGTGCTGACTTACAACCGCAGATATTCATTCAGTCAGCTAATCTTTTACGAGATTGATCGTCAGCGAAGGGCTGTGGCGCGCGAGCGATTCACTATGTATCCTCGTTTCTTACAGATGATTTTAAATCATGTCGCTCCGTCGCTGCCACAGAGACGCCCAATAAGATACGTAGAATGCGTGACGAAACGTATCTTTGCTCAGTGCCGCACCTCGAGCACTCGTAGCAAGCCTGAGCTGCGTCCCAGGCATACTCCTTTATTCGGGTATCTCATCAACCCGGAGTATGTTCCTGCAGGAGGGGACGAGTTCAGAGACCCCCAACCACATCAGGCGGCAGCACCTCATGCTGTATCAGCTGCGCCTGTGGTTTCTACTGTTGCCTCTGCTGCTGTGCCAGCTACTGTATCTCATGCTGTGTCTACTGCTGAAGACGTTGATCTTAATGCTGCCTTTGGCGTACATGGTGTGTTTGATATGGATGTCTCGGGTCCTCAATTTATGGATGTTACCAGAGCAGCTACTTCGGTAGCTGACTCTGATCTAGACGAGACGTTTGCTGAGGCAAGAAGACTTATGGTGTCTCGGGAACGGACTACGGGAAAGAGACCGAGAACGGAAAACGAGGATGAGGAAGAAGTTGATGAAGAGGAGGCAGTGCAGATTGTGCTTAGACGTTCAAGAAGAGAACAGAGAGGTATAGGTTCGGGAGCTGGAGAATCTTCAAGGCTAGTACGTTTTGCTCCACCTGCCTTGTCTGGTATGTCTCTTATTACTACTACAGCACAGGTTACAGCGGTCGAGACGTCGGCCCCAGCAATTGTGTCCCTACCACCCCAACCGCTTAATCCACCGGTGGTAGTTGCACGATTTGTGGAGTCGACAATCACTTCTACTGCAGGGTTACCAAGTGTACCACCTGCGGTCACTTCTGCTGATGTCCCGCCAACTCCAACGCCTACTTCAGATTCCGAGAGGATTATTTCACTAGAGCGGATTGTTGCTGATCAGACAAAGACCATTCAGAGCCTAGTGGAATCCAATCGACTACAAGCAGCCCTCCTGGTAGAACACGGTAAAATTATAGATGCCTTCAAGGCATTCTTGGCATCTCAGGGGGAGAAGACGTGTAGGGGTGATGAGTTGAGGACTAAACGAAGAGAAGATCATGACGATGATCCCAATGCACCAGAAGGTGCAGGTGGTGAGCTGCCAAGAACCTCTCAGGCTCTTGGGGCTTCCACAACTGAGGGGGAGTCTACAAATGCAGCTGGTGACGATGTTGTAGCAGTTGATAATGATGATGATGTTGAAGACATGATAGATGCATTGAAAGAGTTGGATGAGGAGGATGATGAGTTTATGATGGAAGATGATGTGCTGCCAGTGGATGAGATTGAGAGGATTGGAGAACAGATTACAGTTGAAAACGTATTAGAAGAAAGTGAGATTGTTGATAACTCCGTGGAACATGAGATTCCGGAGGTTGACGGAAAAGGTTTGGGTGATGAGAATGCTGAGGAAGATGCTGAGTGGGAGGAACAACCGAACTGGAAGGAAGGTTGTGCCTACTGGTTCGTAAAGACGAAGAAGCCGGCGGTCCCTAAGATGTTCAGAAAAAGTTACAATATTAAGGGATACGCGGAAGCCAAGAAAGGTATTATCTGCTGGTTATACGACGAGCAGCTACGGCTCTTTGTGATCAAGAGGTACGATGGCGTTCAGTTCTTCCAGAGAAAGTTGAGATCTCTAAACACACTGCCAGAATGTGAAGTAAAAGATCTAGCCAGATTGGGATTGGTAAACAGAAGCGAAGATAACATAGCTAGAATCATTGCGAAGATCGTGTGGAAAGAGTGCGTTAAAGAGAAAAAGTTTGAGCTACTGAAACCACAAAAAGGAAAACTTGTCGAAGACAAGGATAGAGATCTGAGAGTTGATGGAAAACCTTGGATGGTTATGAAATACAAACCGATCCGGTGCCTTAAAGAAGTACCGATGAAGTTCATGCCCAAGGACGTGCTCAAAGATCTAAAATGGTGGTACGTAGATTGCGAGACAGCTGAGGCGGTAATGGAAGATGAGGATGAACAAGAAGTACTTCGGGTTTACGACCCGATGCATCTTGTTAATCTATCGAAGGCTGATCTGAAGGCGCTCAACGAGAAGAAGATCTTCTACATTCCTGCTTGGAAGGATCAAGCTAGGAAATATCAACGGGTGGTGTCGGTATGTGTTAGAGAAGGGGCGCACGCGTAGAGATGAAAGATTACAAGACTCAAGATTTGAAGATCAAGATATGAAGCTACTGCCAAGGGGGAGTCTGTTGGTACATGTGTCAGTAGTTCATAGTCTAGCAATTTGTAATCGAGTCTGTAATGTAATTATGTTTTGTTTATGTTTAGTTATGTAAAACGCGAAGTTGTCAACAAGTTCGCTATGGCGAACTTGTTGAATCAGCGAAGTTATTGACAACTTCGCCTGTGGCGAAGTTGTCGTGTTTATATACTGTTCAGCGAACAGTTTACAAAAAAAAAAGTTTTAGGGTTTGTTTCAGTTGTTCAGTGAACGTGTTCGTGTCATAGTCTGTAACAGTGACCTCGGGTCACGTGGTTGTTATTAATATAACGTGGTTGGTTTATTGCTTTCGTGTTCGATCTCTACAAACTCTACACTCGTATCTACCCACGCAGGGATTCCGCACCTGCGTTGTTAGCGACATCCCGTGTACGATCCGTCCAGGAACCTACAGAAAGAAAATTAGCCCGAATCATCCTTAGATGATTGTCGGGAATCTTTCCTAAATATTTATTTTTTGATTTGATTGCCTTTTAGACTAATGTTAGTGAAGTTTGCTTGTTTTCTGTAAATATTATTTTTAAAAGTGTATGAAGTTTTTTTTGTTTAAGATTTCAATTTTCTTCGTAAATATTCTACTATGTAAAGCTATTCTTGGTATGTTTATGTATTTCAATACGTTAATATGAATTGCAATTAGAAGTCATGTTGATGTCTCACAAAATATATTAAAAATAATTTGTCGTTTGAAATTATATATGCGTTTACTTGACGATTTCTATATTTTTACCTGTGTCGTACATGGCTCAATAACCTAGTATTATATAAAAACATATTTTTTCGAATTTGTAAATTTGATATTATGGACTTCTTATTGTTTCTAATATATATATATATATATATATATATATATATTTTACTTCTCTTTTACATCTTTAATATTTCTTTCAAATAACGGACCATATTAATTTTTATTATTGACAGATCTCGTGTAATACACGGAATCAAACGCTAGTAATAATAATAATGAATGAACGCGAGTGACTCGCTAATTAAGCAAATTAAGCAAAACTATTAAGGATTTTTTTTCTTCATGGAAAATAATAATAATATTATTAATAAAATAACTTGTCAGCCTTTATTCGTGGAACTGTTAAACTAGGGTTATCTGTTTTGAGTCGCCGTGTCCAAAAAATTAATGCGTGCGCAACCAAAACAAATACCTTAGTATATTGTCGTGTTCTTCGTTTCGCTTGTTGAGAAGCCACTTATGTCTAGCCACCGAAAGAATCTCACTGCTGAGGATTCTTTTCATCTTCTTCCAGTGATCACCCATTGGAGCTAGAGCGGTGTTTAAGTAACCGTCACTCGTCACATAGCTTGACATGGCGTCAGGCCTAGACGAGAAGATCCCGTTTTTGTCCTTCAAAAACTCAACAGCGATCTTTGGATCAGTCACCGCTATGACATGAACATTTCCAAGGCGAATGCACAGGATCTTGGTGTTCATTTCGTCCATCATCCTATGAATCCATCGAAACGTGGGCTTGTTTCGAATCATGCTGATTATGCTGCCAATGTAGGGTAATGGTGTTGGGCCAGGAGGAAGGAGTGGTCGGAGTTTGGAACTGGTGAACCTGTTGAACAAGAAGGGGGACATGTAAAAGACTGACACTAGAAGCAGGAAGGAAACAATCATGGTTAGATTTGGAATTGAAGCACGCTATAATGATATTTATAATGGAATTTTTTTTGTGGTCTATTTGGTTCACGAATTGTAGAAGATTTTTGAGAAGGTTTTAATTTATAGATAGTTCAGAGGTAGCGAACTTTAAAAATACAAGACCATACTTTAACATGAAAAAATATCCAAAAAATATTTGGTTTGTATCGGTTAAATTTGTTACGATACTAACATTATATCTAAAAAATAAATATGTAATGCTTGAACAGTACTGGCATATGAACAACTTATGATCAAAAGGACGCGAATTCTTTCGGTATTAGTAAGTTTCATTACGGTTCTAAGGCTAAACCAAAAAAGTTGTGACATTCGTCAAATTCGTTTTCATATTTGTAATCGGATCTTTATATTTAATAAAGATAACGAATTATTACTTATTTTATTCGATTTTGTCTTTATTGTATTTATGCGTAGTAGCTCATAATTAATTTATTCGTAGAACGTTTAAAGTATCAAATATGTGCGTCTAAACCCCCTTAATTATGATTTTACTCCCTCTTGATCAACAAATCAAACTCTAGGGTCTAGTTGGCAAGTGTCTTAAAATTGTTATCTTTTCTACATCCCCGTCACCGCCAACACACCTCCCCCTTCACAATTGACCTCCAATCAAGCCGGGAAATCCGGGAATTTAAATAATAGTTTGATTCTAACTTCTACCCAAACGATCTATGTGGTAGCAATGAGTAATTGACAGCTAATACCAACCAATTTTGCTAACTAATGAACAGTGGCTAGCCTAGATCAAATCACCCCTAATTACTTTAGTAGAATTCAAATAACAAGTCCCACACCATCCTTGCTTCATCGTGAACTAAACCTCTCAATCAATTTAATCTCATAAGCCGTGCTCGATCATTTTTGACCTCGTGTACAAGCTGCAAACCTTAACTCTTCGCTCTCCTTCAATTAGTGCTCAATCCAGGATATTGAAACATGGTTCTTGGTCGAATTTTGGTGTTTAGCAAAAGCTCTCTGTCAATTTCGATGGACAGAGAGCATACACGTTTCAATTTTAGATTTGACGGATTAGGGTTATCTTAGCTTCAGGGGTTAATTGCGACTTTTTTTTGAATCTTTTTGGTTTCGTTCCATTTACAAGTTGAATTATCAGCCTAGATGGTTGGTGCGTGTCGAGTGCCTCTCCTGAACGGTTTTTATGTTTTGTTTATTTTATTAGTTTTCTTTCTCGTTTATTTATTATATCATTTAATTTACTTTATTTAAATTATAAAATTATTAAAAACTAATATTTTTAACGCTCGTTTAACAACCGAACATTGTTAAACTCTCAAAATAAATTTTTGTTTAATCATTATCTTATATATATATATATATATATATATATATATATATTGTCAGGACCGTAAATCTGGTACACACCTATTAGAGGTTGACAAGAACACATAGATCTAATAACCCAAAGGCCTATTGAACATCCCGACAGAATCAGAATATTCAAAAGATGGGAATGAAGGTACGCGACAACAGAAATGAAGCAATAAAATATAGTCGTTAAGAACAAATATCAAAGACAAAGATTCACTGCATTTAATATTTCATTGAATGAAACAATGAAAGAAATGTCTAGGGTTTCGTGACGGCAGCGGCAGTACGAAGAGACAAGAAAAATATTCGTTGGAATGTTTGTGCCCTCATATTGCGTGCGTTGTCGTCCCCTAAATGGAAACCTATGATTCTATTTATAGACTCTAACATTCCTTCTAGAATTCCCTAATCATTACATAATGAATGATAAACTAAATACAAGTGTAAAAGTTTTCGAGCATGATATGTATCCTGCTCGAGCAAACTTGATATGCAGTGCATGCTCGATGAGTGACTTCGAGCACACTTTACTTAGAATAATTTCTAATAGAAATTATTCTCCTCTAGCATGCTTCATTCTTCTTGACAAATCCCTGCTTTGCTCGAACTTGTCCATCGAGAAAGCATATTCTTCTTGATGTCTTCAATCCTGCCTTGTGACTTAATTAGCAATCTTCAGCATGCTCGGATGTTAAGCTTGCTTGGAACTGAACTATGCTCGAAGTCTATACTTGGAAAAAATGACATCTTCTTATTGCATCTATGCTTGACACCAATGTGCTCGGACCACTTGTGCTCGGATCACTTGGCTAAAACTTGAATGATCCAATCATTTGCTCGATTGGCAATCCATACTCGACAGAAGAACACTCTTGCTCGGAGAAGTATAGCTTGCTTGAAGCCTTCAACACTTAGAAGACTTCACTGAGATAGCTCTGGAAGACCATGCTCGAGGTAGTAAACCATGCTCGATGATCTAAGCTTGCTCGTAGTCCATACTTAGCCGATTTCTTTAGGATGTTGAGAAGAATCCAATCTTTCTTAATTTGTAAATTTCTGACTCAACAATCTCCCCCTAGATTGGAACAAGCTCAGATGCACCAAAACATACCTGCATACAGTTACACATGTATCAAAATTCTAAGATAGTCAATTTAAGCACATACATCATTACATTACACAAGGGAATTATGCCATTTAGGTATTACACATCAAATTCATACATTGTTCAAAATACAAAACAAAATAAAGATAAACAGGAATAAATTTGATTATCCGTATTCTCTATCCTGCTATCTTCTTCCTAGGCTCCTTTATGCAGCTTTCTCCTTTTTAAGTCTTACTAAGGCAGCCTTCTGCTTGAACATATCCATCTCCACGCCATATTCAGAATCAAGAGGAAATTCTGCATTGATAATATCTTGTAAGTCTTGGATGTATATGAAGTGTAGATCCTTATCATACTCAACCACCGCAATAGTTCCTCCTGATGCATTTCTTAGTGATACTGAGTCATTTTTCCGGTTGTTGGTGAGATGAGCTATTCTTCCATTTTGTTGGACTTGTGAGTTCGGCTCCTTCATCTCCCTTCTCATGGCCAAGCACTCCTTTAAAGTGCTCCTTTTTCCACTAGAGCTGTTTACTTGATGAGTTTTTATTTTCTTGGAATCCCATAAGGAAAGTTCTGATATGTGTACTTCACTGATTTTCTTTCTTCTTCTTTCCTTCTTTGCTTCATTGTGAGTTTCTCTTCTTTTCTAATTTCGGAATGGAAATCCTTTTTCATATTGTTCTTTTAGGAATTTCGAAAGGCCATTCCTTTGTTGGCCAGCAAGCTGATTTCTTTGTTGATTATCATGGAGATCCAGCTATGCCATCTTTTGTAGTTGTTCTTTTAAAAAATTTCTCAAATCATCTATAAATATCATCAGAGTCTCTTCATTGTCTTCAGTAACTACTCTCAAGGTCTTTGATCATCTATTAAAGTAAAGATGTGTGGGCAGGTTCAAATTCTTTGTAGGTTCAAGCCTCACAATCTTTGACCTTATTACACTTCTGCTTGACTTTGTTGATGGATTTTTCTTTGCATGTTCCTTTTCTGACTCTTCAAACCAACTTCTGATGGTTTCATCTGTCTGCATCAATAGTTTTACCAAATTTGCACCTCTTTTACAGAGAATGCTGATCATTTCAGCCCTTTCTTCTTCTTGTTTCCTCATTCTTTCAGCCAACACTTCTCTTTGAGTTTCTAGGAATAGCCTTTGCTCCCTATGGTATGATTCGAGTAATTGTTCATGGGGCATGCTATCAAACTCGGCTTCAGTCATCCCCTTTCCCATCACGATATTTTTCAGTGTTTGCACTCTTTGGGGATCCTTGAACCATTCTACTACTTCTGCCTTTCTCTTTTCAGTCTCTTCCCTTTCTTTCTGCATTCTCATCATCAATTTTCTTTCCCTTTCACAATCTTCAGTACATTTTTTATCTTTGTGTGAATCTTTGACCATTTTCACTTTTCTTTTAATCTCCTCCATGGGTAGGTCTATGACAGTACTGAAATCAAATCCATGAAGTTGCAGGAAGCTTACATCTTTTCGTTTTTCCTTCATCACTTCATAGTCCCTTTTCTCTCTTTTTGCCTTTTCCTTTCTTATTTTCTCCACATAGTTTGCAGTATCATCAACCAGTGCATTCTTGTACGTCCTATCAAGAGTGTCAAATGACTGCATATTAAGGAATGCAGGTCTATGTCCAGCTTGTTGCAGAAAGCTCCTTTTTGATTTTCTTTTTCTCCATCCTTTTGCCTCTTCTGCAATGCTCTCCTTGGATAATCTTTTTAAGTATGTAGGGTCATATTCAAGGCTCAACAAGTAAGTTTTATGCTCATTTACTTTGTTTTCAGCCCTCATTGTCCTTTCTTCATCTTCTTCAGTCTCCATTTGGTCATCTAAGTTGTGTAAAGCCTCAATCATTGGTTCTTCTGTTTGAGTAGTCACTTGCTCATCCACAACCTTGTATTTTTGTCTTCTTGTGTAGACCTTCTTCCCATCTTTTGAATTTTGGCTTTTGGAGTCTCCATCTCTGCTGTTTCTTTTCTTTTCATTGACATCCTAGCTTCAGGCTCAGTTGTCTCAACTGTAACAGGTTCAGTAACCATAGGTTCAGACACCCCTTTGACAGGCTCATCATCTATTATTTCTTCAATTATAGGCTCAGATGTAGCTTCAGCTTGTGACTGTCTACTTCTATCTTGAAATTCCTTTTGAGTTTTTCTGGCAGCGGCTACTATTTCAGGATCATGCCTTTCTGGATTCTTTAAGACGTCCTTAAGCATATATAAAACAACCGGTTTGACAATCATATCATAGGTAAGTCTTCCAGATGGTCTTTGGCTTTGTACTTGAATAGCTGGACCTAATGCATATTCAGGATGCTTTGTTTTTGCATTCTCAGACTCATGCTGTGCAGCTTCTGGCTCATCCAAATCTGTTTCAAGTTCATCAATAATAGATTCTTCAGGTTGAATTTCTAGGATGACTGGTTCAGGTATAGCTTGAGTTTGTTGAGTCTGTCTTTTCTTCAGATTTTCCATTGCAACCTTAATACTTTCATCAGCCAACTTTCTCAGTTTCTCATCTTCCTCCTCTTTCTTTTTCATCTCTATCAATGTATCTAGTACCTCTTGAGGAATATCCTCTTCTTCTTCTTCTTCTTCTTCTTCTTCTTCGTCAACCACCACTTTATCTCTCTCTTGATTAATAAGATTTATCACTGTTTGAACAGATTCAACCTCAGCTATGTCAGGATCCACTACATCATCTTTTTGCAATATGTCATCTCCAGATTGTAATTTGTGGGCAGATTTGGGATGTAGATCTTCATTAGTAAGAGCAATCCCTTTCCCGTTTTGTTTTCTTTTTAAGATCTGTTCTTGGGTTTCTTCTTCTTCCTCAGATTCCCCCTCATCAAATGCATTTTCCACATATTCTTCATTTATCATCTCTAGAGCATTGGAGGTTCCCACTTCAGCTTTTTCTTCACTGGCCTCATTATATTGTTCATTTAAGTATTTTAGAGCATCTGCTTCTTTATATATATTCTCCCCTGTTTTGGTGCATCCGAGGTCTTCTCAACCTCAGCCTGCTCCAGGGTTTCGAATTTTTTGTAGTGCATGCTGCAGAGCTTGATCCAGGGCCGCATTCTTTCTTTCCAGAAATTCATTTTTGTCTTTTAGCATGATATTCTGGAATTCCAATTCTGCATTCTCCGAAATGAGATCATAGACAATTGGACTGGAGGGTGGTGTTTCTTGGGTGGGTTTGAAATCTGGTTCAGAATAAGGTTCAGGTGATGGCACATTGTAAGAGACTATTGTAGCTTGAGCAGGTTCATGTACCGGAGAGATTGGTGGTGTAGGAATATGTTTTTGTTGAATAGAATGAGTTAGTGGTGACGAGGATGGTGAGAGAGTAATTTGTTCATGGAAGGGTGTGATTGGTGGTGTTGTGAAAGTTGTGTCTTGTATTGGTTCAGGACTTGAGTATATTGGTTCTGTGGTGGCAGGAGATGAGGGAATGTTGTCATGAGCAGGTTCAGATCCAAATGAGTTAGTATCTTGAATGTCTTTCACTAGATCAGGTGAGTCTGATGGTGTGATACATTGTATAGTGTCAGTCACTGTTGAGACCACAGTGGAAATGAATGCATCATCATCAATTTGTTCTGTTGCCAGTTCACTTGTCCCAACAGTAGGTTCAACAACTTTATCTACTGGTCTAGTTTTACTTTCCTGATTCTCCATACGAACATCTGGTTCAGGACCTCCAAATATTGCTACCTCATTACCCACTTGGTGAAGGGCAGGCTCATTTACTTCAACATTATGGCCTAAAACATCAACATGGTGAGCCTCATGTGCAATTGGTTCAATAATTTGCACATCATTAGTACCATCATTTGCAACACCCTGGTCATCATCATTATCAGGTCCACCATCACTTCCACCTTCATCTTCTTCATCTTCACTGTGTCAGGACCTCCATACGAACATCTGGTTCAGGACCTCCAAATATTGCTAGCTCATTACCCACTTGGTGAAGGGCAGGCTCATTTACTTCAACATTATGGCCTAAAACATCAACATGGTGAGCCTCATGTGCAATTGGTTCAATAATTTGCTCATCATTAGCACCATCATTTGCAACACCCTGGTCATCATCATTATTAGGTCCACCATCACTTCCACCTTCATCTTCTTCATCTTCACTGTGTCCAGGAGTAAGTGGTACATTAATCACTCCAATTTCAGGAACAAACAGCTAAGGGAGAATGTCCCATTCTACATTATCATCGAATTTACTCCTCGCCTCCTTGATTCTTTGACAGATATTCGGGTCCTGCAGTCTAAGAACTTTTCCTGTTAATTGTAGAATCTGCAGAGACCTATTTATGAGGATTTGCAGGAATCTTGGATACATAAGAAATCTCTGATTGACTCCCTTTTCAGCATTTGATACCAAACCATTTAAGATAAATCTTGAAAAATTAAATGGTTGCTGATATAACATAGCTACTATCATGGTAGTAAGCTCCCTGCTCAACAAAGTCCAAGTTCCTCTTCTCGAAGACAGAGACTTGATAACAAGATGTATCAAGAATCTGTAGATCAAGGGAAAGCTTCCCTTTTGAAATTGTCCTTCATTCACAACTCCTTGATATCCTATTATTTCTTGAAATATTCTCAGAAGTCTTGGAACCGAATAAAGAAACAGCACCTTATGATTGTCATTTAATTTTAGTGCCTCTCTGATTGATGCTTCAGTTACTTCAATATCCTGATTTAGAACAAGGGCTTCAATTCTTTTCCCATTGATGTCATTAATATAAGTAGCAGAACCCCGATTTCTGTATATGGTGGGATTCTCTGTCAGTGCTACACGCAAGTTGGAGTGATGTAGAAATTTGATTATGAGCTCCAACTCCCTATTTTCATCGTCCACCTCCAGTCGGGCACACATATTATGTTTCTTTTTGAATTTCATGGCCATTAGTTCTGCAACATAAATAAAAATTGTCAGTTAGCATGAAATCAGACAAATAACAGATAGCAATTAGAGAATAAATCTTTCTTCAGTGACCTGTTCCATAACAATTTGCGAACCTACATTAAACAAATAATCAATTAGTGAAGCTCAATAGAAACCCTGATTTCGAGACTCGGGGATTTGATAGTCGATAATCGATATCTTACCAAGGTCGAAACAGAGCTAATGGCTATGTTTGAGAAGATATCAAGCACAAATAAGATTTCAGAGGGAGCAGGGGATACACGAGCAAGAGGGTTTTCTTCGCAGGTTGAGAGAGGGAAATTGAAATGAGTGAAAAAGTTTCTAAGTCCCCCTTTTATACCTAACGTTTGGTCAGTACTATACTGATTTTTCGTCTAGTTCACTACAATTGTCATTTAATTCAAATTAAGCGTACCACCCTTGCTCGAGTAAACAGCTAAACAAACAACTGTCTCCCACTGTACTAGAGTACTTATCCCAATTCATGCTCAACTTATTCTAAAAGAAAATGGTTAAGTAATTTGAGAAATGTTCATTTATGAATTCCTCGAAAACCTGTGTACTCGAGAAAAGTACTTTGAGAAAATCTTTTCTAGGAGATTTCTCAATTGTGCTTGAATAAACTCGTGCCCGAGTCCCTAACCAAATTTCACACTAATCAAGCAAAGTAAACAATCACATGCTCGAGTATAGGATTACACTCGTGATTATCTCAGTTATGCAACACAATTCAAATAATGTCAGTATGCTTGTGAGAAATAGTATGCTCGAGAACACTTGAAAAGTTTTTCATTTTCACCGAATTTTTGTGCTCTGATGTGTTGTAAAATACACATTTTTTCTGCACCTTTTATCTAAGTTGTTATATTATATTTAATGTATTTTAACTTATTTTATCTAGGTTTTACATAGTTTTATTTATCTTGTAGGTTACGGGTTAAAGGAAAAAAAACCGGACTTCGTGGGGAGCTTAAAGGCATTGTATGCATACGATTTCAAGACAAAGCTCAAAGCCCGGCCCATTTACATGATGGACAAGCCCAAGTCTTACACTAATAATAATAAAAAAAAAATTAAACCCTAAGCCCCCCTTGAGACAATTCCGATTGGCAGTCCAAAGAAAGAAAAAAAAAGTTTTTTTGCAAGCTAGGTTTGATCTTGTGGAGGCTAAGGAAGAAGAAGGAGGCAAGAACAAGCCTCGGGAAGGTTTCTCATCAGTTTTTCCCAGCCAAGAGCAGCCCCGAAACATTACATATCTTTTCTTTTTAAACATTGTTCATCAATTTAAGTTTTCTTATTCAATTGCTAAGTAGTTTTGCAATTGTTTTAAAAAATTTATGTTCTTGATTACTGTTGATTTTTGAATGATATTTATGATGTTTGGTATGTGTTATTGGGTGTTTTTATTAAGTATTAGCTGCTGTCCAAAAATGGTGATAAGCTAAACTTGTCTGTTCTACCTAGGAATGATGATAATTGTTAGTGTTTGATGAGTTTTATGGATTGTTTGATTGATAGACTTGAATTGTTATTGTAAAGTTTGGTTTAGGCATGAAATAGGTTTTGTTTGTTGGCTGGAAATTTTGTTAATTAATTGCTTAAACACCTTGCGTTGGTTAATTAGTTTCGTATTGATTGATCGGTTCTTGTTTGATTCTAGACTTTGTGTTTAAGGTTTGTTTGCGGTAGGTACAACCGTAGTGTTTTGTTCCATGATTTATTGATTCAAGTACAGCGGTTAGATTCCTTCTTAGAGACTGAGAGGTGATAAGAAGTTAGGGTTGTCTCATTACCTTTGCATGCTAGAATTAGAATTACGCGAGAGCGAGTTCGTTTCTTGTCCAGTTTAGGTGTTTTGAGCGACTAGTTGATCTATTTGGTTTAAATTAAATTGTTCCTCTATCCTTGGTTGTGTAGTATTCATTACCATTAGGGTCGAGTGTTGGTGAGACCGAGAGGTGAGTTAACATTAGAACACGTTAACAATTGTTTTCTGGTTTGTTTGTTTTAGCCGATTAAGAGTGGTTTAGGTTTGTTGAGTGAGACCGAGAGGTGATCCATTGAGCCAGAGCTATCCTTAGGTGTGTCATTTTTAGGAACCGGTGTCTTGATTTCATTCAATCCATTTGCTTGTTAGATCTACAATTTGAGTCAAGCCTAGGTAGATGTTTTTCTCCATCCAAAGTCAACACAGTTAGTTTGTTGTTATGTTTTCTATTTTTGGTAACTTTGCAGTCAGTCCAGTTAGCCTGTTAAATTATTTTATAAAAAGAAAAATTATAATCAAAATCAATTTAATATTATTCTTACATAGGTCTTGTCTAGGGTTAGTGATCATTAGTGTTTATACGTGCCCTCGTGTTTGAAACTCGGACTTCTTAGGTCTATACTACATGCGACCGGTACACTTGCTGGTTGTGTGTGGTCTTGTTAGGATTTTCGTTTTAAATTTAAATCTTAGTTGTGAGGGTCATTCATCACATTAGTCATATCATCCGACGCACACCATGGTTTTGGCGCCGTTGCCGGGAACACGGTTTTAGGCGTTTTGAGAACGACTCGAGTTAGGATGTACCTTGTGTGCTACTTGTAATTATTTTTGTTTTGCTTAGCTTATTTGTTAGAGTAGTTTGGCTACCTTTATTGATTTTTATCGTTGTATGCGACATACTCGATCTCGTGGACCACCTGACACTGAAGGATTTCCCGAGCCAGAGAGAGAGTTTCGTGAGAGACGTCGCACCGTTTCACCATCGACCACCTCTTCATCCGTTGATAGTCTATCCTCTTCTCCTATGTTTTCTGACTTTGACGATAGGGATAGAATTATGGCCGACAATCCACCACCGAGGAGGACAGTTGCAGACCGGGCCCGTCCGGCCAATGCTGGCGCGAGATCCAGCATCGCACCATCTGCCATTGTAGTTAACACGTGTTGGCAGATCCCGTCGAACATTATGAACACAATTTCACATTCTGATCAGTTTCACGGGTTACTTCACGAGAACCCGCATTCTCATCTCACTCACATCGCGCGTATCTGCGACACTTTCCTTCTTGCCGGCGTATCTGAAGACGCCGTTAAACTTTGCGTCTTTCCGTTTTCACTCGTTGATCATGTGAGTCTGTGGCTCGAGTCCCTCCCACAGGGCTCTATAGCTACTTAGGCTGCCGTGCAGACCCAATTTCTTGAGAAATACGATCCTCCGGCTAAGGCCGCTCGTTTGCGTAATCAGATTCATTCTTTTCAGATGGAAGACACCGAGAGTTTCTACGAGGCATGGGAGCGATTTAAAAATCTATTAGCGTTATGCCCGAACCATGGCTTGCAGGATTGGGCGGTTGTCGAGAAGTTTTATAATGGAGTGACGTACGCGACGCAGAATATGCTTGACACGGCGGCGGGAGGAAATCTGTTGACGACGAAGGATCCGGATGAGTGCATAGCTTTGTTTAATCGGTTAGCTATGAGTGGATACCAGCGAGCCCCCGCCAGAGGTGGTAAGACCGTCGATTCCATATCACGCGGCGTGCATTCACTGGACATGACCACCGCACTCACGTCACAGGTAGAGGCATTGGCGAAGATTGTGAAAGACTTGCAGACGAAGAGCAAGTTGTGCGAGATATGCAGAGGAGGGCCTGATACCGTTCGGTGTACAGTCAGTTCTCAGGAGGAGGCGGTAGGCAATCCAAACCGAAATCAAAATTCTTTCAATTCTTATAATTCGGGATGGAGAGGCAACCAGAATTCCAACTGGAGAGGCGGGAATCAGTCCGGTTTTCAGCAGCGCCAGAGTCTATTCCAGGATCCAGGTGAAGGAGATAGCAGTAGGGAGAAGAAGCCCACTTTAGACGAGAAGATGGCGTAACAGACGCAGATGTTGTCACAGCTTATGACACGAGAGGATTCCCGACATAAGGAGACCCAGGAGATGTTTCGCGAGCACGAGCAGTTCATGAGGAATCTGGAAACGTCGATTCAGAGTCTCGAGTGGCAGATGGGAGAGATAGCGACTCGGTTGAACGAGAGGCCGCAGGGTACGCTACCGAGTAACACCGAGAAAAATCCGAAGGGATTCGCGAAAGTTGTGACGATGAGGAGCGGTGCAGGGGCACGAGATTAGCCAGTGATTTAGGAGAGGTCTAGAGGAGGAGTAGTTGAGTGATGTGTTGTATAACACACGTATATTCTGCACCTTTTGTCTATGTATTACATTATATTTTATGTATTTTAACTTATTTTATATGGGTTTTACATAGTTTTTATTATCTTGTAGGCAAAGGGTTGAATGGAAGAAAAACCGAGCTTTTTGAGCAGTTTACGGGTCTTTACGCATACAATTTCAAGAAACAACTCAAGGCCCGGCCCGGTTACATATTGGAAAAGCCCAAGATACATTACATTATAATATATAAAAAAGAAAAAAAAACCCTAAGTGGGGGGGATTCTGCCGATCGCAAGATAGCAGGAGGAACAAGAGAAGAAAAAGTTTTTTCGGCTTAGGTTTTTGAAGAAGGACACAAGAACAAGCCTCGGGATTGTTTACTATCAGTTTTGGCAGCAAGGAACAGCCCGGAAAACCATCTCATATCATTTCCTTTACACTATTGTTCATCAATCTTGCGTATACTTATTGAATTGTTAACTAGTTTTGCAATTGCCTTAAGGATTGACATGTTTATGATTAGAATTGATTGTTGAAAGTTTGTTAAGATGATTGGTATGAGTTTTATGATGATTTTATTGAGTGCTAGCTACTATCCAATTATAATTCTCAGCTAATCTTGTTAGTTCTACCTAGTAATGATGTTAATTGTTAGGTTTTGATAGGTTTTATGGATTGTTTGATTAATAGACTTTAATTATTATTGTAAAGTTTGATTGATTGGTGTATTGTTTGATTCTAGACTTTGTGTTTAGGGTTTGTTTGCGGTAGGTACCACCGTAGGGTTTTGTTGCATGATTTATTGAATTAAGTACAGCGGTTAGGCACCTTCTTTGAGACCGAGAGGTGATAGGAAGTTAGGGTTGCGCGAGGGCGAGTTCGTTTCTTGTTAGGTTTAGGTGTTTTTAGCGACTAGTTGATCTATTTTAGTTTAAGTTGAATTGTTCCTCTATCCTTGGTTGTGTAGTATTCATTGCCATTAGGGTCGAGTGTTGGTGAGACCGAGAGGTGATCCATCATTAGAACATGTTTGCAATTATTTCCCGGTTTGGTCGTTTTAGCCGATTTTGAGTAGTTTAGGCTTGTTGAGTGAGACCGAGAGGTAATCCAGTGAGCCTGAGCGATCCTTAGTCGTGTCATCTGTAGGGACCGGTGTCTAGATATCATCCAATCCATTAGCTTGTTAGGCTTACAGTTTGATTCAGACCTAGGTAGACGTTTTTCTCCATCCTAAGTTAACACAGTTAGTTCCCCATTAAGTTTTCTATTTTTGGTAGGTTTTGTCAGTCAGTTAGGTTAGTTCAGTTAAATAATTAAAAATCAAAAATCAATTCAATATTATTCTAAGGTAGGTCTTGTCTAGGGTTAGTGATCGTTAGCGTCTTACGTGTCCACGTGTTCGATACTCGGACTTCCTAGGTCTATACTACTTGCGATCGGTACACTTGCCGGTTGTGTGTGGTTTTAGGATTTTCGTTTTATATTTAAAGCTTAGTTGTGAGGGTCATTATTATAGGGTCATCCGACGCACATCAGGTGGGTGTAGGGGCACGAGATGAGCCCGTTGTATAACACACGTATTTTCCGCACCTTTTATATACGTATTACATTATATTTTATGTATTTTAACTTATTTTATATGGGTTTTACATAGTTTTTATTATCTTGTAGGCAAAGGATTGAATAGAAGAAAAACCGAGCTTTTTGAGCAGTTTACGGGTCTTTACGCATACAATTTTAAGAAACAACTTAAGGCGGGCCCGGTTACATATTGGAAAAGCCCAAGATACATTATATTATAATATATAAAAAAGAAAAAAAAACCCTAAGTGGGGGGATTCTGCCGATCGCAAGACAGCAGGAGGAACAAGAGAAGAAAAAGTTTTTTCGGCTTAGGTTTTTGAGGTGGTGGCGGTTAAGGAAGGAAGGACATAAGAACAAGCCACGGGATTGCTTACCATCAGTTTTGGCAGCAAGGAACAGCCCGGAAAACCATCTCATATCCTTTCCTTTACACTATTGTTCATCAATCTTGCGTATACTTGTTGAATTGTTAACTAGTTTTGCAATTGCTTTAAGGATTGACTTGTTTATGATTAGAATTGATTGTTCGACGATTGTTAAGATGATTGGTATGAGTTTTATGATGATTTTATTGAGTGCTAGCTGCTGTCCAATTATGATTCTTGGCTAATCTTGTTAGTTCTACCTAGGAATGATGTTAATTGTTAGGTTTTGATAGGTTTTATGGATTGTTTGATTAATAGACTTTAATTGTTATTGTAAAGTTTGATTTAGAGATGAAATAGGTTGTGTTTAAGGGCTGGAAATTTTGGTAATTCATTGCATAAACCCCGTGTGTCGGTTGATTAGTTTTGTACTGATTGATCGGTGCATCGTTTGATTCTAGACTTTGTGTTTAGGGTTTGTTTGCGGTAGGTACCACCGTAGGGTTTTGTTGCATGATTTATTGGATTAAGTATAGCGGTTAGGCACCTTCTTTGAGACCGAGAGGTGATAGGAAGTTAGGGTTGTCTCGTTGCCTTTGCATGCTAGAATAAGAATTGCGCGAGAGCGAGTTCGTTTCTTGTTAGGTTTAGGTGTTTTGAGCGACTAGTTGATCTATTTTAGTTTAAGTTGAATTGTTCCTCTATCCTTGGTTGTGTAGTAGTCATTGCCATTAGGGTCGAGTGTTGGTGAGACCGAGAGGTGATCCATCATTAGAACACGTTAGCAATTATTTCCCGGTTTGGTCGTTTTAGCCGATTTTGAGTAGTTTAGGCTTGTTGAGTGAGACCGAGAGGTAATCCAGTGAGACCGAGCGATCCTTAGTTGTGTCATCTTTAGGGACCGATGTCTAGATATCATCCAATCCATTAGCTTGTTAGGCCTATAGTTTGATTCAGACTTAGGTAGACGTTTTTCTCCATCCTAAGTTAACACAGTTAGTTCCCCGTTAAGTTTTCTATTTTTGGTAAGTTTTGTCAGTCAGTTAGGTTAGTTCAGTTAAGTAATTAAAAATCAAAAATCAATTAAATATTGTTCTAAGGTAGGTCTTGTCTAGGGTTAGTGATGGTTAGCGTCTTACGTGTCCACGTGTTCGATACTCGGACTTCCTAGGTCTATACTACTTGCGATCGGTACACTTGCCGGTTGTGTGTGGTTTTAGGATTTTCGTTTTATATTTAAAGCTTAGTTGTGAGGGTTATTATTATAGGGTAATCCGACGTACATCATTAAGGAGCCTGTAGTTGTTGATAAAGAGGAGCAGGTGGATGAGGAGATTGAGATGGAGTCTCCGCCGGCCCAGGTGCATCAGAGGCGCAGCTAAGGAAGTACAGCACAGGCCGAGAAACAGCAGTTACCGAGTGAACCACCGTGAGCCTACAAACCTAGAGTGCCACACCCCGGGAGACTCCGCATGCATAGAGATGAGGAGCAAAATTCCAAATTTCTTGATCTTTTGAAGCACCTTCACCTTAATATTCCATTCCTTAAGGCACTTCAGATGCCGAAACATGCGAAGTTCCTTAAGGATATTCTCTCGAAGAAGGAGAAGTTAGCTGAGGTCGCTTCCATCCTTTTGAGTGCTAGTTGTTCTACTGTCTTACAGAGGAAGTCACCGGAGAAGATGTCCGATCCAGGGAGTTTCACGATTCCTTGCATCTTGAGTTATGATACGGTGATCATGTGCTGGCTGATCTTGGTGCAAGTATTAATCTTATGCCGTATTCTGTGTACTAACCGAGGCCTACCAGGATGAGTATACAGCTTGCTGTCGTTCTGTGAAATACCCTCGAGGGGTGGTCGAGAACATGCTTGTTCGTGTCGACAAGTTCATCTTCCCGGTGGACTTTATCATTCTGGGCATGAACGATGATGATAGTGTACCGCTTATTTTAGGCCGACCATTCCTTGCCACTGCACATGCGTTGATCGATGTCTACGAGGGTAAGTTGATCTTGAGAGTTGGGGATGAGAATGTCATTTTTGTCGTTCGACAGTCACTTAAACACCCCAAGTCTGCTGATGACTACTTGTACTTCATCGATACCATCATGGAACATGTTGGGGAGTTTTTCAGTGAGATATGTGAAGGATCTGTCTCCGACAATCAGATTCTCGATAGGGAGATTCCGGAGGTTGAGATGATCGCCATGACTAATTAGTCAACGGATGCTGACACCGAGTCACATGCCCCTGAGTCTGAAGTGTCTGCTAGGATCGTACGAGATGATCCGATGGACCAACCTTCCGTAGAGAGTCCCCCACCTTCCTTAGAGCTTAAGGATTTGCCCGCCCATTTGGAGTACGTGTTTTTGGACGAAGAGAGGAAGTTGCCGGTTATTATTGCATCTGCTTTGACGGAGGTCGAGAGAGAGAGAGAAGTTGTTGAGGGTGCTGAGAGAGCACAAGGAGGCCATTGCATGGAAGATTATCGACATTAAGGGTATCAAACCTTCATTCTGCACTCATAAAATCCTCATGAAGGAAACTTTCTGAACTGTCATTCAGCCGTAGCGGCGGCTTAAACCGAAGATGCAGGAGGTGGTGAAGAAGGAGATTATCAAACTCCTTGATGTGGGAATCATTTTCCCTATTTCTGATAGTTCATGGGTCAATCCAATCCAAGTGGTTCCTAAAAAGGGTGGCATGATTGTCGTCACAATGAGAGGAATGAGCTCATTCCCACTAAGACTGTGACCGGTTAGATAGTCGCAGACTAAAGAATGCCACAAGGAAAGATCACTTTCCTTTACCTTTCATTGATCAGATGCTGGAGCGTTTGGCAGGTCAGCAGTATTACTGCTTCTTTGATGGTTTCTCCGGATACTTTTAGATTCCGATTGCTCCCGATGACCAGGAGAAAATCACGTTTACCTGCCCATACGGAACGTTTGCCTATAGAAGTATGCCATTCTGACCGTGTAACGCTCCAGCCACATTTCAGAGATGCATGGTGGCTATTTTTCATGACATGATTGAGGAGTCCATGGAGGTGTTCATGGATGATTTTTCTGTGTTTTGGAGCTCTTTCAATCAGTGTCTCTCCAACCTTGAGAGGATGATGGCCCGATGCGTTGACACCAACCTAGTCCTTAACTGGGAGAAATGTCACTTCATGGTACGCGAGGACATCGTTTTGGGGCATCGTATTTTGAGTGCGGGAATAGAGGTCGACCGAGCGAAGGTCGATACCATTTCTAATCTTCCCCCACCCACTTCTGTGAGATCCATCCGGAGTTTCTTGGGTCACGCCGGGTTCTACCGTCGGTGCATTAAATATTTTTCTAAAATCGCGAGACCCATGACCAAACTTCTGGAGAAGGATGCCCCGTTTGTGTTTTTTGAGCCGTGTATCGAGGCGTTTGATCTTTTAAAAGACAAACTCATTAACGCCCCGATCATTATTGCTCTCGACTGGTTGCTTCCTTTTGAGTTGACGTGTGATGCGAGCAACTTCGCAGTCGGAGCAGTTTTTGGACAGCGGAAGGATAAACATTTCAATCCGATTTACTATGCTAGTTGGACCTTAAATGGTGCATAGGAGAGTTACACCACCACCGAGAAAGAGTTTATAGCTGTGGTGTTTGCATTCGATAAATTCAGGTCCTATTTAGTTCTGTCCAAGACGATTGTGTACACGGTCATTCTTCTATTCGTTATCTCTTCAGCAAACAGGATGCGAAACCTCGTCTTATCCGATGGATCCTTTTGCTTCAAGAGTTTGATATTGAAATCCGTGATAAAAAGGGGGCCGAGAATGTGGCGGCCGATCATCTTTCACGTCTTGAGGGAGCTGACTTAGGAGAGCCAGGGGTCAGGATTAATGACCACTTTCCGACAAGGGTTTTCCATGGTTCGCCGACTTCGTGAACTATCTTGCGGACGGGTACCTCTCGAAGATGCCTTACCAGCAAAAGAAGAAATTTTTTGCTGATGTTAAGTTTTACCTTTGGGACGACCCATATCTCTTTTGTATAAGTGCTGACCAGTTGATCAGGAGGTGCTTTGACGTTAAGGAGGGATGGCAGATTCTGACCCATTGCCATGTTGGACCGACAGGAGGTCACCACGGTGCGAGCTTGACAGCGAAGAAGGTCTTTGATTGTGGTTTTTATAGGCCTTCGATTTTTAAGGTTTCACACGCGTTCATTAGGAGTTGTGATCGTTGCCAGCGTGTCGGCAACATTTCGTCGTAAAATGAAATGCCCCAAAATGCTATTCAGGTTTGTGAGGTTTTTGATGTTTGGGGCATTGATTTCATGGGACCGTTTCCATCTTTGCATGGGAACAAGCACATACTCGTGGCTGTAGATTATGTTTCGAAATGGGTTGAGGCCAAGGCCTTACCTACGAATGATGCCCGAGTTGTAGTCCGTTTTCTAAAAAGCCTTTTTGCTCGTTTTGGTGTCCCGAAGGCGTTGATTAGTGATAGAGGTACTCACTTCTGCAATGTTCATATGGAGTAGGCGTTGCGATGCTATATGGTCACCCATCGGCTTGTGACCGCCTACCACCCACAGACTAGTGGGTAGGTAGAAGTGAGTAATCGGGGGATCAAACGTATTCTTGAGAAAACGGTTGGTTCGAATCGTTGGGATTGGTCTGACAAGTTGGATGTTGCTTTGTGGGCCTTCCGTACAGCTTACAAAACTCTGACCGGTTCCACACCGTTTCGGATGATTTCTGGGAAGGACTGTCACCTGCCTGTTGAGTTGTAGCACCGTGCTTCGTGTGCCCTACAGATGGTCAATCTTAATATGTCCGCCGCGGAAGACACTCGTTTCCAGCAGTTGCATGAGTTAGAGGAGTTGAGGGACCACGCTTACGCGTAGTCGTTTAGGTATAAGGAGCGGACGAAGGAACTACACGATAGAAAGTTGAAGTGGAACAAGCAGTTCAAGTGTGGGGATTTGGTCTTACTGTATAATTCCCGGTTGAGGTTATTCCCGGGAATGTTGAAATCCCGATGGTCGGGACCGTTCACGGTCACTGAGGTTTTCCCGTATGGCACTATTGAGATAGAGGATAAAAGCGGTGAATTTAAGGTGAACGGTCATAGACTGAAGCACTACTTTGGCGAGCCGATGGCTGAACAAACTGTCGATGTACTCTACCTCGACTCGCTCACCGAGATGTAGATGTGCTGGCTGCATCACTCGGGAGACTGCACGAGTTGTAGAGTTTTTATCTCTGTTATTTGTTTGTGCTATCTGTTTTATATATTTTTTTCTATTTCAGGTTGTTTCAAAATGAAACCGCTCGTACTTAATCTCAATTCGAGTTGGTCGATTTTATGGGTGTTTTATTATTAACATGAAAAAATAAACTTGGTGTGCGTCGGATGATATGAAAAAAGTAATGAATGAACCCTCACAACTAAGCTTTAAATTTAAAACGAAAATCCTAACAAGACCACACACAACCGGCAAGTGTACCGTTCGCAAGTAGTATAGACCTAGGAAGTCCGAGTATTGAACACGAAAACACGTATACACGCTAATGATCACCTCTCGGTCTCACCAACACTCGACCCTAATGGTGATGAATACTACACAACCAAGGATAGAGGAACATTTTAATTTAAACCAAATAGATCAACAAGTCGCTCAAAACACCTAAACCGGACAAGAAACGAACTCGCTCTCGCGCAATTCTAATTTTAGCATGAAAAGGTAATGAGACAACCCTAACTTCATATCACCTCTCGGTCTCTAAGAAGGCGTCTAACCGCTGTACTTTAACCAATAAATCATGCAACAAAACACTACGGTTGTACCTACTGCAAACAAACCCCAAACACAAAGTCTAGAATCAAACAAGCACCGATCAATCAATACGAAACTAATTAACCAACGCAAGGTGTTTAAGCAATGAATTAACAAAATTTCTAGCCATCAAACACAACCTATTTCATGTCTAAACCAAACTTTACAATAACAATTCAAGTCTATCAATAAAACAATCCATAAAACTCATCAAACACTAACAATTATCATCATTCCTAGGTAGAACCGACAAGTTTAGCCTATCACCATTTTTGGAAAGAAGCTAATACTTAATAAAAACACCCAATAACTCATACCAAACATCATAAATATCATTCAACAATCAACAATAATCAAGAACAATTCAATCTTTAAGACAATTGCAAAACTACTTAGCAATTGAACAAAAAAACTTAAATTGATTAACAATGTTTAAAAAGAAAGGATATGTAATGTTTCAGGGCTGCTCTTGGCTGGGAAAAACTGATGAGAAACCTTCCCGAGGCTTGTTCTTGCCTCCTTCTTCTTCCTTAGCCTCCACAAGATTAAACCTAGCTTGCAAAAAAACTTTTTTCTTTCTTTCTTTGGACTGCCGATCAGAATTGTCTCAAGGGGGGCTTAGGGTTTAATTTTTTTTATATTATTATTTGTGTAAGACTTGGGCTTTTCCATGATGTAAATAGGCCGGGCTTTGAGCTTTTTCTTGAAATCGTATGCGTACAATGCCTTTAAGCTCCTCACAAAGTCCGGTTTTTCTCCCTTTAACCCGTAACTTACAAGATAAATAAAACTATGTAAAACCTAGATAAAATAAGTTAAAATACATTAAATATAATATAACAATTTAGATAAAAGGTGCGGAAAAGATGTGTGTTTTACAACACATCAAACACCGAGTTCAACCGACAACTCTTGGTGTTATTTATTTATTTATTATTATTATTATTATTATTATTTTATTTTTTTTAAAGTATTAGAACAAGTGACCCTTTACCCGAATATTTCTTTCCACTTTTCAACTTTCACCTAATAAGCTAGATCAGGTTGACTGCCGATATTGTGGTCCGCTAAAACCCATGAACCTAATACTTACCGAGGCAGATAAGGCGTGACAATTTTATCAGTTTGAATGACTAAGTGGGACCCACAATTAAGAACCATACCGGACCCGAGCCACCCCAATTTGACTTAAACCTTATATCTAGTTGACCAAAACATGTTGCACCATTTATAAGAATAGCTAAAGACAATCAAGGGTATTGTTTATCCACCTAAGCTTATGCATTAAGGACTACCTAGCATCCATTAGATTTGATTAATGTATGTTTAAGTAACTAACTAGTAAGTGTTGCCCACTACATGACATACTCCCGTTATCAAGTGATACCCCAAAGTCCATCTCCATGGGTGAGTATGCACAAATTCATCTGTAGGACTTACGTATGACGTGTCCCTTGTGGCCCATTTCTTAATGGTAATAGGGCGCGATCAAGGGGACCCCATATGACTAACAGCGTGGATGATCAAGTCAGTAGTGTATTTGTACTTTGAAGTACGAGGTGATCATGTTTAATGACTTATGTTTGGAAGATAAACTGCGGGATTGCTCTTTTAGCTCTTTTAATATTCATAAATCCACTTAGGAGATATGAATACCTAGATGATATATCACATAAAGACCCATGGTGTCCGAACCCCGGAGCATCCCATCAATACAGGATTTAAGGTTATAAAACCATACGCCTATGAATTGTTAACCACTAAAACTAGAAGCATGAAATTTATGTTTATATCACAGGCTACTTTGGCATACCTTAATGTTAAACTTACCCAAGCATCATATGATTAGTCTATTCCAATTTCTGTAAAATTTTTAATTTTTATGATCAAACTAAACATAAAGCTTGAGTATGACCCGACTTTTCATCCCATTTTCTATAGTCAAGTCAACAACCAAACCACCCTTTCATTCTTGGAGGCTGAGACTACCAGCACATCGAACACTAAGTCTAAACCGTTCGGTTACAATACACTACATGCGGGTCTAATGGGCACTGTTCTTATTTATTATATATATATTTTGAAAATACCAAGAAGTTATGAAATAAACACCACTAGTAATAATATCATTTCTTGTTTAACGTAGAGAAAACAAGTTCAAGGGACAATTTTTTTCTCTCAAACTTTTCTATTTTTTTTATTTTTTATCTTTTATTTTTTTTCATAGTTCTCCGACTTCACGAACTATCTTGCGGACGGGTAGCTCCCGAAGATGCCTTACCAGCAAAAGAAAAATTCTCTGCTGATCTTAAGTTTTACCTTTGAGACGACCCGTATCTCTTTCGTATAGGTGCTGAGCAGTTGATCAGGAGGTGCGTTGACATTAAGGAGGGATGGCAGATTCTGACCTATTGCCATGTTGGACCGACAGGAGGTCACCACGGTGCGAGCTTGAGAGCGAAGAAGGTCTTTGATTGTGGTTTTTATTGGCCTTAGATTTTTAAGGATGCGCATGCATTCGTTAGGAGTTGTGATCGTTGCCAGCATGTCGGCGACATTTCGTCGCAAAATGAAATGCCCCAAAATGCTATTCAGGTTTGTTAGGTTTTTGATGTTTGGGGCATTGATTTCATGGGACCGTTTCCATCTTCGCGTGGGAATAAGTACATACTCGTGGCTGTGGATTATGTTTCGAAATGGGTTGAGGCCAAGGCCTTACCCACGAATGATGCCTGAGTTGTAGTCCGTTTTCTCAAGAGCCTTTTTTCTCATTTTAGTGTCCCGAAGGCGTTGATTTGAGATAGAGGTACTCACTTCTGCAATGTGCAGATGGAGAAGGTGTTGCGACGCTATGGGGTCACCCATCGCTTTCGACCGCCTACCACCCACAGACTAGTGGGCAGGTAGAAGTGAGTAATCGGGGGATCAAACGTATTCTTGAGAAAACGGTTGGTTCGAATCGTCGGGATTGGTCTGACAAGTTGGATGATGCATTGTGGGCCTTCCGTACAGCTACAAAACTCCGACCAGTTCCACACCGTTTCAGATGATTTATGGGAAGGGCTATCTCCTTCATGTTGACTTGGAGCACCGTGCTTCGTGGGCCCTACAGAGGGTTAATCTTAATATGTCTGCCGCGGAAGGCACTCGTTTCCACCAGTTGCATGAGTTAGAGTAGCTGAGGGACCACGCTTACACTCAGTCATTTAGGTATAAGGAGCGGACGAAGAAACTACATGATAGAAAGTTGAAGGGGAACAAGCAGTTCAAGTGTGGGGATTTGGTCTTACTGTATAATTCCCGGGAAAGTTGAAATCCCGATGGTCGGGACCGTTCACGGTCACTTAGGTTTCCCCGTATGGCACTATTGAGATAAAGGATAAAATCGGGAAATTTAAGGTGAACGGTCATAGACTGAAGCACTACATTGGTGAGCCGATGGCTGATCAGACTGTCGAGGTACTCTACCTCGAGTCGCTCACCGAAAAGTAGATGTGCTGGATGCATCACTCGGGAGACTGCCCGAGTTTTAGAGTGTGTATCTCTGTTATTTGTTTGTGCTATCTGTTTTATATATTTTTGTCTATTTCAGGATGTTTCAAAATTAAACCTCTCGTGCTCAATCCCCATTCTAGTCGGTCGATTTTAGGGGTGTTCTATTGTTAACATAAAAAAAAATTATAAATACCAAAAACATAAAAATACGTTTATTTTTTATGTTTTTGTTTCCTTGTTTTCTACGCCGATACATGCGAGCGAGTTTGAATTTTTTGCAGGTTATATTATGCACATGGTAGCTACGATGGCATTTTGGAACACGTTCTCCCAAGGTTGCGGCCGCGAATGAAATGCTATACGGTCGCTTGGTTGCTACTTAGTTATTGAAGATTCTGCACACAAACTAGGGGAGTAACCCGTTCTTTGTTTTATTCTTCTATATTATATTTTTATTTTTGTTTTATTTTTATTTCTTCTTATTTCTTTTCCTTGTTCTCATCGAGGACGATTTCGTTCTAAGTGTAGGGATGGGATTTATTTTACTTAGTTGTAGAAAAAATTTGTTTTGAAAATTTGAAAAAATTGTCCCTTAAAACTTGTTTTCTCTATGTTAAACAGGAAATGTTATTATTACCGAGTGGTGTTTGTTTCATAACTTCTTAGTGTTTTCAAAATACATATATAATAAATAAGAACAATGCCCATTAGACCCGCACATAGTGTATTGTAATCGAACGGTTTAAACTCAGTGTTCGATGTGCTGGTAGGCTCAACCTCTAAGAATGAAAGGGCGGTTTGGCTGTTGACTTGACTATAGAAAATGGGATTAAAAGTCGGGTCATACTTAAGCCTTATGTTTTGTTTGATCGTAAAAATTAAAAATTTTATAGAAATTGGAATAGACTAATCATATGATGCTTGGGTAGGTTTAACATTAAGGTATGCCAAAGTTGCCTGTGATATAAACATAAATTTCATGCTTCTAGTTTTAGTGGTTAACACTTCATAGGCGTATGGTTTTATAAACTTAAATCCTGTATTGATGGGATGTTCCGGGGTTCGGACACCATGGGTCTTTATGCGATATATCATCTGGGTATTCATATCTCCTAAGTGGATTTATGAATATTAAAATAGCTAAAATAGCAAACCTGCAGTTTATCTGCCAAACATAAGTCATTAAACATGATCACCTCGTACTTCAAAGTACAAATACACTACTGACTTGATCATCCACGATGTTAGTCATATGGGGTCCCCTTGCTCGCGCCCTATTACCATTAAGAAACGGGCCACAAGGGACACGTTACATGTAAGCCCTACAGATGAATTTGTGCATACTCACGCATGAAGATGGAATTTGGGGTATTGCTTTATAACGGGGTTATGTCATGTAGTGGGGAACACTTACTAGTTAGTTACTTAAACATACATTAATCATATCTAATGGCTGCTAGGTAGACCTTAATGCTTAAGCTTAGGTGGATAAACAATACCCTTCATTGTCTTTAGCTATTCTTATAAATGGTGCAACATGTTTAGATCAACAAGATATAAGGTTTAAGTCAAATTGGGATGGCTCAGGTCCGGTATGGTTCTTAATTGTGGGTCCCACTAAGTCGTTCAAACTGAAAAATATGTCACTCCTTATTTGCCTCGGTAAGTATTAGGGGCATGGGTTTAAGCGGCTGCAATACCGACAATCGACCTGATCAAGCTTATTAGGTGAAAGTTGAATAGTGGACAGAAATATTCGGGTAAAGGGTCACTTGGTCTAATACTTTAAAATAAATAAATAATAATAATAGTAGTAGTAGTAGTAGTAATAATAATAATAATAATAATAATAATAATAATAATAATAATAATAATAATAATAATAATAAATAAAACCAAGAGTTGTCGGTTGAACTCGGTTATGATCCTGTGTAGAATTCTTTTTCAGGGACAAAAAAGTCTTAAGTGTGGGGATATTTGATGTGTTGTAAAACACACATCTTTTCCGCACATTTTATCTAAGTTGTTATATTATATTTAATGTATTTTAACTTATTTTATCTAGGTTTTATATAGTTTTATTTATCTTGTAGGTTACGGGTTAAAGGAAGAAAAACCAGACTTCATGAGGAGCTTAAAGGCATTGTACGCATACGATTTCAAGACAAAGTTCAAAGCCCGGCCCATTTACATCATGGACAAGCCCAAGTCTTACACTAATAGTTAAATAAAAAAAATAAATAAACCCTAAGCCCCCCTTGAGACAACTTCGGTCGGCAGTCCAAAGAAAGAAAAAAAAAGTTTTTTTGCAAGCTAGGTTTGATCTTGTGGATGCTAAGGAAGAAGAAGGAGGCAAGAACAAGCCTCGGGAAGGTTTCTCATCAGTTTTTCCCAGCCAAGAGCAGCCCCAAAACATTACATATCCTTTCTCTTTAAACATTGTTCATCACTTTAAGTTTTCTTGTTCAATTGCTAAGTAGTTTTGCAATTGTTTTAAAGATTGAATTGTTCTTGATTATTGTTGATTTTTGAATGATATTTATTATGTTTGGTATGAGTTATTGGGTGTTAAAAGTATTTGCTTCTGCCCAAAAATGATGATAGGCTAAACTTGTCGGTTCTACCTAGGAATGATGATAATTGTTAGTGTTTGATGAGGTTTATGGATTGTTTGATTGATAGACTTGAATTGTTATTGTAAAGTTTGGTTTAGACATGAAATAGGTTGTGTTTGATGGCTGGAAATTTTGTTAATTCATTGCTTAAACACCTTGTGTTGGTTAATTAGTTTCGTATTGATTGATCGGTGCTTGTTTGATTCTAGACTTTGTGTTTGGGGTTTGTTTGCAGTAGGTACAACCGTAGTGTTTTGTTGCATGATTTATTGGTTAAAGTACAGCGGTTAGACGCCTTCTTAGAGACCGAGAGGTGATATGAAGTTAGGGTTGTCTCATTACCTTTGCATGCTAGAATTAGAATTGCGCGAGAGCGAGTTCGTTTCTTGTCCGGTTTAGCTGTTTTGAGCTACTAGTTGATCTATTTGGTTTAAATTAAATTGATTGTCTATCCTTGGTTGTGTAGTATTCACTACCATTAGGGTCGAGTGTTGGTGAGACCGTGAGGTGGGTCAACATTAGAACACGTAACAATTGTTTTCCGGTTTGGTTGTGTGGTTTAGGTTTGTTGAGTGACACCGAGAGGTGATCCATTGAACCTGAGCTATCCTTAGTCGTGTCTTTTTTTAGGAACCGGTGTCTTGATTTCTTTCAATCCATTTGCTTGTTAGACCTACAATTTGAGTCAAGCTTTGGTAGACGTTTTTCTCCATCCAAAGTCAACACAGTTAGTTTGTTGTTAAGTTTTCTATTTTTGGTAACTTTTGACAGTCAGTCCACTTAAATTATTTTATAAAAAGAAAAATTAAAATCAAAATCAATTTAATATTATTCTTAGGTTGGTCTTGTCTAGGGTTAATGATCATTAGTGTTTATACGTGTTCTTGTGTTCGATACTCGGACTTCTTAGGTCTCTACTACTTGCGACCGATACACTTGCCGGTTGTGTGTGGTTTTGTTAGGATTTTCGTTTTAAATTTAAAGCTTAGTTGTGAGGGTCATTCATCACTTTAGTCATATCATCCGACGCACACCATGCTCGAAGTACTTTGAGAAATAATCAGTCAAACATGCATACTCGAAACACTCTTATAGCATCAACTCTACTCGAACAAACTTAAAACAGAATTATCATGTCTTTTCTTATGCTCGTAGAGTCTATTTATGCTCGAAAACACTTAGAAAAAGTTAATCATGTCAAATCTTGTGCTCGAACAAGCAAAATTCAAATTTCAAGCACACACACATACTCAAAAACACTTGCATCAATTCCAATTGCATTTGAAACAAAATATCATTTGTCTAGTAAGCAGGTATACCCTAACCGGTATATACTATTTATGTGTTATTTAATACCGAATATATGAATTATAATGTGTTTATACGAGTATGTATGATTCACAGTACGAATTATACTCGAATATACAGTTAATCGTATTGGAAATACGATTAACCGATTAACGGATATTGAAGCCCGAATGAATCGAGGATTACATTATAGATGGGATATATGATATTTAGTGATTTTACGAAGCATTAATGCTTCGGGATAAGTAAAGTACGGCACAGAAAAAGAATTTCGATTTAATGATACGTCGGTACGTTAAACGAAACCTTTAATACCAAACCAAGCAAGAGACGATCGATCAAGCCGAAAAAGATGCACAATTATTAATACTATGATGTTTTAAGTTAATAAATGTCATGGTTTAAGTTTTTTAATCGGTTTTATATAAATTTCATTTTTAAGCCGAAAAACGACCGTTTTAGCCTCGTTTTAAGCCGAATTAAACGTTTAACCGAAAAACGAACTGAACTAGATTATCCAAAACATTATCCAGATTACGAGAATCTGAATATGTGGCTTAAAATGGAGATGTGGGTCCCACCCCACCCTCCAAATGGTCCGATCGGACCACCTCTCCCCAAACCTCATTTCATTTTCTTTTTTCACAAACACAATCCATCAATCCTTCAACTCTCTCAAGTTCTTGACCTAAAAACCGAGGCATTTAGCAAGAAAAACAAGGTAATGATCGTGTTATGTACGTGATTATGTTCGTTTCTGGAGTGTTCTTGCAAGAAAATGAGGTTTCCAAGTGAAAAAAGGGTGAGAACCCGAGATGGAACCGATTCTTGCATGATCAAGTGATGTATACGGGTTATACAAGGGATCTTGGTCCAAGAAAGGAGTTAAACGAACTAAAAACGAATTTTTACGGTTAAATCTTTGTTTTTAAAGCATAACCGAAACCATGAAAGAAATGGCTTGATTGTGGGTGTAACTTGCTTGGTGTGGTGTTATTTTGCTTGTAGGTGTTGTATCTAGTTGCTAGCAAAGGCTAGAAAGCGAGATTCTTGCGATTTGAAGCTAGACACACAAGGTAGTTCGGTTTTTGTATGTTTTATGAATTTTGGACAGATTGTAATACGTGTAGAGTTAGGTCATGAAATTTTACAGAGGTGTTAGATATATGAAAATATGAGTTCTGTGAATATTTGGTAATTTTGGACAAAGGATGAATATTTGGTGAATTTAATGCTCGGTTTTGGCCAAAAATGGTGAAAAATAGTTAAATATCATGAAAAATTCTGGAAAATTTCAGATAAGCTTTTTATAACATTTATAAGCCACACACAAAATTTGAGGTCAGTTGGAGAAGTCTAAGTAGGCTTTTCGGTTAAACGAGTTCTAGGGTTTTCTAGCTCGGTATTAGTGAAAACGGCATTTAAAGTGGGATTTTAGTTCTGGAAAAACTACAGGGGACTATTGAGATGGCAGGGGTCATCCAGGAGAAATTTGGGATTTTTCTAAGATCGTTTGGTATTTACGACATATTTAGTGTTTAAATGGTGTTTAAAAATAGATAAATAAATGTTAAATATAAAAATTAATTCTGGAAATATTTTTATAAAATTCCCCACTGTCAAAAAGTGATTTGTGCAAAATTTCAAGATCCGAGATTAAACGGATAATTAATTGTGCAAAAACAAACTTTTAAAGCTTAAAACGCGTAAACCGGTAAAGTTCGCATAAGCGAGCTGACTGGTGTATAAAAACCCTAAAAATGAACTATTTTCATATAATTTAGTTAAACAAGTAAAAATGAATCATCCGAAAATAATTCGGATGATTTGAGTGTTTTTAACCTATTTAACAGTTTCCGGTACGATAAAAACGGAAACGGGTCCCGCGGCCAATCGGGGCGTCTAAACCGAGCCCTAATTTCACAACTTTAGTTAAATTATCAATTAACCACTATTTTCGGGTCGTGTGTGACCAAACTCATTTTTGAAACGTAAAAACGGATAACCGTGCTAGGCACGCAAAACGAGAAAAACGACTAATAGGAGTTGTGACCATGGAACTCTAAACGATATCACAATCTGAGTCCGGAGAAGTGTTTCTGGGTTAACATTGCCCCCAGAACGGATACAGTACTGTGTTAAGAGTGTCCCCAGATGTACCGGTTAACACGTTTACAGTTATATTAATAGTGATTATAAAGTAACGAATTTAGGGATCGTATTACAGATCCGGGTTAGTAGCTGTGTATTGTGTACTGCTTGCTACGTTAAGGTGAGTTTCACGAGCCCCTTTTTCTGAATTGTTTATAAATAATTTCCCGGGGCGGAAAGCATGTTGTTATTGAAATGTTTAAATACATACTGAACGCATGGATTTGCGTGGATTTATATTTGTTTTATTGTACGAGAATCGTACGGAAATGTACTAAGATGGTAATTGTCTGAGTTGCTAACATTCTAAGGCCCCGGAACACGAGTGATTAACTGAAAGCCGGTAGAGTGTGGATAGTACTATTGGTCTGACAAACCCAACTGGTCCGGCATGGATTTGCTGATGTTTCCCAGCCAGTTGCACATGTCTATTTTGTTGTTATTTATTTTGCTATGTAATGTTAGACATAGCGGTTTGGGGCAGTTCCGTGGGCGGAGGATATGCCACGGGTCCGTGGGCGGGGGATATGCCACGGGGGTTGTGTGTGATAGTCTGAGGTTTCACTTGTGGGCTCAGCATAATTACATCGATAATAATATTATTTTATGATAATGATTTATCATGGTTTACTCGAATTGTGAAACTCACCAACTATTCGTAGTTGACCCGTTTTCTTTCCATGCTTTCTAGGTACCCCCAAACTGGAATAAGTGCTACCTGCTTGATGATGCGTGTTTTTGTGGAAGCATAGTGATCATTTGTATTAATTATGTTAATGTAATATTGGTAAAACTTATGTGCTATCGCCTAGACGGTAACTAAACTCGGAACAATGTAATATGATGTAAATTAATGTAGTGGTGTTTTCTTTATAAGCAATGCTGTTGCATCCCGTTTACGTTTCCGCTGCGGTTACGGGGTGTTACAGTCTCATTTGGGATCGTGCATTTTGAAAGTTATATTTGAATTATATTATATGCCCTAGGATATTTTAGACTTGTTTATGGTCTTGTATCCTTTAAGGTTATGTACATTATTGATGGTCTAGACTCGAGAATGTTAATAGACTTGGTAGTAATTGAATATGAGTAGACCTATCTACTTAGTTCCCGTATGGGATGATATATATATATATATGTAGGAATATATATGTATGTATATATGGAGGTATGTATGTACGTATGAGGATGTGTACCTTATAGCCTATGATTGTGTAATGATATTTAGTTTCTCGTGACTAAGAATGATGTATGTAGGCTTATTGATTTGTGTGTGCATGGTGATTCACAGCCGGGTCAAATATATTACTCGGGTTGTACCCGTGGTGGAGAGGCCCGTGTGACGTGATCATCATTTTGGCTGGTCAAATATATTACATGGGTTTTAAAATCCCGTGGTGAAGAGGCCCGTTGATGTTAAGCCGTGAACGGGTCAAATATATTACTTGGGGAAGACCCGGGGTGAGGAGGCCCGTATCTCGTGCTTGGATGTATGAGCCGGGATCGGGTCAAATATATTACTCGGGTTGTATATATTACTCGGGTTGTATACTACCCATGCTTGGATGTATGAGCCGAGATCGGGTCAAATATATTACTCGGGTTGTACCCGTGGTAGAGAGGCCCGTATCTCGTGCTCGGATGTAAAGTTGTGACCGAGTCAAATATATTACTCGGGTTTGACTCGTGGTGGAGAGGCTCGTGTCACATGCTTAGGTCTTACCGCGTCCGGGTCAAATATATTACTTGAGTCTTGACTCGTGGTTGAGAGGCCCGTGTACGTGTGTTCGACGATGATTGTATTACTTGGTGAATTATATATAATTTACTTTATTTATACCTTCTCTATTGTTTATAACTATAGCTTTGAAATAAAGTATGAATTATTGTTTATGAAAACTTGAACTCACTCAGCTCAAGCTGACTTTGTGTGTATGTTAGATTGACTTTTAGGTTGAGGATTAGAGATTTACGCTTGGACGTGCTTGAGACTACTCGGACGGTTGAAGGCACATCTAATCGAAAAATTAATAACGAAAACTGTTTCTTTTAAATTATTACCATAAGTATTTAAATTTTGATTTTGGTCACTTTCCCGGGTTTTGGGAATTTTGATGTTATCTGTTCCGCTGTTTACTACTCTGAAACGATTTTAATGAGATGAAGATTTCAAATAAAACGAATGTTTTATTTACAATTGATTTTGGACACTCGTACCCGTGTTTTGGGATTTTTAATACTTAAACTTTTCCGCTGTTATTTACTCTGAACTTGTTTTAAATACAAAGAATCGTTTGGTTTTAAATTTTTGTGAATTTGTGGATGTGATTACCAACTGTAGGATTCCCGGGATTCGGGGTCTTACAATATGTAGTCTATTGTAACGCATTTATATAGTGTGTGTATATTAAATTCATATGTGGCATGTTGTATTACATATATGCATCACTTGTCTGTTACGTTCATATGTTGTCTATTATATTATACATGTAATAGCTATCTATACTTTAGTTTGAATAGGCAATTGACAACTTCTCGAATTGTGGTGTGTTTGCTAAGAGGCATATGGAATGTTTCAGGGTAGTATATTACGTATATGCACTCGTTTATTGTTTGGTGTGTAACTCGACGAATATTTATTGTTTTTGATTGATTCTTATTTCCATAATGATCTAATTTGAGTTTTGTTTCCAGAAAGGTATAATTTGTAATTTTAAGAAGAGATTTGAATGGTTTTTATGATTTTATAAAATTGTGTGTCAAAGCAGATGCGGTCTGTCTTCCCGACATCATAACTCTTTTTTGAAATGTTAAAATTGGATGATTCCACTTCTGGAACTTTATATTTTGAGTTAGGATTACAACCCAATTGGAATCGTTTAATTTGGTGTGGAAACGTTATACGAATGTTTACGAGCCAGGAATTTAGTCGCAAATCGATAAGTTAACCAATCAATTCTAATTCGTTACCCTTATTCGTTATTAGCTTAACCAACCATTCGCTACCTTAACGAATACGTATTCGTTACTTTTAACGAATCCTATGGTCAATCGTTAACATATTAGCGAATCTGGCCATTATTCGTTAAACTAATAACGAATCGGACTTAATAAATCAATTTGACTAATCAAAAGTCAATTAAACAATTAATTTTGACTAAATTGCGCGGTCAAAGACGACGATTTTCATCGATTAACCCATTAAAACCATACACATATCAGAATCAGAGGTTATTAAAGTCATCGGAAACGTGGTTAACACTATAAAACTTTGATTATCAATAACAACAATCATCTAGATAACTGTTTTATGTTGTTAATTTGGTTGTTTGATAATTGGGTATTAAACCAATCAATTAACCCATGAAATCCCGATGAAATCTCACAAAACATGCATCTCCGATCTCGTCATTACCTATAGAAAACTAAGATGTTAATGAAATGGTCTAATATGCAGGTATGAAATCAAGAAAAAATTTTGCAAGAGCTCTGTTTAGGGTGATGATGAAATAGTAACAGGCGAATGAAAGGTCATTCGTCAGCCATTGGGATTACAAACCCCAATAATTTCACACTTTGTGAGGTCATTCGTTCAATTTTGAACTAATGAATAGCCTCATTCGTTAAATTAATGAACTTGATTCGTCAAGATTTTAAACGAATAAGGTTTCCATTCGTTAAACTTTAACGAATATTACATTAACTCTCTTATTCGTTAACTTTATAACGAATATTAGAGTCATTCGTAAAAATCTTAACGAATAATAAATTAAAATCATTCCGTTCGTTAAATCTTTAGACGAATGTCTTCCATTCGTTATGCATAACAGAAGCGAATGTCTTGATAACGAATGAGAAACCCATTAGTTTAAATATATATATATATATATATATATATATATATGTATATATATATATATATGGGAAGTATAAAATGAAAACCTATTTGATTTTTGAAAACCCTATGTAACATCATTTTTTTTCTACACGTAATATATGTTGTTACATTTAATACAAAACATCAAAAAATAAAAAAATATTATTTTGCTATTTTTTAACATTTTTTTATTAATTTTTATATGCGTTTTCAGGTGAGAAAAAGTTGTATTTATGTTTACATTTTTTATTAAATTTAATTGTGGACCACAGGATTTAAACTTTAATTAAAAACATTTGTTTGATAACGAGTTTCTAGAGTTTTCACAACTCAAGTGGATTTTTTTAACCTAACCCTTTATATACATATATATATATATATATATATATATACTAGTAGATGCCCGTGCGATGCGGCGGCGTCTATTCACAACAGGGTTATCCTACCACTTTCCCAATACAAGAACGCGCTAAAAAATTGAGTTTAAGCTCAGATTCAACCTAATACTTATTATATAGCGAGTTTAACCGAACATAAAATAAGTTTAACAAAATACACAACAACTTCAACTCAAGTTTAAACTAACACATAACATGCAAAACCGGTTACAATATAAGTTCTTTAGCATCCGAACCAATTCAACAATGTATGATACCTTGGTAGTGAAAAAAACACGTATAAGTACAAGATAGGCATGATAAAATCACCAATTCTTTATTTATTAAGAAGAATGCGAGTTTACTAAACTTGATGTATATAAAAATAAAATATAGTCTAATAATATAATCTGAGCCAAACCGAGTTGAGCTCACAAGCCAAATCGAGCCATTTTGGCACGTTAAGAACCGAGCCAAGCTAAGCAAGCTTTCTAGCCGAGTTCGGCTCAGCTTAAAACCCAGCCATATTGTAAAATTTCTATACATTCAAAACGAATAACATTTCACCTTGTTATTGAAGTTCCAACGATCTCCACAATTAAGAAAGTCTCTTCTATTTCCAAACTTTTAACTGCAACGAATACAATGAATGTTAAAAAACACTGAAATCAGGTCAACAAATCTAAATCATGTCATAGTTTTATATCAGGTAGGTTAAAAGTCGGTAGGTCTTAAACATAGTGTATTTATTAATTTAGGTACATAAGTTAATTTTTGCTGCCTATTATGGGCCAGATTGTGGGCCACAGATTGCTATAGTTTGCGGGTCGAAACTGTAGGGGATCGGTTGTTGGTTCGTTTAGGAACAATACAGCCTTTAATCAAGTTAAAGAAATTTGAATTAGTTTTCATGTAAGAGGCATTTTTGGAAACATTTAGTCATAGCGCAGATCGGGTAAAGAAATAATTCAGTTTTCGAATATAATACATAATTAATAAACTGAAAACACTTTTTTTCTAAAAAAAGAATTAACAAAAAGCACAAACAATCAAACACACAAATAAGAGTTAATAAATTGCAAACCCTTTTTTCTTCTCAAAATTAAACTTATGAATATTTTTGTGAGTCGAGTAGGGAATCATATTGACCAAAATTTCCGTCCTTACCAGTTTTATTTTCAGCTTTTATTATGACAGGTGTTAAGTCGATTACTGATATTGTCGTCCACTTAAATCTTCTAACAAATTTTTCAAAATTTTCGGTGATATCTATTACTTTGTTCAATTAAGCACAAATATCGGAAAGAATTAGTTCAGATCTTGATTCAAGCGTAGTTTGATTTTATCCAAATCACCCCAACTTGACTTAAACCTTATAACCAATTTGATAAAAAGTGATTAGTTTTAAGTAATCATAGTCCGTAATCCCCACTACAAGACATACCCCCGTTATCAAGCAATACCCTAAGGTCCGTTCCCGTGGATGAGTATGCACGATTTCATCTGTCGGTTTACAGACATTGTGTCTCTTGTGGTCCGTTTCCTAATGGTAATAAGATGCGAGAAAGGGGACAATGTATGACTCACAGCGTGGTTTGATCAATTTTGTAATTCATTTTTGTACACGAAGTACTTTTTGCGATCAAGTTTAGAGACTTAAGCAGTTACACTGCGGGTTCGCTTTTACAAACATTTTTAATATTCATCGAAATGAATACCAGATGTAAAACCATATAAAGACCCAATGAAATCTGGAACCTTAAAGCATCCCATCAATACAGGATTTAAGGCCACAAGACCATACATCATTGAAGCGTTAACCACCAACTAGATACTTTTGCTAAAATTGTTTTCAAATTGATTAGAAGGCTTGAGTATGACCGGTTTATTACATTTCTGCCATCATTATCAAGACCTTTTATTACTTATTAATCCCTGAATATTTAGTAATTTATCTTTACATCACTTATCAATCCATACTTGTTTGTTAAAAGTCCTACCAATACATCAATACAATTAAGCACACAGTCTTTTATTACTTACTTTTTATTGGACTTAGGAACAAATGATCAATGTACTATCATTTTCCCTTTTTGCTTCCAAACTCATTTTGAAGAGCATTTTTCATTGTTTTTGGATTTTCAATTTTTGAATGTTTTTGGAGTTTTTAATTTTCTCTGTACAAACTGAAAAACACAATATTTTTGGATTTTATATTTTCTCCCCTTAAACACAACAAAAATTGAACTAAAACAAGAAAAACAAAATAAATTGATTTAACCAAGCTTTTGAATATCTTTCAAAGTTTTTAAACCATTTATACCCAGCAAATATTGAAATGTATTTTGTCAAACGCTTTGGTATAAAGGTCAGCCTTTTGAAAATCCGTGTGAATTTTATCAATTGAAATTAATTTTTTTTCAAAGCAACCATGTATAAAATGATAACAGATTTCAATGTGTTTGGTTTTCGAATGTTGAAGCGGATTTTTGGTGATAGATATAGCGGCCGAATTGTCAATAAAAATAGGAGTAGTAAGAAACTTCAAACTGTAATCCCGCAAATGTTTCTGGATCCAGGGAACTTGCGAACAGCAACTCAAGGCCGCCACATACTCCGCTTCGGCTGTTGAAGTTGAGACCGTTGTCTACTTCTTACACTGCCAGGAAACAAGCCGGTTTCGTAAGAACTGACAACCCGTTGTTGTAGACTTGAAATTGATCTTGCATCCTCCATAGTCCGAATCAGTAAAAGCGGTGAGATCAAACTTATTGTCCTTGGGGTACCACAACCCGATGTCGAGATTTCCCCTCAGATAATGTAAGATACGCTTTACTGCTGCCAGGTGAGTCACTCGGGGACTCGATTGGTACCTGGCACACAAACAAACAGCAAACATGATATCAGGTCGAGATGCAGTCAAATACATAAGGGATCCGATCATCGCTCGATACAGGGTTGGATCTACGGTATCCTCCAATTCATCCGGTGATAAATTGTGACCCACGGGAAGAGGTGTCGAATGAATTTTGCCGTCGGATATCTTGAATCGGCTCAAGACATCGTTCACGTATTTGGTCTGATGGATAAAGATCCCGGAATCAGACAAGTGAACTTGCAATCCTAAGAAAAAGTTCATCTCTCCCATCGAGCTCATCTCGAATTTGGTTTGCATCTTCTTCTCGAAATCTTTGCACAGGCTGTCGTTCGTTAAACCGAAAATGATGTCGTCCACATGGATTTGGACGAGGAGCAGATCATCACCCACGTTCTTATAAAACAAAGTACAATCCACAGTTCCCCTCGTGAATCCACTTTCTATCAAATGGTCAGCCAACGTGCTGTACCAGGATCTTAGGGCCTGGTGTAAACCATAAAGAGCCTTGTTTAACCGATAAACACGCTCTGGAAAGTCTAGATCCTCGAAACCAGGAGGCTGCTTCACGTATACTTCTTCATGAATAGCTCCGTTTATGAACGCCGATTTCACATCCATCTGAAAAACCTTAAAATTTTTTAGGCTGCATAGGCAAGAAAAATATGTATAGCCTCTAGTTGTGCCACAGGAGCATATACTTCAGTGTGATCTGTTCCTTCTTGTTGATTGTAACCAAGAACGACCATCGTGCCTTATTTCTCAGGATTACCCCACGGTCGTCCTTTTTGCAAAAACCACCCATTTTGTCCAAATAGGCTTTTTCACACGGTCGGGTTTATCAATTAAGTCCCACACACCCAGTCGAATAAACTGTTGCAGCTCCTCCTGCATTGCCTCCACCCAAGATGGTTCCTTGAGTGCCATCGTGACACTTGCCGGTTCAATCTGTGATAGAAAGCAGGTGTATTGTGCAATACTAAGGATACCCGAAGAGTGTAAATCCGCATAAGCACAAACTATCGAATCGTCAGTAGGATATAAGTTACACTCAACGTGATTATCACATACATTAGCTAATTGATGTCTTGTATGAACCCCGTTATTCACATCACCAATTATCTGTTCCTGCAGATGATTATAATGAATCCTTAAGGAAGGATTAGCAGGTACAGATACGTTATCACCCAAATTGGTGATATTTTCCTCTACTGTGTCTAAAGAGACAGTTGGTGAGTCATCATCAATTAGAATAGGCTCGTTTGTGTCTATAGCTTCATCTAATGGAACTGATGACGAATCAACAAAATCAGCTTCATTGGAAGACTCAGAACCTCATTTGACGTTTCTGATACATTAGGAGAGTCATCTATATCGACCGAAGAAGGCCTTGGAATAGGAAGACATTGTTCTTCCAAATATGATCTTATGAAATCTTCAGGTACTTCTTCAACTACTGATGTAAACGAATTAAATAACCCACCGTAATCGAACATCCAATCGGGACCTGTACCGGTTGGAGGAGTAGTATAACTTTGGCAATCAACGTGATAACATTCTTCCACACAATAAGAAGATATATTGAAGATTCGTTTCTTAGGAGAATTGTATCCCAAAAAATAACCCTTCAAAAGCTTTTTCATCAAACTTTTCAGCATCTCTCTTCAATACAGTACACGGACACCCGAACGGTTACAAATACTTTAAGTTTGGCTTACGATTGTTCAGAAGCTCATAGCTTGTCTTCTTGAATCTCTTTACTGTTAGTACGCAATTCAGTGTGTAGCACGCTGTATTCACAGCTTCGTTCCAGAATTGAACGGGTAGCTTAGAATCAGCAAGCATTGTTCTCGCAGCTTCAATCAACGTCCGATTCTTTCTTTCAGACACACCATTTTGTTGAGGAACATATGGCGCAGTGAATTCTCGATGAATTCCTTTCTGAATGTAGAAGAAATCCAATACATTATTCTTAAATTCAGTTCCATTATCACTCCGTATTCGTCTCACTTTCAGTTTGTAAAGTGATTCAATCTTCGTGATAAGGTTCTGAATTAAGATAGACGGCTGTTCTTTTGACACCATAAATAGAACCCATGAATATCGTGAGAAATCATCGGTAACCACCAAACAGTACAGATCACCAACTATACTAGCACGATTCACTGGACCAAAGAGATCCATATAAAGTCGTTATAGTGGTTTGATAATCGAGTTAATGGACTTGATCGGATGCGACTCAATGATCATTAATCTTGAAGTTTTTAAGGGATACCCCATCCACAAATTCATTAGAAATGAGAAAATTCATCTTACGTATGTGAATGTGTCCCATGCGTCGATGCCAAAGGATAGAGTCCTTTCCTGTTGCTTTTGACACGAAACATGTAGCCGAGGGTGAAACAGTTACGTTACAACTCATGTCTAATACATAAATATCATTTGATCGATGTGATCTCATGACAACCATGTCTTCAGGAATCGTGTATCCCGGTTGATGGATAACACATTCCTTATCTGTGAAAATTGTGGTAAACTTTTTATCACATATCTGTGATACACTCAACAGATTATGATCCACTTTTTCACAATAATTAACCTTTTCAAACGTCACTTTCCTGTTTGAAACTTCTCCTTCCTTAGTTATCATCCCACCGTTGTTACTAGCAAACGCCACGTAACCCCCTTGAATATCTTTAACGTTATTCAGAAGATCCAGGTTATAAGTGATATGCCGAGAACATCCACTATCCAAGATCCACTTGTGACTTGACACGGATCTAGATGAACTCTGCACAACAAGGTAAAGAGATTAGTTCAAAACGGCAGCCAAGCCTCAGTCTTGGGCTCTCCCTTTGATACTTTCGGAGAGAAAGATAAATTAACACTAGTATTCGGTACTTGTGAATAGGTGACTGGTTTCTTGTTTTTTTTCTTTAAATAACCGTCACGTACGATTCCCGAATCAGTGTTCTTACAAATTGGTTGAACACGGTTAACAAATTTGTTTAATACATTACATGGAAACGTTATACGAATGTTAACGAGCCAGGAATCTAGTCGCAAATCTATAAGTTAACTCGTGTTCATTCAATACGTTAAAATTCAATACATTATGATGGTAATGAATACATTAAGCATCTAGAGAGAATCCAGCATCGTAACGGTACAGGGGATAAATATGGCATAGATCTCTATGCAAACTAACTATGGAAGGCCTATTTATAGGCATGTCCCACTCGTTAAACTGTAGTAACGAATGAGCCTTCTCATTCGTTAACATCACTAACGAAGAAGTCATTCCATAGCCCCATTCGCTAAACACCCTTAGCGAATGGGTATACCTTAAAGACTAAGCCACCATTCGTTACATTGTAGTAACGAACGGGCTCCTAACTTAACGATTAGCCTAGTTTCTAACGAATGAGGCCTCATTCGCTAAACATGCTTAGCGAATGAGCCTTTATACATTAACATAAAGACTAAACTACCCCTATCCTATTCGAACAGCCACGGACACCAAATCCGTGCACTTACATTTGGTTTGGAAATGATTTTTAAACAAATAAAACCATTTTACTGCGCACTGATATAGCTGCACGTACCTTGCGGTGTTGGAGGAATTTTTATGATTTTTATGTGCACTAGAAAAATATAATAAAAATATCTTTATAAACCAAATACATTTATTAAACTATGGAAAACATTTCATAATTTATTTCTATGGTTTTCTATTTAATAAAATACATCTTTGCATGCTAAAATCTGCATGTTATACCCGTTATTGATCAATACGTTCGTTTTAGGCTTAGCCGGTGGCGGTTCAATTGTGTTCTTGTCAGGGCCGTTTAAAGAGAGGTTTTGCTCCGTCATCTTCCTAGGTATGTCATATGTGTTATACTTTAGTATCGTGAGCTATGAATCTAGTTTGATTGATCAATTGTCGATAGATTGAAAAACTGGGATTTCGGTTGTCTAGTTTGTTAACCGTAGCGTTTAGCGCGTTGTTTGAGGGAATTAACAACCAATTCAGATTGTGTAGCCTCGGTATAATTAACGGCCTGTGAAAAACTATTTTTTTTTATGTTAATGGCGCTGAATTGGTTGTCAGTTGCTCAAACGGGTCGTTACAACGCAAAATCGTGTTTATTGGGTTGTTGTGTGTTGTGCATGTGAATTACCGACCCATTCAACTCGTGAGGTGTTGTGTGGACATTTTGGCTGTGATTTTATTAAATTTGGTTCACACTAGGCTGAGTTGTTTGCTAAATGCATAAACAACTCATAAACGCGCATAACCGATTCAACTAGCAACTTTCGGGGGTAATTTGGAATCCTTTGTCCCCGGGATTAACTAAGGGCGGTGTTGGTAAATACATGCCCTCGGAGGCTGATGGAATTGAATTTGGTAAGATCGAGGCTTTAGGTCAAACAAATCATTTTAGAACGCCTCGTAGAATAAACGAGTCGATACGGTTTATTTAGTAATCTTTGTGTGCAATCCGACAGGCTTGTGATTTGTGGATTGGCTTAGAGGTTCTCTAACTCGTTGGTATTTGCGTGACTCGTGTCAGGTGAGTTCATGATGCCCCTTTTTAACTCTTTTTCCGTTTTGGGCTGGCATACATACCTTATTATGAGCATTACTCGATTTTACTCGTTTAAAACTATTGGATGGCGTTGCATAGCCTTATTATTATTTGTTCATGTATGACACTAGGTGTGAACTGTATTTTATGCCATAGTATATTTTAGAGATGCCTTGGGTCATAAATTCCATAAGGTGATATATATACATTACTTGTGGTCTAGGCTCGAGAATCTTATTAGGCCTAGTATTAATTGAATACGAGTAGACTTACTTATATTGGTTTACGGGAATGACTTATACATATTACCTTATACCCTATGATTGTTGATATTATTTAGTTCCTTGTGACTAAGAATTATGTGAGTAGGCTTATTGATGTGCGTGTGCATGGTGACTATGGCTGGGTCATATATATTACTCGGGTTTCTAAATCCCGTGGTGGAGAGACCCGTGTGGAGTAATTATCATTTAGGCGGGTCAAATATATTACTCGGATCCTTGATCTTGTGTCTCGTGGTTTGTGGTGGAGAGGCCCGTCCTTTGCTAAACCGTGATCGGGTCAAATATATTACTCGGGTTATACTCGTGGTGGTTTTAAGCCTTGACCGAGTCAAATATATTACTCGGGTTTAGCAAACAACATTCACGTGTTCAGGTTTTAAGCCTTGACCGAGTCAAATATATTACTCGGGTTTGACTCGTGGTGGTGAGGCTCGCGTCACGTGCTAAAGTCTTACCGCGTCCGGGTCAAATATATTAATCGAGTCTTGGCTCGTGTTGGAGAGGCCCGTGTACGCATGTTCGACCGAGGATAACTTATTTGGTAACTGAGTATTTAATTGCTTATTATTTCCTATGCCGTTTTTATGAATAACTTTTGAAACGAATTATGAATGTTGTTTACTAAAACGTGAACTCACTCAGTTGAAGCTGACTTTGTGTGTATGTTACTTTGAGTTGCAGGTTAAGGACCTGAGATTACCGCTTGGTCGTGCTGGAGACTACTCGGACGGTTGAAGACATTCCTAGTAAGAGATTTTGAAATAAAAGAAACATTTTATTTACATTTGGTTTTTGTTTGGGCACTTGTACCCGGGTTCGGAATTTTGAATACTTAATATTTTTCCGCTGTTTGTTTACTCTGAAACAGATTTTGATAAAACGAATTACTTTGGTTTTAAATTTTGTGAAATTTTGGATACGATTACCAGTTGTCGGATTCCCGGGATTCAGGGTCTTACAAGTTGGTATCAGAGCCATGGTTCGAGGAATCCGAGCATTCGCGAATGCTTGGACTCGAACTTTAAAAGAAAAGACTAGAAATGACAACCGTGAGTAGCTGCAGGCCAAGAGGTAAATTTTATATTCTTTTATTGATTTTTAAAAGCATTAGGGTTCTATTATGTGCATATTTGATTAAATGTTAGATGGGATGCTAATGTGTTTAGGGGTAGGGGGTGCTCAGGACGGGAGGGTAAAGTAAACGACTAATAACACTTGATCAATGTTGTTAGCAGTTTGCAGTTGCCTTTCATGATACCTGTGCTTGACTGTGTTAGGGTTCTATCTTTGTAGGTATAGATATGGCTAATGATCGTATCGAGAGTGTTAAAGTTCATCTCATTCCTTACATTCTCCCGTCTATTTCTCTTCCTTTCGAAAGCTTTTGTGTGTAATAGTTTGGCTAGGATGTAGAACGCTATCATCCAGTAGAGGTTCTATTTAAACCAGTCCCGAGTATGATTGATGATTAAGAGTTTCCTCCATTTGTGCTCGTGCCTGTGTAGCGGGATTCGAGGACGAATCCCATTTTTAGGGGGGGTAGACTTGTAACGTCCGTAAATTTTCGTTAAAAGGTTTATGCCCAACAAAGCTTGTATTTTAACCGAGACTCGTTCCAGCTTGTTAAACGTCCACCTAGCCGATCTTGTAAGCCATGTTGTTCAGCTTTTGACTCAAGTCATCTCAATTTGCAAGTGAGAGGGGCTAGATGTAACATTTTTATATCATAATCCCTAACCTTCTCCTCCTCCCTCTAGTTCCGATCGGCGCGCTCCAAGCAGCCTCCACCTAGATTTTCATGCAGCTCCAGCTGAGTTCCAACCTTCCCGAGTCTAGTCCAAGGTTGGTTACATCATAATATAACTGTTTTCCACCATTAAACCCTTTGTTGAACACGTTAGGGTTGAGTTTTGATTATGACAGTTTTTGACAGATTCGTACTTGTTTAGTGTCTAGTCTATAACTCGATGAACATTTATTGTTTTTCATCGATTCTTATTTCCATGATGTTCTACATTGAGTATAGTTTTCAGAAAGGTATAATTAGTAATTTTTTAAATTGATTTGAATGGTTTTTATGATTTTATAAAATTGTGTGTCAAAGTTGATGCGGGGTGACGGATTCTGGCCTGTTTTCCCGACATCATAACTCTATTTTGAAAAGTCCAAAATGGTTGATTCCACTTCTGGAACTTCATATTTTGAGTTAGTATTACAACCTAATTGGAATCGTTTAATTTGGTTTGGTAATCATTTTTAAACAAATAAAACCATTTTGCTGCGCACTGATATAGCTGCACGTACCCTTCTGTGTTGGAGGAACTTTTATGATTTTTATGTGCACTAGAAAAATATAATAAAAATATCTTTATAAACCGAATGTATTTATTAAACTCTGGTAAAATTTTCATAATTTATTTTTGTGGTTTTCCTAGGTAATTAAATACATCTTTTCATGCTAAAATCTGCATGTTATACTCGTTATTGATCGATACGTTCGTTTTAGGCTTAACCGGTGGCTGTCCAATTGTGTTCTTGTAGGTGCTATTTAAAGTGAGGTTTTACTCCATTATCTTCCTAGGTATGTTATATGTGTTTTACTTTAGTATCGTGAGCTATTATAGATTCATTAGGGTTGAGTTTTGTTATAACAGTTTTTGACAGACTCGTACTTGTTTAGTGTTCAGTCTATAACTCGATGAACATTTATTGTTTTTGATCGATTATTATTTCCATGATGTTTTACATTGAGTCTAGTTTTCAGAAAGATATAATTTGTAATTTTTGAAATTGATTTGAATGGTTTTTATAATTTTATACAATTGTGTGTCAAAGCTGATGCCGGGTGACGGATTCTGGCTTGTTTTCCCGACATCAAAACTCTATTTTTCAAAGTCCAAATTGGTTGATTCCACTTCTGTAACTTCATATTTTGAGTTAGTATTACAACCGAATTGGAATCGTTTAATTTGTTTGGTAATAATTTTTAAACAACTAAAACCGTTTTACTGCGCACTGATATAGCTGCACGTACCTTTCGGTGTTGGAGGAATTTTTATGATTTTTATTTGCATTAGAAAAATATAATAATAATATCTTTATTAAGCTAATATATTTATTAAACTCTGGTAAAAATTTCATAATTTATTTATGTGTTTTTCCAAGGTAATTAAATACATCTTTACATGTTAAAATCTGCATGTTATACTCGTTATTGATCGATACGTTCGTTTTAGGCTTAACCGGTGGCTGTCCAATTGTGTTCTTGTAGGGGCTGTTTAAAGTGAGGTTTTGCTCCGTCATCTTCCTAGGAATGTCATATGTGTTATACTTTAGCATCGTGAGCTATGAAGCTCGTTTGATTGATCAATTGTCGATACATTGAAAAACAGGGATTTAGGTTGTCTAGTTAGTTAACCGTAGCGTTTAGCGCGCTGTTTGAGGGATTTTAACAACCAATTCAGATTGTGTAGACTGGGTAGGATTTATGGGCTATGATAAACTATTTCTTCTAAATGCTACATGTGCTTGACTGTGTTAGGGTTCTATCTTTGTAGGGATAGGATATGGCTAATGCTCGTGTTGAGAGTGTTAAAGGTCATCTCATTCCTGAAATTCTCACGTCTATTGCTCTTCCTCTCGAAAGCTTTTGTGTGTAATAGTTTAGCTAGGATGTACAACGCCATCATCCAGTAGAGGTTCTATTTATACCAGTCCTGAGTATGATGGATGATTAGGAGTTGCCTCAATCTGTGATCATGCCCATGTAGCAGGATTCGGGGACGAATCCCCTTTTTTGGGGGGTAGACTTGTAACGTCCGTAAATTTTCGTTAAAAGGGTTTATGCCTGACAATGCTTGTATTTTAACCGAGTCTCGTTCCGGCATCTTAAATATCCTCCTGGCCGATCTTGTAAGCCATGTTGTTCAGATTTTGACTTAAGTCATCTCAATTTACAAGTGGAAGGGGCTAGATGTAACATTTTTATATCATAAACCCTAACCTTCTCCTCCTTCCCCCTAGTTCCGATCGGCGCCCTCCAACCAGCCTCCACCTCGATTTTCATGCAGCTCCAGCCAAATTCCAACCCTCCCGAGTCTAGTCCAAGGTTGGTTACATCATAATATAACTCTTTTCCACCATTAAACCCCTTGTTGAACACGTTAGGGTTGAGTTTTGATTATAACAGTTTCTGACATATTCATACTCGTTTATTGCTCGGTCTGTAACTCGATGAACATTTATTGTTTTTGATCTATTCTTATTTCCATGATGTTCTACTTTGAGTCTAGTTTCCAGAAAGGTTTAATTTGTAATTTTTGAAAGAGATTTGAATGGTTTTTATGATTTTATAAAATTGTGTGTCAAAGCTGATGCGAGGTGACAAAGTCGAAATTCGTTTGTGTTCCGGACCTCATAATTCTTTTTTGAAAAGTCGAAATTCGTTTATTCCACTTCTGGAACTTCATATTTTGAGTTAGGATTACAACCCAATTGGAATCGTTTAATTTGATTTGGTAATGATTTTAAACAAATAAAACCAATTTGCTGCGCACTGATATAGCTACACGTACCTTTCGGTGTTAGATGAATTTTTATGATTTATATGTGTACTGGAAAAATATAATAAAAGTATCTTTATAAACCTAAGATATTTATTAAACTCTGGTAAAAATTTCATAATTTATTTCTTTATTTTTCCTATGTAGTAAAATACATCTTTGCATATTGAAATCTGCATGTTATACTCGTTATTGATCGATACCTTCGTTTTAGGCTTAACCGGTGGCTGTCCAATTGTGTTCTTGTCGGGGCTGTTTAATGTGAGGTTTTGCTCCGTCATCTTTCTAGGTATGTCATATATGTTATACTTTAGTATCGTAAGCTATGAAGCTCGTTTGATTGATCAATTTTCGATAGATTGAAAAACTGGGATATCGGTTGTCTAGCTTGTTAACCGTTGCGTTTAGCGCGTTGTTTAAGGTAATTAACAACTAATTCAGATTGTGTACCCTTGGTATGATTTACGGGCTGTGAAAAACTATTTTTTTTAAGTTAATGAAGCTGAATTGGTTGTCAGTTGCTCAAACAGGTCTGTACAACGCAAAATGGTGTTTATTGGGTAGCTGTGCATTGTGCTTGCGAATTACTGACCCATCCAACTCGTGAGGTTTTGTGTGGAATTTTTGGCTGAGATTTTATTAAATTTGTTTTATTCGGGGTTGAGTTGGTTGCTAAGTGCATAAACAACTCGTAAACGCACATAACCGATTCAACTAGCAACTTCCGGGGGTAACTTAGGAATCCTTTGTCCCCGGGATTAACTAAGGGTTGTGTTGGTAAATACATGGTCTCGGAGGCTGATGTAATTGAATTTGGTTAGGTAGAGGCTTTAGGTCAACCAAATCATGTTAGAACGCATCGTAGAATAAACTAGTCATTACGGTTTAGTTAGTAATCTTTGTGTGCAGTCCGACAGGCTAGTGATTTGGGGATTGGCATAGAGGTTCTCTAACTCGTTGGTATATGTGTGACTCGTGTCAGGTGAGTTCATGATGCCCCATTCTAACTCATTTTTCGTTTTGGGTCTTAGATTCCTCAAGGTGATATATATACATTACTTGTGGTCTAGGCTCGAGAATCTTATTAGGCCTAGTATTAATTGAATACGAGTAGACTTGCTTATATTGGTTTACGGGAATGACTTATACATATTACCTTATAGCCTATGATTGTTTATATTATTTAGTTCCTTGTGACTAAGATTACGTGAGTATGCTTATTGATGTGCGTGTGCATGGTGATTATGGCCGGTCAAATATATTACTCAGGTTTTTAAATCCCGTGGTGGAGAGGCCCGTGTGGCGTAATCATCATTTAGGCGGGTCAAATAAATTACTCGGATCCTTGACTTTGTGTCTCGTTGTTCGTGGTGGAGAGGCCCGTCGTTTGCTAAACCGTGATCGGGTCAAATATATTACTCGGCTTATACGCGTGGTTGAGAGGCCCGTATCACGTGTTTAGGTTTGTAAGCCATGACCGAGTCAAATATATTACTCGGGTTTGACTCGTGTTGGAGAGGCTTGCGTCACGTGCTTATGTCTTACAGCGTCCGGGTCAAATATATTAATCGAATCTTGGCTCGTGGTGGAGAGGCCCGTGTAAGCGTGTTCGACCGAGGATAACTTCTTTGGTAACTGTGTATTTAATAGCTTATTATTTCCTATACCGTTTATTATCAATAACTTTTGAAATGAATTATGAATGTTGTTTACTAAAAGGTGAACTCACTCAGCTGAAGCTGACTTTGTGTGTATGTTAGTTTGAGTTGCAGGTTAAGGACCCGAGATTACCGCTTGGACGTGCTGGAGACTATTCGGAAGGTTGAAGGCATTCCTAGTCAGAGATTTTGAAATAAAACAGACATTTTATTTACATTTGTTTTTTGTTTGGGCACTTGTACCTGGGTTCGGGATTTTGAATACTTAATATTTTTATGCTGTTTGTTTACTCAAAAACAGTATTGGATAAAACGAATTACTTTGGTTTTAAATTTTGTGAAATTTTGGATATGATTACCACCTCTAGGATTCTCGGGATTCGGGGTCTTACAAGTTGGTATCCTGAATGTTTGGACTCGAACTGTAAAAGAAAATATTAGAAATGCCAACCGCGAGTAACTGCATGCCAAGAGGTAAATTTTATATTTGTTTATTCATTTTTATAAGCATTAGGGTTTTATTATGTGCATATTTGCTTAAATGTTAGATGGGATGCTAATATGGTTAGGGCCAGGGGGTGCTTAGGACGGGCGGGTAAAGTAAACAACTAATAACACTTGATCAACGTTATTAGCAGTTTAAAGTTACCTTCATGCTCTAAATGCTACCTGTGCTTGACTGTGTTAGGGTTCTATCTTTGTAGGGATAGGATATGGCTAATGCTCGTGTCTAGAGTGTTAAAGGTCATCTCATTCTTGAAATTCTCACATCTATTTCTCTTCCTCTTGAATGCTTTTGTGTTTAATAGTTTGGCTAGGATGTAGAACGCTATCATCCAGTAGAGGTTCTATTTATACCAGTCTTGAGTATGATTGATGATTAGGAGTTGCCTCAATCTGTGCTCGTGCCTACGTAGCGGGATTCGGGGATGAATCCCATTTTTATGGGGGTAGACTTGTAACGTCCGTAAATTTTCGTTAAAAGGGTTTATGCCTGAGAATGCTTGTATTTTAACCGAGTCTCGTTCCGACATCTTAAATATCCTCCTGACCGATCTTGTAAGCCATGTTATTCAACTTTTAACTCAAGTCATCTCAATTTACAAGTGGGAGGGGCTAGATGTAACATTTTTATATCATAAACCCTAAACTTCTCCTCCCCCTACTTCCGATCGGCGCCCTCCAAACAGCCTCCACCTCGATTTTTGTGCAGCTCCAGCTGACTCCCAACCCTCCCGAGTCTAGTCCAAGGTTGGTTACATCATAATATAACTCTTTTCCACCATTAAACCCCTTGTTGAACACGTTAGGGTTGAGTTTTGATTATAACAGTTTCTGAAATATTCGTACTCGTTTATTGCTCGGTCTGTAACTCGATGAACATTTATTTTTTTTTGTCTATTTTAATTTCCATGATGTTCTACTTTGAATCTAGTTTCTAGAAAGGTTTAATTTGTACTTTTTGAAAGAGATTAGAATGGTTTTTATGATTTTATAAAATTATATCTCAAGGCTGATGTTGGGTGACGGATTCTGTTCTGTCTTCCCGATATCATAATTCTTTTTTTGAAAAGTCCAAATTGGTTTATTCCACTTCTGGTACTTCATTTTTTGAGTTAGGATTACAACTCAAATGGAATCGTTTAATTTGGTTTGGTAATGATTTTTAAACAAATAAAACCATTTTACTGCGCACTGATATAGCTGCACGTACCTTTCGGTGTTGGAGGAATTTTTATGATATTTATGTATACTGGAAAAATATAATAAAAATATCTTAATAAACCGAAGACATTTATTAAACTCTGGTAAAAATTTCATAATTTATTTCTACGTTTTTCCTATATAATAAAATACATCTTTGCATGCTAAAATCTGCATGTTATACACGTTATTGATCGATACGTTCATTTTAGGCTTAACCGTTGGCTGTCCAATTGTGTTCTTGTCGGGGCTGTTTAAAGTGAGGTTTTTCTCCTTCATCTTCCTAGGTATGTCATATGTTTTATACTTTATTATCGTAAGCTATGAAACTCGTTCCATTGATCAATTTTTGATAGATTGAAACACTGGGATTTCGGTTGTCTAGTTTGTTAACCGTTGCGTTTAGTGTGTTGTTTGAGGGAATTAACAACCAATTCAGATTGTGTAGCCTCGGTATGATTTACGGGCTTTGAAAAACTATTTTTTTTAGTTAATGAGGATGAATTGGTTGTCGGTTGCTCAAACGGGTCTGTACAACGCAAAATCGCGTTTATTGGGTAGTTGTGCATTGTGCATGCGAATTACTGACCCATCCAACTCGTGAGGTGTCGTGTGGAATTTTTGGCTGTGATTTTATTAAATTTGGTTCACATGGGGCTGATTTGGTTGCTAAGTGCATAAACAACTCATAAACGCGCATAACCGATTCAACTAGCAACTTTCGGGGGTAATTTAGGAATCCTTTGTCCCCGGGATTAACTAAGGGTGATGTTGGTAAATACATGGCTTCGGGGGCTGATGTAATTGAATTTGGTTATGTTGAGGCTTTAGGTCAACCAAATCATGTTAGAACGCCTCGTAGAATAAACTAGTCGGTACGGTTTAGTTAGTAATCTTTGTGTGCAATCTGACAGGCTTGTGATTTGTGGATTTTCTTAGAGGTTCTTTAACTCGTTGGTATATGTGTGACTCGTGTCAGGTGAGTTCATGATGCCCCTTTTTAACTATTTTTTCCATTTTGGGCAGGCATACACACCTTATTACGAGCATTACTCGATTTTACTCGTTTAAAACTATTTGGATGGCGTTGCATTGCCTTATTATTATTTGTGCATGTATGAAACTAGGTGTGAACTATATTTTATGCCATAGTATGTTTTAGAGATGCCTTGGGTCTTAAATACTTTAAGGTGATATATATAGATTACTTGTGGTCTAGGCTCGAGAATCTTATTAGGCCTAGTATTAATTGAATACGAGTAGAGTTACTTATATTGGTTTACGGGAATGACTTATACATATTACCTTACAGCCTATGATTGTTGATATTATTTAGTTCCTTGTGACTAAGAATTATGTGAGTAGGCTTATTGATGTGCGTGTGCATGGTGATTATGGCCGGATCAAATATATTACTCGGGTTTTTAAATCCTGTGGTGGAGAGGCCCGTGTGGCGTAATCATCAATTAGGCGGGTCAAATATATTACTCGGATCCTTGACCTTGTGTCTCGTGGTTCGTGGTGGAGACGCCCGTCGTTTGCTAAACCGTGATCGGGTCAAATATATTACTCGGGTTATACTCGTGGTGGAGAGGCTCGTATCACGTGTTTAGGTTTGTAAGCCATGACCGAGTCAAATATATTACTCGGGTTTGATTCGTGGTGGAGAGGCTCGCGTCCAGGTCAAATATATTAATCGAGTCTTGGCTCGTGGTGGAGAGGCCCGTGTACTCGTGTTTGACCGAGGATAACTTATTTGGTAACTGAGTATTTAATTGCTTATTATTTCCTATACCGTTTTTTATCAATAACTTTTGAAACGAATTATAAATGTTGTTTACTAAAACGTGAACTCGCTAAGCTGAAGCTGACTTTGTGTGTGTGTTAGTTTAAGTTGCAGGTTAAGACCCCAAGATTACTGATTGGACATGCTGGAGACTACTCGGACGGTTGAAGGCATTCCTAGTAAGAGATTTTGAAATAAAATAGACATTTTATTTACATTTGGTTTTTGTTTGGGCACTTGTACCCTGGTTCGGATTTTGAATACTTAATATTTTTCCGCAGTTTGTTTACTCTGAAACAGTATTTGATAAAACGAATTACTTTAGTTTTAAGTTTTGTGATATTTTGGATATTATTACCAGCTCTAGGATTCCCGGGAATCGGGGTCTTACAAGTTGGTATCAGAGCCATGGCTCGAGGGATCAAAGCATTCCCGAATGCTTGGACTCGAACTGTAAAAGAAAAGACTATAAATGCCAACCGCGAGTAAGTGCACGCAAAGAGGTAAATTTTATTTATTTATTCATTTTTATAAGCATTAGGGTTCTATTATGTGCATATTTGCTTAAATGTTAGATGGGAGGCTAATATGGTTAGGGGCAGTGGGTGCTTAGGACGGACGGGTAAAGTAAACAACTAATAACACTTGATCAACGTTATTAGCAGTTTAAAGTTACCTTTCATGCTCTAAATGCTACCTGTGCTTGACTGTGTTAGGGTTCTATCTTTGTAGGGATAGGATATGGCTAATGCTCGGTCGAGAGTGTTAAAGGTCGTCTCATTCCTGAAATTCTCATGTCTATTTCTCTTTCTCTTGAAAGCTTTTGTGTGTAATAGTTTGGCTAGAATGTAGAACGCTATCATCCAGAAGAGGTTCTATTTATAACAGTCCTGAGTATGATTGATGATTAGGAGTTGCCTCCATCTGTGCTCGTGCCTGTGTAGTGGGATTCGGGCACGAATCCCATTTTTAGGGGGGTAGACTTGTAACGTCCGTAAATTTTCGTTAAAAGGGCTTATGTCTGACAATGCTTGTATTTTATCCGAGTCTCGTTCCGGCATCTTAATTATCCTCCTGGCCGATCTTGTAAGCCATGTTGTTTAACTTTTGACTCAAGTCATCTCAATTTACAAGTGGGAGGGGCTAGCTATTACCTTTTTATATCATAAACCGTAACCTTCTCCTCCCTCCCCCTAGTTCCGATCGGCGCCCTCCAAGCAACCTCCACGTCGATTTTCATGCAGGTCCAGCCGAGTTCCAACCCTCCCGAGTCTAGTCTAAGGTTGGTTACATCATAATATAACTCTTTTCTACCATTAAACCCCTTGTTGAACACATTAGGGTTGAGTTTTTATTATAACAGTTTCTGACGTATTCGTACTCATTTTTTGCTCGGTCGATGAACATTTATTGTTTTTGATCTATTCTTATTTCCATGATGTTCTACAATGAGTCTAGTTTCCAGAAAGGTTTATTTTTAATTTTTGAAAGAGATTTGAATGGTTTTTATGATTTTATAAAATTGTGTGTCAAAGCTGATGCGGGGCGACGGATTCTGGTCTGTCTTCCTGACATCATATTTATTTTTTGAAAATTCTAAATTGGTTGATTCCACTTTTGGAACTTCATATTTTGAGTTAGTGTTAAAACGTTATACGAACGTTTACGAGCCTAGGAACTAGTCGCAAATCGATACGTTAAGTCGTGTGTTTAATACGTTAAAGATCAATACATTATAATGGATGAAGATACATTTAGATGATCTAGAAAGAATCCGGCATGGTAACGGTACATTAACAGAAATATGGCACACGCCTCTTCAAACTAACTAACATAACCTATTTGCAGGCTAGACACATTCGTGAGAGCTCATTTGTTAACATCACTAACGAATGAGGCTTCCCTTAGCTAATGGGTATAACCTAACGGATAAGCCTCCATTCGTTATAGTGTAGTAACGAATGGGCTCATACATTAACGAATAGCCCTAGTCTTTAACGAATAAGGCATATTCGCTAAACATCCTTAGCGAATGTGCCTTTATACATTAACTTAGAGACTAAACTACCACTAGCTTATTCGAACTGCTGCAGACACCAAATCCGTGCACTTACAGTTAGGATTACAACCCAATTGGAATCGTTTAATTTTTATTGGTAATGATTTTTAAAAAAAATAAAACCATTTTGCTGCGTACTAATATAGCTGCACGTACCTTTCGGTGTTGGAGGAATTTGTATGATTTTTTTGTGCACTAGAAAAATATAAAAAATATCTTTATAAACCTAAGATATTTATTAAACTCTGGTAAAATTTTCATAATTTATTTCAATGGTTTTCCTATGTAATAAAATAAATTTTTGCATGCTAAAATCTGCATGTTATACTCGTTATTGATCGATACGTTCGTTTTAGGCTTAACCGGTGGTTGTCCAATTGTGTTCTTGTCGGGGCTGTTTAATGTGAGGTTTTGCTCCATCAGCTTTCTAGGTATGTCATATGTGTTATACTTTAGTATCGTGAGCTATGAAGCTCGTTTGATTGATCAATTGTTAATAGATTGAAAAACTGGGATTTCGGTTGTCTACTTTGTTAACCGTTGCATTTACTGCGTTGTTTTACGGGAATCTTATTAAGCCTAGTATTAATTGAATATGAGTAGACTTACTTATGTTGGTTTACGGGAATGACTTATACATATTACCTTATAGCCTATGATTGTTGATATTATTTAGTTCCTTGTGACTAAGAATTATGTGAGTAGGCTTATTGATGTGCATGGTGATTATGGCTGGGTCAAATATATTACTCGGGTTTTTAAATCCAATGGTGGAGAGGCCCGTGTGGCGTATTCATCATTTAGGCGGGTCAAATATATTACTCAGATCCTTGACCTTGTGTCTTGTGGTTCGTGGTGGAGAAGCCCGTTGTTTGCTAAACCGTGATCGGGTCAAATATATTACTCGGGTTATACTCATGGTGGAGAGGCCCGTATCATGTGTTTAGGTTTTTAAGCCATGACCGAGTCAAATATATTACTCGGGTTTAACTCGTGGTGGAGAGGCTCGCGTCCGGGTTAAATATATTAATCTAGTCTTGGCTCGTGGTGGAGAGGCCCGTGTACGCGTGTTCGACCGAGGATAAATTATTTGGTAACCGAGTATTTAATTGCTTATTATTTCCTGTGTCGTTTTTTATCAATAACTTTTGTAACGAATTATGAATGTTGTTTACTAAAACGTGAACTCACTCAACTGAAGCTGACATTGTGTGTATGTTACTTTGAGTTGCAGGTTAAGGACCCGAGATTACCGCTTGGACGTGCTGGAGACTACTCGAACGGTTGAAGGCATTCCTAGTCAGAGATTTTGAAATAAAACAGACATTTTATTTACATTTGGTTTTTGTTTGGGCACTTGTATCCGGGTTCGGGATTTTGAATACTTAATATTTTTCCCTGTTTGTTTACTCCGAAATAGTTTTTGATAAAACTAATTTCTTTGGTTTTAAATTTTGTGAAATTTTGGATATTATTACCAGCTCAAGGATTCCCGGGATTCGGGGTCTTACAAGTTGGTATCAGAGCCATGGCTCGAGGGATCAAAGCATTCCCGAATGCTTGGACTCGAACTGTAAAAGAAAAGACTAGAAATGCCAACCGCAAGTAACTGCACGCAAAGAGGTAAATTTTATTTATTTATTCATTTTTATAAGCATTAGGGTTCTATTATGTGCATATTTGCTTAAATGTTAGATGGGATGCTAATATGGTTAGGGGCAGTGGGTGCTTAGGACGGACGTGTAAAGTAAACAACTAATAACACTTGATCAACGTTATTAGCAGTTTAAAGTTACCTTTCATGCTCTAAATGCTACCTGTGCTTGACTGTGTTGGGGTTCTATCTTTATAGGGATAGGATATGGCTAATGCTTGGTCGAGAGTGTTAAAGGTCGTCTCATTCCTGAAATTCTCACGTCTATTTCTCTTCCTCTCGAAAGCTTTTGTGTGTAATAGTTTGGCTAGAATGTAGAACGCTATCATCCAGAAGAGGTTCTATTTATAACAGTCCTGAGTATGATTGATGATTAGGAGTTACCTCAATCTGTGCTCGTGCCTGTGTAGTGGGATTCGGGCACGAATCCCATTTTTAGGGGGGTAGACTTGTAACGTCCGTAAATTTTCGTTAAAAGGGCTTATGTCTGACAATGCTTGTATTTTATCCGAGTCTTGTACCGGCATCTTAATTATCCTCCTGGCCGATCTTGTAAGCCATGTTGTTTAACTTTTGACTCAAGTCATCTCAATTTACAAGTGGGAGGGGCTAGCTATTACCTTTTTATATCATAAACCATAACCTTCTCCTCCCTCCCCCTAGTTCCGATCGGCGCCCTCCAAGCAGCCTCCACGTCGATTTTCATGCAGGTCCAGCCGAGTTCCAACCCTCCCGAGTCTAGTCCAAGGTTGGTTACATCATAATATAACTCTTTTACACCATTAAACCCCTTGTTGAACACATTAGGGTTGAGTTTTTATTATAACAGTTTCTGACGTATTCGTACTCGTTTATTGCTCGGTCTGAAACTCGATGAACATTTATTGTTTTTGATCTATTCTTATTTCCATGATGTTCTACATTGAGTCTAGTTTCCAAAAAGGTTTAATTTTTAATTTTTGAAAGAGATTTGAATGGTTTTTATGATTTTATAAAATTGTGTGTCAAAGCTGATGCGGGGCGACGGATTCTGGTCTGTCTTCCTGACATCATATTTATTTTTTGAAAATTCTAAATTGGTTGATTCCACTTTTGGAACTTCATATTTTGAGTTAGTGTAAAAACGTTATATGAACGTTTACGAGCCTAGGAACTAGTCGCAAATCGATAATTTAAGTCGTGTGTTCAATACGTTAAAGATTAATACATTATAATGGATGAAGATACATTAAGATGACCTAGAGAGAATCCGGCATGGTAACGGTACATTAACATAAATATGGCACACACCTCTTCAAACTAACTAACATAACCTATTTGCAGGCTAGACACATTCGTGAGAGCTCATTCGTTAACATCACTAACGAATGAGGCTTCCCTTAGCTAATGGGTATAACCTAACGGATAAGCCTCCATTCGTTATAGTGTAGTAACAAATGGGCTCATACATTAACGAATAGCCCTAGTCTTTAACGAATGAGGCGTATTCGCTAAACATCCTTAGCGAATGTGCCTTTATACATTAACTTAAAGACTAAACTACTCCTAGCCTATTCGAACTGCTGTGGACACCAAATCCGTGCACTTACAGTTAGGATTACAACCCAATTGGAATTGTTTAATTTTGATTGGTAATGATTTTTAAACAAATAAAACCATTTTGCTGCGCACTAATATAGCTGCACGTACCTTTCGGTGTTGGAGGAATTTTTATGATTTTTTTGTGCACTAGAAAAATATAAAAAAATATCTTTATAAACCTAAGATATTTATTAAACCCTGGTAAAATTTTCATAATTTATTTCTGTGGTTTTCCTATATAATAAAATAAATGTTTGCATGCTAAAATCTGCATGTTATACTCGTTATTGATAGATACGTTCGTTTTAGGCTTAACCGGTGGCTGTCGAATTGTGTTCTTGTCGGGGCTGTTTAAAGTGAGGTTTTGCTCCATCATCTTTCTAGGTATGTTATATGTGTTATACTTTAGTATCATGAGCTATGAAGCTCGTTTGATTGATCAATTGCCGATAGATTGAAAAATTGGGATTTCAGTTGTCTAGTTTGTTAACCGTTGCTTTTAGCGCATTGTTTGAGGGAATTAACAAACAATTCAGATTGTGTAGTCTTAGTATACTTTACGGGCTGTGAAAAACTATTTTTTTAAGTTTATGGGGCTGAATTGGTTGTCGTTTGCTCAAACGGGTCGGTACAAAGCAAAATCTCGTTTATTAGGTAGTTGTGTGTTGCGCATGCGAATTACCGACCCGTCCAACTCGTGAGGAGTCGTGTGGACTTTTTGGCTGTGATTTTATTAAATTTGGTTCACACGGGGCTGAGTTGGTTGCTAAGTGCATAAGCAACTCATAAAAGCGCATAACCGATTCAACTAGCAACTTCCGGGGGTAATTTAGGAATCCTATGTCCCCGGGATTAGCTAAGGGTGGTGTTGGTAAATACATGGCCTCGGGGGCTGATGTAATTGAATTTGGTAAGATCGAGGCTTTAGGTCAACCAAATCATGTTAGAACGCCTCGTAGAATAAACGAGTCGGTACGGTTTAGTTAGTAATCTTTGTGTGCAATCCGACAGACTTGTGATTTGTGGATTGGCATAGAGGTTCTCTAACTTGTTGGTATTTGCGTGACTCGTGTCAGGTGTGTTCTTGATGCCCCTTTTTAACTCTTTTTCTGTTTTGGGATGGCGTACACATCTTATTACGAGCATTACTCGATTTTACTCGTTTATAACTAGTTGGATGGCGTTGGATAGCCTTATTATTATTTGTGCATGTATGAAACTAGGTGTGAACTTTATTTTACTCCTTAGTATATTTTAGACATGCCTTGGGTCTTAAATTCCTAAAGGTGATATATATACATTACTTGTGGTCTAGGCTCGAGAATCTTTTTAGGCCTAGTATTAATTGAATATGAATAGACTTACTTATATTGGTTTACGGGAATGACTTATACATATTACCTTATAGCCTATGATTGTTGATAACATTTAGTTCCTTGTGACTAAGAATTATGTGAGTAGGTTTATTGATGTGCGTGTGCATGGTGATTATGGCCGGGTCAAATATATTACTCGGGTTTTTAAATCCCGTGGTGGCGTAATTGTAAGTGCACGGATTTGGTGTCCGTTGCTGTTCGAATATGCTAGGGGTAGTTTAGTCTTTATACTTAATGTATAAAGGCTCATTCGCTAAGGATGTTTAGCGAATGAGGCCTCATTCGTTAAGACTAGGCTCATATATTAAGTTAGGAGCCCATTCATTAATACGGTGTAACGAATGGTGAGTTATTCGTTAAGGTTTACCCATTCGCTAAGGGTGTTTAGCGAAAGAGGCTATGGAATGATTTATTCGTTAGGAATGTTAACGAATGAGAAGGCTCATTCATTACTATAGTTTAACGAATGAGACCAGCCTGTAAATAGGCCTTCCATAGTAGTTTAGCATAGAGATCTGTGCCATATTTATCCCCTGTAATGTTACGATGCCGGATTCTCTCTAGGCTTGATGTATTGATCTGCATTAATGTATGAACACGACCTTAACGATTTGCGACTAGATTACTGGCTCGTAAACGTTCCTATAACGTATTTACATCTGGTATCAGAGCCGGAGGTTGCTTGTGATACGTGTTCGTTCGTGTTCATTGGAGTTAGCGTACTGATTTGATCAGATTTGAACCAAATCAGAGATTGAATGTTGAACCTGATGATGAATTTGTGTTCGGAATGAAAATCCGAAGCTAAGTAATGCATTGTAATTGTTAATTACAGTGTGTTGATGAATCTGCCATTGATGGTTAAGTTATCGGTTGATTTGAATTAGACCGGATTCCATGGTTGAACGATGGAATTGAATGATATATTCGTAATCTGTTCAAAATCCGAGTGCTCGTATGTATTTTGGTGGTGATTTGATGAAGATTAGATGAAATCCGCCATGGATGAGCTTGAGTTTTCCAGATTTATGTGACTGCAACAACTTTTTCCGGCGAAGTGCTACAGTAACCAACTTAACTACTCATTCGTTAAGTTAAATGTTCATTCGTTACGGAGGTTTAATGAATGAGTACATTCGTTGGAATTTAACGAAAGGGGACCACATTCGTGTAATGTTCGTACGAATGTGTGGGTGATTAACATATGAGACATTCGTTAAGGAATTTAACGAATGTGATTTAACGTATAAGGTCATTCGTTATGTGATTTAACGAATGTGACCCATTCGTTCAAGATGTAACGAATGTGGATGGATGCTGAACGAATGTGCTACTGTTGTAGCGAATGAAGACCATGATAATGTATGAGATTCTTTAAAAAAAATATATTTTTTCGAAAAATTTTCTTAAACGAAATATTTCGGGGATATTCTGAATATGCGGGATACTCTTCTAGTAGATATATTTTTTGGCCGACTTTTCACGCATAGCGAGGGGCCGAGGGGGAGTAACCAACTAAGTTAACGAGAATTTTCTTGAAGATTTTCGAAGAATTGTTCAAGACCTTGCCAAATTTGTCAAGAAATGGGGGAGATAAAATTTCAATGAGGTTATTTGATTGGTATCTTCCTACCTCTTGAAAAATTACTGCAATACGGGTGGTAATTCGTGACTGCAAAGCTACGTTTGACCGAGTTCAAGACTGTGGTTGTTCTTCGATCGTGGATTGATTTGATCAAGATTGAAACCTGACTATGTGGGATACGAGAGTCTGTCCGATTACGAGTATTTGGCGAATTGCTTCTGTTGAGGGGGACAATTCTTGAATGGGTTGATTTGATTGAGGAATATACGAGTCTTGTCATTTGATTGAAGAATGTGATCGTTCGGGATTGATTAACGAAGGTTGGAACTCTGAATCATATGCCCAAAGCATTAGCGCTTCCAAGCGTATTGGTTGCCGAATAGCTTCAAAGAGTTATATTTTGGGATAGACGCTATCGAGAGAGTGAAGACTGATGTGAAAGATGCAGAAGGATTCGGTTGTTGATGAAGATGTGTGATGAGGTTAAACGTAAAGAAATTTTTGCTTTACCAGTGTGACAGATTGCCGATAATTTGTTGCTCATTGATTCGTTTGATCGAACCATATCATATTCCAGTTGGATGATCGGAATGATCACCTGGAGAGGCTTATTTGAGGGAGAGATCTGATACGAGTAGCTACAAGTTTTTGGTTTGCTTACAAACAGTTATATTTTGTCTGTTTGCACAAGCCCGAGAATTGTCAGCCAAGGAGGAGGTTGGTATCACGGCTGATGATATGCAGTTAAAGTATTAGCGGTTAAAATATTCGACTTTAACGTATTTATCGTTAAAGTATTCGAAGCTAAAGTATTAGATTCTAAAGTATTGAAGACAAAAGTATTCATCGCTAAAGTATTCGTTGCTAAAGTATTAAAGGCTAAAGTATTGGATGCTAAAGTATTGGAAAGCATTCAACAGCTACGGAAAAGGGGGAGTCTGTAAGTGTACGGATCTGGTGTTCGCAGCTGTTCGAATATGCTAGGGGTAGTTTAGTCTTTACACTTAATGTATAAAGGCTCATTCGCTAAGGATGTTTAGCGGATGAGGCCTCATTCGTTAATACTAGGCTCATCTATTAAGTTAGGAGCCCATCCGTTACTACAGTGTAACGAATGGTGAGTTATTCGTTAAGGTATACCCATTCGCTAAGGGTGTTTAGCGAATAGGGCTATGGAATGACTTATTCGTTAGGAATGTTAACGAATGAGAAGGCTCATTCGTTACTATAGTTTAACGAATGAGACCAGCCTATAAATAAGCCTTACATAGTAATTTAGGACTATGCCATAGTTTAGCACTGTCCCTTGTGGTCCATTTCTTAATGGTAACGAATCCAACAAAAAGTAAGTAATAAAAGATTGTGTGCTTAATTGCATTGATGTATTGGTAGGTGTTTTGACAAACAAGTATGGGATAGTAAGTGATATAAACATAAAATTGATGAATAAGAAGGGATATTGGTTCTATAAAAAGTCTTGAAGATGATGGCAGAAATTTAATAAACCGGTCATACTCAAGCCTTCTAATCAGTTTGAAAACAATTTTAACAAAAGTATCTAGTTGGTGGTTAACGCTTCAACGATGTATGGTCTCGTTACCTTAAATCCTATATTGAGGGGATGCTTTAATGTTTCGGATTTCATTGTGTCTTTATACGATTTTACATCTGGTATTCATTTCGATGAATATTAAAAATGCTTGTTAAAGCGAACGCACAGCGTAACTGCTTAAGTCGATCGCAAAAAGTACTTTGTGTACAAAAATGAATTACAGACTTGATCAAACCACGCTGTGAGTCATACATTAAGAAACGGACCACAAGGGACACAATGTCTGTAAACCGACTGATGAAATCGTGCATACTCATCCATGGGAACGGAACTTAGAGTATTGCTTGATAACGGGGGGATATCTTATAGTGGGGATTACGGACTATGATCGCTTAAAAATAATCATTTTCATCAAATTGGTTCTAAGGTTTAAGTCAAGTTGGGTGATTTGGAGAAAATCAAATTAAGCTTGAATCAAGATTGGAATTGATTATATTTGATTTTTGTGCTTAATTGAACCAATTAACAATATCACTGAAAGTTCTGAAAATTTTTTTCGAAGATTTAAGTGGACAACAATACCAACAATCGACTTAACGCCAGTCATAATAAAAACTGAAAATAAAACTGCGATGGACGGAAATTTTGGTCAATATGATTCCCTGCTCAACTCACAAAAATATATATTGCTTTATTAGTATAGTTTTATTGTTTTACATTGTTTGTTATTTGAAAAACCTTTTAAAAGTACAAAAAGATTTTAATTTTTCTGCTTTATTTTTCGATTTACCGAGCTGGCGAATAAATCAAAACAAAAAGAAGAGAAGTTATACCTCGAATTTTTTAAGTTAATCGTGCTTAACATAATTTTCAATTGGCATCAATCTATTATTAATGTAAAAATCCGTTTAAGTTAAACATTACTGATCGTTGGTTGATCGGGTATTTTAATGTATGCAATTAAAACCTAAATTGGATTTAATTGATTATTTAATTCATAGATTAAAACCCTAATTGGTTTTGATGAATATTTAATTCGTTAATTAATTTATCGAATATAAATCCATTCGTTATTTAAAACATAACGAATAAGTTTTTTATTCGTTATATCATCATTCGCTAACTAGTTAACGAATGGAATGATGTTAATGTATCATTCGTTAAATTTTTAACGAATGACCTTAATATTCGTTACAATGTTAACGAATGGAATAGATAATGTATTATTCGTTAAAAGTCTAACGAATGAGAATCTTATTCGTTTAATAATCTTGAACGAATCAGAGATTTTAACTTAACGAATGGCCTCGATTCGCGTGAAATTATTGGGGTTTATAATCCCAATATCAGACGATTGATCTTTCATTCGTCTATTCACTATTTCATCGCCTTATTAGCCAAACTCTCACAAATATTTATCAGAAATTTTAGCCTGCATATTCAATCAGTTCGTTGATATCATTGTATTCTATAGGTAATGACGAGATCAAAGATACCTATTTATGAGATTTCATCGGGGGTTACTGGGCTAAATGATTGGTTTGATAACTGGTTATCAACAAACAATTAACAACTTAAAATACATATCTCGATGAATGTTATAACCGATAATCACTGTTTATCTGTATTAATCTAGTTTCCGATTAATTTCATGGCATTTGATTGTGATAGTAGTATGAATTCAATGTGTTGATTGATGATATTCATTGTCAATGACTGCTATTAGTCAAAATTAGTTATAGGTTTGACTTGTGATAGTCAAATGGCAAACTAAATCATTATTCTTATAACGATTGACAAGTCAGATTCGTTTACTTGGTAACGAATAACTATTTGATTCGTTAGAAGTAACGAATATGGTATTCTACTGATAGCGAATAGGGTAACGAATCAAAAGTGATTCGTTAATATATTAAAATCAGATTCGTTATCATAATCAATGATTTAATGTATGATTTTGATTTGTTATTTGTAACAAATGAAAGATATTTAACATATAACGAATGTCTCATTCGTTATGAAATAGACATTCGTTAATGAGTTTGACTATTATATTAATATTTTGTTTGTGTAAAAAGAAATGGCTGACGAAAACGTTCAAAATCCTGTTCCTGAGCCACGACCTGCAGATAACCAGCACCTGAACAAGCTCATGTAATGCTACCGTGGAACAAAAGCCGCAATATCTGTGCCTATCTTGAGCCGAACTTTGAAGATTCTCCTATATTCGGGGGCATGATTAGTTTTCTGACACGCTCGAGAATTTACAAGGCTATCTCGACTCGTGCGGTTGTCTACCAGAAGATGATCGAGCATTCTGGAATACTGCTAGACTCAATGAGGCAGAAAATCAAATTGAGGCAGCTATTCAAGGTAAAAGGGTTGTGATTGATGTTGGGGTAATCCAAGATTCATTGGGGTTTCGTGATACGATCGACGACAGGTGTGAGTTTGATAGAGAATTAATCAGAGGGTTGTTTGGACGTGTAAAGTATAATGGGGATTGGGGCAGATCGATGTATAACAAAGCAAAGTTGTGTAAACAATACAAGTATTTGCTTCAAGTATTGATTCATTGTCTCGGTGGACGCAGGGGCGGATTTGACGAGTGTCGAGTGATGCTCCAGTCAGCTTTTGTTGCCCTTGTTCTGAATAAACCGTTCAACTTTTCGGAATTGGTTTATTATCATCTGAAAGAGAACATTACAAGCCGACATAATTTTTTAATGTATCCCAGATTTTTGCAAATGATGATCAACGATCTGGTGCCGGATTTGGATAAAGATCAAGATGACGTTATGAAGCTTGAGCACATGAATGAAGAGATGATCGTTTGTTTGAGATCTTATAGAGGCCAGAGTCTGCCAGGTCGACCAAAGTTTAAATGATTGATTGGTCATTTAGCAAATATTGATTATGTTGAACCACCTAATGATCGTTGCGTTCATGACGATTCAAAGAGGTTCTGGTATTGAGATACCTAGTCAGCCGTTTGTACCTTCTACTGCTGTTTCTGCTCCACTTATTCCTGCTACTGCTTCTCAAGCGCCACAAAGTATTCCACGATCTCCTACTCCTACACCAGTTTCAGATTTTCATCGTTCTCCAACTCCTGTGCAAATGCCTACTTCTCTAATACCTCCAACTATGACTTTAGTTACTACTGTGAGGTCAGATCCTTATTTTGGAGATGTATTACAAACCATGTTGGCTCGTATGCCTACGCCACAACCGACTACTCCAGCTACTCCAGTGACTCCTACACAGTTGCCGGGACCTGAGCACTCATTCATGACATTTACTCGTCCTTAGGGTCCATTGCAACTCGTTCATCCTAATTTCTTTGGTATGAATCTTTAAAATCAATGGTTTCATATGATGAATCTGTTGCACCATCAACAGACTCAAATGCAAGCGGATAGAGCTGCCCATGAGCTAGCGCAAAGGAATTTATTACGACATATTCAGTTTACTCAACGCGAAAACAGGGAACTTAAGGCCCTTGTTGCTGCTCAGGGGGAGAGATTAGATAAACAAGAAGAAATCATACTTCAGCTCACTTGCAAAGATGATGAAGTGAAGAAATTAAAGAATGATGAAGATGACCAAGGTGGATCGGGAGGTGTTGATCAGCAACCGGGCGGTAGTTCTGCTCCGTCGGCGGGTAATAAGACTGATTCGGGTACTGGTGGTGGAGCTGAAGCAAGTAATCTACGGATTGTTCCATACAAAGATTACACGAGATCCAAGCCAATAGATGTTATTCCGGCTAATATGCTTCTGTTTATGGGTATGGATAGGATTGTGTACAGCATGGTAAACGCAGATGAGATCGAAGAAGGTGAATTTGTTGATCATTCATTAACAAAAGAACAAATAGCCTTGCTTCTGGATCTAAACAGTAAAGAAGCTCAAGAAAACAAGTAACGAACTTTTGAATAATCGTAGACCGAATCTAAATTATTTGGAACCATTTGGGTGTCCTTGTACTGTATTGAAGAGAGATGCCAGTAAATTTGAAGAAAAGGCATTTGAGGGTTATTTCTTGGGATACAATTCTCCGAAGGAGCGAATCTTCAATATCTCCTCGGGTTGTGTAGAAGAGTGGTACCATGTTGACTGTCAAAGCTATACCATTCCACCTACAGACAAGGGTCCCGATTGGATGTTCGATTACGATGACTTATTTAATTCGTTCACGTCAGCCGTGGAAGACATACCTGAAGATTTTATTGGATCTTATTTGGAGGAACAATGTCTTCCAATTCCTAGTTTTTCGTATGCTGATGTGAATGACTCTCCTAACGTATCAGAGACATCGAATGATGTTTCTGAGTCTTCAGATGAAGCTGATTTTGTTGATTTGTCGTCAGGACCATTAGAGGAAGCTATAGACACAAATGAGCCTATTCTAATTGATGATGTCTCTCCAACTGTCTCTTTAGACATGGCTGAGGAAAATATCACCAATCTTGGTGATAACATATCTGTACCTGCTAATCCTTCCTTAAGGATTCATTCTAATCATCCGTAGGAACATATAATTGGTGATGTACACGACGGGGTTCGTACACGACACCAATTAGCTAACATATGTGATGAACAAGTTGAATGTAACTTATCTCCTACTGGATAGTGTGCTTATGCGGATTTGCACTCTTCGGGTATCCTTAGTATTGAAAATTACACCTGCTTTCTATCTCAGATTGAACCGAAAAATGTCACGATGGCACTCAAAGAACCATCTTGGGTGGAAGCAATGCAGGAGGAGCTGCAACAGTTTATTCGACTGGGTGTATGGGACTTAATTGATAAACCCGATCGTGTGAAAATGCAATTCCGACTAAATGGGTTTTTAAATTCAAAACGGACTACCGCAGGGTAATCGTTAGAAATAAGGCAGGATTGGTCGTTCTTGGTTACAATCAACAAGAAGGCATAGATTACACCGAAGTATATGCTCCTGTGGCACGACTGGAGGGTATACGTATTTTTCTTGCCTATGCAGCCTATAAAAATTTCAAGGTTTATCAAATTTATGTGAAATCGGGGTTCTTAAACGGAGCCAATCATGAAGAAGTCTACGTGAAGCAGCCTCCCGGTTTCGAGGATACAGACTTTCCAGAGCGTGTTCATTGAGTAAACAAAGCTCTTTATGGTTTACATCAGGCCCCGAGAGCCTGGTACAGCACATTGGCTGACCATCTGATTGAAAGTGGATTCACGAGGGGAACTGTCGATTGTACTTTATTTTATAAGAACATTGGTGACGATCTGCTCCTTGTCCAAATATATGTAATTTTTGGTTCGACAAACGACAACCTATGTAAAGATTTTGAGGAGATAATGCAATCCAAATTCGAGATGAGCTCGATGGGGGAGATGAACTTTTTCTTGGGATTGCAAGTTCACCAGTCTGATTCTGGGATCTTTATCCATCAGACCAAATACGTGAACGTTGTCTTGAGCCGATTCAAGATATCCGACGGTAAAATTCCTTCGACACCTCTTCCCGTGGGTCACAATTTATCACCGGATGAATTTGAGGATACTGTAGATCCAAACCTGTATAGAGCTATGATCGAATCTCTTATGTATTTGACTGCCTCTTGCCCTGATATCATGTTTGCTGTTTGTTTGTATGACAGGTCCCAATTGAGTCCCCGAGTGACTCATCTGGCGGCAGTGAAGCGTATCTTACATTATCTAAGGGGAAATCCTGACATCGGGTTGTGGTACCCCAAGGACGATAAGTTTGATCTTACCGCTTTTACTTATTCAGACTATGGAGGATCCAAGATCAATTTCAAGTCTACAACAGCGGGTTGTCAGTTCTTAGGAAACCGGCTTGTTTCCTGGAAGTGTAACAAGCAGAGAACTGTCTCAACTTCTACAGCCGAAGCGGAGTATGTGGCAGCCTCGAGTTGCTGTTCACAAGTTCTCTGGATCCAGCAACATTTGCGGGATTACAGTTTGAAGTTTCTTACTACTCCTATCTTTATTGAAAATTCGGCCGCTATATCTATCACCAAAAATCCGGTTCACCATTCGAAAACCAAACATATTGAAATCCGTAATCACTTTATACGTGATTGTTCTGAAAAGAAATTAATTTCAATTGATAAAATTCATACGGATTTTCAAAATGCTCACCTTTATACCAAAGCGTTTGACAAATCACGTTTTCACTATTTTCTGGGTATAAATGGTTTATAAACTTTGAAAGATATTCAAAAGCTTGGTTAAATCATTTTTTTAGTTCAATTTTTGTTGTTTTTAGGGGGAGAAAATATAAAATCCAAAAATATTATGTTTTCAGTTTGGACAGAGAAAATTAAAACTCCAAAAACATTCAAATATGTAAAAATCCAAAAACAATGAAAAATGCTACTCAAAATGAGTTTAGGGGCAAAAAGAGAAAATGATAGTACATTGATTATTTGCTACTAAGTCCAGTAAAAAGTAAGTAATAAAAGACTGTGTGCTTAATTGCATTGATGTATTGGTAGGTCTTTTGACAAACAAGTATGGGCTAGTAAGTGATATAAACATAAAATTAATGAATAAGAAGGATATTGGTTCTATAAAAAGTCTTGATGATGATGGCAGAAATGTAATAAACCACACATACTCAAGCCTTCTAATCAGTTTGAAAATAATTTTAACAAAAGTATCTAGTTGGTGGTTAACGTTTCAACGATGTATGGTCTCGTTACCTTAAATCCTGTATTGATGGGATGCTTTAATGTTCCGGATTTCATTGGGTCTTTATGCGGTTTTACATCTGGTATTCATGTCGATGAATATTAAAAATGCTTGTTAAAGCAAACCCGCAGTGTAACTGCTTAAGTCTCTAAACTTGATCGCAAAAAGTACTTTGTGTACGAAAATGATTTACATACTTGAGCAAACCACACTGTGAGTCATACATTGTCCCCTTTTTTGCGTCTCATTACCATTAAGAAACGGACCACGAGGGACACAATGTCTGTAAACCGACAGATGAAATCGTGCATACTCATCCATGGGAACGGAACTTAGAGTATTGCTTGATAACGGGGGTATATCTTGTAGTGGGGTTTATGGACTATGATTGCTTAAAAATAATCATTTTCATCAAATCAGTTCTAATGTTTAAGTCAAGTTGGGGTGATTTGGAGAAAATTAAATTAAGCTTGAATCAAGATTGGAACTGATTATATTTGATTTTTGCGCTTAATTGAACCAATAAACAATATCACTGAAAGTTCTGAAAAATTTGTTCGAAGATTTAAGTGGACAACAATACCAATAATCGACTTAACACTAGTCATAATAAAAGCTGAAAATAAAATTGCGATGGATGGAAATTTTAGTCAATATGATTTCTTGCTCAACTCACAAAAATATGTACTGCTTTATTAGTATAGTTTTATTGTTTTACATTGTTTGTTATTTGAAAAACGTTACAAAAGTACAAAAAGATTTTAATTTTTCTGCTTTATTTTTTGATTTACCGAGCTGGGGAATAAATCTAAACAAAAAGAAGAGAAGTTTTACCTCGAATTTTTTAAGTTAATCGTGCTTAACAAAATTTTCAATTGGCATCAATTGATTATTAACGTAAAAATCCATTTAAGTTAAACATTACCGATCCTTGGTTGATCGCGTATTTTTATGTATGCAATTAAAACCTAATTTGGATTTAATTGTATATTTAATTCATAGATTAAAACCCTAATTGGTTTTGATGAATATTTAATTCCTTAATTAGATTGATTCTCATTCGCTAAGGAATTTGGTGATTCGTTAATTGATTTAACGAATGTAAATCCATTCGTTATTTAAAGTATAACAAATAAGTTTCTTATTCGTTATATCATCATTCGCTTCCGTTGTGCATAACGAATGGAAGACATTCGTCTAAACAGTTAATGATCATTCGTTAATGGAATGATCATTCGTTAAATTTTTAACGAATGATCTTAATATTCCTTTCAATGTTAACGAATGGACTAGTTAATGTATTATTCGTTAGAAGTCCAACGAATTAGAATCTTAATCGTTTAATAATCTTGAACGAATCAGAGATTTTAACTTAACGATTGAGGACATTCATTATTTCAAATTTAATGAATGGCCTCGATTCGCGTGAAATTATTGGGGTTTATAATCCCAATATCAGACGATTGATCTTTCATTCGTCTATTCACTATTTCATCGCCTTCTTAGCCAAACTCTGGCAAATATTTATCAGAAATTTTAGCCTGCATATTCAATCAGCTCGTTGATATCATTGTATTCTATAGGTAATGACGAGATCAGAGATACATGTTTATGAGATTTCATCGGGGATTACTGGGCTAAATGATTGGTTTGATAACTGGTTATCAACAAACAATTAACAACTTAAAATACATATCTCGATGAATGTTATAACCGATATTCACTGTTTATCTGTATTAATCTAGTTTTCGATTAATTTCATGGCATTTGATTGTGATAGTAGTATGAATTCAATGTGTTGATTGATGATATTCATTGTCAATGACTGCTATTAGTCAAAATTAGTTATAGGTTTGACTTGTGATAGTCAAATGGCAAACTAAATCAGATTCGTTATTCTTATAACGATTGACAAGTCAGATTCGTTTACTTGGTAACGAATGACTATTTGATTCGTTAGAAGTAACGAATAAGGTATTCTACTGATAGTGAATAGGGTAATGAATTTGAAGTGATTCGTTAATATAATAAAATATAATAAAATCAGATTCGTTATCATAATTAATGATTTAACATATGATTTTGATTCGTTATTTGTAACGAATGAAAGATATTTAACATATAACGAATGTCTCATTCGTTATGAAATAGACATTCTTTAATGAGTTTGAATATTATATTAATATTTTTGTTTGTGTAAACAGAAATAGCTGACGAAAACATTCAAAATCTTGTTCTTGAGCAACAACCTGCAAATTATCCAGCACCAGAACAATCTCATGTAATGCTATCATGGAACAAAAGCCTCAACATCTGTGCCTTTCTTGAGCCGAATTTTAAAGATTATCCTATATTCGGGGGCATGATTAGTTTTCTGACACGCTCGAGATTTTACAAGGCTATCTCGACTCGTGCGGTTGTCTATCATAAGATAATTCGAGCATTCTGGAATACTGCTAGACTCAATGAGGCAGAAAATCAAATTGAGACAGTTATTCAAGGGAAAAAGGTTGTGATTGATGTTGGAGTGATCCGAGATTCATTGGGGTTTCGTGATACGATCGACGACAGGTGTGAGTTTGATAGAGAATTAATCAGAGGGTTGTTTGGACGTGTAAAGTATAATGGGGATTTGGGCAGATCGATTTATAACAAAGCAAAGTTATGTGAACAATACAAGTATTTACTTCATGTATTGATTCATTGTCTCAGTGGACTCAAGGGAGGATTTGACTAGTGCCGAGTGATGCTCCAATCAGATTTTGTTGCCCTTATTTTGAATAAACCGTTCAACTTCTCGGAATTGGTTTATTATCATCTGAAAGAGAACATTACAAGCCGACATATGTTTTTAATGTATCCCAGATTTTTGCAAATGATGATCAATGATCTGGTGCCGGATTTGGTTAAAGATCAAGATGACGTTATGAAGCTTGAGCACATGAATGAAGAGACGATGAGACTTTTGTTGCCAGATTGACCAAATTTTAAACGATTGATTGGTCATTTAGAAAATTTTGGTTATGTTGAACCACCTAATGATCGTTGGGATCATGACGATTCCGATTCTGAACGTGAAGGTGGTGATAGTGGTGATGCTGGAGATGATGGTGGTGATGGTGGTCCAGGACCACAAGCTGAATTAACTTATGCTCAGCAACGTAAACGAAAAGGAAAAGAACCTGTGGTGGAAAAGGGGGAGAAACCCAACAAGCAACGAGTTCGAAGAGGTTCTGGTATTGAGATACCTAGTCAGCCATTTGTACCTTCTACTGCTGTTTCTGCTCCTGTTATTCCTGCTACTGCTTCTCAAGCGCCACAAAGTATTCCACGATCTCCTACTCCTACACCACTTTCAGATTTTCATCGTTCTCCAACTCCTGTGCAAATGCCTACTTCTCTAATACCTCCAACTATGACTTTAGTTACTACTGTGAGGACAGATCCTTATTTTGGAGATGTATTACAAACCATGTTGGCTCGTATGCCTACGCCACAACCGACTACTCCAGCTACTCCAGTGACTCCTACATAGTTTCCGAGATCTGAGCACTCATTCATGACATTTACTCGTCCTTAGGGTCCATTGCAACTCGTTCATCCTAATTTCTTTGGTATGAATCTTCAAAATCAATGGTTTCATATGATGAATCTGTTGCACCTACAAACGACTCAAATGCAAGCTGATAAAGCTGCCCATGAGCTAGCGCAAAGAAATTTACTACGACAAATTCAGTTTACTCAACGCGAAAACAGGGAACTTAAGGCCCTTGTTGCTGCTCAGGGGGAGAGATTAGACAAACAAGAAGAAATCATACTTCAGCTCACTTGCAAAGATGATGAAGTGAAGAAATTAAAGAATGATGAAGATGACCAAGGTGGATCGGGAGGTGTTGATCAGCAACTGGGCGGTAGTTCTGCTCCGTCGGTGGGTAATAAGACTAATTCGGGTACTGGTGGTGGACCTGAAGCAAGTAATCTACAGATTGTTCATACAAAGATTACACGAGAGCCAAGCCAATAGATGTTATTCCGGCTAATATGCTTCTGTTTGTGGGTGTGGATGGGATTGTGTACAGCATGGTAAACACAGATGAGATCGAAGAAGGTGAATTTGTTGATCATTCATTAACAAAAGAACAAATACCCTTGCTTCTGGATCTAAATGAAGATGAGGTTGAGGAGTTGGGAAAGAGTGTGGATGTAGACGTGGAAATTGAAGAAAGTACGAATACAGGTATTCCGCATGGGAATGTACATGATTTTGATGAAGTGGAAGTAGAAGATGTTACTGCTGAGGAGTATCCTGAGTTCTACACTGATAACAACAACAACGATTCAGGTATTCCTTTCTTCACTGCAGAACATTTTGACACAGTAGAACGACGATTAAAAGAACAGAGAGAAAGATGGAATAAAGCTTTTGAATCAACTCATGTCTCGGCGACTGATAAAAAGCGCAAACATGCTTTGGATGGTATGTTTGAGCATAATGTAACAAACATGAACAAGATGATTGAGACCTTTCATTATCATTAATGGAAGGAAGACAAAATGGCAAAGGCTTGAGCTTCTGCATACCAGATGAAAAAGTACAAACCTGCAGAAGACCTGAAAGGAGATTTGATTGCATGGCAGTTTGATTTTGAGCTTAAGGTATATATCGTAAAGTGGGAGCATGGTATTTATTACTTCAAACGCCCACACGATATTTTATCTATGCCAAGATGGGACGTTAGAACACTAGCCAACAGACCGTTCGTGAATCGAGGAGATGATCAATGGGCTGGGTGGTTCTACACTCATTCATTGACTGAAACCCGTTATGGTTTCAAGTTCTTCAAGCCGCAGGTGCCAACTCATAAGTACATTGATGAGATAGATCTTCGCACGGGCTAGAGAAAGATGACAGTGCAATTGAAGCCGCCAAAGACAATCAAGAGGGCTCCAATGAGGACATTCCCTCAGAGTCTGTTCACCTCGTTTAATTATTGGTATTATGACAATCATAGAGGTGAAGCAGTTATTGTTTATGGATATGGGTCAAACACAAAAACAATACGTGTTATTGATCCAATGTGGTTGGTTAACTTATCTGAGTCTGACAACGATGCGTTATTTACAAGTCAGATCAGATTCGCTAACGTAAGTGATTACGAACTTGCTATGCAATTCCATAAAGTAGTTCGTATCTGCTATGCATACAAGATTCACAGTTGTGTAGACCGGAAGATAAAGATGTTCCAGATATGAAGATAAAGAGCTTGAGACGAGGGGGAGTTTGTTGATACATGTTTTGTACGTCTCGGTCTTTATCAGGGCATTAATGTAATAGGGTATTAGTATAGGGGTTTTAATGTAAATATGCTAAACATGCACATTCGCCTAATTGTAAGGCACATTCGTTACCTTGTAATGAATGTGTCACATTCGTCTAATATAAGCTCCATTCGTTAACCCTGATTAACGAATGGAACATAACGAATGAAGGCTATTCGTTATTGTAATGTATAACGAATGAACTAGCTCATTCGTTAGTCTTTTAATGTAACGAATGACCCATTCGTTAAGTTAAGCTTAACGAATGAGGGCATCCTCTATATATACCCCTGTAATATTATCATTAATGTAACAGTTCCTATTTTTCCTGATTCTCTATCGTTACTCTGTCCAATTGCTCTCTCAACACACACACTACACACACTAACGTAATCCTAGCCTAATTGTATTCATACTTGACGAGATCATCATTGTAATCACAAGATCTAGATCCGATTGAGCTCTCTCAGTAATCAACATTTAGGGGGTCAAATATATTACTCGGATCCTTGACCTTGTGTCTCGTGGTTCATGGTGGAGAGGCCTGTGGTTTGCTAAACCGTGATCGTGTCAAATACATTACTCGGGTTATTCTCGTGGTGGAGAGGCCCATTTCACGTGTTTAGGTTTCAAAGCCGTGACCGAGTCAAATATATTACTCCGGTTTGAGTCGTGGTGGAGAGGCTCGCGTCACGTGCTTATGTCTTACCGCGTCCGGGTAAAATATATTACTCGAGTCTTGGCTCGTGGTGGAGAGGCCCGTGTACGCGTGTTCGACCGAGGATAACTTATTTGGTAATTGAGTATTTAATTGCTTATTATTTCCTATACCGTTTTTTATCAATAAATTTTGAAACGAATTATGAATGTTGTTTCCTAAAACGTGAACTCACTCAGCTGAAGCTGACTTTGTGTGTATGTTATTTTGAGTTGCAGGTTAAGGACCCGAGATTACCGCTTGGACCTGCTGGAGACTACTCGGATGGTTGAAGGCATTCCTAGTCACAGATTTTGAAATAAAATAGACATTTTATTTACATTTCCTTTTTGTTTGGGCACTTGTACCCGGGTTCGGGATTTTGAATACTTAATCTTTTTCCGCTGTTTGTTTACTCTGAAATAGATTTTGATAAAACGAATTACTTTGGTTTTAAATTTTGTGAAATTTTGGATATGATTACCAGCCCTAGGATTCCCGGGATTCGGGGTCTTACATTCTATTACATAAATGCAATACTATTGTCTAATGTCTTACATATATGCATTACTTTTGTTTAATAGGCAAATGATACCTTCACATAATGTAGTGTGATTGCAATGAGGCATATGGAATGTTCCAATGTATTTCTTGTTGATACACGACTTGGGTGTCTCGTTTTTTATTAGTTTGTTATTATATTAGTTGATAATGTAAAGGGTATTTTGGTAAATATCCCCATTTACTCTAATGTAAAGCTTTTCGTTACCCCGTAACGAATAAGCTACGTTCGTTATATTTGTAAGCCACATTCGTTAACCCTGTTTAACGTACGTGACAACAAATGAAGGGCATTCGTTAGGGATTAATGTAAAACGAATGAGGCTATTCATCCGTTAGTATTAATGTAACGAATGACACATTCGTTATGGGTTAAGTTAACGAATGTGACATCGTCTATATATATCTGTAACATTATCATTAATGCAATCAATTCTTATTATTCATCAAATTGCCTCGTTACTTTGCCAAAATCCTCTCAGAAACACACACTAAACGTATTACACCTTAATCATATTTGATATAAATGAAGAACACGATGTCATCATATATCTAGTTCCTTCAGGATCTCACAAGTGGTATCAGAGCCAATACATCTGATCTTCGTGTTATTTCATTGATAATTAGTATAGATTCATCACGGATTTGATTGATTTCGTTATGAATTGATAGAAATCAACGTTGGATAAGTTCCGGTGAAACAGAGGAAAAGAGTTACGTATAATTGAACTTGTATAAGTGTAATTGATCTTAGAATTAAAGTAATTGAACTGTTAAATGTTGAATTGAGTAAGTTTTGAGGTGTAATTGGATTGAATTAAGCTGGATTTGAGTTTGAATGTTAATGACAGATTAAGGTAAGATTTGAATTGCTTAATCGAGTTTGAAACTGGACTTTTGTGGTTACGAACTTGTACAGTGAGGTTCGAATGTGTATTTCGAGTCTTTTGAGATAGTTTTTGGCTAATTTGGACATAGCTGGATATAGAATCAGTGTTCAATACGGTTTGAACATATGAAGGCTGATTCGTTATCGGTTTGAATACTGATTCGTTACACATATGAAGGCTGTTTCGTTATCAGTTTGAATTGTAACAACCGTTAATTTCGGTTCCAAGACTTAAAGCTCGTAAAGTATATATAATTCTCGGGATTTAACCGACGTTTCTCCGAAGCCTTTACGTCATCTCGGTACGTTAAACCATTTAACTTTTCTTTCAAAATGCCTTATACTTCTATTTGGAGGGACTTGGATGTAACTTCTTATATTATAACATAAAAATAAAATCCTAATCCTAACTCCTTTAGGCGCAGCCGATCGGACCAGTACCCCCCTCCCTGGCGATGTTTTCTTCTGTGCAACCAAGATTAAACCGTAAAACTTCAATTCAAGGTTAGTCTAACGTCCATGAAAGTCTTTTTCACCATTAAACCCATTATTAAACACATTAGGATTGTGTTTTGTTGATAACAGTTTGCTGATAGATTAGTTTACGTTTATTGTAGAGTCTAGTTTCCAGAATGGTATAATATGTAATTTTTGGACGAGATTTGAATGGTTTTTATGAATTTATAAGATCGAGTGTCAAAGCTGATGCACACTGAAATTAGTTGGTTCCACTTCTTGAACATAATATTTTGAGTTAAGAATCAAACCCAATTGGAATTGTTTAATTTGGTTTGGTAATGAATTTTATAAAAATAAAACCATTTTGTTGCACACTGAAATAGCTGCACGTACCTTGCTGTGTTGGAGAAATTTTTATAATTTTTGTGTCTAATAGAAAAATATAATAAAAATATTTTTATAAACCTAATACATTTATTAAAGTGTGGTAAAAATTTAATAATTTATTTCAAAGGTTATCCTATGTAATTAAATGCATCTTCGCATGCTAAAATCTACACGTTTTACTCGTTATTGATCGATAAGTTCGTTTTAGGCTTAACCGGTGGATGTTCAATTGTGTTTTTTTCGGGGCTGTTTGAAGTGAGTTTTTGCACCACAATCTTCCTAGGTATGTCCCGTATATCATACTTAAAGATCATGTTCATAGGCGTTCTTTAAGTTGATCAACTAGTTGTAGTTTGATTGTTATGTTCAGTTGACTAGAATTGTAGTTTAGCGCGTTTAACGCGAGGGTTGAAGTGATTAACGACCAATTCAGCTTGGGGACACTTGGTTTGATGTACGGGCTATTGAAAAATCATTTTTATAAGTTATGGCGCTGAATTGGTTGTCGGTTACTCCAACGGGTCGGTACAACGCGCAATTTCGTTCATCGAGTAGTTGGTGCGTTGTACATGCGAATTACCGACCCATTTGACTCGTGTAGCGTCGTGTGGACTTGTTGGCTGTGATTTTATCATGTTGGGTCCACAAGAGGCTGAGTTGGATGTTAATGGCCTAATCGACTCTTAAACGAGCGTATTAGTATCAACTAGTGCTTCCGGGGGTAATTTGGGAATTCTTTATTCCCGGGAGTACCTAAGGGTCGATTTGGTGAATGTGAGACCTCGGGGGCTGTTGTGAGTAAGTTTGATGAGGTCGAGGTTATGTGTGTCTAATAAACCTATAATAATGACCCTCACAACTAAGCTTTAACATTAAAACGAAAATCCTAAAACCACACACAACCGGCAAGTGTACCAATCGTAAGTAGTATAGACCTAGGAAGTCCAAGTATCGAACACGTGGACACGTAAGACGCTAACGATTACTAACCCTAGACAAGACCTACCTTAGAATAATATTTAATTGATTTCCGATTTCTTTTAACTTAACTGAACTAACTAGACTGACCGACAAAAGTTACCTAAAATAGAAAACTTAACGGCAAACTAACTGTGTTAACTTAGGATGGAGAAAAACGTCTACCTAGGTCTGAATCAAATTGTAGGCCTAACAAGCAAATGGATTGAATGACTTCAAGACACCGGTCCCTAAAGATGACACGACTAAGGATCGCTCGGACTCACTGGATCACCTCTCGGTCTCACTAAACTAGCCTAAACTACTCAAAATCGCCTAAAATGACCAAACCGGGAAACAATTGCTAACGTGTTCTAATGAAGGATCACCTCTCGGTCTCACCAACACTCGACCCTAATGGCAATGATACTACACAACCAAGGATAGAGGAACAATTCAACTTAAACCAAAATAGATCAACTAGTCGCTCAAAACACCTAAACCTGACAAGAAACGAACTCGCTCTCGCGCAATCCTTATTCTAGCATGCGAAGGCAATGAGACAACCCTAACTTCTTATCACCTCTCGGTCTCAAAGAAGGTGTCTAACCGCTGTACTTAATCCAAATAATCACGCAACAAAACCCTACAGTGGTACCTATCGCAAACAAACCCTAAACACAAAGTCTAGAATCAAACAATGCACCGATCAATCAATACAAAACTAATCAACCAACACACGGGGTTTATGCAATGAATCACCAAAATTTCCAGCCTTTAAACACAACTTATTTCATGTCTAAATCAAACTTTACAATAGCAATTAAGGTCTATTAATAAAACAATCCATAAAACCTATCAAACCCTAACAATAATCATCATTCCTAGGTAGAACTAACAAGATTAGCCTCTCATACTTTTTGGACAGCCATGAACATTTAATAAACACATCATTAAACTCATACCAATCATCTTAACAAACATCCAATGATCAAAAATAATCAATAACAAATCAATCTTTCAAGTAATTGCTAAACTAGTTAACAATTAAACAAGAAAATTAAAGTCGACGAACAATGAAAAAGATGTAAGGATATAGGCTGTTCCGAGGCTGCTCGTGGCTGTAAAAACTGATGGTGAATGATCCTGAGGCTTGATTCTTGTGTCTTTTTCCTTCCCTAGCCGCCACAACTCCCAAACCCTAGCCGAAAAAAGATTTCTTTCTTTCCTTCTCCCTCCTGTTCTGCGATCGCAGCTGGTGTCCCAAGTTAGGGTTTTTTTTCTTTTTTATAATATAATATAATAGTAGGCTTGGGCTTTTCCATGATGTAATGGACCGGGCCTTGAGTTTTTACTTGAAAATGTATACGTAAAAGGCTTGTAAACTACTCAAAAAGCTCGGTTTCTCTTCCTTGTAACCCAATACCTATATGATTATTAAATATTTGTAAAACCTATCAAAAACAAGTAAAAACACATAAAATGTAATACAAAAACGTAGATAAAAGGTGCGGAAAATACGAGTGTTTTACAACACATCACGAGGGTTTAGGTAACTGGAACCATGTTAGAACGTCTCGTAGGATAAACGAGTCATCTTGATGTCATTAGTATTGATTTAATGTAAACCGAAAGGTGTTTGAGTTTTGGGATTTCTTAGGGATTCTCTAGCTCGTGGTGAATCCGCGTCTTGTGTCAGGTGAGTTCATGATGCCCTTTTTTACTCTTTTAAGTTTTGGGTTAGCATGCACACTTAAATGATTTTTCCTGATGGAACATTTAAACTATTGTATATAGGCTTGCTAGTATATAGTTTGCCTTGGGATGCTATAGTATGTATGTATGTATGTATATATATATATATATATATATATATATATATATTGTATGGCCTATATTTGGCGATGTTGTAGTCATTTCGACTACTGATGTTACGTATGCCTACTTTGTGTTTGCATGCGTTGATGAGATGTTACGTGTTTGGATTGTATGTTTGCTCGACCCTGATGTTACGTGTTTGGGTTGTACGTTTGCTCGAACCTGATATTACGTGTTTGGGTTGTACGTTTGCTCGACCCTGATGTTATTACTTGGATGTTATATATATAGGGATGTACTTATAAGGATGTTTATATATATATATATATGTATGTGTATATATATGTATATATGAGAATGATTATTTATCAATGATGATGGTATAACTGATGTATCCCGTTTACAGTTTAAAACTTTTGGAATGACTATCATGATTATTATTTACTGATTTTAATTATTTAAAACTTGAACTCACTCAGCACAAGCTGACTTTGTGTGTATGTTATTGTGAGTTTCAGATTAGGAAGAGGATGCCTTATCGCTTGGACGTGCACGAAGCTACTTGGACGGTGATGGGCATACGTGGATGGAAGATCTTGTTTTAAACATTTTATTTATTTATTTTTTTAAAAAAAAGTTCTATAAATATAATTAAATTGGTTTTGGGCAATATTCCCGGGATTTTGGGAACTTATTCTATTTTTTTTATGCTTTCCGCTGAATTATACTCTGAGATGCTTATTTTAATAAAAATAATTGTTTCTAAGTTTAATTATTTTTACGAGTGTTTTGATTGAATACCAACTGTGGGGGTCCCGGGGTTCGGGGCCTTACATGAATACTGATTCATTTCATTGTTTAACTGATCATTCGTTAAAACCTCATTCGCTTGTACCTCATTTGTTTAATAAACACATTCGTTACCTAAATTCTTACTCGTTTACTTTCACCATTCGTTACATATTCGCCATCATTCTCATTCGTTATACAGTTGCATATTCTAATTCGTTAAAACAGTATTCATTCGCTAGTACATTGAGCTATTTGTGAACAGTGAACTTCATCGGTTTTGATTTTTGATTTTTGATAGTTTTAGTCCTTTGACTATTCAATCTTGTGATAACATGGCTTCTCAAAATGCCACGTATTATGCTTTTGCGTTACAAAATGCGTTAATGCAGTAGATGTTATCAATGGACAACGAAATTGGTACACACAACAAATGTCCAAAACTTCCGAAATTATCTAAATTTGCTCGTTGGGAACCGAGGTTTCGTGCTCATCTTGGTTCGGTACATCCGAGTAGGGTACGATTTCTAGATGTGGTTTACAAGGCACCTCTTGTAGGAAGTGACACACTTGGTTGGACTGCGAAGGATCATGAGCATTATGAAGCTTAGGAAATTAAAGATTATGAAAGTGAGACCAAAGCGTATTCCACTCTCACGATGGAATTGCCCGAGAAATTCTTTCATCAGTATAGCACTATAAAGACCTGTGCTTCTCTTTTTGCTACTTTGAAGACTCGAAGCTTGGGAAACACCCTCGAGAGTAAAAAGACTCTAGTGAAATTTCAGTTTCGAAATTTTACTTAGTTAAAAACGAGACTGTGGAAGAGATGATTAGTCGGTTCTGTCATCTTGTTGTGGAAATGACTACTGTTAATCTGGAACCGACTGAGGTGGACAAGATTGACACTTTGAAGGATTCTTTACCACTGTCTTATTCTACTTTCTTACTGGTGTTGAAGAAAAATGGTTATTTTCGTAACGATCAACTCACTACTAAATAATTCATCAACAAGTTAGAAGAAAAAGAATATGACTTGAAATGTCAAACATCATTAAAGGATAATCAGAATCAAAATCCTTCTCTTTATGGTGGTTCATTACCTGCAAGTAATACCTCAAGTTCAGTCCCGATCATCGCATTTTTCACACAGACATCACAATAAGAGTCTTCTAATGGTAATAGTTCGCCTAATGTGTGTTTCATGGAGACTGGTGCCAACTCTGGTTCAAGTGCAAGTTCCTCAAGCTCTTTGCCTAGCGTAGATCTTAAAGAAGCAGAGCAGTAGTTTGCATTTGTTTGTGCATTTATGACTTCTTACGAACAACTTGTTAGGAGTAAGATTGCATCCAGTGAATTGACCGATAGATCTACCCTGATGATCTTGAGTTGATGGATCTTAAGTGGAATATGGCTATGATAGTCAGGAAACTGCAAAGATTCAAGAAACGAACGGTAAAAGATATGCCTACTCTAAACAAAAGAGTTGGATTTGACAAATTGAAAGTCAAATGCTATAATTGTGGATACTTTGGTCATTTTACCATAGAATGTGATAAGCCGAAGAACGAACATTCGGGTCCTCGTAATGTTGAGAGATCTTCAGGAAAGAGTTCATCTGGAACTGATCAGAATAAGAAGAATTCATTAGATGGGGATCAGAATAAGCCGGCTAGCTCACAAGCTCTCGTTGCCAATGAAGGTTTGGATTGGTCTTAACGACTATTGGTAAATCACGCCAACCTTGCTATGGTTGAATCGGTTGAACATTTTGAAGATGCAAGCAATGATAATTTTTCAGAAGGAAGTGACACATCTGATTAACAAACTGATTCAGATCATTCAGCATCTGAGCAAACCGAATCCTTTTCTTGTATGGCAAAGATTGAAGAGGTATGCACTAAATCTTCACTTAATGTATCTGCTAGTGAATCAAAAGAGACAGTAACTTCACAAGTTGTTATTGAGTGTACTGATTGTGTTGAACTCAAACTCAAAGTTGAGTCTGCTTTACAACATAACACTACTGTCACAAAATATCTTTTCATGGTCAATGAATGTTACAGACAAAAATCCAAATTATGGAGCAATCGACAATGAAAATTAAAAATTTGTCTGTTAGAAATCTTGACCTAAAAGCTGAAGTTAATTGTAAAATTATGTTAGTTGAACAGCATTTCAAGGTGATTCTCAGACTCCGAACCTGCATTACCAACTTAGAAAATGAAATTTTAGAATTAAAAAATAAACTTGGAAACTTTCGTGATTCCTAATTTCTCTTAAACGAGATTATTTAAGTCAATAATAATCATAAGAAAAAAGGTAAAGCAGGATTGGGTTATGTTGAGACTCCCCCTCCTTTCAAAGGAGATTACAGCAACATTCCAGTTGTGGAGCAATCTACAAACTTAGAAATGCCTGTTGTTGATTCGGTCAAATCTGAAAATGTTGAAACAACTAAAGCAACAACTTAAGAACCGATTTATATTAAGGGTAAATTAGTTTTTACTAAAAATGAATTGGAAGGTTCAATTGAGGAATTAACCGAGCTGGAAGTAATTGTCAAAAATGATAACATACCTTCTGACAATCACATTCTATGTGAACCTGAGGATTTTGAACAAGCTGTATATGGTTCAAAGCCCTCGGGTGATTCATCGAAAAAAAATAAAGTATCTTCTAAAGTAAAGAAATCAGACAAGTTGTCAGTGTCTGATGAGGATTTAATGAAGTTCATTAATCCTCAACCTGAAACTTCCAGTGGGAAAGTCTTTAAGTTAAAACAATTGTCTAAAGTAATTTTGGACAAGGAAGTTCAGAAAATCTCAAAAAGGAGAGCCCAAGACTGAGGCTTAGGCTGCCTTTCTGAAATAATCATTTTACGTTTTGTGCATAGTTTATCCACGTCTGTGTTAGGTCACAAGTGGATATTAGACAGTGGATGCTCTCGGCATATCACCGGCAACCTTGATCTTCTTAATAACGTCAAAGATATTCATGGAGGTTATGTGGCATTTGCTGGTAATAACGGTGGGATGATTACTAAAGAAGGAGATGTATCAAACGGGACAGTTAGGTTTGAAAAAGTTAATTATTGTGAAAAAGTATATCACAATCTGTTAAGTGTCTTCCAGATTTGTGATAAGAAATATAGTACTATTTTCACATATAAGGAATGTGTTATCCTTCAACCGGGATACACAATTGCTGAAGAAATGGTTGTCATGCGATCAACTCGATCAAATGATATTTATGTCCTTGACATGAGTGTTAATGTAAATGTTTCACCCTCAGAAATGTGTTTTGTCTCCAAGGCCACGGAGAAAGACTCGATTCTATGGCATCAGTGCATGGGGCACATCCACGTTCGCAAGATGAATCATCTAATCGCAAATGATTTGGTGGATGGTATAACCCTCAAGAACTTCAAGTTAAATGATCAATGCGTTGCCTGCAAGAAGGGGAAACAGAAAAAGAAGTCACACCCGTGTAAATCGATTAACTCGATTATCACGCCACTAGAACAACTTCATATGGATTTATTTGGTCCAGTGAATCATGCCAGTATTGCGGGTGATTTGTATTGCTTGGTTGTAACTGATGACTTCTCAAGATACTCATGGATTTTATTTATGGGTTCGAAAGAACAGACACCTGTTTTAATTCAGAACCTTATCACAAAGATCGAATCCCTTTACAAACTGAAGTGAGACGAATTCGTAGTGATAATGGAACTGAGTTTAAAAACAATGTATTGGATTTCTTCTGTATTCAAAAGGGAATACATTAGGAATTCAGTGCACCGTATGTTCCTCAACAAAACGGTGTGTCTGAACGGAAGAATCGGACGATGATAGAAGCTATTAGAAGAATGCTTGCTGATCTAAGCATCCCGTTCAATTCAGGAACGAAGCTATGAATACGGCATGTTATACTTTGAATCGCGTCCTAACTGTAAAGAAGTTAAAGAAAAAAAGCTATGAACCTCTGAATAACCATAAGCCCAATCTGAAATATTTGGAACCATTTGGGTGCCCATGTACGGTGTTGAAGAGAGATACCGGGAAATTTGATGAAAAGACATTTGAGGGTTACTTCTTAGGTTATAATTCTCCTAAGAAACGTATCTTCAATATTTCTTCGGGATGTGTAGAAGAATGGTATCACGTAGACAGTCAAAGCTACACTACACCTCCAGTGGGTACAGGTCCTGATTGGATGTTCTACTATGATGGGTTATTTAATTCTTTTACACCATCGGTTGAGGAGATACATGAAGACTTTATTCGATCTTATTTGGAAAAACGATGTCTTCCTATTCCAAGTTCTTTGTCTGTTGATGTAAATGACACTCCTAACATATCAGAGACATCTCATGATGTTTCTGACTCTTCCAATGATGCTGATTTTGTTGATTCGTCTTCAATTCCATTGGATGAGGCACAAGAAACAAATGAGCCAATTCTGGTTGAAGATGTGTCATCGACAGTCTCGTTAGACACAGCGGAGGAAAATCTCACCAATCTTGGTGATAATGTATCCGTGCCTGCGAATCCTTCTTTAAGGATTCACACGAATCATCCGAAGGAACAGATAATTGGGGATGTGAATGACGGTGTTCGAACAAGACACCAATTGGCTAATGTATGCGACGATGTGGTTCATTGTAACATATCTCCTTCAGATGATCTGATTTTGTGTGCTTATGCAGATTTGCACTCAACAGGGATTCTAAACATTGCACGATACACTTGCTTTTTATCTCAGATAGAACCGACAAGTGTCACAATGGCACTAAAGGAACCGTCTTTGGTTGAGGCTATGCAGGAGAAGCTGCAACAGTTCGTAAGACTAGGTGTATGGGATTTGATTGACAAAACCGATCGAGTAAAAAGGGTAATACCAACAAAATGGGTTTCTAAATGCAAGAAAGACGACCGTGGGGTAATCGTGAGAAACAAGGCACGATTGGTCATACTGGGTTATAATCATGTAACGCCCGTTAATTCCGGTTTCAAGAAGTAAAGCTTGTAGAGTATGTATAATTCTCGGGATTTATCCGACGTTTCTCAGAGGCCTTTACGTCATCCTGGTACGTCTAATCGCTTAACATTTCTTCCAAGTTAAATTATTACTAAATTCCGAGGGCTAGAATGAGAATGTTTTATGATATAACATTAAACAAAACCCTAAACCCTAGTCCACAGCTGTTGCTGCAATCGGCCCCTTCCAGCCACCCCCTCCCTTCCGTGCTTCGACTTTTTGATCGATTCCAAGCTCCTAGAAGTAGTTCAAGGTATGTACTACAAACCCGAACACTCTTTTTGTTCACCCCTAATCGTTTTGATGCTCAATTTTGCCGAAACTTTTCGTTGAACAGATTTTCAGCCAAGGTGTAATTGACCCACTTCCCATGGATTAAAATTAGAGTTTCCGATGTAGAAAGATCCCCATGTATGGTATTTACATCATATTAAAATTTTGTGGTCATTGGAGTTGTTTAGGTCGGTCAATCGATTTTAGTTCGAAAATTAGGGTTTATCGAGTGTAGAATTGCAAATTGTTGAGTTTGATACGTTAATTGATCGGGTGACCGACCGAATCAGTTTGTACAGCCCTAACGGGGTTTAAGGGCTGTGGAAAAATTATTTTTTGATGCTCGGGGCTGTTGTGGTTAGTGCTTCGTCATTCGAGTCGGCGGTGCGCGAATTTTCGTTTAAACGGTAAAGTAAGAGTTGTAAAAAGTAACCGTCAACCCGATCAACTCGGGTGACATAATCTTGACAAATGAAAAGATTTAAAATGGAATTTGGTCCATTCGGGGCTGATTCGTTTAACAAATGGTTTTAAGGTTTATTGCACGCTCATTCGACCCAAATTGATTGTCCTTGGGCCTTGGGCCAAGTGTTGGGCCTTGGGCCAAGTGTTGGGCCTTGGGCCAAGTTATTGGGCCTTGGGCCAAGTTGTTGGGCCATGAGCCAAGTGTTGGGCCTTGGGTCAAGTTGTTGGGCCTTGAGCCAAAGTGTTGGGCTTGAACGGCCCATTAGGCAAAAGTTTTGTGTGTAATTACAGGCCCTTGCTTGTGATTGTGTACTTAGGGATTTTCCTAGCTCGTTGCAAGTGTTCGATTGATTTCAGGTGAGTTCTCGATGCCCCGTTTAACTCTTTTTAAGTTTTGGGCTAGCATGCACACCTAAGTGTTTTTCTTACTTGATCAAATGTTTTGAATGGTTTTACATAGGCTTGCTAGTATCGGTAGGCCTTGGAATGTTATGGAATGTGTATGTATATATATATTTATATATATTTAGAATGGCCATTATTTGGCGAATGTTGTAGTCGTCTCGATTGCTGAATGTTGCGTATGCCTACCTTGTGTTTGCACGCGCCGAATGTTACGTGTTTGGGTTGTACGTTTGCTCGACCCTGAATATTTGTAGTCGTCTCGACTACTGAATGTTGCGTACACGTACTTTGTGTTTGCATGCGCTGAATGTTACGTATTTGGGTTGTAGGTTTTCTCAGCCCTGAATGTTATTATTGAATGTTATATATATATATAATGATATATATAGGATTGCACGTATAGAGATGCTCAGACGTAAGGATGATTATTTATTTGAATGTGGTGACCTAACCGATGTACTTTCGTTTCCCGTTTTAAAACCGTTGGAATGATTATTAAATCTGTTGCTACTTATTTAAAACTTGAACTCACTCAGCTTAAGTTGACTTTGTGTGCATGTTAGTGTGAGTTTCAGGTTAGGTAGAGGATGCCTTATCGCTTGGACGTGCACGGAGCTACTTGGACGGTGAAGGGCATACTGGAATGAAGAATTACTTATAAACCTTTTATTTCAAAAGACTTTTAAAAGTTATAATTAATTTTGATTTTGGGAACTTATTAATCTATTTACGTTTTCCGCCAAATTATACTCTGTAATGCTATTTTAATGCAAAGAATTGTTTTTAAGTTTATTTAATTTCTCAATAGTTTTATATGATTACTAACTGTGGGGTTTTCCGGGGTTTGGGGCCTTACAAGTTGGTATCAGAGCCTTGTTTCGAGGGATCCGAGCATCCTCGAATGCTTGGACTCGAACTGTAAGAAAAGAGACCAGTATGCCCACCGCGAGTAGCTGCACGCCAAGAGGTAACTTTTAATTAATTAGTCATTCCTTTAAATTTAGAAGTTCCCGGTATGTGATTAACTGTTTAAATGTTAGATGGAAGGCTAACGAGGTTAGGGGCAGGGGGTGGTTAGGACGGGCGGGTAAAGTAAACGACTAATTACACTTGATCAACGTCATTAGTAGTTAACCCTTACCTTACATGTTCTAATTACCACTTGTACTTGACCGTGTTAAAATTCTGTCTTTGTAGGGATAAGTCATGGTTAATACTCAAGCAATTGAGAGAGGTGGTTCTAGTGTTCGTGGTCTTGGTCGTGATCGTAAGCCATGTGCCGGAGCCGATTCCTACTTCCCAGCAGGACACCCCGATTCATGAGGAGGGGGATAACCCCGCCTTAGATCCTGCTATGCGCGCGGCTATCACGGATGAGGTTTACCAAGTCGTTGGCCTTGGGCCAAGTGTTGGGCCTTGGGCCAAGTTGTTGGGGGCATGGGCCAAGTGTTGGGCCTTGGGCCAAGTGTTGGGCTTGAACGGCCCATTAGGCAAGAGTGTTCTTACGGTCTAGTTTAGTAACGTGTTGTGTGTAATTTACAGGCCCTTGCTTGTGATTGTGCACTTAGGGATTTTCCTAGCTCCTTGCAAGTGTTCGATTGATTTCAGGTAAGTTCTCGATGCCCCGTTTAACTCTTTTTAAGTTTTGGGCTAGCATGCACACCTAAGTGTTTTTCTTACTTGATCAAATGTTTTGAATGGTTTTACATAGGCTTGCTAGTATCGGTAGGCCTTGGAATGTTATGGAATGTGTATGTATATATATATTTAGAATGACCATTATTTGGTGAATGTTGTAGTCGTCTCGACTACTGAATGTTGCATATGCCTACCTTGTGTTTTCACGCGCCGAATGTTACGTGTTTGGGTTGTACGTTTGCTCGACCCTGAATGTTTGTAGTCGTCTCAACTACTGAATGTTGCGTATGCCTACTTTGTGTTTGCATGTGCTGAATGTTACGTGTTTGGGTTGTATGTTTTCTCGGCCATGAATGTTATTATTAAATGTTATATATATATATATAATGATATATATAGGAATGCACGTATAGAGATGCTCAGACGTAAGGATGATTATTTATTTGAATGTGGTGACCTAACCGATGTACTTCCGTTTACCGTTTTAAAACCGTTGGACTGATTATTAAAATTGTTGCTACTTATTTAAAACTTGAACTCACTCAGCTTAAGTTGACTTTGTGTGCATGTTAGTGTGAGTTTCAGGTTAGGAAGAGGATGCCTTATCGTTTGGACGTGCACGGATCTACTTGGACGGTGAAGGGCATACTGGAATGAAGAATTACTTATAAACCTTTTATTTCAAAAGACTTTTAAAAGTTATAATTAATTTTGATTTTGGGAACTTATTAATCTATTTACGTTTTCCGCCAAATTATACTCTGTAATGCTATTTTAATGCAAAGAATTGTTTTTAAGTTTATTTAATTTCTCAAGTGTTTTGTATGATTACTAACTGTGGGATTTCCCGGGGTTTGGGGCCTTACAAATCAACAGGAAGGCATTGACTACACGAAAGTGCATGCTCCAGTAGCACGATTGGAAGCAATATGCATATTTCTTGCCTACGCAACCTACAAGAACTTTAAAGTTTATCAAATAGATGTTAAATCGGCATTCTTGAATGGCGAGATTCATGAGGAAGTGTATGTGAAGCAGCCTCCCGGATTTTAAGATCTAGACTATCCTGAGTGTGTTTATCGACTGAACAAGGCTCTTTATGGTTTACACCAAGCCTCAAGAGCTTGGTACATCACGTTGGCTGACCATTTGATTGATAGTGGCTTCAAGAGGGGAACTGTGGATTGTCCATTATTTTACAAGAATGTTGGTTTTGATCTGCTCCTCGTCCATATCTATGTGGACGATATTATCTTTGGTTCGACAAACGACAGCCTGTGCAAAGGTTTCAAGATAACGATGGAAATCAAATTAGAGATGAGTTTGATGGGGGAGATAAGTTTCTTCTTGGTATTGCAAGTTCACCAGTCTGATTCTGGGATCTTTATCCATCAGACCAAATATGTGAACGATGTCTTGAGCCGATTCAAGATATCTGACGTCAAAATCCCTTCGACACCTCTTCCGGTGGGTCACAATTTATTACCGGATGAATTGGACGATACCGTTGATCCAACCCTGTATCGTGCTATGATCGGATCTTTATGTATTTGACTGCATCTCGTCCTAATATAATGTTTGCTGTTTGTTTATGTGTCATGTACCAATTGAGTCCCCGATTGACTCATCTGGCGGTAGTTAAACAAGTCTTACATTATATAAGGGGAAACCCCGACATTGGGTTGTGGTACCCCAAAGACGATAAGTTTGATCTCACCGCTTACACTGATTCAGACTATGGAGGATACAAGATCAACTACAAGTCTACAACAGCGGGCTGTCAATTCTTAGAAAACCGGCTTGTTTCCTAGCATTGTAAGAAGCAGACAACGTTCTCAACATCAACAGCCGAAGCAGAGTATCTGGCGGCCTCAAGTTGCTGTTCACAGGTTCTCTTGATTCAGCAGTGGAGTATCTGCGGGATTACGGTTTAAAGTTTCTTACTACTCCCAATTACATTGACCATTCGGCCGCTATTTCTATCACCAAAATTCCGGTTCAACATTCTAAAACAAAACATATTGAAATTCTTTATCACTTTATACGTGATTCTTTGAAAAGAAACTAATTGATATTTATAAAATACATACGGATTTTCAAAAGGCTATGCTTTATACCAAGGCATTTGATAAAACACGTTTTCAATACTTGCTGGGTATAAACGATTTAAAAAGATTGACAAATATTCAACAGCTCGTTTGAATCATTTTATATCCATTCTTCTTATTTTTGTATTTTCTTTGTCGTTTTTAGGGGGAGAAAAATATAAAATCCAAAAATATTGTGGTTTTTAGTTTGTACAGAAAAATTAAAAACTCCAAAAACATTCAAATATTGAAAAATTCAACATTGGAGAATAAATATTGAAAAATTCAAAAACATTGAAAAATGCTCCTCAAAATGAGTTTTCGAGTAAAAATGGAAAATGATAGTACATTGGTCATTTGATCCTAAGTTCAGTAAAAAGTAAGTAATAAAAGACTGAGTGCTTAATTGTATTGATTATTGGTAGATCTTTTGATAAAAAAAGTAAGAACTAGTAAGTGATATAAGCCTAAAATTTCCCAATATATAAGAATATTGGTTCTAGAAATGGTCTTGATAATGATGGCAGAAATTTAATAATCTGGTCATACTTAAGCCTTCTAATCAATTTGAAAAACTTTTTAAGAAAAAGCTTCTAATTGGTGGTTAACGCTTCAACGATGTATTGTTTTATGGCCTTAAATCCTGTATTGATGGGATGCTTTAGGGTTCCTGACTCCATTGGGTCTTTATGCGGTTTTACATCTGATATTGATTTCGATGAATTTTAAAAACGCTTGTAAAAGCAAACCCGTAGGGTAACTGTTTAAGTCTCTAAACTTGATCGCAAAAAGTACTTTGTGTACAAAATAAATTACAAACTTGATCAAACCACGTTGTGAGTCACACATTATCCTTTTGCTCGCGTCTTATTATCATTAAGAAACGGACCACAAGGGACACAATGTCTGCAAACCGACAGATGAAATCGTGCATACTCATCCATGAGAACGGACCTTAGGGTATTGCTTGATAACGGGGGCATATCTTGTAGTGGGATTACGGACTATGTTTGCTTAAAATCATTCATTTTAAATCGAATTGTTTCTTAGGTTTAATTCAAGTTGGCGTGATTTGGAGAAAATCAAATTAAGCTTGAATCAAGATTAGAGCTGATAATTTCTAATATTCGTGCCTAATTGAACCAATTAAACATACCACCGAATGTTCTAAAACATTTGTTAGAAGATTTAGGTGGACAATAATACCAATAATCAACTTAATATCAGTCATAATAAAAGCTGAAAATAAAACTGTGATGGACGGAAATTTGATCAATATGATTCCCCGCTCGAATTAACAAAAATATGTACTGCTTTTATAGTTTAGTTGTTTACGGCTTTACAGTTACTGCTTTTCTTTTGTTTTGAAAAAATTAAATATCCAAAAAGATTTTCATTTTTCTGCTTTATTTTCATTTACCGAGCTGGCGAGTGATCCAAAACAAAAAGAAAAAGTTTTTACACTAAATTTTAAGTTAATTCGTACTTAACGTATTTACAACTGGTATCAGTTGAACCTAATGTATTAAAGTAAAAATTCGTTTAAGTTAAACATTACAGACCTTTGTTGGAACGGGTATTTTAAGGTATTCAATAAAAAGCCCTAATTGGTTTTAGTTGATTATTTAATTCATTATTTAAATTCATTATTTTATTTATTTTCAAAACCCTAATTGGTTTTCGAATTGATTATTTAATTCATTAATGAGAATTAATCTCATTCATTAATGGTATTTGGTGATTCGTTAACTTTGGTTTAACGAATGTCAAGCCTTTCGTTATTTATACATAACAAATGACCTCATTCATTATAGAAGACACATTCGCTTCCGCTGTGCATAATGAATAGAAGACATTAGTATATTCAAGGATTAGCGAATGGATAATTAACGTATCATTCGTTAAATATTAATGAATAAGGATCAGATTCGTTATATGTTTAACGAATAAGGATCTTTTAAATTAACGATTGAGGACATTCGTTAGTTCATAAGTAACGAAAGACCTCGACTCGCGTGAAATAATTGATGGTTTATAATCCCAAGGCAGACGAAGGAATCGTCATTCATCTTTTTACTATTACATCGTCATTCACTGACTAAAGAACGAATTGACCTGCTTCTGGATCTGAATGAAGACGAGGTTGAGGAACTAGGAAAGACAGTTGAGGTTGAGATTGATTTTGAGGAAAGTACAAATCCAGGCATTCCGCGTAGGAATGTGCCTGAGTATGAAGAAGTGGAAGTGGAAGACGTGATTGCTGAGGAGTATCCTGATCTTTATACCGACAACAACAATGATTCAGGTATTCCATTCTTTACTACAGAACATTTTGAGCAGCAGAACAGCGTTTACGTGAAGAACGAGAGAGGTGGAATAAAGAAGCAGAAACCAGTCACTTATCAACAAAAGAGATGAAACGAAAGCGTGCTTCGGATGGTATGTTTGGGCAAGATGTGAAGCGCTTGGATAAGATGATCGAGACCTTCCGATATCATGAACATGAGGAACCCAGATTAGCAAAGGTACGAGCATCTTCATACCAAATGAAGAAGTACAAGAGTATTAAAGAGGTAAGAGGTGACATGGTTGCTTGGCAGTATGAAGCTGAACTTAAGGTATATATCGTTAAGTGGGAACATGGTATTTGTTATTTTAAGCGGCCACAAGATATTTTATCTATGCCAAGATGGGATGTGAGAACACTAGCCAACCGACCGTTTTTTAATCGTGGAAAAGATCAGTGGGCGGAGTGGTTCTATAATCATCTACAACATGAGACCAGATTTGGTTTCATATTCTTCAAGCCGCAAGTGCCGACACACAAGTACATCGATGAGATTGATCCTCGCACTAGCTGGAGAAAAATGATATTACAAGTTAAGCCGCCGAAGACTATGAAGAGGGCTCCAATAAAGATCTTCCCTCAGAGTCTGTTCATCATGTTCAACAGATTGTATTATGACAATTGGACGGGTGAAGCAGTAATTGTATTGGGTACCGGATCAAACATGAGTGTTATTCGTGTGATTGACCCGATGTGGCTCGTTAACATATCGGAGTCTGATAACGATGTGTTATTTCAGAATCATCCGATTTGCAGTTTCAGCGAGTTGTTCGAGTTTGTTATGCATTCAAGATAAATAATTGCATTGACTAGAAGACTAAGATGTTCCAGAGATAAAGTATAAAGAGCTCGAGACGAGGGGGAGTTTGTTGATACACGACTTGGGCGTCTCGGTCTTAATTAGTTTATTATTATATTATTTGATAATGTAAGGGGTATTTTCGTAAATATCCCCATTCACTCTAATGTAAAGCTATTCGTTACCCCGTTACGAATAAGCTACATTCATTATGTTTGTAAGCCACATTCGTTAACCCTGTTAAACAAATGTGACAACTAATGAAGGGCATTCGTTAGGGATTAATGTAAAACGAATGAGGCTGTTCATTCGTTAGTATTAATGTAACGAATGACACATTCGTTAAGGGTTAAGTTAACGAATGTGTCACCGTCTATATATATGTGTAACATTATCATTAATGCAATCAGTTCTTATTATTCACCAAATTGCCTTGTTACTCTGCCAAAAATCCTCTCAGAAACACACACTAACACACACTAAACGTATTACAACTTAATCATATTTGATACAAATGAAGAACACGATGTCGTTATAGATCTAGATCCTTCAAGCTCTCACATTTCTAATATATTTAATTGAGGTTTTATTATTTTTTACTCCTAATCACCACCGTCCACCATAACGCCGTTTCCATAACTCTTTCTCTTTTTACAAATTGTAGCTATGGTTTGTTAGGATGCTATTGCTTGTGAATGTTGAGCATCGATTGATTAATAACTTCTCATTGCTAATTTGATCGTTAATCAGTCAATGAACTATCGAAGGATTAGATTCAGGAATTCATCTTTGGTGTTTCAATAAGTTATTGTTGTGAGGTATTGCGTTATTGGTTATCCTGACTTACCCTTTAAGATACGTAGTTACTTTATATTTTGGAATCTGCTGGTTTTTAGATAACATTTTTGTAGAGAGATTATTTTCAATAAATAATTTGTTGTTGTTGCTCTAGCCAAGCCTGCATGTTGCACGTATTCTTCGATATGTTTGCATTCTGTTTTTATTCCATTGGGTAGATATGAAATTACATTTCAAAAATTAATCTTGAATTTATGGATTCAAGTAACATGATTATGATAAAGATGACACGTTTTCCCCTATTTGGATCATGAATTAGGTAATGTTACATTGATAATCTTTTTATTAATTAGAAACATTCACATGTTATAGCAGGCTAGTAAACACTTCGCGCGTAGAATAAAGGAAAAGATTCCATGTATGTTGCTGACTGAATCTGCGTCGAATTGTGGCAGTAACGCCTGTGTTTTACCAAAAACTGAACAGCCCCGGCGCGTTTCTCCCGGTAAAAACCTATTTGTATTACATATATGCAGTTATCAACTACTAAATACATATAGACTGTTGTATTACATATACGCAATGCTATTGTCCGATGTATTACATATATGCATTACTTTTATTTTTTACAGACAAATGGCGTTTTCACATAATGCGGTGTGTATGATATGAGGGTCATGGAATGTTTCAAGTGTAAGAAGGAATTTTACGAGTGTTGTTTCATTGATGAAGATTTTAAAAGACCGAACTATTAAATCTTCTTAGAATATTGTATGTTGCAAGTATTTTGCTTTCAGATGTCAGCGTATGCAAGCAACAGGTGATAGATACGCAAGAAACACTGCAGTGGAGAAATTCAACAGTGGAACTAGTTAAAAGGGTGTAGTTTTTATTGTTTACATTTTTATTATGCATGATAGATTTTTGCATCAGTTGTTAGAACATGTGATTGAATTTGTATATGAATGTTATAGTATACTTACTTTATGTTGTAATTGATATATGAATTTTGTAGCCGACTGTTGCAGTTAAAACTTGTATCACATGTTCATAAATGCAAGTGATGCATATACGCAATGCATTCATACATCACATATAAGCAAACATGTAATACAACCATACAATACAAACATATAATGTTAAACAAATGTTATATATATTATGGTCTATGGAGTGCCAATATAGATTTTTTTAAATGCATTTAATACAAATACAGAGTGCATATATGCAATATAGCCATACATTACATATATGTATTACAAGCAATAATGTTGAAGGAATTTCACATATTATGGAGTGCACGTATACAATGTTTAAAAAGAAAGTAAAAAAACTAATACATGTATGTGATACAAACATACAAAACACATATGTGATACAGACATACATTACATATGTGTAATACAAATATATAATGTTAAACAAATGTTGTATACTATGGAATGCATGTATATAGTGCTTAAACTCCAAGTAAAACAATCAATACACTTAATACAAACATACGATACATATTTACCAGAACATTCATAATCAAATGTATCAATCTATTACAAATACTTATAAACAAACAAAAGTAGTCATCGCCGACACATTAACCAACTCTATTTCTTGTTCGTTTTGTCAAGTTAATATGTTTTTTTCTCCAATGTTTGAATTCTGCGTACGTTTGTCTCTGAAAGAATTATCCTACACTTTGTAGCTCAAAATCCTTCCTTATGCTTATGTGCTTCCCTTTGTCAGGTGTGTCACCCTATGCTTTGAATGCTTTATTCTTGCATTGGTCGCGTGACGTGTATACTGCATGTTGTTGTCAGTGGTGTTTACTTTTGTTTTGTTTCAATGCAGGTGACATGCTATCTCTGTATCAGTTAAACGATGAGTGCTATTTTTTTTTCAAATAGCATATACAAACCGAAAAACACACATACATTTTGATTTTACTAAAAACTGACCTAAATTTAAGAATATGCTAATAATAAATTATACTATATATTAACTATTACTAAAATGCCCAAAATTCAAATGTTTTTATCTTCTCTCTGATTAACAAGAATTAAATCAATATTTACGGCTGCAAATTTTGACTCAATACCAACGAATGATTAGACTTAGTTGGTTTATCTTAAATTGGTACTTTAGAAAAAGATGCTAAAAGGAGCGGTTAGATAGATTGAAAGTTGCACAAAAGTATATGTTAATACATACTACAAGCTAAACTAATATATTAAAAGATTATTAAGATTATATACGCCCACAGGCTTAAGCCCAGATCTCTCCAGCGCATCAATGGATCAAAAGTAACAACTTTAAAATTCATTATCACTCAATAACAGTTAAAAACAACAAATAACAAAATGATGATATTAACGATTAGAATCAAAGCCAAAAATCAAGAACAATTGACACGTTGTACCATAAATAAAAATGAAAGTGTGTGACTTTGGTTATGATATGGTTCTTGTAATTAGACAGAATTGTTTGGTTGTATTAGTTTGGTTTACTCGATTTCATACACTCGGCTTATTATGTATTTCATATTGCTTCAAGCACAAGTAGTCTTGAAACTTTTGATTCTATGAATACTCCAAAGACTACTATCATTTTAACAAAATACTATAAAATGCAGAGTGATTTGAGCTAAAAGTTAAGAATGAGAAATTCATTTGATGATTTAGTTTAAACATTGAGTTTTCTCTAACATTACTCACAAGTGGATTATATTTGACTTAACTTGAAAAAAAGAAACAGACTACCAAATCAACACTATATATAAAAAACATTTTTCAATGGGTGGAAACTAGAAATGGATCTGGTACATCACGGGTCACGTCGGTTATTTGTCTAACGTGAATCCAAAGTAGTTCACTTTATTAACTGGCTGTTGTGAATGTAATTAAGTGTTGTGTGCATATCGTGATCTAGTTGTTGAACAACTTCATTGCTTCAGCTATGGACACCTCATGTTCTTTTTTCACAGTGGTTGGATGATATAGAGACTTGGAGGGGTTATGTACCACGGCTCCTTATACTTGCAAGTGATTTAGGAATGTTCAATTTATAGTATAATGGACAGTAATATATAAGATTTGTTCAATTGTCTAATTGAGTTAATTCTTTGGCACATGAAGGTTGTTTCAGTTATGTAAGTTTCAATATGTATATTAATGCTAAAGAAGCCTAGAAAATTATCTATCTAACCAAGTATGCAATTGAAGCACCAAAACATTACTTCAAAGTTTCAACAGCCATATGTGGCTCCTATGATCCACTTATAAATGCCTAAAACATGATTCAAGTATATTAAGCTTAAACGCACAAATACCAAGTAACCGACAAACAAGCATTATATCGTAACAAAACAGACTTGTTATGTAATACTAACAGCCTTACACATATACAATACTAATAGTATTACACATATGCAATACTTTGTATGACACGTAATTACTCATTTCTACTACTCAAGTATCTCCTAACAATTTATTGATTCATGATTAATTAATTAAAATTTCAAATCAATACATGATAAAAACAAATTTTGTTCTTTTCCCTTGAGTAATAGCCGTTTTTAAACTATAATCTGCAATTTTTGTCCATTTTTGACCTAAAATCACCAAACTCTAGAATTAGAGTATAATAAATGATTGCAGAACTTGCAAATACAACAATATCTAATCAGCTTAATTGGAAACCGATGAAAATTATTAAAAAACACATGATTAAGGAAGATACACGTCTGAAATCAAAGATACCTTGAATTGCAATGTTCAATGGTTGAAATCGAGGCTGGGGATACAATTAGCCACTGTATATGCATAACAGCGCACAGTCAGAGGATCGATTTACAATACATTCAACGATTTAAGGTTCATAATCATCATCTTGAGTTGATTCATGATGTGTAGGTCAGAAGGTGTTTGGGAAAAGTCCATCAGAAACAGAAAAGGTCGTATAGGGGAAGCAACAGAGGGTGTTATCTATTTGGCCAATTTACAAAAATAACCCTCCACTTAGGAGTTCTCTAGTTCTCTCCCTAACAAAGAGTTCTCTCTTGATCCTTAGAGAGAGAACTAGAGAACTAATAAATAAATATTTTTAATTTAATTAAAAAAATATTTTATAATTTTTTTTTCATCCTGTTGGGACTTATATTTTAGACCGACGCATCGAATTATTATTATTATGGGTGAAAAATAATTAATATTTTTGGTCTCAACCAAAGGTGGATGGCTTGAAGACCAAGACATGCTAGACTAGTATCAATAGATGTATTTGTTAATTTGTCTAGCATGAGTGTATTGTTTATTGTGTGAGATCTAGGGTTTTATCTCTTAGAGAGAGCCGCCGCCTCCAAGATGAGCTCTCCTAGAGGTGGCTAATCTTTATTGTATGTATGAGTGATTTGTATGACAACCTTTTGATGAATGAAATCATACTGCCACTTATTTATATTTGCGAACCGATTGCATATATTTGTTCATCCAGCTTATTGTTCATTGTAATCGATTCAGGCTCTCTCCCAAACACCGCTCGTCCATCAAAAACCCCCCTTTCAAGAGCGAATACGATTCGATCCTAGCTCAGATCCGAGCTCCACCGTTAATAACGAACATTATTCACGTTTCCGCACCCGGGCTCGGTTCTCACACATCCTTCTTATATGTTGTTACTCTTCACTAGAAGAAAATATAAAAATAAAAATAATAATAAAAAAAACTCGTTGTAGTGCACATAGGCAATACATCAACTTTTTTTAATTACATATGTGCAATAGTGTTGAATAGGATATATGCAACTGTTTGTATTATATTAGTGCAATAGTGTTATATTACACAAAAATAAAAAAAAGCGATATAGTGCATATGTGCATTACTATTGTATTACGTATATGTGATAGTGTGTATTGCATACAATTATTAGTGTTGTATTTGCATATATTTAACAGTGTGTATTATATAAAGCAATTGTGTTGTATTATATGCAATAAAACACTATTGTATATATACAATACACATTAGGGCACATACGAGATATATTAATCGTTTTTCTTTTAGGAACAATATCATCTTATTAGAAGGAGGAAAGGAAAAAAATCACAAAATATATTTTTTTTAAAGTTAAAAATAATTCTTTATTAGTTCTGTAGTTCTCATTTTTGGAGGAGTTCTCTCTAGATCACACCTCTATATATATATACCTACATACATACATACATACATACATACATACATACATACATAGGGAGAGGATCAAGAGAAAACTCACCTTTAGAGAGAAAACTAAAAAAATCCTAAAAATTATTTTTAATTAAAAATAAAAAAATATTTTCAAAATTCTGTTTTAGCCATTATTCTTATATTTTCTTATATTTCACTCAAAAAATATAAAAAAAATAAAAAAAACAAAAAAAAACGGCTGTAATGCACGTACGTATTACTGTGCGATACCGTTGTATTACAAATGTGTATTACTATGTATTTTTGAGTTTAATAGTGTTTTATTGCATATATTCAATATTTGTGTATTGTATATGTATAGTAGTGTTGTATTATATGGAAGAAAAATAATATAAAATAAAAGTCGATGTGGTACACATGTGCGTTAATGTTATATTACACATACGTACTAATGTGTATTCGATGTCTGCATTAGTCTTATATTGCATATATACAATAGTGTGTATTAAATATGTGCAATAGTGTTGTATTCTATGCAATACAAACACTTATGCATATATGCAATGCACACTATTACACATGCGCACTATACCGACGAGGTTACCGACAAGTTTTTTTTCTTTTTGAACCAATAACAACATATAAGAATAATGAAAAAAAAAGAAACTTCAAAAAAAAATTAAAAAAAAGTTAAAAATAGTTTTTTAAAAGTTTTTAGGAGTTTTTAAGTTTTCTCTTTAAAAGGAGTTTCACTAGAACCCGCCCCTATATATATATATAATTATATATATATATATAGGGGAGATTTCAAATGAGAACCCTTTGAGTTTTAAGAACTCGAAAGAACTCAGTGTAACAAATTTTTTTTTCAAAATTTTTTAGACATGCGTAATATATGTAGGTTACATATACGTAAAAAAATTACAGAATTCTTTACGCGCCGAGTCGACTTATTATACATGTGTAACGGACGTAAAAATTAGTGTAATCACTTACAACTTTATTCACTCTCCTACTTTGACTTTTTAGTCAGATTTAATCTCAACACATAATCCAATCCATTTAATAAAATGTGTGGCTAAAAATTGAGTTCTTAAGTTCTTAAAACTCAACATGGTTAACAAAATATCCCTCCCATATATATACATATATGTATATGTATATATATATATATATGAGCATCATAACAGAACTCTTAGATTATTTAAAAGCCTTAAGGAACTCTTAAGAACTAACGTTTTTATAAAAAAATTTTGTATGTTAATATTATTGAAGTGTTGTTTTATCACTTTTTAAATCTATATTTAAGATTACAAAAATGAAAATTAGTTTTTACACAAATCTATGTTTTTTTGCACATATGTAAATTATTTTTACACAAAATTTTCTTTCACATATGTAAATTTATTATTACATAACTTTTGCACATGTGTAAAATTGCGCTTTATATATGTAATCAAACTTTTTTTTAAATATGATAAACTAGTCACAAATATACTATTATAATAAAAAAAATAAGATGATTGTGTCACGTGGGACATATTTGGATAAATCTAGGCCACTTGGCACTTTTTTGTTTATTAAACATTAAAACCAATTTTGTATACTAAAAAAATAAACAAAAATGCTATAATTAATTTTGTAGCATATAATATTAGAATTGACGATAAAGACATTTTAGATTTTTTTCTTTTTTTTTATTATGTTTCGTTAGCTTAATGTTTAATTGTTTCAGATTTAAAAGGTATTAGATATGTTTCAGATATCGGAGCCTGACTTTTGTCATTCACTCTAACACGAAGCGTTTATCAAGTTGATAACGCTTTTAAGGATATAAAAGATCTTGTGAAAATTACTATTATATGTTTATTGAACACATGTGGAGTTTGTGATATTAATTAGGGAGCTTACCGTGTTTTTTGTTATATTGAGAACCAATGGATGAAAAGATTGACAAGAAATATGAAGTGAAAGAGTTAATGTACATGTTTATGTCTTTTGGGTACATATTTGTAGTAGTGGTGAAATCTAGCTTTTTTTTAAATGTTACGTTCTTTTTGAATGTCATTTTATTTGAATATCTTTATTTTCATTTGTTTAGGAAATATAATGAATGAAAAATGTATATCTACGTCTATATCTATATTTATATCTATATTAGATAGTAGGTTAGAACCTGTGTAATACACGATTTTGTAAGAAAAATATAATAAAAAAAATAATAAAATTTAATAATATAGATGGTATAAGATACATTATGGATTCGTACAAAATATTGACAAACCAATGGTTTTTCCTCTACACATGAAATAATTGGATCATTAACGATCGCTTAATTACAGTGGATTTAATTATTAACCCTGCAAGAATTGGCATAAGTCAACCAAGTCAGCCATATGAGGTCAAACTAAACTCATAATTTAATTATTGTTATGTTTGGTTGATATACCTTAACAAAAAAACCGATGTAGTCACTTTTTTGACTGGTATGGGGTATCAAATATCTCAGTATTCGAACTAGTGAATTCAAAGAAGGAAATTGACATCGCATGTCTACACAAGATGTTAGGAATGTAAATCTGGTGCTAACCTTAAATAGGTTGACAAGAGCACACAGATCTAATAACCCAAACGCCTATTGGATCTTCCGACATAATCAGAATATTCAACGGATGGAACAAAGGTATGAGATAATAACAACGAAACAATAAAATATAGTCGTTACGAATAAAATCAAAGACAAAGATCCAGTGCATTTAATATATCATTTAATGTAACAGTGAAAGGAATGTCTAGGGTTTCGTGACGGCGGCGGTAATACGAGGAGACAAAAAGAATATTCGTTTGAAATGTTTTTCTCTCATATTGCGTGTGCTCAGTTGTTTCCTAAATGGAAACCTAGGATGCTATTTATAGACCCTGATATTCCTTCTAAAATTCCCTAATCATTACATAATGAAAGAAAAATAACAGTACAAGTGTAAGAGTCTTCGAGCATGATATGTATCTTGCTCGAGGAGACTAAATATGCAATGTATGCTCGATGAGTGTCTTCAAGCATACTTTACTTAGAATATTTTCACACAGAGAATATTCTCCTCTAGCATGCTTCATTATTCTTGACCAATCCTTGCTTTGCTTGAACTTGTCTATCGAGCAAGGATATTCTTCTTGATGTCTTCAATCCTGTCTTGAGACTTATTGAACAATATTTAGCATGCTCGGATGTAAATCTTGCTCGGGGGGGGGGGACTGAACCATGCTCGAAGTCTATGCTTAGAACATATGACATCTTCTTATTGCATCCATGCTCAACACCAATGTGCTCGGACATCCTGTGCTCGGATCACTTGGCTAAAACTTGAATGATCAAGTTGTTTGCTCGATTGGCAATCGATACTCGATAGAAGAACACACTTGCTTGGAGAAGTGTAGCTTGCTCGAAGCCTTCAACACTTAGAAGAATATGCTGATAGACCATGCTCGAGGCAGTAAACCAAGCTCGATGATCCAAGCTTGCTCGAAGTCCATACTTAGCCTATTTCTTGAGGAGGTTGAGAAGATTCCAATCTTCCTTGCTAAAATCCGACACAACAATCTCCCCCTATATTGGAACAATCTCAAATACACCAAAACATACGTGCATATAGTTACACATGTATCAGCTTTCTAAAAATAGTCAATTTAAGCATAAACATCATTTCATTACATAAGGGAATTTTGCCATTCAGGCAGTACACATCAAATTTAAATACTGTTCAAAATACAAAACAAAATACATCATAGCAAACAAAACAAATATAAACAGGAATAAATGTGATAATCCCTTAGCTCCATCCTGCTATCTTCTTCCCATGCTCCTTTCAGCAGTTTTCTCCTTTTTGAGTTTTACAAAGGCAGCCTTTTGTTTGAACATATCTAACTCTACTCCATCTTCAGAATCAAGGGGAAAATCTTCATTGATGGTGTCTTGTAAGTCTTGGATGTGTATGAAGTGTAGATCTTAATCATACACAACCACCACAATAGTTCCTCCTGATACATTTATCAGAGACACAGAACCATTTTTATGGTTGTAAATGAGGTGAGCTATTCTTCCATTTTGTTGTCTTTGAGAGATTGGCTGCTTCATTTCCCTTCTCATGGCTAAGCACTCTTTCAAAGTTTATCTTTTGGAGCTAGAGCTGCTGGCTTGATGAGGTTTACTTTTCTTGGATTTCCATAGTGGCATTTTGGATAAGTGCACTTCACTAATTCTTTTTCTTCTTTTTTCTTTCTCTGCTTTATTGTGAAATTCTCTTCTTTTCTAGTTTAGGAATGGAAACCTTTTTCAGCCTGTTCTTTTAAGAATTTTTAAAGGTCATTCCTTTGTTGACCTACAAGTTGACTTCAATGTTGATTATTATAAAGGTCCAGCTGAGCCATTTTTTGCAGTTGATCACATGACAAATTTCTCATGTCATCTCTGAAGATTATTAAGCTCTCTTCATCGTCTTCAGTCACCACTCTAGAGGTCTTTGATCTTCTGTCAAAGTAAAGATATGTGGGCAGGTTCAAATTCATTGAAGGTTCAGGCCTCACAATCTCTGAGCTGATAGCAGTTCTACTTGTTCTCAATGGAGGATTTTTCTTTGCTTCCTCCTGCTCTGACTCTTCAAACCATTGTCTGATGGTTTCATCTATCTGCATCAACAATCTTCCAGCATTTGCACCTCTTTTACAGAGAATGCTTATCATTTCAGCCCTTTCTTCTTCTTGTTTCCTCATTCCTTCAAACATCACTTCTCTTTGAGTTTCTAGGAATAGTCTTTGCTCCCTATGGTATATTTTGAGTAATTGTTCATGGAGCATGCTATCAAACTCGGCTTCAGTCATTCCTTTTCCCATTATAATGTTTTTCAATGTCTGCACTCTTTGGGGATCATTAAACCATTCTATCACTTCTGCCTTTCTCTTTTCTGCCTCCTCCTTCTCCTTCTGCAACTGCATCTTTAATTTTCTTTCCCTTTCACAGTCGGCGGTGCATTTCTGATCCTTGTGTGAGTCTTTGACCATTTTCACTTTTTCTTTTAATCTCCTCCATGGGTAGGTCTATGACAGTACTGAAATCAAATCCATGTAGATGTAGGAAGCTTACATCCATTCGTTTTTGCTTCATCACTTCATAGTCCCTCTTCTCTTTTTCAGCCTTTCCCCTTTTCATTTTCTCCACATAGTTTGCAGTATCATCAACTAGTGCATTCTTGTACATCCTATCAAAGTGTAAAATGATTGTAAGTTTAGAAAGGCAAGTTTATGACTAGGTTTTATCAAGAATTCTCGTTTAAACTCTCTGCTCCTCCAGCCATCAACCTCTTGTATAATATTTTCTTTGGACATTCTCTGGAGATATTTCTCATTATATTTGATGCTCAAGAGGTAGGCTCTATCCCCTTTTTCTCTGTCATCATTTTTCTTTGTCCTCTCTTTTTCTTCATCAGTTTCCACATGTTCATCCAAGTTGTGAAGGGCTTCGATCATGGGTTCATTAGTTTGACTTGTCGAGGCCCTTCAACACCCTTGGGTTGTGTTCCCATTCTTTTATAAACTTTCACAGATTTTTGTCTTTTTGATTTGTGGGTCTCATCTTCAGATGTTTCTTTTCTCTTTAACGACCCCATATCCTCAGGATCTTGCTCAGTGATCACTGGTTTAGTCATTGTAGGCTCTTTATTCACATTGCCTTGTTCATCATTAATGTTCTCTTCAACCATGGACTCTTTGACCTGAGAATCATTATCAACAACCTCATTAATTATGGGCTCTGTAGTCTCAACTACCTCTTCAATTCTTGGTTCTGGTATGTTGTCAGTTTGTGGATTTCTGCTTCTTTGTTCAAATTCCTTCTGTGTCTTTTAAGCAGCAGCAACAATCTCAGGAGCATGTTTTTCAAGATTGTTCAGAATCTCTGTAAGAATTTTCAAAACAACTATCTTGACCACTGATCCATAAGAAAGTTCTATTGTTTCTTCTTCTCTTGCTTCTAGATTAATTGGAACCAATCCGAGTTCTTGCATCTTTAGTTGATCAGTTTCGTGCTCGGATTCAGTTTGTGCTTGCTTGGGCTCAAGTTTTTCTTGTACTATTGGAGTTTGTTGATCAACTTGTTTCTTTTTCAGCTCCTCCATAGCCGCCCTTATAGCCTCATCAGCTACCTTTTTCATCCTTTCTTCCTCTTCTTCCTTCCTTTTCATATCAATCAGTGCCTCCAGACTTCTTGAGGAACATCCTCTTCCTCTTCTTCTACAACTACTTTCTCTCGTTCTTCAATTAAAATTTTCATTACAGTTGTTGGGTCGGATTTTTGATAAGAAATTTTGGAATCTTCTCAACCACCTCATGAAATGACTAACTATGGACTTCGAGCAAGCTTAGACTATCGAGCATGGTTTTACTATTTCGAGCAAGGTCTTCAGAACCATTTATTGTTAATTCTTCTATGTGTTAAGGCTTCGAGCAAGCTACACTTCAACAAGCAAGAGTATTATTCTATTGAGCATGGAATGCCAATCGAGCAAACAGCTTGATCATTCAAGTTTTAACCAAGTGTTACGAGCACAGGATGTCCTAGCATATGGTGACGAGCATGAATGCAATAAGAAGATGTCATATGATCGAAGCATGGACTACGAGCATGATTCAATCTCATGAGCAAGATTTACATCCAAGAATGCAAAAGATTGCTGAATAAGTCTAAGACAGGATTGAAGAATGTAGGTTCCCAGCCGGATCTACACGGAATATCTCGTTCTACGTAGGTGCGGAATCCCTATGTAAGACGTTACGAGCGTAGAAGACAATATACGTTAACACGATCGAACACACGTTACAATAAACAAATACTCGTTGTATTGCAACTGGAAACACGTGATATCAATGATCACCGATTACACAACACGTTAACTGACTCGTACAATCAAAAATCACGTTCTAAGCCGTAACCTAGCCATATATAAACACGACAACTTCGCCTGGCATGTTCAGGCGAAGTTGTCCCTAACTTCGCTTAGTTCATAAGTTCGCCTGTATCAGCGAACTTGTGAGCTAACTTCGCTTACATCCAAATACAAATCTAACAAACTCGATTACAGACACTTGACACTGAACTACTGACATCATGTACCAACAGACTCCCCATTGGCAGTAGCTTCATATCTCTATCTTCAAGCACGTGTCTCGTAATCTTCAACAATCTTGTATCTCTATCTTTAAGCATGAACTCCTTCGCGTACACAAACCGAAACAACTCTTTGATATTTCCTCGCTTCGTCTTTCCAAGCGGGAATATAAAATATTTTCTTCTCATTCAGCACCTGCAGATCAGCTTGAGACAAGTTCACTAGATGCATCGGATCAAACACTCTCAGCAGCTCTTGTTCATCTTCATCCTCCATTACTGCCTCAGCTGTTTCACAATCTACATACCACCACTTCAGGTCTTTGAGCACATCCTTGGGCATTTGTTTCATCGGCACTTCTTTAAGACACCGGATCGGCTTATACTTCATAATCATCCAAGGCTTGCCATCTGCTCTCATCCCACTATCTTTGTCTTTGATAAGTTTTCCCTTCTGTGGTTTCAACAGCTCGAACTTCTTTTCCTTTATACTTTCTTTCCAAACAATCTTTCCAATGACTCTAGCCATATTATCATCACTTCTGTTTATCAACCCCAATCTGGCTAAGTCCTTCACTTCACATTCTGGCAATGTATTCAATGATCTTAACAGCCTTTTGAAGTACTGAACACCGTCATACCTTTTAATCACAAAAAGCCTCAACTACTCATCATATATCCAGCATATAATTCCCTTCTTCGATTCAGCATAACCTCTAATATTGTAACTCTTCTTGAACATAGTAGGGATCGCCGGTTTCTTCGTTTTTACAAACCACTGAGCATAGCCTTCTTTCCATCTTGGCTGCTCTTCCCATTCTGTCTCATCACTTCCCATACCTTGACTCATATCTGCCTTATCAATATCCGGAATCTCATGCTCAACATTTTCTTCTACAATCTCTCCCTCTTCAATCTCATTATCAATAAAAATCTCTGCACCAATCTTCTCTATCTCTTCAACTGGTAATACATCATCATCACCTATAAACTCATCATCAATCTCCTCAACATCCACGACCACCACCTCATCACCTGTACCATCAGCCGCACTTGTTGACTCCCCCTGAGATGTGGAAGTCCCAAGAGCTTGTTCAGTTCTTGGCAACTCTCCACCTGCACCTTTCGATGCATTGGGATCATCGTCTCGATCATTTCGCTTCTTAGTCCTCAGCTCATCGCCTTTACAGCTCGTCTCCCCCTGAGATGCCAAGAACACCTTCAAAGCATCAATGATTTTGCCATGTTCGATCAGCAGGGACGACTGTATCTGATTCTCTGAAACGAGGCGCTGAATAGCATGGGTCTGGATAAGATTCACCCTTGATTGTTCTGCCACGACCCGTTCAAGTGCTGCTATTCGTTCTGAGTCTGATAAGGTTGCATCGAAATCAAACCTCAGATGTGATATATCTTGAGTGTACTGATGGATAAGTTCGCCTAGGGTTACGGAAGATAAGTTCGCTGGGTTTTGAAAATAATAACCAGTTTGACCTTAAAAATCCTTTATATAGGGTTAGAGTTATACAGGCGAAGTTATGGGTAACTTTGCCTATTGCAGGCGAAGTTATCGAAAAGTTCGCCTATATATTAAACTTTACAAAACAAACCTCTATAATTTGAACAATTTGCAATTAAGGTTTAAAATATCCTTTAAAGAGTTAAATGATACGATCAAGACCAAGTAACCAGGTATAAAATCATACAACTACATAAGTAGAAAAACTTTTAAAAATAAAGTACACGGGATCAAATTTCAATCTCGACGGGGACAACCATGTTTTAGAAAAGATCCGAACAGGAATCATACTAATTACGTGACTGTCACACAGATCCGTGTTCAGCTGTGTTATGACATAAAGAAACAGGTTGTAGGCAGGTATATAACTTAAAATGGTCTTCATCGTTTCTGTGATACGGGTTATGTTCAATTAAGCTCAAAACTTAAATGGGCAACAACTCAGAGATTTTGATGCCTCCTATCTATTCTCAAAGCGTATTTAGCTTTCCCCAAGTCACCCCGAGTTGACCTCGACCCGTAGTGTCTGATTAAATAGTAAGTACTCTTCGATCTTTAGACTCTTCTTCCCGTTCTCTTTCTTACATCTTGAATGAGAATTATTAACATTATGAACTCTAGAATATCTCAATAACACACACATTTTTTTTTACACAACTTCAGAGTAGTAAACAACTGCAAGTCCCGAATCTGGATCACTGCAGTTTCTTGACACGCTATCTTCATGGGAATCAGAACACTCACGGGCTCGTGTATGACTTGGTAATCGCTTTTCTGCCTATCATTCGGAAAGATATATGCGGAGACATACACAACTCATAAGGAGTTTCCACGTAAAATCGAGTAGATTTAGTTAGTATCACTTCTACTTTTACGCATCATAAAAAGCTACCATGACATACAATGACTGTTCTAAAGTCTTTTAGGCCTAATAACTTCACTAGTTAAGCACACAAAATCAGTATATCTATCTCTTTCCAAGGTTGGATCAATTTTCTGTTAAACATAGTAAAGGAACTTCTTACGAAGTAGTAGACTTAGGTCCCCCCGGGGCGTCGCCGATCGATACGAGATCCGCACGAGGTCTAGGAGTGCGGAATCCTCCTAGACTCGTTTATGGTGTAGAAGACGAAGAACACGATTACACACATACACATACACGAACAAACACACGAATGGGATAAACACATCTGCAGATCCTTTCATATAATAATCATAACTCGTTTCATACCAAACACGAAAACAAATGACGACCGACCCGAGGTGAGCTCTACCTCGGGCCGTCCCAAACGACTCTCCCTCTGGATTTCTCTCTAGACAATTGAACTACATAAAACACACTCTAATTTTCTGGATACTCAAACCTAAACAAGACACATATATATATATCGAAACAACTTCGCGGGCTTGGGCTTGGGCCTGTAGGCGAAGTTGTTATAACTTCGCCTAAGGCGAAGTTGTTCTAACTTCGCCTATGGCGAAGTTGTTCTAACTTCGTACTTCGTTTCTGCTGAACAGAATTGCATAGCGACGGTCACAAAATGCACCAACAGACTCCCCTTTGACCGTTGCTCTCAATTCTAACAAACACAAAAGATCATCTGTTACAAAACATGCACCAACAGACTCCCTCTTAACTGATGATCTTCTATTTGCTCTTCAACCAGCCATGTCTGAAACTGTCTTGTAGCTTCACAAATCTACCAATCACCCAGCGTCTTCCATATCCGATCTCCCCTTCAGTGTAAGCTTCTCCGACTATAATGATTGAGGTCTTTGAAATGCATGCATCCTCGTGCCTAATTGATCATCTCAACCAATCACGTGAGTCCTTCTGACTTCACCAACACGTGAAGTTGGGCTCCCTCCACAACTTCACCAACACGTCGGCATACGATAAGGTTTAATCTTCAACTACTCAACATCAGGTGATCAATTTCATCACAAAACCACCTTGACAAAATCTAACACACATGACCATTAATTAATCCGAAGCATCTTCAATCACCAGGGATAACGATCAAGAACATAAACACTTTAATTCCCGATTAAATCCAACTTGTTCCAGAATTTTCACTTTAATAAATAAGCATCACGTTTCAGGATCCAATTCTCGAATGCCTTGAAAATAACATAAATAATATGCTCTGACCGCAATCCAGTAATGACGAAAACCTTCGGTTCAATTTGACTTTCTTCAGTTGGTCAACCTCGAACAACAACAATTTCATTGCCCACAAACACCCAAATATGTGTCAATATCCAGTTTCAATCAATATCCCATTCACAACCTCAACTCCATATCCAGAGTTGACACGTATTTGTTCACACGTAAGACCAAGAGATAACAAGTTTCACTCGTTGACGGAACAACGTCTTCGGTCTCACAATAATCGTGTACACCTGGCCATACAGACGAAAACTCCAAACACTTTTTTTTTTCTTTAACTTCGCCTTTAGTCAACTTCGCTCCTCCTTAACTTCGCCTGTCCATAACTTCGCCTGACAGATAACTTCGCCTGAGATAAGCGAACTTGTGAGGTAGGCGAAGTTGTGAATAACTTCGCTTAACCTTATATCTTCGCCTAAACCCTAAAATTTAAGCGACAACTTCGCCTGATCCCCATAACTTCGCCTGCGGCGGCTGTTCGGCCAGAAACGCATCAAAAACGTGCCAGAAACACCAAAACGCAGATCTCGAACCATAGCATAAGAGCCTAAGGCTCTGATACCAATTGTAGGTTCCCAGCCGGATCTACACGGAATATCTCGTTCTACGTAGGTGCGGAATCCCTACGTAAGACGTTACGAGCGTAGAAGACGATATACGTTAACACGATCGAACACACGTTACAATAAACAAATACTCGTTGTATTGCAACTGGAAACACGTGATATCAATGATCACCGATTACACAACACGTTAACTGTCTCGTACAATCAAAAATCACGTTCTAAGCCGTAACCTAGCCATATATAAACACGACAACTTCGCCTGGCATGTTCAGGCGAAGTTGTCCCTAACTTCGTTTAGTTCATAAGTTCGCCTGTATCAGCGAACTTGTGAGCTAACTTCGCTTACATCCAAATACAAATCTAACAAACTCGATTACAGACACTTGACACTGAACTACTGACATCATGTACCAACAAAGACACCAAAAAGAATGGCTTGCTCAATGGACTAGTTCGAGCAAAGCAAGGACTGATCAAGAGGAATGAAGCTTGTTGGAAGAGAATATTTTCACTGGAAAATGTTCTAAGTATGCTCGAAGACACTTATCAAGCATACCTTGCATACTGAGTCTGCTTGAGCAAGAGACAAACGTTGCTCGAAGACTCTTACACTTGTATTTGTTTTTGTCTTTCATTATGTAATGATTTAGGGATTATAGAAGGAATTTCATGGTCTATAAATATGATCCTAGGTTTCCATTTAGGGTACGGATAACAAGGCGACACACGGAATACGAGAAACATTCTTAGCGAATATTTTATTTGTTTCCTCGTACAGCCGCCGCCGTCATTCACGAAACCCTAGACATTCCTCTCACTGTTTCATTAATGATATATTAAATACAGTGAATCTTTATCTTTGATTGTATTCTTATTGACTACCATTTATTGTTTTGTGTTAATTGCATCACACCTTCATTTCCATCCGTTGGATATCCTGATTCCGTCAGGATATTCAATAGGCCTTTGGGTTATTGAGTCTGTGTGTTCTTGTCAACCTTTCTAAGGTGTTCACCTAACTCTCGGTCCTGACAAGTGGTATCAGAGCAGTTGCAAGCTCGCTGAAGACCACGGGACTGAAGGTTTGTGATAAAGCTTGAAGCTTTACTCTATTTGTCTACTTCAAAAGAAGTGTCTACTAACAAGATTCCAAGACTTCTTGGAGAAGAGAACTTTATTAAATGGAAGGTGCTTTTCGAAGCCGCTGTAAACTACAATGACCCGGAACTCTGGACATCTGTTACAGATGGAAACTATGTTGCGTCCACTGCTGCAAACAATAGTGCCACTATAGAGTTGAAAATTAAGAAAAGAGATAAAGCACTATCTATGCTGAAGCTAGGTTTGTCTTGGGAAATATTGACAACTGTCAATCATCACTAAACTGCAAAGGATATGTATGATGCAGTTGTTGATATGTTTGAGGGCAATACAGAACTGAGAGACATTAAGAAGGATAGACTAAAGCAACAACTGGATAGATTAAAGTTCAAAGATAGTGAACAATTAAAATCAGTTTTGCAAAGGTTCATGGTGATTGTGAATGATATAAGAACAACTGAACTGCAAATCTCTGATTTTGAGCTAAATAAGAAGCTTCTATCAATTTTATTTGGTGAATGATATATAGCAAGCAAGTTTAACAAGGAAAAGGCTAATTTTCCAAACTTTAAGTTGGATGATGTGATCGCTTTCCTCAAAGCTGCAGAACATGAAATGATTGAGAATCACATGATTAGAGAGGATAAGCCCAGTTTTCCAGTGACAAATGCTCTTGTAGCACCATTGGGTAACCTCTTTGTCAAGAATTATCAATCACCAATCATTGAAGAGCCAGCTGAAACAAACTCGGTATGTGGAGGAAGTCAATCAAGGTTCAATGTGCAAATGATAGAAGATGACACAACCTCATCAGCAAGTGGACTCCCTCCTTACACACCAAGCAATGAAAGCCATGGAGCAGAGTATCAAGCTCTATTTTCTATGTTCACTAACTCATATCATGCTTTTGTGGTCAAAAACCTGATCAACACAAGCATTGTGCAGGAAGACCTTGAGCAGATTGATGCTGATGACTTCGAAGATATGGACATCAAATGGCAGACTGCTATGTTAGCTATGAGAAGCAAGAGGCAGTATAACCGCACAGGAAGATCAAGTTTCTCTGGACCCAATGACCGAATAGGGTTTGATAAATCAAAGGCCATTTGCTATAACTGTCAGCAAACTGGATATTTCTCCGGTGAATGTAATCAGCCAAAGCAAGTGGGAAATCAAGTAAATCATAATCAGTTCTACCAAAATCAGAACCAAAACTTCCAAAATCAGAGAAATCAATTGGTCAATCAAAACCCTTATCAACAACAGAACAGACCTCAACAACAACATTTCCAGCCTCAAAGAAACAACCAATTACAGATTCAAAACAATCAGAATAAAGGAAATCAAAATGTTGTGAATCAAGTAAGGGATCAAGGGAATGTTGCTGTCACGAGGGTACCTTAAGATGGGGTGTTTGATTGGAGTAATCATGTGGCAGAGATGGAAAAAGCAAATATTGCTTTCATGGCTAAGGTGCAGAACAAAGCAGAATCTTTAAATTCCCAGGTACATTATGATATTTCTATTTCTGATCTTCTTTTAACAATTGATGAGCTTAATTAGGAGATTGGAAAGTGGAAGTCAGGATGTGGGAGAAAAGAAGCATTTCTAAATGTGTATGAAACTAGTGAGGCAACCTATGAAAACCATATTAAAGGCCTGGAAGAAGATTGTATGCAAGCATACATAACTCAATCAAGAATGACGGTTGAGATTGAGGGATTGAAGAAGATGTATGTAGATGAGAAGCTTAAGAATGCTGAACTGATAATTCAAATGGATTTCCTGAAGAACCTGGTGTTTACTGGAAACATAGTTGGATTTGTAGACAAAATGACAGATGAAGAGAAGTACAAGAAGGTACCACCACCTTTTTGTGATAGTTATCCACTGAGAGTAGACAAGGAAAGTAGGAATGAGTATTTGAAACAGTTTAAGAATGTGTTTGAAGATAAAACTGAGTTTGTAAAGAGGTATGAAGATATAATTGTTGATGATAAGGGAAAGTTTGTGATGAAGAAGAATGTGAAACCAGAAGAGAATTAGGTTGAAAGAAAGAAGAACTAAAAAAGAAATGGAGTGAATACTCTAGTGATGGAAGTACTTCATCTGTGGCAGTACCAAATCATCAAAAGGCAAGAAGAAAAAGAAGGGATCAAACAAGAAGAAAGATGAAAAGATTCCACTATTGCCAAAGATGACTCCCAAGATGAAGAAACATTATGAACAGATGAGAAAAGAACATGTGGTATTTGACATTGGCACCTGACCTCAATCAGAAGTCAAGAAAAGGAATGTTGTACCACAGAAATCTTCATATGATCAAACACACCCAACAATTTATCCAGTTTTCTCTAATCATGAACTGTTTGATATTGGTGATGTGGACTATGTGCCCATGAGAAGATTTGCTGCTGAAGAAGTAGGAAGCTCCTCAAAATCACCATCCAAATTGAAATCAATTATGTTTGTCAAAGAGAAATATCATCCGGTGCCTGATGTGAACATACCAATCAAAATGCATTTCAGGAACTCTTTCCCAAAGACTTCCCTATGATTTGACTTTCCCAAACCAAGTGACAGGATTAAAGACAAGAAATTGCTAGAGGATATGGGAAGTTATGCCAAGGTATGGTGTAAGAAGTGTGATGCTTATGGTCATCACATTGATTCTTGCCGGTTTGAAGAGGAAGAGTTTGTTGTGCCAGATGGGGTTTGTGGTTTTGATATGAAAGGGTACAAACTGATGTATCAAAGGTACCTGAATGAAGAGAAGAACAACTCAAGTGTTGAAGAGAAAAGATCATGCTTAGAGAAGAGACTAAGGAAAGTTCTGAAAATCAAGGATGATGCAAAAGGATCAAGCAAACCAGTAAAGAACAAAATGTCAAATGACAAATGAAAAGCCAAATTGAGACCGGGTGTTCTTAATGGGGATGAAAAATTCTTAATGAAGCAAGGGTTTGAATCAAGAGGGTTTAAGTGGAGGACAAAGAAGGAGTTAAATGAATGGAAAAACTATGTGATTGATTAAATTGAGAACAATATCAAGTCACCAGTTGTGTCAATTGGGTCAGACTTAGAATCGAATGAAGAATGTGAAGTTGTCTATGAAGATCCTGTTCCACTTACAGCTGCTACTCCTGATGCATCTCCAATTGGATCTAATTTACAAATTGATACAGTTTGTGGATCGGAATCTAACTGATTATCTTATGTGTACTTATGCAGGAATAGTTCTTAAACAACAATGACTTATGGTACATGGACAGTGGATGTTCCAGGCACATGATCTGTGACAGGGGAGCTCTTGTCAATTATGAAAGAAAGTATGAAGGTCCAGTTGCTTTTGGAAGTGATGAAAATGGAGGGAAAATTGTTGGAAGAGGCACACTCACCAATGGCAAGGTATCCATTGAGAATGTGTTGCATGTTGAAGGACTACAATATAGCCTACTCAGCATTTCTCAAGTTTGTGACAAAGGATACAAAGTGGCTTTCAATGATGAACACTACCTAATCCTAAAGCCTGAATTTATGATTCCAACTAAGATGATCATGATGATGGCTCCAAGAAATGGGAACCTCTATGAGCTTAGAATGAATACTGCTACATCTAGGGTGGTTCATGTTTTGTTTCAAAAGCCACTGAAATTGAGACTAAATTGTGGCATAGGAAGATGTGTCATGTTAATTTGAAGAATATGAACAAGCTAGTGAAAGGTAAACATGTTGTTGGCTTTCCCATAAGAGAATTTAAGCTTGAAGAAAAATGCACATCTTGCCTAAAGGGAAAACAACACAAATCCTCTCACAAAAGCAAATTGATAAATACCATTTATGAGGTCTTGGAACTGATTCACAAGGATCTTTTTGGTCCAGTGAGTGTTCCAAGTATTGGAAAGAAACGATACTGCCTGGTGATCACAGATGACAACTCAAGATGTACTTGGGTTTACTTCATGAGCATCAAGGATGAAACCCCGAAGCAGATCACGACCTATGTGCTGAAGATGGAAAATCAACTTGAAAGGAAAGTGAAGGTCATTAGAAGTGATAATGGGATAGAATTCAAGAATGGACTAATGGATGAATTTTGCACTTCTAATGGGATATTTCAGCAGTACAGTGCTCCTAGAACTCCTAAGCAGAATGGTGTTTCAGAAAGAAGAAACATGACTTTGATTGAAGCTGCAAGGACCATGATTGCTGATGCAAATCTGCCTGTTACATTCTGGGCAGAAGAAATCAACACCGCCTGCTATGTGCAGAACAGGATTCTACTAAACAAGGCTTAAAATAAGACCCCATATGAGGTTATCTTCAAGAGAAAACCTTATGTGAAAATTTTAAAGCCTTTTGGATGTAGATGCTCACTTTTGAATACAAAGGACTATCTAAATAAATTCTAGTCAAAATCACTGGAATGTTTCTTTGTGGGCTACTCATCTCATTCAAAGGCTTACAAAGTCTATGTGAAGGAGCACATGGTAGTCATTGAGTCTTCTAACATCATCTTCAATGAAAACCATTTCAAAAATGTTGAAGGACCCAAATGGCTCTTTGATTTGGAGAAGATGATAAAGTCTTTCAAAATATACAATAAAGACATGGATGACAGCATGTACAGAACAAGTTTTGATGACAAAGGAAAACAAAAGCAACTTGATCTGGAAAAACTATGGTCATCTGTTGCTCTTGAACCGAATGGATTTACCTTTGAAAGATGCAGTCAAGGAGCAGCTGAAGTTCAGATGAATGGACAAGAAGCTGTAGTGATATGGAGAGTGAACCTATCTGAAGTCAGCAACCAGTTCAACCTGAAGTGACAAATGAAATTGAAGACAGGTTCCAATCTTTGTTTGACTCTCACCAAATTGGATCAAATGAACCTTCATCTTCTGCAACTGCTCAAACTCAAATGGACACTGAAATTGAAGAAAGATCTAAGATTGAAGCTAATGACAAGAACCTGACAAATCTTGAGACAGAAGTGCCAGCACAACAAATTGTGCAGAATACTTCTGTTGAAAGAAATCATCCTGCAGAGAACATCATAGGAGACTGGCATGAGAAAGTGACTAGAAGTTCATCTAAAAGAGCACACATCTGTCTATACGCCTGCTTTCTATCCCAAGTTGAACCAAAGAACATTAATCAGTCTTTAAAAGACAACAGCTAGGTAGAAGCTATGCAGGAAGAGTTAGCTCAATTCAGAGACATACAAGTATGGGACTTGGTTGACAAGCCCAGAGGAAAGTATGCTATTGGAACCAAATGGGTGTTCAGAAATAAGAAAGATGAGAGAGGAATTATCATTAAAAACAAGTCAAGACTGGTGGCTCTAGGATGCTTACAAGAAGAAGGAGTTGACTATGAAGAAGTATTTGCTCCTATTGCAAGACTAGATGCCATCAGAATCTTTCTAGCATATGCAGCATCCATGTACATAAAAGTCTATCAGTTGGATGTAAAATCTGCATTTCTGAATGGAAATATTGATGAGGAGGTGTATGTGACTAAACCTCCTAGTTTTGAAGATCCAATCCATCCTAGCAAGGTTTATAATCTCAGCAAGGCTTTGTATGGACTACATCAAGCTCCTAGAGCATGGTATGATGTTAGGACCGATCGGGAGACGGTTTCCCAACGATTCTCGGGGGCAACGTGTTAGAGTGCGGAATCCTACTAACACGGCGACTCGGTGGTAATCAACGACACAAACGGTAGCAATTCCTAGGATGATATGACGACCAGGTGCGGAGGAAAGGACCGAAGGGGTTGACGGGCAGAGAGGATTTCCGGGGAACAGGTCGGCTGTGTATGTGTGTTATATCTGCTCTCCCTCCTGAAAATCCCTAAGTAACGTTTATATATCGAAGACTCATTCGATCGGATGAGTCTCTCATTCGATCGAGTGAAGCTTTGTTCGATCGAATGAGCCTGGTTCGATCGAATCAACCTTTTGTTCGATCGAACCAGTTTTCGTTTGACATTTACAATACGTTAACTAGGTTTCACTATCTTTAGTCTCACGCCGACCTACCCTGATAGAACTGGGGACATATATATGACATTTCATGTCCTAACAAACTCCCCCTTGGAGCCAGTTCTATTTATGTTTTAACCAATCGAGATTTCTTGCTCGACTGCAACTCCCCCTTGGAGTTATCTCTCCCTCTCTGTTCTCAAAGCTAGTGGTGCCCTCATTGCATCCACCAAACTCCTGTCTTCATGGAGTTATCTCACGATCCAATGGTGCAGTCCGTCAGACTTACCATAGGTTCCACATATCATGAGATGCTGTCAAATGGAATATAAGATTAACATTTAAGCACAGTTGTAGTAGATTATCAAACATGAAAGTAAAGCATAATCTAGCACAATATTCCAAAGTATATTAAAATCACTCCAAAAACAATTACAACCAGAAGATAAAACTTTGAATTACAAAGAAACCAAATAAACAAAACATATAACAATTAATCACTGGTTCCCTGTGTATATTTCTTCTGTTGTTCCTTCCAGTTAGATCCTGCATGTATGTCATAGGCAAAACAGATCCTAATGACATTTCTGTACTTTAGCGCTTGCTCCATGTCGTCGGGGGCATAAAGAATTTCTGTCTTGTATAGAGTAAAAACATCCTCCCTTGACAAGTTGGTGAGCCACATAGGATCAAAAATGCGGATTGTGCTCCAATTACCATTGTCGTTGAGCACTATAACTGCTTCATGTAGTCTTCCGTCGTAGTACCAATGCCTGAACGATTTGTAGAAGTCCTGCTTCATCTTTCGTAGCGGAATCTTCTTCATTGTAAGTGGTGGCATGTACTTCAAAATGACTTTCGGCCTGTTGGTGATCGGATCGATCTCCTTTTTACTTGTATAACGCTTTGGCCTTTGCGGTGTAATCAATCTCCATTTTGAGTTGTATTCCTTTCGTAATACACTCTGATAGTACGATGCGAATGGAGATGAGCTTGCGTATAGCATGTCCAGGTAATTAAGACGATTAAGATCGTAAGTTGGAAGAGTCTTCAAGTCTGTGATTCGTTGATAGTACTCAACCCCCTTTTCCCTTTTGACAGCTACGCAGTTCAGGTCTTTCAGACACGCCCAAGCTAGGATTTCTCCAGAGGTTCTCCGACCCTTAGTATCATATGACTTTGTGTGAGGAATGGTCGGTTTCGCTTGGCGTTTAGACCTGATCTTTTCAAGAATAGCATTGAACGCTTTCTTGCATTCTTCTGTTTTGTCTTTAAATTCGGCTTGATCGGCTTCAGACGGCTGTTTCATAGCATTTGACCTTTCGTCAGCCTTCTTCTGCACTTCCTCCTCGTTTACGTTTTGAAAGAAGCTTGATGAGTTGGGAATATCGTCAGTTTGCGACGTGTAGTATTCAGGATATTCTTCCCTTGTCAAGTCTTCTATTTCGACATCTTCGAAGTGAGGAGGATCGACTTGTGTCGGATCAGCGGCCGTCGGTGATGGTGAGTCGGTTGAAGCAGCTGCAGCAGATGTGGATTCTGTTGAAGGCAAGGCCAGAACTTTGCCTGTTTCTTCGTTTGAAAACTCGAACATTTGCTCTAGCTCTTCTTCCGTGAAGTTGTGCGAAATCTCACCTTCTTCCAAGTCTCCACTTGAGAAGATTTGCTGTTCATCTGGGTTGTCCAAGAGATACGTGAAAAACTCCGCTGCTGTTTTTGACTGCAGCGGTTGGACATTTGATGTATCAGCATCACCTGCTTGATTAATAATCACAACACAGTAACAAAAAAAATTTTTTTTTTAAATAAACATATGTAATATCATAAACGTTAAGTACAAAACAATTACATATGAAAATGGAATATAAATAAGGATTACAAGATTTAAACATTAAAATCCTCACTACATTCACTCAAAAATCACTCAGTTACCTTCACCTTCATCATCATCTGAGTTCAGCTCGTCGGTGTCCACATCAACATTAGCTGGACCTTCCAGACGAAGAACGTCTCCTTTAAGCTCAGTCACCTTAGCTTCAAGGTTTCTGTTTGACTCCACAAGGCTTTTATTGGACTCTACCAGGCTTTGATTTGACTCTTTGAGCTCTGTGATAGCAGATCCCTGTTCAGCAACAGTAGCAGTGAGCTGAGTGTTCTCAATCTTCAACCTGTCGTTGTCAGCTTGAAGTTGAACCATTTGTTCATCTCTGATTCTGTTATGCTCTTCCTGCTGTGTCCTGAACATGAACATCTGCATCATCGCCTTGTGCAGGTCGGCAATTTCAGAAGCGACCTTGGGAGGGAGGGAGATCTCCTGTTGAGATTGAGGAGGAGGTGGCGGTGCGGACTGAGGTGTTGGAGGAGGAGCTTGTTGTGCTGGAGGAGCAGTAGAAGAGGTCCCAACTGATGGTAACATTGCGGGACGAGGTTGGCTGGGAAATAAATTCCTGTACTTTCGAGTAACCTTCCTCTTTTGTCTCTTCGCCGGCCTTTCTTCACCTGTCGGTTGATCAGCAGGCTGCTCCTCAAACACTACTTCTTCACCGGTTTCCAAATCTTCAACATTTAAGTAGGTATCAGCTTCCTTCTCTGCATCAGTCCTGGTGTCCTCAGGGACTACTTCCTCTTCAGTGTCTGATTCATCACTGGTTTTCTGATACGGAAGGTCCTCGACATCTGAGTCACTTGAGGTGTTCCTCCACTTCCTCTTTGGTGGAGCCTGATAAAACGGATTCGCCACATGCCCAAAACAACGTTTGTGTGGGGGCCTTGTTGGACGATCCTTGTACGACTTGAGACGGTTCAAAGTCTCATTCTTCATGTGGTCTAGCTTTACCACATCTCCGTCATTCTCTTTCAACAGCCCCGGTGCCTGGTCATCAACTATCATCTGCACAAACCTCGGGTACCGTAGAAACTTCTCACCCGCCCCTTGTTTTATGGTGATGTTTTCCACCATGTGACTGAATGTCATTTGAGAGAAATTGAAGGGGCGGTTCATCACGAGTGCTGCCACGGTGAATTGCATGCTCTCCCTTATCTTATCAAAACTTGTACGTTGAGGACCCAGACAGTGCATCACCACGTGCGCCAGATATTTGAATTCTGGGCACAAATTTGCTTTGAGAAGCAGACCTGCATTGAGATCGCCGTCATACTTCATGCGTGCGAAACATCCTCTCGTTGCTGCAGGATGTAATGTGGTCGGGTCAGAGTCTGTATCTGCAAACCCGCAGACATCTCTAAGAATCTGGGCAGAAACAACAATTTGATGCCCTCGGACTGTGGAGCGTATCACCGACGGCTCGACGGACTTGTCGTGCGTGGCGTTTCTCCAAAACTCCTGTTGAACCGACATTATCGGCTCAACGATCCTTGAGATAGGAATGAAGATCCTTGACCTCTTTAAAAACTTAATCATCTGCGCAAAGTCCTTGCCGTGACTTGATTTTTCATCTAAAAATGCCACAATGTTGTGTTTGATCGACGTTTTGTACGGAGCAATAACCTGTGCAGCTTCAGCCATTGAATCTGTATACATAGACATGTTAAAACAGACAGATATCTAAAAGACTGAATTTGTTAAAAAAAAAAATTTTTTTTTTTTTTTTTTTTTTTTTTTTTTTTTTTTAATTTTAAACTTCTGGACTGGTTCGATCGAATTATAAAGGATTCGATCGAATGAACTAATCATCCGATCGAGTGAGACATATATTCGATCGATTTAGACTGGTTCGATCGAATGGACTCATTCGATTCCTTCAACCAGAACCCAGATTTCAACGAGACCCGAATCGGTTTTTCGACCGATTAACCACAATCAACATGTGCGAAACATTGAAAGATGTTGTTTACATGTTTTCCAATGACCCTCATGACCCGAAAACTCAAAAAAACTCAGTTTTATTGTCGGGACCGTTTCCGACACCAAAAACGGCCCGAAAACCTATCGAAACGCGGACGAAAATCAATAAAACTTACATTTTTGAAATCTACGCGAAAAAGTGAATAAACTGGTCGGATCAAAAAGAGGTTTTAGCACGATCGATTTTGAGAGGGAAATTTCAAATTCTTTTCGGATGAAAATGTCCGATCGAATGACTTCTGCTATTTATACAGATTTTTGACTCATCCGATCGAATAAACTTGTTCGCTTGACTCATCCGATCGAATGAGACACACTATTCGATCGGATGGATTTCTTCCCTCAAACTGATTTTTCACAATAACTTATCCGATCGATTTGGCACATTCGATTGACTGACTCGATCGAATGGCTACATGTTCGATCGAATGAGGAAAAGTTTTAGAAAAATTTGACTTTTAAACTTCTTATTCCCCGTCATCGATCACGGTGCTTTTGAACCTGCAAGAAAACTTAAACTTTTGACATTTGGTTAGTTAGCATAGAAATTTTCCGATTTTGTGAGCTCAGTTCCTGTAGAACATAAAGATCATAAAACGTTAGTAAACACACAGAAAATATCAGGTCCAACCAACTTCAGTTTTATCGCAACTTCTTCCTTCTCTCATTACACACTTGGTTGCGCAGATAAACGTTTAGCAACCTGCATGAGTTTTTCTTTCATTCCTACACACTGAATAAACATTTAGTAGGAACAGACAGGGATCAGACTACCTGTCACAATGATTTCTCATCGACTTTCAAACATTAAGAATAAAATAAAATAACCAAAAATAAAATCTTAATTATTTATTTACAGGGAGGGACAGGGATCAGACTACCTGTCACAATGATTTCTCATCGACATTAAAGCAGAATAAAATTAAAGAAAAATTAATTCAGAATAAAAATGTTTTTGAATTTTTGTCTTGTTTCTTTTTATAATATTCAAACTGAAATAAACATCTGTACAAAAAAAAATTTAAAACACATTATTTTTGGTTGAGAAGGATCTATAATAAGAAATCATACAGACGTATATGACTATCTACTGAGATTTTTTTTTTTTTTTTTTTTTTTTTTTTTTTTTTTTTTTTTTTTAATATACGAAGTTGAACAAGACATAATGAATATTCTTTTTGTGAGAAAGATCCGAACAGGAATCATACTAATTAAGTGACTGTCACATAGATCCGTGTTGAGCTGTATTATGACATAAAGAAACAGGTTATGAGCATGAAAATAACTTAAAATGGTTTTCATCGTTTCTGTGATACGAGTTAGGTTCAATTATGTCTCAAAATTTAAGTGAATAACAACTCAGAGATTATGATGCCTCCTATCTATTCTCAAGGCGTATTTGGCTTTCCCCAAGTCACCTCGAATTGACCTTGACCCATAGTGTCTGATTAAGGTTGTAAGTGTCTTCATCTGCTTCCCGTTTTCTTTCTTACTCCATAATTGAGAAGTCTTGACATTATTAACTCTAGAATGTTTCAATAACTCATAAAGAATCATTTTTTTTTTTTTTTTTGTGAATGTTACATAGACTTCAGAGTAGTAAAACAATTGCAAGTCCCGAATCTGGATCACTGCAGTTTCTTCATGCACTATCTTTACGGGAATCAGAACACTTATGGGCTCGTGTATGACTGGGTAATCGCTTTTCTGCCTATCATTCGGAAAGATATATATGAAGACAAACAAAACTCTTAAGGAGTTTCCACGTAAAATCGAGTAGATTTAGTTTGTATCACATCTACTTTTACGCACCATAAAAAGCTACCATGACACACAATGACTGTTCTAAAGCCTTTTAAGCCTAATAACTTCACTAGTTAAGCACACAGAATCAGTATATCTATCATTTTCCAAGGTTGGATCAATTTCTCATTTTCTGAATATAAATGAATGTCTTTAAAAAACGTTTAAATTATTTCGCCCCGATCAAGTCAAAGTCTTCAGGTAAACGGCTATCCTGAAGATCCAATGGATCAACTGGACCGACCACATACGAGTATGTGTCCTTCTAACTAAGTATAACCGACTATTTTTCAGCGAAAGAATAAAAACCATCAAAACCCGCCCCGATCACTTTCAGTCATCTGGTTAATGGCTATCCTCATAATCTACTAGTAGAAATAAGGACCAAAACACATCCGAAAATGTGTCCATCAAACTGAGGTAACCGACATAATTTTAAGCGATAGTGATGTATAAAAATTTAATATAAGAAAAATGAAAATAAGCTGTACAGAAATAGCAAATCTTTTTGATGTCTCAGTATGATAGCGTCTGTGTACTATCACCTTTCTTGTAACAAGATCAACTTCTCAAAATTTTGAAAAATTTTTTAATGTTTTTGGGTTTTTGTATTTTATATTGTTTTTGGTTTTTCTTGAACCTTTTCTCCCCCTAGAATTTATAAAAAACAAAATCTTTTTGGATTTTTTTTTAAATTTTTAAGAAAAGAAAAATGGAGAGCATGTGCGAAACATTGAAAGATGTTTTCCAAAAGAGGTTTTAGCACGATCAGGCTCCAATCAACATGTTGATTGTTGATTAACCACAATCAACATGTGCGAAACATTGAAAGATGTTGTTTACATGTTTTCCAATGACCCTCATGACCCGAAAACTCAAAAAAACTCAGTTTTATTGTCGGGACCGTTTCCGACACCAAAAACGGCCCGAAAACCTATCGAAACGCGGACGAAAATCAATAAAACTTACATTTTTGAAATCTACGCGAAAAAGTGAATAAACTGGTCGGATCAAAAAGAGGTTTTAGCACGATCGATTTTGAGAGGGAAATTTCAAATTCTTTTCGGATGAAAATGTCCGATCGAATGACTTCTGCTATTTATACAGATTTTTGACTCATCCGATCGAATAAACTTGTTCGCTTGACTCATCCGATCGAATGAGACACACTATTCGATCGGATGGATTTCTTCCCTCAAACTGATTTTTCACAATAACTTATCCGATCGATTTGGCACATTCGATTGACTGACTCGATCGAATGGCTACATGTTCGATCGAATGAGGAAAAGTTTTAGAAAAATTTGACTTTTAAACTTCTTATTCCCCGTCATCGATCACGGTGCTTTTGAACCTGCAAGAAAACTTAAACTTTTGACATTTGGTTAGTTAGCATAGAAATTTTCCGATTTTGTGAGCTCAGTTCCTGTAGAACATAAAGATCATAAAACGTTAGTAAACACACAGAAAATATCAGGTCCAACCAACTTCGGTTTTATCGCAACTTCTTCCTTCTCTCATTACACACTTGGTTGCGCAGATAAACGTTTAGCAACCTGCATGAGTTTTTCTTTCATTCCTACACACTGAATAAACATTTAGTAGGAACAGACAGGGATCAGACTACCTGTCACAATGATTTCTCATCGACTTTCAAACATTAAGAATAAAATAAAATAACCAAAAATAAAATCTTAATTATTTATTTACAGGGTGGGACAGGGATCAGACTACCGTTTGTGTCGTTGATTACCACCGAGTCGCCGTGTTAGTAGGATTCCGCACTCTAACACGTTGCCCCCGAGAATCGTTGGGAAACCGTCTCCCGATCGGTCCTAACAAAGTGGTATCAGAGCCTTTGGTTCTTGATTCTCGGTAGATTCGTGGTAAAAATCGCGTTTTTAGAGTCAAATTCGTTATTTTTACGTAAAATTTCCGGTAAAATCTTGGTTTTTGGTCTTGTGTTCATCGGTTTTGTGTCAAAAACAGTTAATATTGTCATATTTTGGTTTTTGATCAAAGGATTTCGTGTTAAAATTCGGGTTTTCGTCAAGAACGTTCTTCGCGTTCTTCGTGTTCTTCGAGTTTTTGGTTGTTTTGATCCGTTTTTGGGTTGGAATTAAGTTGTGTTTATGTTATAAGTTTAAAAATAGTCATAAAGTGGTCCTCGATCGTCAAGATTTCTTGTTTTTGTTTCAAAATCCGAATTTTCGTCAAAATCTTCTAATTTTGGAAAATCCAGATTTCCCGATCGAATCAGTCTATTTTTGGAACCCATTCGATCGAATAGCCCTCCTATTCGATCGAACAAGTTTAAACGTTGACCGAACCAGCTTTTCCCGCCTCAACATACTCTCCCTCCTGAAAATCCCTAAGTAACGTTTATATATCGAAGACTCATTCGATCGGATGAGTCTCTCATTCGATCGAGTGAAGCTTTGTTCGATCGAATGAGCCTGGTTCGATCGAATCAACCTTTTGTTCGATCGAACCAGTTTTCGTTTGACATTTACAATACGTTAACTAGGTTTCACTATCTTTAGTCTCACGCCGACCTACCCTGATAGAACTGGGGACATATATATGACATTTCATGTCCTAACATATGATGAGCTATCAAACCACCTGTTAGACAATGGTTTCTGCAGAGGAGCCATTAACAAAACCCTGTTCTACAAAAGATGGAACAAGGACCTGTTGCTATTACAAGTCTATGTTGATGACATCATTTTTGGCTCTACCAATGAACAAATGTGCAAAGAGTTTGAGCAAGTAATGAAGTCAAAATACAATATGAGTTTAATGGGAGAAATGAACTTCTTCCTTGGACTTCAAGTGCAGCAAAAGGCAGATGGGATCTTCATCAATCAATCAAAATATGTCCAAGAGATTCTTAGCATGTTCAAGTGCCAGGACTACAAGACAGTGTCTACCCCAATGGACACACATGAGAAGATGGTACCTAATGAGAAGGGGGAGCCAGTGGACCAGCATGAATATAGGGGTCGGATAGGATCACTGATGTATCTAACGGCATATAGGCCAAATATTATGTTTGATGTGTGTGTCTGTGCAAGATTCCAAGCTAACCCCAAGGTCTCACATATGCTAGCAGTAAAGAGGATTTTCAGATATCTCAAAGGGAAACCAGATTTGGGGATTTGGTATCCAAAGAACTTTTCTTTTGACTTGATGGCCTACACAGATAGTGACTATGACAGTTGCAACATGAGTAGGAAATCAACTTCAGGAGGCTGCCAGTTTCTAGGGAATCGGTTGGTATCTTGGCAATGCAAGAAGCAGACTACAGTGTCCATCTCAACTGCTGAAGTTGAATACATTGCTACATCTGCTTGCTGTGCACAGGTTCTATGGATTCAGAATCAACTGCTGGATTATGGTCTGAATTTCTTACTTACTCCAATTTTAATTGACAATACTGCTGCTATGTTCATTGTTAAGAATCCAGTCCAACATTCCAAAACAAAGCGCATTGAGATTAGACATCACTTTATTAGGGATTGCAATGAAAAAGGCCTAATTGAAATGAAACGAGTAGATACATCTGATAATTTTGGCTGATTTATTCACCAAACCGTTAGATAAAACTAGGTTTCACTTTCTGTTAAAATGCCTAGGCATGATAAATGCTGATGAAATCTGATTGATGATGTGTGCTTGTGTAAGGTGCTTACTGATTTTCTATGTTTCTCACTATGAATGTTTGCATGATTTATTGCTATGCTTGACTAATTATTCTGATTGCACAAATTAGGCTTGTGATTGTGTTGTATGATCAATTTTCATGTAATTGATGTTCTTGTTTTTCATTTACTTAGATCTGTGCTTACATGATATATTTGTGTGATTTAAGTATTTCGAGCATGAATTTGTGCTTGACACTGTGTTTGTTGCTCTTCGAGCACAAACAATACTAGAAGACTTCTCTAAGTACTTCGAGTACAGATAACAGGTCTACGCTGCTCGAGCTTAGAAACATGCTTTGGAAAACTTTTCAAGTATTTCGAGCATGATTCTGTGCTTGATGGTGTGTTTGTTGCTCCTCGAGCACAAACAATCATACTTGAGAAAGTTAAAGTATTTCGAGCACAAATGACATGTATCCAATGTTCGAGCAATGGAAATAAGCCTTGAAAGTTTTTACTCGACTTTCGAGCATATAATTGTAGCTCGAGCACAATGACTGTGTTCAATCATTTCTTATGTATTACGAGCACATGTTTTGAACTAGAGCAAATTGAAACTTCTAGGAAGTACTACGAGCACATGCATTGAAATGACAAATTTGAGTTAAGTCTATTGAGCACACACATTGACATGATAAATTTTGAAGTTTGCTCGATAGAATACTTGTGTGCTCGGAGTGAAAATTTACTCACCAATGAATTGTGTGTTACTTGTGTGCTGTTTGTAAGTCTTATGTGCTTAAATGACAAAATGTGCTTCAAAATTAGATGCAAAATGAATTTCTCAAAGAAACTAATTTTTGTCACACAAACGTTTTTGATTAAGCATACAGTTTTTCGGTGAACATATATGAGATATGATAATATGATCCAGCTCAAAGCTTTAGAGAAGCTGAAAATGTTAATGTGGAGATACGATCCAACCTTAATGGGAAATGATAGTATATTGTTCAATCTACTTACCCATGGATTATAGGCTTAAAAGATTTATGTTTAGTAATTTGACAATTCGTATGGTATCTTCTTATGAGTGTAGTGACATACATGATACAAATATAATGAACATGCTAAATCTGATGTGGTGACTCGTTTGAAGACCAAGGTATGTTTCCTTGCATATCTCTTCGAATGATAGGCAGAAAGGCAATTAGCCAATCAGAGCCTGTTGGTGTTTTGGTCACACAAAATATATTTACAAAATATCTGAGCAGATATGAAAGTATTGCTATACAAAAGATTATCAAAAAGAAAAGGAAAGAAAAAGAAAGAAAATGAAAAAGAAACATGCTTACAAATAGTGTGCTAAGTAATAATATATCATGACTTAAGGGGCACTACGGGAACTACAAATATGGGACATTCAAGTAAGTCCTAAACACCGTGAATGTAAGGTATGTAAGTCCAGCGTTTAACCTTATAGTCTGATATCTATATATATATTTAAATAAACTGCTCATAAAAAAAATTTTTGACCAAGGCATCAGGGGGTTGAAGTCAAATTGGGGTGATTGGAAAAAGCTAAATAAGCTTTGAAAAGAGATAAGGGACAACCTGAAGTCCAAAATGTAATCATTCTTCACTTAAGCTTTAATTGAACTTTAAGCATATCACAAGTGTCATGATAATCATTCTAAGTACCATTACCTAATGTCAACCTTACTCGGATCATAATATGGCTGACTATGAGATGGTATGAATGATTTTGGAAAATCTGATCCCCTGTTGAGATCTCTCCAAAATAGTTTGAAATGAACTTTAAACTATAATTTGATCTCTTATTCACCTTAAATTAATGTTTAAATAAAACAAAAGTTCAAATGATATAACTATCTGTTTTAAGCAAAGTTTAATTGTGATATTTATCTAGTTTGCTTGGCAAATAATGATATGTTCACAAATGCAATCTGTTTTTGTTCTAAGTGTTTTTGAGTATGGTCTAGATATTAGAGTGTACTTCGAGCTCACTTTTGACTTGGATATCATATTTATTGATCTTCGAGCACAATGATATGCTCTATATACTTTCTTAAGTATCTCGAGCATAGATATCTCATATGTAGCCTTTCGAGTACCTATGTTCACATTATAAATTCTGTTTGTGTTTTCGAGCATGCCTGTACTTCACGAGCAAATGTTATGACATGAAATATTTCTACGTATTGTCGAGCATGCATATACTCTTCATGCATAAGTGATCATTGGATTATCCAAGTATGTTCGAGTAAGATTTGAGTTGTTGGGAATGTGTCTCGAGAATAATTGATTAACTAATTATCTCATTTATACTTCGAGCATATGGATTGAGGGTAAGCAAATGTGTAAAGTTGTTCGAGCACAACTACTCATGAGCATACCAATTAGGATCTCGAGCATGATCTTATGCTTGAGTATGTATGACCACATTGAAAGTGGCTAAGGGTCTTGAGCATGGTTGTACTCGAACTCAGGTATGAACAGTCTCAAAAGGATAAACTTTTCCTAAGTATCAGTCGAGTATACTTACATTCGAGCAAACAATAAATGAACATCTGAACCAATATTCTCTGTACGTCGAGCATGAACTAGAATGTGTACTCGAGTACAGTGGGAGATAGCTGTCTATTTGGCTGTATGCTCGAGCAAGGGAGGTACAATTAATTTGAATTAAATGACAACTGTCATGCACTAGACGACAAAATCGTATTGTACCAACCAAACGTTAGGTATAAAAGGGGGACTTAGAAACTTTTTCACACATTTCATTTCCTTTTCTTAACCTAATTGCAAAAACCTCTTGCTCGTTCATCCCTTGCTTACTCGAATACTCGATTATTGCTCGATTATACTTCGAAAATAGCCATTAGCTCTGTTTCGACTTTGGTAAGATATCAATACTCGATTATCGTCTAACCGATTTCGAAACTAGGGTTTGTAATTGATTATCTTACTAATCGTTTACTTTTTTGTGCAGGTACACATATTACTATGGAACAGGTTACTAAAGACACCATTCTTTTCTGTTGCAGAACTGATGGCGTTAAAATTCGAAAAGAAACATAACATGTGTGCCCAGTTGGAGGTTGATAACGATAACAGGGAAGTGGAGCTGATGATAAACTTCCTCAATAACTCCAACTTGAGGGTAGCTTTGAGTGAGAACCCAACGATTTATACGAATCATATTACAGATTTTTGGGGCTCAGCAACATATGTGAATGAAGTTAATGGGAAGAGGATAGAGGCCTCTGTCCTAAATCATGATATTGAAATCACCGAAGCTTCAATAAGACTGGCATTACAATTAAATGACAATCATTAAGTACAACCATCTTACTCAGCCCCAAGACTATTGAGAGTATTTCAGGAAACCATGGGTTACCAAGGCGATATTAAGGAAGGACAGTTTCAAAAGGGCAGCTTCCCACTGATCTATAGATTCCTAATCCATCATGTCATTCAGTCTTTATCTCCAAGGAGAGGGACTTGGACCCTGTTGAGCAAGGAGCTTGCTACCTTGACAGTAGCTATTCTTTATCAACAACCATTCAATGTGTCAAGACTCGTCTTCAATGGTTTGGTCTCAAATGTTGAGAAGGCTGTGAATCAAAGGTTCTTGATGTATCCAAGATTCCTGCAAATTCTTAAAAATAGTTCGTTGCCAGATCTTCAACACACAGGAGAAGTTCTGAGATTACAATATCCAAACACTTGTTAGCGAATGAAAGATGCAAAAAGCAAATTTACTGAAAACAATGATTGGGATGTTCTCCCATGGTTGCTTGTTACGGAATTAGGTTCCATCGATGTACCTAGAACTCCTGGCAACAGTGATAATGATGATGACAGTGAAACTGGTGATGATGATGAAAATGATGGAGGAAACGATGGTCCGGATGGTGATGATAATCCAAATGAGGGTGATGTTATTCAAGGTATTGATGTCGGTAATGATACTGTTATTGAAATTCCTCATGAAGAAGGGAATGCAGAGATTGTGGGTGGAGATACTGAAGTGAATGAACCTGTGTTCATCCCTATTGGGAATGAGACGAGTGTACTCACTGGGGCTGCATCTGATGTTAACATGGATAATCAAGAGGATAATGAAGGACCAGAGTCGGAGGTGAATGAACAAACTGATGAACCGGTTGTTGGTCCTAGCAATATGGCAAATAAGCTGATAGATGAGGATGACTTTGTTGCCTCTGTAATTTCAAATGTTGCTGAAACTATCCACAAGATCACTCCACCTGATTCACCACCACCTGTAGTACACCATGCGCATGCAGACTCTCTTGAGGCTGATGATGCTGATGACAATATTCCTTCCTCCCCGGCCACAACTGAACCTGCATTATCTGACCCTGAACAACTTTATGATACACATATTTCTTCACCACCTACTTCCCCACAAGCCCAAACTGCTCAAGATACAAATACACTCACTCCACCTACCTCACTGATACAAGACCAACCTACTACTGATATTGCTCAACCTACCCAACCCCTTCCCATAGAACCTGAGCCATACAAACTACCCTCCCCAGAATCCTCTAAATCCGAACCATTTTCTGAACCAGCCCTTAAACCAACTCAAGAAACATCACCATCCAGCCCTAACATATATGACCTCATCAAAGAGAATGCTGAGCTGGAGTTTGAAAATGTGACTTTAAGGAATAAAAATGCAGTACTGGAGACAAGGAACAAGGCACTGGAAGCCGCATTGCAAGAGTTCAAACCCTAGAGGGGCACTCTGAGATTGAGAAGACCTCAGATGCACCAAAACAGGGGGAGATCTAAAAGAGGATGAAGGTCTAAAACTGATTGTAAACTTATATGCCAGTTCAGAAGAAGAAAATGAATATGAAGTTGCTGGAACATCCAATGTCCCCGAAATGATAAATTCAGAAGTTGTTGAAGGAGATGTTCAAGTTGAGGGGATGTCGGGAGAGAAAGAGATTGAAGCAGAAGAAGAGACCTATGAACAACTTGCCCAAAGACAAATTAAAGTCAAAGGGGTGGCTCTAACTGAGGAAGACCTTCATCCGAAAACAACCCATAAAGACAAATCTGGTGATGAGATTTTAGAGAAGCATAATGTTGTGGATCCTGATATTGCAGAAGTGAAGACTGTCAACACTGTGATTCAAATGATAAATCAAGAAAGAAAGAGGGTGGTGCTAGAGGAAGAAGAAGAGGAAATTGACCAGGAAGTGCTTGAAGCACTGATGGATATGAGGAGGAAGGAGGCAGAAGAAGAGAGGTTAAGAAAAGAAGCTGATGAAGCAATTAGAGCAACATCGGAGTCATTGAAAGCAACACAAACTGATGAGCAAACTCCAACTGCACAAAAAGATGATGATCAAGAGCCCATACAAACTAAGCCGGTAATAACTGAACTTGAAACTGAAGAACGAGAACCTGAAACACCAAAAGAACAGGAACTCGGTTTAGGTCCAATAGCGTAAGAGGATGAAACTATTGATATATCTGCCAGTTCAATGGTAAAGTTAGTCATAATGAAAGATCTTATGGATATCTTAAACAAACCAGTGAAGCATCACCCCGAGATTGTACAAGCTGCTAAAAAGGCACAGAAAGATTTTATCAACTTAAGCAAAAATTCTGAACCAAGAGTAAAGGAAATGGTTGAAACCACTGAACCTATAGTTCAAGAACTGGATTAAAAAACTAATGAAGATACTCCTGAAAAAGAACCAGTTGATAAAGAAATATTTAATGAAGAGCCAGCAGCACAAGTGAATGAACCAATAATCAAAGAAGTTGTAGATGATGAGACTCATGAACTTGCTGCGACCAAACCAATTGTTACTGAACCAACAGAGCATGAAACTGAAGCATGAGACTCTTTAAAAAGAAAAGAAAACGTTGAACTTGAAATTCCCAAGCCTAAAGGACAAAAATCAGTGAAAGTAAAGGTGTACAATAGAAAGGAGGCTAAATTTGCAAAACTTGCAGATGATGAAGAGGACCAATCTATAACTGTTGAAAGTCAAATAATTGGCGCTCTTCATAATCTTGATGAACTAGTCGATCTTGATGATGAAGAAGAAGGAGGTCTGAAGGATGAAGATAGGGAAAATGTTGACAAAGCCAATTTGTTAAGCCTGGACTATGATGTGACATCTGAGCCAAAACAAGGTACACCTCAGTACGTATTTACCGATTAAGCAAATAAACGCCTTTTGCGTAACAAACGAATGACTAATCGAACGGGTCAGGTTATGACCCAGATATCTCGGGGGGCCATCTATAAGTGATATACGATCTATACAAGCTAAAATATTGGAAATATGGTCTTAGTTTGATAGCAAACAAGTTAAACGAAAACATGCTCGTTTAACTACCCGCTATAAATTTAAACGCGAAAGATAGTTACAAACCAAGCATTGTATCATCCGTTAAGCCGAAAAAGACTTACCAAACACTTATTTGAAATGTTTTAAGCGATCCATGAAAATATTTTTGCTTTTACAAACATATAGTATGTTTTTATAATTTTACACAAAACTAGCCGAAAAACACTTGTTTTCGCGCTGTTTAACGCACCCGATAAGTTTTTCACGCCAAAAACCGAACCCGAACTAAATTTGGACCAGGTGTTTCGTATTTGGGCTTGAGAAACCAGATCATTGGGCCAAAACAGCCCATCATGGGCCCAATCTTTCTTCCGATCGGCCAGCCCAACCCACCCCCCCATTCTTTTTATAAAACTTGTTTTACAAGCTTGGTTATTCATTTTAGTTTATAAAATTTGAGGTCCAAGCAGCTGCAAGCTGAATTTCCAGAAATCCTTCAAACCCTAAGGTAAGGAGCTTAAATAAGTAGCTTTTATACTTGTTTAAACTTGTTTAATACCATAAAAACATGTCTTGATTACTAAAAATCATTCCTAACCGTGTAAAAATCCTAAAAATGGTCCATAAATATTTTTTGATCATACACATAGTAAGGAACCTGTTTTGATAGTATTTTTGTCCATAAACACGGATTAAAGGGTTGAAACGGCGTTTTTACGGTTCAAAAGTTCGTTTTTGTACACTAGACGAAACCCTAAGTTAAGGGCTGTTATGTTGATGAAAAATTTCTTGGTTTGTGATATAGGACTTGTACCTAGCTTTCTTAGAAGAACAAGAACCTGAAAACTTGATTGAAAAGTCGGAAACGAGCCAAGCCCGCTAAGGTAATGCCGAAACACTCGCTTACGGGCTATTTAGGTTAAGGTTGTGATGTGCATAATTTTAGGCTTTGAGATTTTTCAGGGACATCAGGGACCATGTCAATGAGTCCCTGTTCAAATTTGGTAATTTTTCGACCATCCGAGAATTTGGCGAATTTATTACCGAATTGGGATGTTTATTTGGGAAAAATAGCTAAAATACTTCAAAAATTATGAAATTTTTCTGGGAACTCAGATTTGATGTATTTTGATCACATATGAATTTTGGGATCGTTTGAAGAATTTTAAAGGTATTTTGTTTATATGCGTTCGTGTGAATTTTTATAGCCGAATTTGGACCGAAAAGAATATTGCACGAACTTTTTTCATTCTGGAATTGATACAGGTTGATTTTGTACATGATTTGAGCATTTAGAAATTTTTGTGGAATTTTTGGAAATTGTTTGGGGTAAGCGGACGATTTTCAGGCGAAATATAGCTGATAAAATAAATTTTTATAAATTAATAAATCAGTAAATAAATTCTAGAAATATTTTTATAAAACTCTACATATTTTAATTGATAAGTGGTTAAAATTTTCATAAATTAATGATTAACGGTTAAATAATTATGCTAATTTAAAGATTAAACAAATTCAGTTTTTATAAAAATCGGCATGTTCGTGACTAACGAACCTGCGAGAATATCAAAACACCAAGAATTATCAAAAATCATATTTTTGGACTAATTAAGTGAAAACGAACTTTTCTATGAGAAACCTGGATAATCCGGGTGGATTGTGCCCGTTTCTTCTCAAATCAAACTGAATAAACGGAAACGGGCCCCGTGGCTAATCCGGGACCCCAATATGTGATCCTTCTTTATAACTTAATCATTTTATTAACCAATACATTTACCCAAGCTTATTTTCCCGTAACTGTTTTCTGAACGCGTAAACGAACAACTTGGCCCAACTGGGAAAACGAGAATCTAAGCCAAGTTCGGTATTAAGTATTAGACATTGAACAACATCACAACCTAAGCCTATTGCCGCTTTCTGGGCGTTCCGGCTACACCCAGATTAGATATACAGCCCAATTAGTATTGAGATTATAATAATATTAAAATATTAATATTATTATAATATTGATTATAGGGAACAAACCACGAGTTGATACAATACTGATTATCGACTAAACCGTGAGTTTCATGACCCCACTCTTTAAACGGTTTTACGAACTTTCGGGGTGAAAAGCATGTTTGCTTATATCTATATACTTATCCGAAATGTACGATGATGTGAATTATCAAAGTGCTAACACTTGAAAGTCCCCACTAACACAGTGATTAACTTCGAGTCGGTGGCTTGTGAATAGTACTATTGGTTTGACAAACCCAGGCGGAGCCAACACGGTTACTGAGACATTATCCCGTTTTCACATGTCCATATTTTTACAAACCAGCTATGTAGTGTTAGACATAGCTACCGGGGCATGTTGTGGGCGGAAAGGGGCCACAGTGGTTGATTGAGCGTGGGAAATGGAGGCACGCAGCACGAATAATCCAGGCTTCACTGTAGCTTAGCATAATTACATCACATACATCATTTACATACATATATACTTATTTCATGATTACAAGTGTTGACTTGTGAACACTCATTACTGTTTTCCTGAAACTCGTGAAACTCACTAACTCCAGTAGTTGACCCGTTTTAAACTGCTTTTCAGGTGTACCTAAATCGGAATGATTTGGTGATCTATTATTTGTCCAAGGTGTGTGGTTGATGCTATGTGAATAGAGGCAAGGATGTTAGTAGTAAGAACGTTTAGTTAACAAACTAGTTTTGTTTGTACCACCTAGACTGTAAAACAATGAGAGAACAAAGAAATGTAATATAATATAAATTAGTTTGTAATGTTTCTTTATAAACAATGTGTTGATACCAAAGGTGTCTGTTACATTCCCGTTTTACGCTTCCGTATAGTGCTAGTCGGGGTGTGACATATGACAAGAAATATCTCGAGAGAATAGGAAAAGAAAGTATTAGGGAAGAAACTGAGTGATGGAGAAGTCGAGAATCCCAGAGGAAGTTCCTGATAAAGGATGGACACAGGGCTGCATTTTTGAACCTGCAATCTTTTGAAGCATTTGATCAAATTTATAAAAATTCCTTAGTTGATGATGTGGCAAACTACGTTGATAAAATGAGCAAAAAGAAAGAAAAGGAAAAGGCAGAGGCAGAAAGACTAAAGAAGAGAAAAGAACAAAAAGCTGGGGATGAGACAGATTATGAAGTGATAAAGTCTAAACACAAAGACATTAAATTTCTTCAACTACATGGATACAAATATCATGATTTAATCAGGTTATCTTTTGAAGATCATGAAAGAAAAATTGAAATGGTGAAAAAGTCCCACAAAGATAAGAAATCCACTGAAGGTTACTTAAGAAAACAGGACTTGAAGTTGAGAATGGAAAAGGAAAGAGAGGAAACAAGAAAGAAAGAAGATGAAGTAAAAAGGTGGTTTGAAGACCCACAAAGAGTACAGACTCTGAAAAGAATTGTAATGGAGAAAGGGATGACATAAGAACAATTTCAAAGCATGCCTCCTGAACAATTAATTGATATATACAACAGAGAGCAGAAATTGTATTTGGAAACTCAAAGAAGATTGCAAGAGGCCAATAGGAGAGCAGAGGAAGAAGTAAGAGCAAAAATGATGAGTGCATTGCATAAAAAGGGTGCAAAAATGTCAAGACTATTGGTGCAAATAGATAAGACTATAAGGCAATGGTATGAAGAGGCTGGGCTCAATCTGATAGAAAAGAATACACAAGAAAGCTCAAGAAGAACCCTTGGTCTGAGATTGTGAGGCCAGAACCATCAAGACATTTAAATCTGCCACACATCTCTACTTCGATAAGAGATCCAAGACCTTGAGGGTTACACTGAAGACAAACAAGAAACTCTAATCATCTTTTGAGATGATTTGAGAAATTTCTCTAATGAACAATTGAAAAAGATGGCTGAATTGGATATGTATGATAATCAAAACAGAAGCCAAAAGGCTGGACAGCAAAGAAATGATCTCTCCAGGTTTATTAAAGAACAATCAGAAAAGGGATTCCTATTTCTGAAGCAGAGGAGAAGAGAGATACACAACCAGACTGAGAGAGTGAGAAGAAATAAAAGAATAAATGAAGTGCACACTTTAGAGCTCTCTCTCTTTGAAACAAGGAAAAGGAAAACTCAAGAAAGCAGCTCATATGGAAAACGGAAGTCCTTGAGGGAGTGCTTAGCTATGAGGCAGGAGATGTTGGAGCCAAACTCTCTAGTACAACAAAATGGAAGAATTGCTCACATCACCTACAATAGAGATAATGAATCAGTAACGCTAAGAAACGCTTCTGGAGGAACCATAGCCGTGGTTATGTATGATGATGATCTACGTCTCATACATATTCAAGACCTTCAAGATATAACTAAGGCTAAATTTCCAATAGATGCAGATGATGGAATTGAAGTAGATATGTTTAAACAAAGGGTTGCCTTGGTTAAAATGAAGAAAGATAACAGACTGGAGCATATGGATGATCTTTTTGTTTTCTGTTTACCTTTGCTATGTTTTTATTTTGATCAGTAAAATTTGATTTGTAATGCCCAAGCGGCAGAATTCCTTTTGTGTAATGAAATGACATGTTCTTAAAATGATTCATCTTAGATATTGATAAATGTGTAACTCTACGCAGGTGTGTTTTGGTGCATCTGAGCTTGTTCCAATCTAGGGGGAGATTGTTGGGTCGGATTTTTGATAAGGAAGATTGGAATCTTCTCAACCTCCTCAGGAAACGATTAAGTATGGAATTTGAGCAAGCTTATACTATCGAGCGTGGTTTTACTACTTCGAGCAAGGTCTTCAGAACCATTTATTGTTAATTCTTCTAAGTGTTAAGGCTTCGAGCAAGCTACACTTCAACAAGCAAGGGTATTCTTCTATCGAGCATGGATTGCCAATCGAGCAAATAGCTTGATCATTCAAGTTTTAACCAAGTGTTAGGAGCACAAGATGTCCTAGCACATGGTGACGAGCATGGATGCAATAAGAAGATGTTATATGCTCAAAGCATAGATTACGAGCACGATTCAATCTCACGATGAAGATTTACATCCGAGAATGCTAAAGATTGTTGAATAAGTCTAACACAGGATTGAAGACATCAAGAAGAATGGGCTTGCTCGATGGACTAGTTCGAGCAAAGCAAGGACTGATCAAGAGGAATGAAGCTTGTTGGAAAAGAATATTTTCACTAGAAAATATTCTAAGTAAAGTATGCTCGAAGACACTCATCGAGCATACCTTGCATACTGAGTCTTCTCGAGCAAGAGACAAACCTTGCTCGAAAACTCTTACACTTGTATTTGTTTTTGTCTTTCATTATGTAATGATTTAGGGATTCTAGAAGGAATGTCAGGGTCTATAAATAGGATCCTAGGTTTCCATTTAGGGTACGGATAACAAGGCAACATACGGAATACGAGAAACATTCTTAGCGAATAATTTATTTGTTTCCTCGTATGGCCGCCGCCGTCATTCACGAAACCCTAGACATTCCTCTCACTGTTTCATTAATGATATATTAAATACAGTGAATCTTTGTCTTTGATTGTGTTCTTATTGACTACCACTTATTATTTCATGTTAATTGCATCACACCTTCATTTCCATCCGTTGGATATCCAGATTCGGCCGAGATATTCAATAGGCCTTTTGGTTATTGGGTCTGTGTGTTCTAGTCAACCTTTCTAAGGTGTGCACCTGACTCTCGGTCCTGACGAACAATTTTCACCGATTCCACCTCAGCCATGTCGGTGTCAATTATATCATCTTTGTTTAGAATTTCATCTCCAGATGTTACTCTTGGAGTGGCTTTTGGGTGCCGATCTTATTCTGTCTGGGCGACTCCCTTTCCCTATAATTTTCATTTCTCAATTTGCTCAGGGGTCTCTTCTTCCTCATTCTCAGACTCCCCCTCATCCAATGCATCTTCTACATATTCTTCATTAATTACCTCAAGAGCATTAGATGTCCCTACCTGAGCTTCTTCTTCACTGGTCTCAACATATTGTTCAATTAAGCATTTAAGTGCATCTGTTTCTTGAATGATATTCTCCCCCTGTTTTGGTGCATCTGAGGTCTTTTCAACATCAGCCTGCTACAGGGTTTGAATCCAGATTAAGTCATGATATAGAGTATGTTCTAGGGCTTTGTTCTTCTGTTCCAAAAATGCATTCTTATCTTTGAGTAAAATGTTTTCAAGTTCCAACTCAACATTCTCATTGATGATGTCATAAAAGTTTGGGCTTGATTGTGGTGTTTCTTGAGTGGGTTGAGAGGCAGGTTCAGAAAAAGGTTTGGGTGAGGAGGTTTCTGGTGAAGGTAGTCTATAAGTTTCAGGTTCTTTAGGGATGTCTTGAGAAGAATTGGTTTCATTGGGAATAGTGTCTTTCAACGGTGAGGTTGGTGGTGTTGGAATATGTGTTTCTTCATTAGATTGGGTTGGTGATGACAAAGGTGGTGAGGAGATGATTGGTTTTTGTATACGAGATGTAGGTGGTGGTGGAACTTGTGTTTCTGGAATTGTGTCATGGGTCGTTTCAGATTCAAAGGAGGACGTATCATCTTTGTCTTTTACAGGATCTGGTGAATCTGGTGGTGTAATTTGCTAAATAGTTTCAGCTACATTTGAGACCACATTTGCAATAAAGACATCATCATCTATTTGTTCATTAGCCTGTTCACTTGATCCCACAATAGGTACATCATTACCAACAGGTTCATCCACTTCATCAACATGCTCCATAACCTTAACATTCTTAACCTCAGGAGCAATTGGTTCAACAATTTGCTCATCAACAGCACCATCATTGTCATTTCCCTGATCATCATCATCATCATGGCCTTCATCATTTTCATTTACATCTTCATCATCTTCACTGTGACCAGGGGTGAGAGGTACATCAATCACTCTTAGTGCAGGAACAAGTAACCAAGGGAGAACATCCCAGTCTACATTGTCATTGAACTTGCTCCTTGCATCCTTCAATCTTTGACAGATATTTTGGTCTTGCAGTCTTAAAACATCTCTAGTCAATTGTAGATTATGCAGAGACCTGTTGATATGGATTTGAAGGAATCTCGGGTCCATAAGAAATCTCTGATTTACCCCCTTTTCAATATTGGACACCAAACCATTGAAAATAAATCTTGAAATTGAAAGGATGCTGATATAGAATGGCTACGGTCATGGTAGCAAGCTCCCTACTTAATAAAGTCCAAGTTCCTCTTCTTGGAGAAAGGGACTGGATGACATGATGAATTAAAAATCTATAAATCAAGGGAAAGCTTCCTTTCTGAAACTGTCCTTCATTCACACCTCCTTGGTATCCCATTGTTTCTTGAAAGATTCTCATAAGTCTTGGGACCGAATACAAAGACAGCTCCTCATGATTATCATTCAAATGTAGTGCCTCTCTGATTGATGCTTCAGTTATTTCAATATCTTGATTTAGGACAGAGGCTTCAATTATCTTCCCATTGATGTCATTAACATAAGTAGCAGAGCCCCAGAAATCTATGATATGATTTCTATATATTGTTGGGTGTTCCGTGAGTGCCACCCTTAAGTTGGAATTATGGAGGAAGTTGATCATGAGCTCCAACTCCCTATTTTCATTATCCACTTCCAACCGGGCACACATATTGTGCCTTTTCTCGAATTTCATGTCCATCGGTTCTGTAAAATAAGAGAATAGTCAGTACCCATAAATGCATAAATGACAGCGGAGAGTAGTTAAACAAGAATAGCGTCTTCGGTAACATGTTCCGTAGTTGATGTGTTGTAAAACAAACTTATTTTCTGCATCTTTTATCAAAGTTTTTATATCTTGTTTACCTTATAGTTAATGTATTTTTACTCGGTTTTACATATTAATATTTATCTTGTAGGTTGCGGGTTAAAGAAAGAAAAAACCAGACTTCGTGAGGAGCTTAAAGGCCTTGTATGCATATGGTTTCAAGAAAAAACACAAAGCCCGGCCCAATTTCATCTTGGATAAGCACAAGCCTCACATATATATTATTACAACAAAAAAAAACCCTAGCCCCAATTGTTATTTCCAATCGGCAGGTAGCAGGAAGGAAAAGGAGAAAAGAAAGCTAGGGTTTTGGACTTGTGGTGGCTAAGGAAGAAGAAGGAGGTCAAGAACAAGTCTCGAGAACGTTTCCCGACAATTATCTCAGCCAAGAGCAGCCATGAATCATCCCATATCCTTTCTTTTAAAACATTGTTCATTAATTTAAGTTCTCTTGATCAATTGTTAAGTAGTTTTGCAATTACTTTAAAGATTGAAGTGTTTTTGATTATTGTTGATTGTTGAATGATTTTTATGATGATTGGGATGAGTTATTTGGTGTTTTTATTGAATAATAGTGGCTGTCCAAAATTGATGTTAGTCTAATCTTGTCGGCTCTACCTAGGAATGATGATAATTGTTAGTGTTTGATGAGTTTTATGGATTGTTTGATTGATAGACATGAATTTTTATTATAAAATTTGATTTAGACATGAAATACGTTGTATTTGATGGTTGTAAATTTTAATAATTTATTGCTTAAACACCTTGCGTTGGTTAATTTGTTTTGTATTGATTCATTGGTGCTTGTTTGATTATAGACATTGTGTTTAGGGTTTGCTTATGGTAGGTACAACCTAGTGTTTTGTTGCATGAATTATTGGTTAAAGTGCAGCAGTTAGACACCTTCTTAGAAACCAAGAGGTGATAAGAAGTTAGGGTCGTCTCATTACCTTTGCATGCTAGAATTAGAATTGCGCGAGAGCGAGTTCTTTTCTTGTCCGGTTTAGGTGTTTTGAGCGACTAGTTGATCTATTTTGGTTTAATTTAAATTGTTCCTCTATCCTTGGTTGGGTAGTATTCATTACCATTTGGGTCGAGTGTTAGTTAGACCGAGAGGTCAGTCAACTTGGAACACGTTAACAGTTGTTTTCCAGTTTGGTTGTTTTAGCCGATTAAGAGTGGTTAAGGTTTGTTGAGTGAGACCGAGAGGTGATCCAGTGAGTCTAAGCGATCCTTAGTCGTGTCATTTTTTAGGAACCAGTGTCTTTATATCATTCAATCCATTTGCTTGTTAGACCTACAGTTTGATTCATGCCTAGGTAGACGTTTTTCTCCATCCAAAGTCAACACAGTTAATTTTTCGTTAAGTTTTCTATTTTTGGTAACTTTTGTCAGTTAGTCCAGTCAGTTCAGTTAGTCCAGTTAAATCAATTAAATTATTTTAAAATGAAAAACTAAAATTAAAATCAATTAAATATTATTCTTTGGTAGGTCTTGTCTAGGGTTAGTAATCAATAGCGTTTATACGTTTCCTTGTGTTCGATACTCGGACTTCCTAGGTCTATACTACTTACAATCAGTACACTTGCCGGTTGTGTGTGGTGTTGTTTGGATTTTCGTTTTAGATTTAAAGCTTAGTTGTGAGGGTCATTCATTTTTATAGACATATCGTCTGACGCACACCAAGTTTTTTGGCATCGTTACCGGGGACACCGTTTTAGGCGTTTTGAGAGCAATTCGAGTTAGGATTACCTTGTTTGCTACTTGTAATTATTTTTGTTCTGCTTTGCTTATTTGTTAGAATAGTTTGGCTACTTTTAATTCTTTTTATAGTTGTATGCGACATACTCGATCTCATGGACCACCTGACACTGAAGGATTTCCCGAGCCAGAGAGAGAGTTTCGTGAGAGACGTCACACCGTTTCACCATCATCCACTTCTTCATCCATCGGTAGTCTATCTCTTCTCCTACGTTTTCTGACTTCGATGATAGGGATAGGATTATGGCCGAAAATCCACCACCGAGGAGGACAGTTGCAGGTCGGGCCCATCCGGCCAATGCTGGCGCAGTTAACACAAGTTGGCAGATTCCATTGAGAGAGCATATGAGGATCTAGATCTTGTGATTACATCAATGTTCATGTTGATTCGTTATACGATTACGCTAGATATACGTTAGTAGGTGTAGTGTGTGTGTTGAGATGGCAATCGGACAGAGTAACGAGAGGATAGATGGAAATAATCAGAACTGTTACTTTAAAATAGATTACAGGGGGTTTATATAGACAATGACCTTTATTCATTAAGATAAGCTTATCGAATAAGTCATTCGTTACAATTACTTAACAAATAAACATGCTTATTCATTAATACTTTAAACGATAGCAAATAGCCCTCATTCGTTATCTCATTCGTTAAACAAGGTTAACGAATGAGCTTACATTTAGACGAATGTGTTACATTTGTTACGGGGTAACGAATGTAACTTACAATTGAGCGAATGGCATGTTTACCATATTTACATTATAACCCCTATACTTTTAACCTATTATTAAAGTCCTGATAAAGATCGAGACGGACAAAATATGCATCAACAAACTCCCCCTTGTCTAGAGCTCTTTATCTTTCATCTCTGGAACATCTTGGTCTTCCAGTCAACACAACTGTGAATCTGGTATGCGTAACAGACTCTAACAACCTTCTAAAACTGCATAGCAAGCTCGTAGTCGCATACGTTAGCAAACCTGATCTGACTTGTAAATAACGCATCATTGTCAGACTTAGATAGGTTAACCAGCCACATCGGATCAATAACACGTATCGTCTTCGTGTTTGAACCATGACCGAATACAATAACCGCTTCACCTGTATGATTTTCGTAGTACCAATAATTAAACAAGGTGAACAGACTCTGAGGAAAGATCTTCATTGGAACCCTCTTCATCGTCTTTGGCGGCTTTACTTGTAGTATCATCTTCCTCCAGCCCGTGCGTGTATCAATCTCATCTATATACTTATGAGTCGGCACCTGTGGCTTGAAGAACTTGAAACCGAAACGGGTTTCATGTAATAACTGCTTATAGAACCACTGATGTGTTGTAAAACACACGTATTTTCCACACCTTTTATCTACGTAATATATTATATTTTATGTGGTTTAACTCGTTTTATTTAGGTTTTACATAAGTTTGTTCATATTGTAGGTTATGGGTTACAAGGAAGAAGAAACCGAGCTTTTCGAGCATTCTACGAGCCTTTTACGCATACAAGTTCAAGACAAAGCTCAAAGCCCGACCCATATGCATCATGGAGGCCCATTACTTACAATATTATAACATAAAAAAAAAATTTAAAAACCCTAGCAGCCAGGCAGAAGCTGCGATCGCAGACCAGGCAGCAAGGAGGCAAGGAAAAAAGTTTTTTCGGCTTAGGGTTTGAAGGTTTTGTCGGCTAGGGAAGGGAGAAGACACAAGAACCAAGCCTCGGGATCATTCACCATTGTTTTTTTACAGCCGAGAGCAGCCCCGGAACATCTCATATCCTTACATCCTTTTCATTGTTCATACACTTTTAGTTTCTTGCTTAATTGGTTAATTGTTTTGCAATTACTTGAGAGATTGAATTGTTTATGATTAGAATTGATTGTTGGACGATTGTTAAGATGATTGGTATGAGTTTTATGGTGTTTTTATTGAGTATATGCTGCTGTCCAAATATGATCATAGGCTAAACTTGTTAGTTCTACCTAGGAATGATGTTAATTGTTAGGTTTTGATAGGTTTTATGGATTGTTTGATTGATAGACCTTAATTGCTATTGTAAAGTTTGATTCAGACATGAAATAGGTTGTGTCTAGTGGCTGGAAATTATATCAATTTATTGCATAAACCCCGTGTGTTGATTGATTAGTTTTGTATTGATTGATCGGTGCATTGTTTGATTCTAGACTTGGTGTTTAGGGTTTGTTTGCGGTAGGTACCACCGTAGGGTTTTGTTGCATGATTTATTGGATTAAGTACAGCGGTTAGACACCTTCTTTGAGACTGAGAGGTGATAGGAAGTTAGGGTCATCTCATTGCCTTTACATGCTAGAATAAGGATTGCGCGAGAGCGAGTTCGTTTCTTGTCAGGTTTAGGTGTTTTGAGTGACTAGTTGATCTATTTTAGTTTAAGTTGAATTGTTCCTCCATCCTTGGTTGTCTAGTATTCATTGCCATTAGGGTCGAGTGTTGGTTAGACCGAGAGGTGATTTAGCATTAGAACACGTTAGCAATTGTTTCCCGGTTTGTTAGTGTTCTCACATCCCATCTGGGCATAGATAAGATATCGTGTGGGCGCTTGAAGTAATAAATACCTTAAGATCTGAATCATACTGCCATGCCACCAAATCACCTCTTACATCTTTAGCTGGCTTATACTTCTTCATTTGGTATGCCTTGATGCTCGAGCTTTTTGCACTTTGACTTTTTCTCGTTCATGATAACGAAAAGTCTCGAACATCTTGTTCATCTTTGAAACATTATGTTCAAACATACCATCCAAAGCACGTTTACGCTTTTTGTCAGTAGCAGAGACGTGACTTGTTCCAGCAGCTTTAAATTTATCTTTCTCTTCTTGCAAACGACGTTCTGCTGCATCAAAATGCTCAGTAGTGAAAAACGGAATTGTAACATCCAAATTTTTGTTATATAATAAATGACGGAAAGTTTTGTTGTTAACTGTGTGTCGTTAAGTTAGTCGTGTGTTAAATTCTTGGATAATATTTGGAGTAGGAATTAGGAATGGGTGGTGGGACCCATGAAACCCCCCCTCTATATAACTCACCCACTTCTTCCTTTCTTTTCTTTTCTCATCCAAACACACACACACTTAAGAAACACACACATACTCTCTCTCTAGCACTCAGATTTAAAATCCAAGCCAAGGAAGGGTGGAATCTCGTGTTTAACATCGTTAAGCAACAAGAATCATGTCCAGATCTACGTATTGTCCAGATCTGAACTCGAACCCGAAGCAAAAGGCCGGTTTCGGTTTAAATGGTTAAGTTTTATGGTTAGAATCGTCATGCAAACAGATATAATGATAGATCGGGTTGTAAAATGTAAGAAAAATATAAACTTGGTAAGCTATAACCTCTTGGGTGCACTTTAAGATGAATAGGTGGCGTTGGACTATGAGAGATATGGGTTCAGGACCAGGTGCATGGGGTAAGAATGTGTCGAAAGTAGGACCAGGTGCATGGGGTAAGAATGTGTCGAAAGTTGAGAAAGAGTATGTAAGACCCCGAATCCCAGGAATCCTGCAGTTGGTAATCACATCCACAAATTCACAAAAATTTAAAACCAAACGATTCTTTGTATTTAAAACAAGTTCAGAGTAAATAACAGCGGAAAAGTTTAAGTATTAAAAATCCAAAAACTCGGGTACAGGTGTCCAAATCAATTGTAAATAAAATATTCGTTTTATTTGAAATCTTCATCTCATTAAAATCGTTTCAGAGTAGTAAACAGCGGAATAGATAACATCAAAATTCCCAAAACCCGGGAAAGTGACCAAAATTAAAATTTAAATACTAATGGTAATAATTTAAAAGAAACAGTTTGCGTTATTAATTCTTCGACTAGATGTGCCTTCAACCGTCTGAGTAGTCTCTAGCACGTCCAAGCGGAAATCTCTAATCCTCAACCTGAAAGTCAATCTAACAAACACACAAAGTCAGTTTGAGCTGAGTGAGTTCAAGTTTTCATAAACAATAATTCATACTTTATTTCAAAGCTATAGTTATAAACAATAGAGAAGGTATAAATAAAATAAATTATATATAAGTCACCAAGTAATACAATCATCGTCGAACACACGTACACGGGCCTCTTCACCACGAGTCAAGACTCGAGTAATATATTTGACCCGGACGCGGTAAGACCTAAGCATGTGACACGAGCCTCTCCACCACGAGTCAAACCCGAGTAATATATTTGACTCTGTCACAGCTTATACATCCAAGCACGAGATACGGGCCTCCTCACCCCGGGTCTTCCCCAAGTAATATATTTGACCCAATCCCGGCTCATACATCCAAGCACGTGATATGGGCCTCCTCACCCCGGGTCATCCCCAAGTAATATATTTGACCCGATCACGGCTCAACATCAACGGGCCTCTTCACCACGGGATTATAAAACCCATGTAATATATTTGACCCGCCAAAATGATGATCACGTCACACGGGCCTCTCCACCACGGGTAAAACCCGAGTAATATATTTGACCCGGCCGTGAATCACCATGCACACACACATCAATAAGCCTACATACATCATTCTTAGTCACGAGGAACTAAATATCATTACACAATCGTAGGCTATAAGGTAACACATCCTCATACGTACATACATACCTCCATATATACATACATATATATTCCTACATACATATATATATATATATACGGGAACTAAGTAGATAGGTCTACTCATATTCAATTACTACCAAGTCTACTAACGTCCTCGAGTCTAGACCATCAATAGTGTATGTAACCTTAAGGACACAAGACCATGAACGAGTCTAAAATATCACCGAGTAGAATCGTTTAAAATTACGAGTGAGACCATGTAAAACTATTCAAATCATTGTACCGAGTAGAATCGTTTAAAATTGTATTTCGGTGTGTATGCTAGCCCAAAACGTAAAAGAGTAAAAAGGGCATCATGAACTTACCTGGAATCGATCGAACACCTGCAACGAGCTAGGAAATCCCTAAGTGCACACTCACAAGTAAGGGCCTGTAAATTATACACAACACGTTACTAAACTAGACTGTAACAACACTCTAGCCTAATGGGCCGTTCAGGCCCAACACTCCTGCCCAAGACCCAACAACTGGGCCCAAGGCCCAATACTTTGGCCCAAGGCCCAACACTTGGCCCAAAGCCCAACCACTTGGCCCAAGGCCCAACCACTTGGTCCAAGGCCCAACACTTGGCCCAAGGCCCAACACTTGGCCCAATGCCCCTAAAAACTTTCAACTAACCAAAACAACCGATTAAGCCTAAAACGAACTTGTTGATTAATAACGAGTAAAACGTGCAGATTTTAGCATGCGAAGATGCATTTAATTACATAGGATAACCTTTAAATTAAATTATTAAATTTTTACCAGACTTTAATAAATGTCTTAGGTTTATAAAAATATTTTTATTATATTTTTCTATTGGACCCAAAAATCATAAATATTCTTCCAACACAGAAAGGTATGTGCAGCTATTTCAGCGCGCAACAAAATGGTTTTATTTTTATAAAATTCATTACCGAACCAAATTAAATGATTCCAATTGAGTTTGGTTCCTAACTCAAAACACTAACTTCCAAAAGTGAAACTAACCAATTTGGACTTGTCGAAAAAAGGTTATGACATCGGGAAGACAGACCAGAATCCGTCATCCCGCATCAGCTTTGACACTCGATTTTATAAATTTATAAAAACTATTCAAATCTCGTCCAAAAATTACGTATTATACCTTTCTGGAAAGTAGACTCAAAGTAGAACATCATGGAATCAAGAATCAATCAAAAATAGTGGATTAACATCGCGTTACAGACCCTACAATAAACATATACGAATCTATTAGCAAGCTGTTATAATCAAAACTCAATCTTAATGACCAATAAGCGCGCCATAAGGATGAATTAAGGTGAAAAAGAGTTGTATACGTATAATACCGACCTGGAATTGAAGTTTGGACGGCCGGACGGTGGCTGATTGCATGCAAAACGAGGTGGAAAGGGGGGTGGGGGGGCGCCGATCGGCTGCTTGGTTTAGGTTTAGGGTTTATTCTTTTTTTTTTATATAAAATATAATAACAATAAAACACTTTGGCCCCTCCACTTTATTAAGAGTTGAACTTGAACGAAAATTTAAGCAAGATACGTTTACGGGGTGGAAAGGAGCCCTCGGAAGAATGCCGGGTCAAGCCCGAAGGTGTACACAACCACTACAAGGCTAAATCTTTTGTCGGAATTCACGGACGTTACAGAGTAAAAATTAGGTCCTAAGGAAGTGTCATGAAGTAAAATGGCCATTAAATGGTAAAAACGAAGAAAAAGAAGAATTTCGCATCGCATAAGCCATGCGAAGCGAAAAAGGCTATTTCGCATCGCATGACCATGCGAAGCGAAAAAGGTAATTTCGAATCGCACAGTTATGCGAAGCGAAACAGGTTCATGCGAAGAGAAACAGCTCCATGCGAAGCGAAACAATTTCGTGGGAAGCGAAATTCTTCCATGCGAAATTTTATAAAATTCATTTTCTGATGCATTTTTGTTAAAGGACTGTTAATGAAAATAAACCCCAGCCAGGGGCGCTGCCCCTTGGACCATGCTAGGGGCTGCCGCCCCTAGACCCCGCTACCAGGGGCGCTGCACCCGAACCCCCGTTAGTTGAGGGTGTCATTGACTTAGATGTAAGAAGTAGTAGTAATGGATATTTGACACTCGTAATGCGTTATACAGTTAGCCGTGCACAGCTAAAGAAGGGCATTACTATTAACGGCGAGAGAAACCGACTTCAGGAGAGTTTCAAGCCCCTTTATCCGTTATGTTTTTGGGGCTATGTGCATACTCCTTTGTGATAGTTGTTAATACACTTAATTTAAGTGGTAAATGTATGATATGTGTATGTTATATGTATGAGTAAGTATTGAATGTTCTTATGGAATGTTTATACGAATGAATATGTACATATACGTATATACATGACCAAAAGATATGTAAGTATGCATGAATGAAAATGAATGTATGATCGAGTGATGTGACAGGTATGGTTATTGGAGACAACGGGACAAGATCCTAATAATATCTGAGACAGAAGGGACCAGACCCTGATAATATCTGAGACAGAAGGGGCCAGACCCTAATAATATCTGAGATGGTAAAGATAGAATAGCCTATGGTAAAATTACAAGGCCTTATGAAGGAAAGTATGTACGCGCATGTGCATATATATAAAGTTTGTATGAAAGAAGTAAGAGTAAATAAGGTATAGATACGTATCTTCGGATGCGTATGAGTAAGGGTATGAATGTATTGTATGTTAACTGATTAACTAGAACTCACTCAGCGTAGCTGACTTTTAGTATGCACGCAGGCAAATAGGTTGAGGCAGCCGGCTTAAGGAGGGACACAGGGCATGGACTGAAGAGACTGGCATCCATAATGAAGTGTTATGACTGTTTTAATTAATTAATTATGAAAAGAAAATTTGTATGTTAAAACAAGAATGAATGTTTTGTAATGTGATGTTTGAAGTTTTTAATTATTCCGCGAAGTTTTTAATTTACTCTGATTTTAGAACTGTGTTTATGAGTAAATCCAACACCAAAATAGGGTTACCGGGAACAGGGCCTTACAGGAATACCTGAGTCGTTGTTGTTGTCGGTGTAGAACTCAGGGTACTCCTCAGCAGTTACGTCTTCAACCTCTACCTCCTCAAAATCAGGCACATTCCCGTGTGGAATGCCTGTATTAGTACTTCCCTCTATTTCAATATCCACATCCACACTCTTTCCCAACACGTCCACCTCATCTTCATTTAGATCCAAAAGCAAGGCAATTTGTTCTTTTGTTAACGATTTGATCAACAAATTCACCTTCTTCGATCTCATCCATATTCACCATACTATACACAACTCCATCCTTCCCCACAAATAAAATCATATTTACTGGAATGACATCAATTGGTTTAGCTCTCGTGTAATCCTTGTACGGTACTATCTGTAACTGATTATCTCCAGATCCACCAGCACTCGCATCAGTCTTATTTCATGCCGACAGTGTGGAACTTCCGCCCGGTAGCTGATCTACCCCACCACCTGTACCATCTTGATCATCTTCATTGTTCTTTAAATTCTTTAACTCATCTTCTTTACATGTCAACTGAAGAATGATGTGACAATTGAGACAAAACCAGGTACACCTTAATACACAATTACCAACTTAACGATTAAACGCGTATTACGTACCAAACAAACGTATTACCGAACGGGTCTCGTTATGACCCAGATATCACAGGGGACCATATATAAATGATATACGTTTCACATAAGCTAGCATATTTGTATTACGGCCGTAGAACGATAGCAACCCAGTTAAACGAAGGCAGGCTCGTTTAACTACCCGCTATGGGTTGAAACGCGAAAGAGAGTTACAGAACAAGCATTGTATCATCCGTTAAGCCGAAAAAGATTAAAAAAAATTATTTGAAATGTTTTAAGCGATCCGTGAAAATGTTTTTTATTTTTACAAATGAATAGTATGTTTTTTTAAATTTACAAGAAATTAGCCGAAAAACACTCGTTTTTGTGCTGTTTATCGTACCCGATATATTTTTTGCGCCAAAAACCGAACCCGAAATAAATTTGGACTTGCCATTTCACGTTCGGAGCACGCAAAACAAGGTTGATGGGCCAAAATGGGGCCCAAAAGAAGGGCCCAAAATTTCGGCTGCCAAAATGGAATTTACCACCCTATGTTTTTCATTCACATTTAAACTACCAAACCACCTTAAACAAGATATTTTTCAACATTTGTATCTGCTCCATATTGTTCTTCAACCTTCCAACACAAAAACGTAAGGTAATCTTTCATTTTAATTAGTTTTAAGGTTGATTTAAACTAGTTTATACATAAAAGATTATAGTTTGATTAGTAAAAATCACTTCTAACCATGCAAAAACCATTAAAATGATCCAAAAACAGATTTTTATCCTAAACACATGTACTAAGCTGAATAAAATACTTTTTTGGCCAAAAACACGGATTAGGAATTTTAAATCGCATTTTTACGATTCGAAAACTCGGTTTTATACCCTAACCGAAAACCTAAGTTAAGGGGTTGTTTTGTTGATGAAAATTGCTTGGTTTGTGATATAGGACCTGTATCTAGCTTGCATAGGAGCACAAGAACCCAAAAACTTGATTAGAAAGGCGAAAACGAACCGAAACCGCTAAGGTAATACCGAAACACTCGATTTCGGGCTGTTTAGGATTCGATTGTGATGTGCATATTGTTAGGTTATAAAACATTTCAAGGACACCAGGGATCATTTCATTGAGTCCCTGTTCAAATTTGGTAATTTTTCGACCAACCGAGAATATTTTGCGAATTTATTACCGAATTGGGATGTTTATTTGGGAAAAATAGTTAAATGCTTAAAAAAGTTATGAAACTTTGTGGGGAACTTATATTTGGTATACTATGATCACATATGAAATTTGGGGTCATTTTCAAAATTCTAAGTATGTTTTATGTATTTGCGTTTATTTGAATTTTCATAGTTATTTTTGGCTCGGAAATGATATTTGGCAAGATTGTTCGAGTTTGGGATTTTTCCAGGTTGTTTTGGGAAAGATTATAATCACTCAGAAATTTTGGTGAAATTTTTGGAGATCGTTTGGTATAAACGGACGATTTTTGAGCTAAATATAGTTGATAAAATGAATTTTTATAAATTAATAAATCAGTAAATAATTCTGTAAGTCCCCCCGGGGCGTCGCCAATCGATACAAGATCCGCACGATGTCTAGGAGTGCGGAATCCTCCTAGACTCGTTTATTGGTGCAGAAGACGAAGAACACGATTACACACATACAAACACACGAACAAACACACGAATGGGATAAACACATCTGCAGATCTTTTATATAATAACCGAAACACATTACATACCGAACACGAAAACAAAGACACGGCCGACCCGAGGTGAGCTCTACCTCGGGCCGTCCCACACGACTCTTCCTCTCGGTTTCTCTCTAGACAATTAAACTGATCACAAAACACTCTAACTTTCTGTATACACAAACCTAAACAAGACACATATATATATCGAAACAACTTCGCGGGCTTGGGCTTGGGCCAGTAGGCGAAGTTGTTACAACTTCGTACTTCGTTTCCGCTGATCAGAATTGTATAGCGACGGTCACAAAATGCACCAACAGACTCCCCTTTGACCGTTGCTCTCAATTCTAACAAACACAAAAGATCATCTGTTACAAAACATGCACCAACAGACTCCCTCTTAACTGATGATCTTCTGTTTGCTCTTCAACCAGCCGTGCCTGAAACTGTCTTGTAGCTTCACAAATCTACCAATCACCCAGCGTCTTCCATATCAGATCTCCCCTTCAGTGTAAGCTTCTCCGACTATATAGATTGAGGTCTTTGAAATGCATGCATCCCCGTGCCTAATTAATCATCTCAACCAATCACGTGAGTCCTTCTGACTTCACAACACATGAAGTTCTTCTAACTTCACCAACACGTGAAGTTGGGCTCCCTCCACAACTTCACCAACACGTCGGCATACGATAAGGTTTAATCTTCAACTACTCAACATCAAGTGATCAATTTCATCACAAAACCACCTTGACATAATCTAACACACATGACCATTAATTAATCCGAAGCATCTTCAATCACTAGGGATAACGATCAAGAACATAAACACTTTAATTCCCGATTAAATCCAACTTGTTCCAGAATTTTCACTTTAATAAATAAGCATCACGTTTCAGGATCCAATTCTCGAACGCCTTGAAAAAAACATAAATAATATGCTCTGACCGCAATCCAGTAATGACAAAAACCTTCAGTTCAATTTGACTTTCTTCAGTTGGTCAACCTCGAACAACAACTATTTCATTTGCCCACAAACACCCAAATATGTGTCAATATCCAGTTTCAATCAATATCCCATTCACAACCTCAACTCCATATCCAGAGTTGACACGTATTTGTTCACACGTAAGACCAAGAGATAACAAGTTTCACTCGTTGACGGAACAACGTCTTCGGTCTCACAATAATCGTGTAACCACCTTGCCATACAGACGAAAACTGTAAACAATTTTTTTTTTTTTTTTAACTTCGCCTATAGTCAACTTCGCCTAAAAGTCAACTTCGCCTAAAAGTCAACTTCGCCTGATGAACACGATGATTTTGCAGGTTTGATTTTGACGTTTTGCGAGGTATGCGAAGGTGTAATGGGTTGTTTTTGATGGTGGGAGGTGAGTAGGACACAAAAACTCGGTAAACTCGTCCCGCGAATAGTCGAACGGAACGATTTCTACACCCGCGTGATAATCCCGAACCACACAATCACGAGCAAAAGCTCTGATACCAATTGTAGGTTCCCAGCCTGATCTACACGGAATATCTCGTTCTACGTAGGTGCGAAATCCCTACGTAAGACGATACGAGCGTAGAAGACGATACACGTTAACACGATCAAACCCACGTTACAATAAACAAAGACACGTTGTATTGCAACTGGAAACACGTGATTCACTGATCACCGATTACACAACACTGAATAACTCGTTAACTAAAACTCTAACTCGTCTCTTGATCTAGCCGTAACCTAGCAGTTTATATAACACGACAACTTCGCCTAGCATGTTTAGGCGAAGTTGTCCCTAACTTCGCTTGTTCCACAAGTTCGCCTATTTCAGCGAACTTGTGAGAACTTCGCTTACATCCAAATACAAATCCAACTAACTCGATTACAGACACTAGACACTGAACTACTGACATCATGTACCAACAGACTCCCCCTTGGCAGTAGCTTCATATCTCTATCTTCAAGCACGTGTCTTGTAATCTTCAACAATCTTGTATCTTTCATCTTCAAGCATGAACTCCTTCTCGTACACAAACCGAAACAACTCTTTGATATTTCTTCGCTTCTTCTTTCCAAGCAGGAATATAAAATATTTTCTTCTCGTTCAGCACCTGCAGATCAGCTTGAGACAAATTCACCAAGTGCATTGGATCATACACTCTCAGCAGCTCTTGTTCATCTTCATCCTCCATTACTGCTTCAGCTGTTTCACAATCAACGTACCACCACTTCAAATCCTTGAGCACATCCTTGGGCATTTTTTTCATCGGCACTTCTTTTAAACACCGGATCGGCTTATACTTCATGATCATCCAAGGCTTGCCATCTGCTCTCATTCCTCTATCTGTGTCTTCAACAAGCTTTCCTTTCTGTGGTTTCAACAGCTCGAACTTCTTCTCCTTTATACTTTCCTTCTATACTATCTTCCCAATGATCCTAGCCATATTATCATCACTTCTGTTTATCAACCCCAATCTGGCTAAGTCCTTCACTTCACACTCAGGCAATGTATTCAACGATCTCAACAGCCTCTTGAAGTACTGAACACCATCATACCTTTTAATCACAAAGAGCCTCAACTGCTCATCATATAACCAGCATATAATCCCCTTTTTCGATTCAGCATAACCTCTAATGTTGTAACTTTTCTTGAACATAGTAGGGACCGCCGGTTTCTTAGTTTTTACGAACCACTGAGCGTAGCCTTCTTTCCATCTTAGCTGCTCTTCCCATTCCGTCTCATCGCTTCCCATATCTTGACTCATATCTGCCTTATCAACTTCTCGAATCTCATGCTCAACATTCTCCTCTACAATCTCTCCCTCTTCAATCTCACTATCAATAACACTATCTCTTCAACCGGTAACACATCGTCATCACCTACAATATCATCATCCACCATCTCAGCATCCACTACCACCACATCATCACCTGTACCGCCAGCTGCACTCGTTGACTCCCCCTGAGATGTGGAAGTCCCAAGAGCTTGTTCAGTTCTTGGCAACTCTCCACATGCACCTTTCGATGCATTGGGATCATCGTCTCGATCATTACGCTTCTTCGTCCTTAGCTCATCACCCTTACAGCCCGTCTCCCCCTGAGATGCCAAGAACTGTTTCAAAGCATCAATTATTTTTCCATGTTCGATCAGCAGGGACGACTGTATCTGATTCTCTGCAACGAGGCGCTGAATAGCATGGGTCTGGATAAGATTTACCCTTGATTGTTCTGCCACGACCCGTTCAAGCGCTGTTATTCGTTCCGAGTCGGATAAGGTTGCATCGAAATCAAACCTCAGATGTGATATATCTTGAGTGTACTGAGGAGGGATTTCCAATGTAACCGAGACCTCAGAAGTAGGCGTAAACGTAACCGCGGGTGGTATCGTAACTGACAACCCTGCAGTAGCTACAACTGTCGACTCAATAAATCTTGCCACAACCTCCGTTGGAGTAAGAGTTGGAGGTGGCAAAGATACAATCTCCGGAGTCGAGAGTTGGAACGTCAGTGGCGCTTGGCCTTGTAACTGGTAATGATGTCGGAACCATGGTCATACCGGACAGTGCGGGTGGAGTGAAACGAACCACCCTTGAGCTCTCACCAGCTCCCGAACCTGCACCTGTCCGTTCCCTTCTCGATCTACGAACCAACTGATGTAAATCTTCTTCAAAATCTGAATCACTGTCATCATCGTCTCTCTTTCTCTTCCCTTGAACCCTTTCTTGTGTTACTAAAATCCGTCTCGCTTCAGCCACATCATCATCTGACGAATCAGAATCAGCCACCGTTGGAGCTGCCCTAGCCACATTCACACTAGAAACCCGGGCTACCGAGACCTGTACATTTTCTTCAGGATCAAAACGCTTCATATCAAAAAATCCTTGACCGCCAAACGCTTCATCGAGGTCTACATTTTCCGCCGGTGACACAACAGGAGCAGCAGGTATAGCTTGTTGTACCTCAGGTGGTTGAGGTGCTCCAGCCTGTTGTGGTTGAGGATCCCGAAACTCGTCCCCTCGAGCTGGAACATACTCTGGGTTAATCAAGTACCCGAATAATGGAGTTTGTCGAGGACGGAGCTCAGGCTTGCTTCTTGCACTGGATGATCTGCACTGAGCGAAGATCCTCTTGCTTACATTTTCCACATATCTAATTGGGCGGCGCTGAGGTAACGTGGGAGCGACGTGATTCAAGATCATTTGTAGGAATCTTGGATACATCAGAAATCTCTCACGCGCCACCGCTCGTCTTTGACGATCTATCTCGTAAAATACCATCTGACTAAAGCTGTAACGCTTATTGTAAGTCAGTGCAGTCGTCGCCGACTGCATGGTCGCACCCATTCCATCTGTACCAGCCTTTCTCCCCGACATACACACGATCATCACGTGCATGAGAAAGCGCCACTGGTCTAGCAAGAACCCCTTGCGTCTCTGAGTATCCCCCAAAGGACCAGAATATCCCATCCTCAGAAACGCACCATCTCGGAATGGAGCTACAAAGTCTGTAGGATCGTCTCGCGTTTCATCCCCAAACTGTAAAGCCACCCTGATCTGTTCAGACGAGAACTGAACTATCTGATTGTTAACCGTTGCACGCATAACCGGGGGCTCGACTCGACAGTCATATTCCACTGTCTGCCAGAAATCCTCAATGTTTGGCAAAGATATTGGCAGTGTTGTGGTAATCGCGTGGAATATACGCGAGCGTAGTAGAAACGTGATGATCTCGTGGAAATCATCAACACCGCTCGCATCCGGGTCCAATGTGATGTACATGTTATGCCCCGGGAAAAACTGTCGGTTGTTGTCTCCACCTTCATCACCACCTGCACCACCTGCTCCAGCTACAGCTGCCATTTCTGCAACCAAAACAGACTAAGTTAGAGAATCGTCGAGGCAAATCACAACTTCGCCTGTTACCATGAGTGAAGTTATGATTTATTCTGTATAGGCGAAGTTAGAGGTGGGGCGAAGTTGGGAACAACTTCGCCTCAACTTGAACTTCGCGTAATAAATGTTAAATAAAAAGGGCAAGGCGAAGTTAATGATAACTTCGCCTAACCACAACTTCGCCTCATATACTGTTACATAATTAATTATCAGGCGAAGTTAAACCTCAGGCGAAGTTAAGAATAACTTCGCCTAAACTGTAAGTTCGCCTGAATAAGAATCGGCAATAGTTAGACTTTCGAACGAGGTGAATTGGGTCAATTTGGAGATTGCGGACTCCATAAAACATGATTTTATGACGATTTAGACGATTAAGTTGATTACGACCACGTAATAACAAGTTTGAAAATCGGGTGGTGAGGTTTCGAAAGACCGAGGTCACGAAACGGGTCGAAACGACCTTTGATTTACATCAATGACAGTGAATATACTTTATATCGACACTACACACCTTGAAATCGGATTAGTATTGAGAAGAATAACACAGATTGGATTCGACGCTATAAGTTCGCTTAGGGTTAACAGTGAGTAAGTTCGCCGGTTTTGAAAACAATAAAGAGTCTGACCTAAAATTTCCTTTATATAGGGTCAAAGTTATTACAGGCGAAGTTATGGATAACTTCGCCTATTGCAGGCGAAGTTATGGATAAGTTCGCCGGTATTAAACTTTACAAAAAAACCCCTATAATTTGAACAATTTGCAATTAAGTTTTAAAACATCCTTTAAAGCGTTAAATGATACGATCAAGACCAAGTAACTAGGTATTAAATCATACAACTACATAAGTAGAAAAAATTTTAAAAATAAAGTACACGGGATCAAATTTCAGTCTCGACAGGGACTACCATGTTTTAGAAAAGATCCGAACAGGAATCATACTAATTAAGTGACTGTCACACAGATCCATGTTCAGCTGTATTATGACATAAAGAAACAGGTTGTAAGCAGGTAAATAACTTAGAATGGTTTTCATCGCTTCTGTGATACGGGTTAGGTTCAATTAAGCTCAAAACTTAAATGGGCAACAACTCAGAGATTATGATGCCTCCTATCTATTCTCAAAGCGTATTTGGCTTTCCCCAAGTCACCCCGAGTTGACCTCGACCTGTAGTGTCTGATTAAATAGTAAGTACTCTTCGATCTTTAGACTCCTCTTCCCATTCTCTTTCTTACATCTTGATTGAGAAGTATTAACATTATGAACTCTAGAATGTCTCAGTAACACTTTTTTTTTTTAAGTATTTACACAGTTTCAGAGTCGTAAACAACTGCAAGTCCCGAATCTGGATCACTGCAGTTTCTTGACACGCTATCTTCACGGGAATAAGAACACTCACGGGCTCGTGTATGACTGGGTAATCGCTTTTCTGCCTATCATTCGGAAAGATATATATGGAGACATGCACAACTCTTAAGGAGTTTCCACGTAAAATCGATGAGATTTAGTTAGTATCACTTCTACTTTTACGCACCATAAAAAGCTACCATGACATACAATGACTGTTCTAAAGTCTTTTAGGCCTAATAACTTCACTAGTTAAGCACACAGAATCAGTATATCTATCACTTTCCAAGGTTGGATCAATTTTCTGTTAAACATAGTAAAGGAACTTCTTACGAAGTAGTAGACTTGAAAAATAATTTCATCTCCCAAAAAATTTTAACTTCTATCGCCCCGATCAAGTCGAAGTCTTCAGGTAAACGGCTATCCTGAAGATCCAATGGATCAACTGGACCGACCACATACGAGTATGTGTCCTTCTAACTAAGTATGAACGACTAATTTTCAGCGAAAGAATAAAAACACATCATATACCGCCCCGGTCACTTTCAGTCATCTGGTTAATGGCTATCCTCATATTCTACAAGTAGAAATGAGGACCAAACATATCCGAAGATATGTCCTTCAAACTGAGGCAACCGACATAATTCTAAGCGATAGTGAGGTTTTTTTTTTTTTTTTTTTTTTTTTTTTTTTTTTTTTAACAAAGACGAAAAGCACGGTTACTCGGGATTGATCATCCCATTTAGCTCAACAAGGTTTTGAAAACGAGTTTTGTCAAACGCTTTAGTAAACAAATCAGCGAAATTATCTAACGTATCAACCTTTTCGAGCACAATCAATTTCCTCTCAGCACAATCCCGTATAAAATGATGACGGATGTCAATGTGTTTAGTTTTGCTATGCTTTACGGGATTGTTAGTTACTGAGATAGCAGCAGTGTTATCAATGCAAATGGGAGTATGAGTGAAATTCAGACCATAATCGCGCAATTGCTGTTGTATCCAAAGAACCTGGGAGCAGCAGTTCGATGCTGCCATGTATTCTGCTTCACAGGTAGAAATGGCGACTGAGGTCTGCTTCTTGCACTGCCATGACACTAATCTGCCTCCAAGAAACTGACATCCACCTGTTGTTGACTTCCGATTCTGATTACACCCTCCATAATCAGAATCTGTGTAGGCGACTAACTCCAAGTCTCCTCCTTTCGTGTACCACAACCCTAGCTTAGGCTTGCCTTTGAGATATCGCAATATCCTCTTCACCCCCTTCATGTGAGATTCCTTTGGGTTTGCCTGAAAGCGAGCACAAAGACAAACTGCAAACATAATATCAGGTCTTGAAGCAGTTAAGTACATTAAAGAACCTATGATTGCCCGATATTGGGTGGGGTCTTGAAGCAGTTAAGTACAAAAATATTTTTATAAAAATCTACATATTTTATTTGATAAGTGGCTAAATTTCGTAAATTAATGACTAACAGTTAATTAATTATGCTAATTTGACAATTACATAAATTCAATTCTGATAAAAACCGGTACGTTCGTGATTAACGAACCTGCCGGAATATCAGAACACCAAGAGTGATCAAAAATCATATTTTTGGATTAATTAAGTAAAAACGAACCTTTTATGAGAAACCTAGACAATCTGGATAGATCGTGCGCGTTTCTCCTCAAATCAAACTGAATAAACGGAAAGGGGCCCCGTAGCGAATCCGGAACCCCAATGTGTGGTCTTTCTTTAAAACTCAATCATTTTATCGACCAACACATTTACCCAAGCCTACTTCCCCATAACTGTTTTCTGAACGCATAAATGAACAACTTGGCCCAGCTGGGAAAACGGGGAAACTGAGCCAAGTTTAGTTTTAAGTATTACACATTGAACAACATCACAATCTAAGCCTTCTGATACTTTCTGGATTTAACAACTATATCCAGACTAGCTATACAGCCCGATTTAGTATTGAGATTATAATAATATTAAAATATTAATATTATTATAATATTAATTATAGGGACCCGTGATTACGAGTCAAGCAAAACCTAAACTATCGCGCTACTGAATCCCTATTAAACAGTGAGTTTCATGACCTCACTTTTTAATTGCTTTTATGTCACACCCCGACTAGCACAGCGCGGAAGCGTAAAACGGGAATGCAACAGACACCTCTGGTATCAACACATTGTTTATAAAGAAACATCACAAACTAATTTACAATATATTACAATTCATTGTTTTACAGTCTAGGCGATACAAACAAGGCTGGTTTGTTAACTATACGTTCTTACTACTAACACCCTTGCCTCTATTCACATAGCATCAACCACACACCTTGGGCAAGTAACAGATCACCAAATCATTCCGATTTAGGTACACCTGAAAAGCAGTTTAAAACGGGTCAACTACTAGAGTTGGTAAGTTTCACGAGTTTCAAGAAAACAGTAATGAGTATTCACAAGTAAACACTTGTAATCATGAAATAAGTATGTATGTATGTAAATGATGTATGTGATGTAATTATACTAAGCTACAGTGAAACCTGGACTTTTCGTGCTGCGTGCCTCCATTTCCCACGCTCAATCAACCATTGTGGGCCCTTGCCGCCCACAACATGCCCCGATAGCTATGTCTAACACTACATAGCTGGTTTGTAAAAATATGGACATGTGCAAACGGGACAATGTCTCAGCAACAATGCTGGCCCCGCATGGGTTTGTCAAACCAACAGTACTATTCACAAGCCACCGGCTCGAAGTTAATCACTGTGTTAATGGGGACTTTCAAGTCTTAGCACTTAGATAATTCATATCATCACATGTTTCAGATAAGTATATAGATATAAGCAATCATGCTTTTCACCCCAAAAGTTTGTAAAACAGTTTAGAAGTGGGGTCATGAAACTCACGGTTTAGTAGATATTCAGTACTGTATCAGCTCGTGGTTTGTTCGATCTGCTATCAGTAGTTCCTATAATCAATATTATAATAATATTAATATTTTAATATTATTATAATCTCAATACTAAACTGGGCTGTATAACTAATCTGGGTGTAGCTGGAACGCCCAGAAAGTGGCAATGGGCTTAGGTTGTGATGTTGTTCTATGTCTAATACTTAAAACCAAACTTGGCTCAGATTTTCGTTTTCCCAGCTGGGGCAAGTTGTTCGTTTATGCGTTCAGAAAATAGTTATGGGAAAATAAGCTTTGGTAAATGTATTGGTTAACAAAATGATTAAGTTATAAAGAAGGATCACATACTGGGGTCCCGGATTAGCCACGTGGTCCGTTTCCGTTTATTCAGTTTGATTTAAGAAGAAACGCGCACAATCCATCCGGATTGTCCAGTTTTTTCATAGAAAAGTTCGTTTTTACTTAATTAGTACAAAAATATGATTTTTGATCACTCTTGGTGTTTTGATATTCCCGCAGGTTCATTAGTCGTGAACTTGCCGGTTTTTATAAAACTGAATTTGTTTAATCTTTAATTTAGCTTAATTAATTAAATGTTAATCATTAAATTATGAAAATTTAACCACTGATCAATTAAAATATGTAGATTTTTATAAAAATATTTCTGGAATTATTACTGATTTATTAATTTATAAAAATTCATTTTATCAGCTATATTACGCCTGAAAATCGTCCGTTTACCCCAAACAATTTCTAAAAATTCCACAACAATTCATGAATGCTCATTTCATGTCCCAAAATAACCAAAATGTAAAAAGCTCGTGCGATATTCTTTTTGGCCCAAATTCAGCTATAAAAATTCACACGAACGCATATACACAAAACATCGTTAGACTTCTCCAAATGATCCCAAAATTCATATGTGATCAAAATACATAAAATCTGAGTTATCAGAAAAATTTCATAATTTTTGAAGTATTTTAGCTATTTTTCCCAAATAAACGTCCTAATTCGGTAATAAATTCGCCAAATATTCTCGGATGGTCGAAAAATTACCAAATTTGAACAGGGACTCATTGACATACTCCCTGATGTCCCTGAAAAATTTCAAGTCCTAACAATATGCAAATCACAACCTTAACCTAAATAGCCCGTAAGCGAGTGTTTCGGCATTAACTTAGCGGGTTTGGCTCGTTTTCGACTTTTCAATCAAGTTTTCAGGTTCTTGTGCTTCTAAGTAAGCTAGGTACAAGTCCTATATCACAAACCAAGCAATTTTTCATCAACATAACAGCCCTTAACTTAGGGTTTCGGCTAGTGCACAAAAACGAACTTTTGAACTGTAAAAACGCCGTTTCAACCCTTTAATCCGTGTTTATGGCCAAAAAAACTATCAAAACAGGATCCTTACCATGTGTATGATCAAAAAATGCTTATGGACCATTTTTTGGATTTTTACACGGTTAGGAATGTTTTTTAGTAATCAAGACATGTTTTTATGGTATTAAACGAGTTTAAACAAGCCGAAAATCGATTATATAAGACCTCTTTACCTTGTTTTTGCTAGTTTTTTGGCTGGAGCAAAACTTGTTTCCAGAGTTTTCAAGAAAATGATGTTGAAAATATCTTGGATCTAGTTTATATGTGAAAGAACTAAAAGGGGGGGCTGCTGTTGCGATCGGAGCTCCATGGGCCCACCTTGGGCCCATTTTGTCCCAAGTTTCTGATTTCTCAAGCCCAAATACGAAAATCCCGGTCCAAAATTTAGTTCGGGTTCGGTTTTTGGTGCGAAAAACTTATCGGGTGCTTTAAACAGTGCAAAAACGAGTGTTTTTCGGCTAGTTTTGTGTAAAATTATAAAAACATACTATATGTTTGTAAAAATCAAAAATATTTTCACGGATCTCTTAATACATTTCAAATAAGTGTTTGGTAAGTATTTTTCGGCTTAACAGATGATACAATGCTTGGTTTGTAACTATCTTTCGCGTTTAAATCTATAGCGGGTAGTTAAACGAGCATGTTTTCGTTTAACTTTTTTGCTATCGAACTAAGGCCATAATACTAATATTTTAACTTATAATAAATGTATATCACTTATAGATGGCCCCCCGGGATATCTGGGTCATAACCAGACCCGTTCGGTTAATCATTCATTCGTTACGCAATAAGCCGTTAAACGCTTATTCGGTTTGTGAATACCAAGGTGTATCCGGTTTTGTCACGAATGTCACATTCTCCCCCCGTTAAGAAATTTTGTCCCCGAAATTCAATATGCCAAATTACACGATCCTTAGGGACAAACAAGAGTATTTGTTTTCATTTTCAAATGTGTTTGGTTCCCTGATGCGGATTTTACCGAACTTTGATCATTGAAATTTTTGATGAGTCGTAACTGTTTGATTTTCCTGTCCATTATTTATGCGGGTTCTTTACAAGGTTTAGTTATGTGTAAATTTTCAGATGGTATTATCTCTGCCTTATCAATTAGGCACTTGTTTGTTTCTATATTTAAGAAATTGCTAGTAGAATTAAAATTAAGAATGAACTCAATTCTCGAGATAGTTTATTCAATATGCTACGGTTAATTTCCGAGACAACCTCGTACAATTCTATGTATGTTGATGTCAACTTATCAGTTTTCTCAATTCGTACAACACTTTTCAAAGGTCAACAATTCATTGCTTACATCAGTGTAGTTCTTTTATTAAATTTATGCGGCTTTCAGTTTGTTTTTGATTTCTACGAGCTTTATCTGTGGTTTTCTGTAAGGCCCCGTCACCGGTAACCCTACTTTCGTGTTGGATTTACTCATAAACACAGTTCTAAATATCAGAGTTAATTAAAACTTTACGCGGAATATAAAACTTTCATAAAACATTACATATCAATTCATAATCATGTCTTAAAACGTTCCACTTGTCTTTCAAAATCAAAACATAACTTATAAAACATATCAGATCTTCAGATGCCAGGCCTTAGTCTTCTGCCATGTGTCCTCCACTCAAGCCAGCTGTCTCAACCTACTCACCTGCGTGCATACTAAAAGTCAGCTACGCTGAGTGAGTTCTAGTTAATCATACAATACCGTACAATACCTTATTACATACATACGTACTTAACCTCATAACTTTCTTTCATACACACATAAGTACTCATACCTTCATTCTTACTTACATACTTTCTTTCTTACTTACATACTTTCTTTCTATTCATAATCATACGTTTTAAAGAGCCTTTCGCCCTATAACCTCACAGATATTATAAGGGTCTGGTCCCTAACATCACAGATATTATAAGGGTCTGGTCCCTAACATCACAGATATTATAAGGGTCTGGTCCCTAACATCACAGATATTATGAGGGTCTGGTCCCTAACATCACAGATATTATTAGGGTCTGGTCCCTAACATCACAGATATTATTAGGGTCTGGTCCCTAACATCACAGATATTATTAGGGTCTGGTCCCTTGTTTTCGAATATTAGTAGGGTTCGATTCCCTCTTCGTTACCATACAACCATACATCATACCTCGAGTATTATTAGGGCTCGGTACCCTTTTCGTAACCATACAACCATACAACCGTCATTTCCTTCTTTTATTAACTTTATTACGTTCATACACATAAACATACATATCATACTTGCCATATTTATAACGTTACAACCTGACAGTACGTGCAATATCCGAAGATCGTTCACGAACCATCAAGCAATCATTCATACATATCACATATATCACATATGGCTTTATAACGTTACAACCTGACAGTACGTGCAATATCCGAAGATCGTTCACGAACCATCAAGCAATCATTCATACATATCACATATATCACATATGGCATACACTTATCACTTAGGATAAATGTATTAACAACACATCAAGTATGCACACAGCCCCGAAAATATAACAAGGAATGGGGCTAGAAACTCACCTGAATACTGCTTCTTTTTCTGAGAGCTGTAAATCCCTTCTTTAACTGAGCTCGGCTAACTGTACAAGTTACACGTATCAATACTCGCCTGACCTAATCTGGTGGCCTAGTATTAGCTTACTTTAACTTATCGCTTTATAATTTATTTTCTAATCAAACTTGGCTTTAGGCGAAGTTAACCCTTCGGGCGAACTTAGCTTCAGGCGAAGTTAAACCTTAGGCGAACTTGGCTTCAGGCGAAGTTAAACCTTAGGCGAACTTGGCTTCAGGCGAAGTTAAACCTCAGGCGAACTTGGCTTTTAGGCGAAGTTAAACCTCAGGCGAACTTGGCTTCAGACGAAGTTAAACCTTAGGCGAACTTGGCTTCAGGCGAAGTTAAACCTTAGGCGAACTTGGCTTTTAGGCGAAGTTACCATTTAGGCGAAGTTGCCATCAGGCGAACTTGGCTTCAGGCGAACTTATCAGGCGAACTTGGCTTGCAGGCGAAGTTCATCAGGCGAACTTAGCTTGCAGGCGAAGTTCATCGCTTGAAGGCGAAGTTGCCCAGATGAAGGCGAAGTTGTCGCGCTGCAGATCTGTTTGCCCATAACTCCTTCGTTTCTTAGCCAAATAACTCGATTTTGGTACCCACGGAATCGTATGATCGGCGCCTAAAAACCCTAACCATCAAATCGGCCTAAAATCGACGTTTTAGAGGTCCGATTTGGGCAGTTTGGGTTCGGGTCCGGTTTAACCCATCCAATCCTAACCATTTTCAGTAATATTAGCTTTGCGGGATTAGTTCTTACCTTTCCAACTCAGATCTACCAGCAAAATCTCGGGTCTCGACTTCGGATCTCGGTCGGTTATGTGTGCTTTTGAGTGTGTAAAAGAGAAAGATGGAAATAAAATGATATCTTGGGCTTGGGATGGGTATTTATAAGCTCACGGACCCAAGGCCCATTCTCATTTAACCCATCTTACGTAATCTAAGCCCATGACCCGTTCCTTACTCGACATTAAATAACTAAAACGTGAAATCACTAAACATAACTTTCTTTATTCAACATTATAAATTTTAGGATGTTACAAGTCTTCCCTCCTTAAGGAGGTTTCGTCCCCGAAACCTAACTATTATATAAACAAACTAGGGTAAAACTTGCGCATCTCATCCTCGGCTTCCCAAGTAGCATCTGATCCCTTGCGGTGTTTCCATATTACTTTTACCAAAGGTATAGTTTTGTGACGAAGCTGCTTCTCCTTGCGATCAACGATCTTTATCGGCTGCTCGATGTAGTTCAATTGTTCATCAACCTCAATGTCCATTAATGGCACGTGAGACGTGTCATCAGCTAGACACTTCCTCAGATGAGAAACATGGAAGGTTGAATGAATTCCTTCTAACTCATCGGGTAAATCCAGCTTATAAGCTACTTCCCCCACACGATACAAAATTTTAAATGGTCCAATGTACCTCGGACTTAGCTTCCCTCTCTTTCTAAAACGGATAATTCCTTTCCAAGGCGAGACCTTAAGCATCACATAGTCGCCAACGTTAAACTCAATTGGTCGTCGCCGCTTATCTGCATAAGACTTTTGTCTGTCTTGAGCGGCTTTCATTCTTGCTTTGATCTGATCGAACTTTGAAGACGTTTCTTGAACCACTTCTATACTTCCCATTTCCTTCTGACCAATCTCACCCCAACACACCGGGGTTCTACATCGCCTACCGTACAGCATCTCAAACGGTGGCATACCAATACTCGAATGGTAACTGTTGTTATAGGAGAACTCTGCCAGATGCAGATGATCATCCCAACTTCCACCAAAATCTAAAACGCAAGCACGTAGCATATCCTCAAGGGTTTGGATCGTCCTTTCAGACTGTCCATCGGTTTGAGGATGATACGCCGTACTGATGTTCAACCTCGTCCCCATAGCTTCATGAAATTTCTTCCAGAACCTCGAAGTAAACCGTGTATCCCTATCAGACACGATCGATAACGGTACTCCATGCTTGGTTACCACTTCCTTGATGAACAAGCTTGCTAACGTTTCTGACGAGATGGCCTCTCGTATGGGCAGAAAGTGAGCACTCTTGGTCAAACGGTCCACAATCACCCAGATGGTATCATGATGCTTAGCTGTACGAGGTAGCTTAGTTATGAAATCCATGGTGATGTGTTCCCATTTCCACTCAGGTATCTCTAGCAGTTGCATCTTCCCATAAGGCTTTTGGTGCTCGGCCTTGACTTGTAAGCAAGTTAAGCACTTACTAACATAATCCACTACATCATTCTTCATTCCTGGCCACCAGTAATCTCTTTTCAAGTCTTGGTACATCTTTGTAGCTCCAGGATGGATTGAGTACCTTGACTTATGAGCTTCATCTAAGATTCGACTTCTAAGATCACCATGGCGTGGAATCCACATACGGTCAAATCTAGTTTTAACTCCATGAGTGTTTTCCATCAACTCATCTTGCTGGCCATAAATCCTTTCTTTCTTTATTAACCCTTCGTCTACTAACACTTCTGACTGCACTTTGATGATTTCTTCAAAAAGACTTGAGTTCATGATCAACTTATATGACTTCACGGTTACAAGGACTTCCTCATTCTTACGACTTAACGCATCAGCGACCACGTTAGCCTTACCGGGGTAATACTTAATCTCACAGTCGTAATCCTTTATCAATTCTAACCATCTTCTCTGCCTCATGTTCAATTCTTTCTGCTCGAAGAAGTACTTTAAACTCTTATGATCGGTATAGATAGTACACTTAGTGCCGTACAGATAATGCCTCCATATCTTAAGAGCATGCACTACAGCTGCTAACTCCAAATCATGCGTCGGATAAGTACTCTCATGGACCTTCAACTGTCTAGACGCGTAGGCTATCACCTTCCCTCGTTGCATCAAAACGCAACCTAACCCTTGATGCGAGGCATCAGCACAAACAACAAAATCCTCATCACCATCGGGTAAAGTAAGGATTGGAGCTTGCGTGAGTCTCTTCTTCAATTCTTCAAAGGCTTCCTCCTGAAACTTTCCCCAATTGAATACTATCGTCTTTCGGGTCATACCGGTCAGCGGTGCGGCTATCTTGGAGAAACCTTCGATGAATCTCCTATAGTAGCCAGCTAACCCTAGGAAGCTTCGTATATCAGTCTGATTCTGCGGAGTCTTCCAATTCGTTATCGCTTCAATCTTAGCTGGGTCCACGGTAATCCCCTCCGGATTAACCACATGACCTAAAAATTGCACTTCCCTTAACCAGAACGCGCACTTCGAAAACTTGGCGTACAACCTTTCTTTCTTCAGAACTTCCAATACCTCTCTCAGATGCTCGGCATGGTCAGACTCACTCTTTGAATAAATCAATATATCATCGATGAAGACGATAACCGACTTATCCAACATCGGTCGACACAACCTATTCATCATGTCCATAAATGCTGCAGGAGCATTTGTTAGACCGAATGACATTACAAGGAACTCGTAGTGTCCATACCGCGTTCGGAACGCTGTTTTAGGGATGTCTACCTCTTTCACCTTCAGCTGATGGTAGCCTGATCTGAGATCTATTCGTGAGAACCAACTCGAACCTTGCAGTTGGTCAAACAGATCGTCAATCCTAGGCAAGGGGTATCTATTCTTTACCGTAAGCTTATTCAACTCACGATAGTCTATGCACATTCTCATACTTCCATCCTTTTTCTTCACAAACAAAACCGGTGCGCCCCACGGAGAAACACTCGGTCTGATAAAACCCTTGTCGAGGAGTTCTTGCAGTTGGGACATTAATTCCTTCATCTCGGACGGTGCTAGACGGTAAGGCGCTTTCGCGACGGGCTGGGCTCCTGGTATTAAATCTATCTGAAATTCTATTTCTCGCTCCGGCGGCAACCCCGGAAGATCCTCAGGGAACACTTCTGGGTAGTCGCGCACAATAGGAACATCTTTCATTTCTTTCGTCTCGGCCGTAGTGTTGACAACATACGCCAGGTAGGCACCGCACCCTCGCCTTAACAAACCCTCGGCTTTTATCATCGAAATGACATTAAGCCCATAACTCTCCTTATCACCATAAACCGTCACCGCACTACCATCCAATGACTTTAACCTTATCATCTTACTTTTACATACTATCTGAGCCTCAAACTCAGACAACCAATCCATACCCAAGACTACATCGAACCCTCCTAAGGCCATAACATACAAAGTAACAGGGAACTCATGTCCCTCTAACACTATCGTACAATTCTTAACCATTTTTGTTATTTTCACCGAAGTGTCACTTGCGGTTTCTACTACAACAGACACTCGGCAGCCTTTCATTTTAGCTAGTTTACTAAACGTCGTAGCTACAAAACTTCTATTCGCACCAGAATCAAATAATACAGAAGCGGAAACATCGTTCACTAGAAACGTACCTGTGACGACATCCGGAATCTGCCTGGCTTGTTCCTGGGTCAGCATGTAGGCTCTAGTTCTGGGCCTAGCTTGATCGGCATCCTTCTTTCCAGCACCTCCAGCTACACCTTCAGTGCACTCCCTTGACATATGGCCTGTCTTGCCACATTTGTAACATGCTGGCTTCGCACTGCACTCATTGGCATAATGCCCTACCTTCCCGCACTTATAACAGGCATTCGACCCCATTCTGCATTCTCCACCATGAGCCTTTCCACATTTGAGACAAACATTAGAACTTTTACCCCACTTGCACTCACCACCATGCCTCTTCCCGCAGGTCTTACACGATCTCTTCTCCCACACTTTCTGTTTCTTATCCTTGGAGTTCCATAACTGAGTACCGGGTCGTTTAGCAGGAGTGACCCCTTTCTTCTCTTTCTCTTCGTCCCTTTCCACCCTATCATCCGCGGCCACGTCAGCATAGACCATTTCCGCGAGTCCAACAGCCGAATCAAAAGTAGCAGGTTGAATCGCCCTGACTAACATGCGGACCTTTTGTGGCAACCCCCTCACATAACATTTGATTCTCTTGACCTCAGTGTCAACCATGTCAGGCACCAACCTAGATAGTCGGTTGAACTCCGTGGTATACTCACGATGCGTCATCATACCGGCTTTTAAATTCTGGAACTTCATCTCCGTTCTTTCAACCTCGGCATCTGCACAGAACTTCTTCATTACCAACTCTTTCAAATCTTCCCACTTCATCTCTTTGATCTCTTCACGGGTCTTCCTCTGCTCCACACTCTCCCACCAATACATAGCCTCATCTACGAATGACTGAGTAGCATAACCCACAGCTTGGTCGGGACGGCATTCGCTAATGCGGATAACCTTGTCCATAGCGGTTATCCACTGGAGAGTAGCGATTGCGTCTCCTAAACCAGTCAGCTTAGGCGGGTCACAACCTTTGAAGGACTTATAGCCGCACCCACCTTGTCCTCCTCTCCTATCATCGACTTTCACAGACTTATCCCCACTCGAGGCCCCTCTTTCACCTTCCCCATCCTTTCTACCATCACCACCCGCCCCTTCAGCAGTTCGCTCACGGCTTCCAGCAGATCCTTCGGGATTCAGGTTCTTCACAGCAGCAACTACAGCCTGAACGATGGCTGCTTGAACTGCGGGGCTAAGTTGAACTTCTTCGTTGTTGTTCTGGTCTCCTCCAGCTGCGCTTCCTTCATCTTCGGTGTGGGAAGCTTCTTCTACCGAAGGTTGCCGGACAAGACGAGGCCTGCCACGACGTCCAGTGCGACCCCCAGTTTCAACAAAGTCTCCAGCTCCAGCCATTAGTATTCTAAAGGGGAAAACACAAACATCATCACTCAAGGAACTATCTAGTACAAGGATAGTAAGGCTAACAGGTAATAACAGTGGCCAGTTGTGATTAGCTGATCACGTTACTTTCCGTGTCCTATACACTTCCTTTTATGAGTCTATTTGTGCTGGTTCTACTTAAGTAGTTAGTCAATTCAAACAATCAATTATTCCTATCCGTACCATTCTCATATCTTTTCTTTCTCATTAACGTATATCATTTAATCATACCTTTCACCTTTACTGATCTTGCTTGAGCGACACATGGCATTCTTGAACTGGCATCTTCTTTCTTTTCTTACTTAAATCCCATTCTCTATTCGAGTCTAAGCATGTAGGATGCTTAAATCTCTCGAACTTTGCTCTGATACCAACTTGTAAGGCCCCGTCACCGGTAACCCTACTTTCATGTTGGATTTACTCATAAACACAGTTCTAAATATCAGAGTTAATTAAAACTTTACGCGGAATATAAAACTTTCATAAAACATTACATATCAATTCATAATCATGTCTTAAAACGTTCCACTTGTCTTTCAAAATCAAAACATAACTTATAAAACATATCAGATCTTCAGATGCCAGGCCTTAGTCTTCTGCCATGTGTCCTCCACTCAAGCCAGCTGTCTCAACCTACTCACCTGCGTGCATACTAAAAGTCAGCTACGCTGAGTGAGTTCTAGTTAATCATACAATACCGTACAATACCTTATTACATACATACGTACTTAACCTCATAACTTTCTTTCATACACACATAAGTACTCATACCTTCATTCTTACTTACATACTTTCTTTCTTACTTACATACTTTCTTTCTATTCATAATCATACGTTTTAAAGAGCCTTTCGCCCTATAACCTCACAGATATTATAAGGGTCTGGTCCCTAACATCACAGATATTATAAGGGTCTGGTCCCTAACATCACAGATATTATGAGGGTCTGGTCCCTAACATCACAGATATTATTAGGGTCTGGTCCCTAACATCACAGATATTATTAGGGTCTGGTCCCTAACATCACAGATATTATTAGGGTCTGGTCCCTTGTTTTCGAATATTAGTAGGGTTCGATTCCCTCTTCGTTACCATACAACCATACATCATACCTCGAGTATTATTAGGGCTCGGTACCCTTTTCGTAACCATACAACCATACAACCGTCATTTCCTTCTTTTATTAACTTTATTACGTTCATACACATAAACATACATATCATACTTGCCATATTTATAACGTTACAACCTGACAGTACGTGCAATATCCGAAGATCGTTCACGAACCATCAAGCAATCATTCATACATATCACATATATCACATATGGCTTTATAACGTTACAACCTGACAGTACGTGCAATATCCGAAGATCGTTCACGAACCATCAAGCAATCATTCATACATATCACATATATCACATATGGCATACACTTATCACTTAGGATAAATGTATTAACAACACATCAAGTATGCACACAGCCCCGAAAATATAACAAGGAATGGGGCTAGAAACTCACCTGAATACTGCTTCTTTTTCTGAGAGCTGTAAATCCCTTCTTTAACTGAGCTCGGCTAACTGTACAAGTTACACGTATCAATACTCGCCTGACCTAATCTGGTGGCCTAGTATTAGCTTACTTTAACTTATCGCTTTATAATTTATTTTCTAATCAAACTTGGCTTTAGGCGAAGTTAACCCTTCGGGCGAACTTAGCTTCAGGCGAAGTTAAACCTTAGGCGAACTTGGCTTCAGGCGAAGTTAAACCTTAGGCGAACTTGGCTTCAGGCGAAGTTAAACCTCAGGCGAACTTGGCTTTTAGGCGAAGTTAAACCTCAGGCGAACTTGGCTTCAGGCGAAGTTAAACCTTAGGCGAACTTGGCTTCAGGCGAAGTTAAACCTTAGGCGAACTTGGCTTTTAGGCGAAGTTACCATTTAGGCGAAGTTGCCATCAGGCGAACTTGGCTTCAGGCGAACTTATCAGGCGAACTTGGCTTGCAGGCGAAGTTCATCAGGCGAACTTAGCTTGCAGGCGAAGTTCATCGCTTGAAGGCGAAGTTGCCCAGATGAAGGCGAAGTTGTCGCGCTGCAGATCTGTTTGCCCATAACTCCTTCGTTTCTTAGCCAAATAACTCGATTTTGGTACCCACGGAATCGTATGATCGGCGCCTACAAACCCTAACCATCAAATCGGCCTAAAATCGACGTTTTAGAGGTCCGATTTGGGCAGTTTGGGTTCGGGTCCGGTTTAACCCATCCAATCCTAACCATTTTCAGTAATATTAGCTTTGCGGGATTAGTTCTTACCTTTCCAACTCAGATCTACCAGCAAAATCTCGGGTCTCGACTTCGGATCTCGGTCGGTTATGTGTGCTTTTGAGTGTGTAAAAGAGAAAGATGGAAATAAAATGATATCTTGGGCTTGGGATGGGTATTTATAAGCTCACGGACCCAAGGCCCATTCTCATTTAACCCATCTTACGTAATCTAAGCCCATGACCCGTTCCTTACTCGACATTAAATAACTAAAACGTGAAATCACTAAACATAACTTTCTTTATTCAACATTATAAATTTTAGGATGTTACATTTTCGGACTCAAAGTGGATTTGCATTTTGGGTGTTTCTGGATTTTAGCTTATTAAGAAAACGATTTATACTCTTCCTTGTATCGTACCGGTTATAGTGTCGCTCGTATACTACTATGGTAATTATTAGAATACGAGGATTACACCAGTGAGAATGTTGGTCTTAATTCCTTCCAAGATTCAATATACAGTTGCAATGTAATTCTCCCAATGTCTGTATAGTTTGCCAGATCGATCGTTTAATTAGGAATGACAGGTCAGCATTCTTAAACGGATTCGGTTTCTTAAGTTTGTCAGTACCTAAAAGGCGAAATGACTATTTCAGTCCGATGTAATCGAAATAGACATACCATGTCGAGGTATGATTTTGTTGACATAATTGTAAGCGTGCCTTTCAGTCGTGTAGTTGTTATGGATCGGGAGAGAGTATGCAAACTAAGTTAGTGGGTCAATTAGTACCCGGACTATACTACGTTCTTAGGGCTGATTTATAAACGGGTGTTACGATGCTCAAAATAGTATGTTCTCACTTCCACCGGGTGCTTTCGGTTGTTGTAGCATTACAGAGGGTTCTTGATACTCTGTTTTAGTTAATTCTAAATTCGGTTTGTTGGAGGTATAGAATTTTTTGGTTTTCCTTTCCGAAGTTATTATCGTTCCCGTACAAGATTTTGTTTTCTAAATGTTATACTCTTAAGGCTTTCTTTAGGGCGATATGAATATGCCCGATAATGTTTGTCTAAACAATCGTTTCAAATACCCTTACTTTCCAATGTTTAATTTTTTTATTCCTTCTTCTTGAAGCATCGATTTTTCTTAATTACAATTGTTTCACGACTCCACTCGTCCTTCCTAACCCACAGTAGTTTTGTTAGATCAATTGTAGGTCATAGGCTTCTGTGATTCATGTAATTTGTTCATTTGGTGGCATATAAGTAGTATCCATGACATAGGTGTAAAAGAAATCGTCCCATACTCCAGGTAAAGGAAAATGTAAATTTCTCGTGTGTTTTTGATTGTTAGGAGGTACATTTTTATACCGTTGTTTCTCTACATTAGTACACTTTCTAATTCATCTCGGGACATATCCCAATAGATTACTAGATCGTTAGTCCCTTTTGGGAGACTTAGCATAGAGGTTTGACCAAGTTTCTGTTTTAATGATTAAAAACCATTTCTTGTTCTTTTTCTTAATCAAAAATTCGATTTTCTTGGGTTGAAAGGGTTAAGGGTTGGGCTAAACTGGAAAGTGTACAATGAAGCGCCGATAATACTCAGCTAGTTCCAAAATTTGGCGAGCTTCTTTTGTTGACTCTGGTGTTTGTTAGTTTTGCTCGGGTGTAAGTAAATTCCGTGTTCGGAAAATCATATTCCTTGTAGCTAGAATTCATACTTGGACAATTCCTGCTGCTTCAACTCCTCCAAAATTGATCATAGTTTTTCTTTAGGTTCATTTTCAGCTTTCGAATACATCAAGAGATCGTTATTAACGTTATAATAAATTTTGTTGCGGTACGGTTTACAAACTCGGTTCAGATGATCCATGAAAACTGCGGATGTATTAATCGGTCCGAAGGGCATAACTAAGGGTTCATAGTGACCATACCAAGCTCGAAACGCTATTTTAGAAACATCTTCCTCTTGGATCTTAACTTGAAGATAGCCTGATCGGAGGTCGATTTTCGAGAAGTAATTTGCTCCCTTGAGTTGATTGATCAAATCATCGAATCATGAGAGGAGTTGTTAGCTTTTGTTAGTGATTTTTGTTTAGTTCTACGGTGATCAACACACATCCTGAGCCTCTATCCTTTTTCTTTACCAACAGCACCGGTGCTTCCCAATGAGGATAGCTAGGTTCTATGAAATCCTTATCTAGTAATTCTTGTAGTTGTGTAATTAGTTCTTACATTTCGAAGAATGCCAGTCGATAAGGTGCATGGTAATAGTGGTTGCCCCTAAGGTAAGGTCAATTCGGAGTTCATTTCGTCGAATAGTGGGATTTCGGGTAGTTCATCAATAAGGATATTGGAGTATTCAAGTATTACGGGGATATTCCCCATATGTTTCATTAAGGTTTTTATGGTTACATTTTCCAGAAATGCCATACACCATTGACGAAAGCGCAATAGTTTAAGATGAGACACGAGAGGTGATATTGCACCAACCTCCTCTCCTTGTACCATAGTTGATTCATTATCCAAGAGGGGAAATTTAACTATTTAGTCATCACACATGATTCCCGCCTTGTATTTAGCTAACCAGTCCATACTGACAATTACATCGATGCTTCCTAACTAGACTAGGAGTAGGTCAAAAAAATTGGTTGGCTGGTTAGGATAATAGAACATCTTTGGAGTATTTGGTTAATAATTATAGGTTTTTTTTTTGTTAGCGAATTCAATAGCGTAGGGGTCTACTAGTTCATTAACCGATACATTTCTCGGGGTAAGAAGTTAATGGAAATAATACCTCTATCGGTACTTATATCAAATGAATTTGAAGCATATTAATCAGGAATTACAGATGTCTCTTCCTCATATTTAAGTTTTATCGTGTCTTTATCGGTTTTGATCACTAATCGCGGCTCTAGCCAAGTTAGACGTCGATTTCTTGGTTTAATTTGGGACAATTCTTTTTGGAGTGTTTCGTATTGTCACACTCATAGTAAGCTTGCTAGTTCGCAATGGGTTGAGAGGGAAATTAGTTATGATTGAGGTAACAGTGGACGGTGGAGTTAGAACGATCGATTTACAGTCTTCACAATGGTCCACAACTACCAGCTTAGTGCTCATTCTTCCTTGTGACACATCTTTATTCGCTATTCCCTTATATGATAATAATCACATAATCACACTTTTGGCGGAGGTTCATGGTATAATGTTCATTCAGAACTAAAACTGATCGTAGTATCGGTTTAAGTTGTACGGCGCACACGTTTAATTGGTTATACCTCTTGTACCCCTGTTTCATGTTTGGTTTGTTTTGTACTAGCTGATTTCCCCGAACATTCTCAACAAATTATTTCTGCCCAATTCAGAGGCTACCACACCGGCTTGTGTCACGGCATTCTCAAAAGTTAAGTGGCTAACTGAATGAAATACAGTTTCTATTTCTTGGGCTAATAATCACACCCTTAATCAAACCAGATAGTTAAAACGGTTTTTGCCTTCCAGTTAGCTTGCCTTTTCATTTTGGACTTTTTTTTTTTTTTTTTTTTTTTTTTTTTTTGGATTCGTGTTCTTATTTTTAGATTTCATTCCTTGGGTGAAAATATTTTAATAAAATGGTATTAAGTTTTGCCCAAGTCATGCAGATAATTTCCTTTTGTTCCCGAATTCGTTCAATCTATTTCTACCACATAAGGGCGTGGCTAAGTAGTGTAATAATAACGTGATCACCGATACAATTTGCTGAGAACTACTGGTACCGATAACAGACTTTATCATGTCGATCCATCTTAATAATTCCTTTGATTCTTTAGTACCACTAAAATTTACATGTTTGCACAACTTAAATCGTTTAAACGAATATTCCAGTCGTGAAGGATCACGGTTGTTATGACTAGTATTCATGTTCGGTAAAAGATTTTTGTTGCCAACGACATTTAGTGGGAGAAATTATCGTTATCAGTAGTAGCATTATTGCTCAATGGGGGAGTATTATTCATGACAATGTTCGAATTTATCAAGAAAATAACATTTGTGACTGTATTAGTATTAGGCGGCGAAATAATATTCGTGGCCGTATTAGTGTTGGGCATTTGATTTGTATTCATTGTCGTATTAATGCCGGCAGCTAATCGCGCTGCGATTGTCAGAGTTACTATCCGCAGTTGCCGAACAATCATTTCGGCCACAACTGCCTCAAATCACGTGTTTGTTATCTTCGGGGCCATTCTATAATGATATACAATTAAACTTCACACAACAGTAATCTTCTCTATAACTCATTGCGCAGAGAATCACATTAGCTAACATTCAGGTAATTCAAATAGCAGATACGTATTACCCACATCGAATCATATATTCATATACCCAAGATAGTACCTAGATTTAGCCTGATAAGGTCATTGTTTGCATGCATGTATCGAAAATTGTCATCCTGTGACAAGTAATTTTAACCCAGTAAGGGTCAATGTTTGTACTAATGGATCCAAATCTCTCCCCACATCAGCATAGCACACTACCAAATTCTTGCAGGGAGTATCGAAACTATTCACAACAGTGTCATACTATCCTCGTCTACCCGGGCACATAGTATAATAATCACGAATAGTTCACAACTTGTACAACAATCATTCATATGTAATCCTACCATTGGGTAACTGTTTATCATGTCTCTCCCGTAAGTAGACATTTGTTCGTTATGAGTTTAAACAGTATGTTATAGTCGGGAGGCATTTGTTTACTCCCCTTGACCTTTTGGTGTTATTAAGTATAATTACGGAATATTCTTTCATCAGGTCGTTCAGTATACGCAAGCTGTTGGGTCTACTAAATGGTGCAATTTATTAATTGGGAGTATGTATGTTCTTTACAAGCTAAGACACATCATCGGTCTGCAAGTGTGTGGATTCTCCTTTATGATAAACTAATTGGAGTGGCGACAATATGAAAGTGGTTAGAGATACTCATACATAGATGATTTGATGAATTTATTAGTTAAGGAGGGTTCATCAAGGTCGGTGATACTGGTGATGTATAGAGGAATTATTATTTTGATAACTGATGTATGATATATGTAGGTGGTCATGGTTTGTTGTATTATTGAAAATTCAATAGGATAGTTATTATATTTAAAATTTGATAAACCGTACTCTTTCCTAAGTATTTTCTTGAGAGTTGTATTTATTTTTAAACAATGGAAGTGGAATGATTGCTAGAAAACAGTTTAATTTACTGCTAAAAAATGGTATAAGAGATAAAGATTAGGCCCGAATCGAGAAGTGTCGTGTTCCCTTGAGATGGACGTATGTATATCATACCTTCCACGGTTCCTTTTTGGGTCTTGCATTTACGCTCGGTCTGTGAATCAATCATACAATAAGTTTTAGTTTGGACTCTCTAGAAAGTCTTCTCATTCTCGTTTACAGGCAACATCAGTTCTTTACCCGATATGAGGCTACCGATTTCGACACCTTTTGGTTCCACGATTTGTTATAAAAATAATATTTTTCAATAGTAGGAATCAGAGTAGAGAATATTATTACTTAAGGCAAAATAAAATATTTTATTTGTTATGGTCAGGTACAATATTAATTATGATAAAATATAATATTATTTTTAATAAAATACACTTTTAAATTAATATTCATTATAATCGAATATAATATTCGTTACCCGGAGAATTAGTATTATCGGCAATACAGTACGTACACGTATTCGTACACCTTGTTCCATATAAGCACGTATGCATGTTATATATATACATACTCAGCATTACCTTTTATACACGTATGTTGCCATTTTTACCTACCCGCACATTCCGCGACTTCTCCCCGAATTCCATCGTACAAGCAAGTCTGTTATTATGTTCCGGACCACAATAACTCACTTTCCCTACAAGTTCATTCTGGCATCCATCAGTATATAATATTAATTTATTATTTAAATATTTCCCAGAGTTAATCGAGCCTACGGTTATATTTTAGGTACCCTAAGGGATAACCTAATCCTTTATAACCAATGGCTCTGATACCAACTTCTGTCACACCCCGACTAGCACAACGCGGAAGCGTAAAACGGGAATGCAACAGTCACCTCTGGTATCAACACATTGTTTATAAAGAAACATCACAAACTAATTTACAATATATTACAATTCATTGTTTTACAGTCTAGGCGATACAAACAAGGCTGGTTCGTTAACTATACGTTCTTACTACTAACACCCTTGCCTCTATTCACATAGCATCAACCACACACCTTGGGCAAGTAACAGATCACCAAATCATTCCGATTTAGGTACACCTGAAAAGCAGTTTAAAACGGGTCAACTACTAGAGTTGGTGAGTTTCACGAGTTTCAAGAAAACAATAATGAGTATTCACAAGTCAACACTTGTAATCATGAAATAAGTATGTATGTATGTATGTAAATGATGTATGTGATGTAATTATGCTAAGCTACAGTAAAGCCTGGACTGTTCGTGCTGCGTGCCTCCATTTCCCACGCTCAATCAACCACTGTGGCCCCTTTCCGCCCACAACATGCCCCGGTAGCTATGTCTAACACTACATAGCTGGTTTGTAAAAATATGGACATGTGCAAACGGGACAATGTCTCAGCAACCGTGCTGGCCCCGCCTGGGTTTGTTCAAACCAACAGTACTATTCACAAGCCACCGGCTCGAAGTTAATCACTGTGTTAGTGGCGACTTTCAAGTGTTAGCACTTAGATAATTCACATCATCACATGTTTCAGTTAAGTATATAGATATAAGCAAACATGCTTTTCACCCCAAAAGTTCGTAAAACAGTTGAGAAGTGGGGTCTTGAAACTCACGGTTTAGTAGATATTCAGTACTGTATCAGCTCGTGGTTTGTTCGATCCGCTATCAGTAGTTCCTATAATCAATATTATAATAATATTAATATTTTAATATTATTATAATCTCAATACTAAACTGGGCTGTATAACTAATCTGGGTGTAGCTGGAACGCCCAGAAAGTGGCAATAGGCTTAGGTTGTGATTTTGTTCAATGTCTAATACTTAAAAACCAAACTTGGCTCAGATTCCCGTTTTCCCAGCTGGGCCAACTTGTTCGTTTACGCGTTCAGAAAATAGTTATGGGAAAATAAGCTTGGGTAAATGTATTGGTTAACAAAATGATTAAGTTATAAAGAAGGATCACATACTGGGGTCCCGGATTAGCCACGGGTCCCGTTTCCGTTTATTCAGTTTGATTTAAGAAGAAACGCGCACAATCCATCCGGATTGTCCAGGTTTTTCATATAAAAGTTTGTTTTTACTTAATTAGTCCAAAAATATAATTTTTGATCACTCTTGGTATTTTGATATTCCCGCAGGTTCGTTAGTCGCGAACTTGCCGGTTTTTATAAAAACTAAATTTGTTTAATCTTTAAATTAGCATAATTAATTAACCGTTAATCATTAAATTATCAAAATTTAGCCACTGATCAATTAAAATATGTAGATTTTAATAAAAATATTTTTGGAATTATCTACTGATTTATTAATTTATAAAAATTTATTTTATTAGCTATATTTCGCCTGAAAATCGGCCGTTTACCCCAAAAAATTTCCAAAAATTCCACAAAAATTACTGAATGCTCATTTCATGTCCCAAAATAACCTGTATCAATTCCAGAATGTTAAAAGCTCGTGAAATATTCTTTTTGGCCCAAATTCGGCTATATAAAAACACATGAACGCATATACACAAAACATCTTTAAACTTCTCCAAATGATCCCAAAATTAATACGTGATCAAAATACATGAAATCTGAGTTCCCAGAAAAATTTCATAATTTTTTAAGTATTATACCTATTTTTCCCAAATAAACATCCTAATTAGGTAATAAATTCGCCAAATATTTTCGGATGGTCGAAAAATTACCAAATTTGAACAGGGACTCATTGACATTGTCCTTGATTTCTCTGAAAAATTTCAAGTCCTAACAATATGCAAATCACAACCTTAACCTAAATAGCCCGTAAGCGAGTGTTTCGGCATTATCTTAGCGGGTTTGGCTCGTTTCCGACTTTTCAATCAAGTTTTCAGGTTCTTGTGCTTCTAAGTAAGCTAGGTACAAGTCCTATATCACAAACCAAGCAATTTTTCATCAACATAACAGCCCTTAACTTAGGGTTTCGGCTAGTGCACAAAAACGAACTTTTGAACTGTAAAAACGCCGTTTCAACCTTTTAATCCGTGTTTATGGCCAAAAAAAACTATCAAAACAGGATCCTTACCATGTGTATGATCAAAAAATGCTTATGGACCATTTTTTGGATTTTTACACGGTTAGGAATGTTTTTTAGTAATCAAGACATGTTTTTATGGTATTAAACGAGTTTAAACAAGCCGAAAATCGATTATATAAGACCTCTTTACCTTGTTTTTGCTGGTTTTTTGGCTGGAGCAAAACTTGTTTCCAGAGTTTTCAAGAAAATGATGTTGAAAATATCTTGTATCTAGTTTATATGTGAAAGAACTAAAAGGGGGGGCTGCTGTTGCGATCGGAGCTCCATGGGCCCACCTTGGGCCCATTTTGTCCCAAGTTTCTGATTTCTCAAGCCCAAATACGAAAATCCCGGTCCAAAATTTAGTTCGGGTTCGGTTTTTGGTGCGAAAAACTTATCGGGTGCTTTAAACAGTGCAAAAACGAGTGTTTTTCGGCTAGTTTTGTGTAAAATTATAAAAACATACTATATGTTTGTAAAAATCAAAAATATTTTCACGGATCGCTTAAAACATTTCAAATAAGTGTTTGGTAAGTCTTTTTCGGCTTAACGGATGATACAATGCTTGGTTTGTAACTATCTTTCGTGTTTAAATCTATAGCGGGTAGTTTAACGAGCATGTTTTCGTTTAACTTTTTTGCTATCGAACTAAGGCCATAATACTAATATTTTAGCTTATAATAAACGTATATCACTTATAGATGCCCCCCCGGGATATCTGGGTCATAACCAGACCCGTTCGGTTAATCATTCGTTCGTTATGCAATAAGCCGTTAAACGCTTATTCGGTTTGTGAATACCAAGGTGTATCCGGTTTTGTCACGAATGTTACATTTTATGAACTTTTGGGATGAAAAACACGTTGATACATATCTATATATACTTTGAACTGTTTGATGATGGGAATTATCTAAGTGCTAACTCACAAAAGTCCCCACTAACACAGTGATTAACTTCGGGCCGGTGGTTTGTGAATAGTACTATTGGTTTGACAAACCCAGGCGGGTCCAACACGGTTTGCTTAGACATTATCCCGTTTGCACAAGACCATAATTATACAAACACGCTATGTAGTGTTAAACATAGCTACTCGGTGCATGTTGTGGGCGGAAAGGGGGCCACATTGGTTGATTGAGCATGGGAAAAGGATGCACGCAGCACAAACAGTCAAGGCTTTACTGTAGCTTAGCATAATTACATCATAAACATACAAACAAACGGACTTGCGAACATACATACATACTTGCGTATTTACAAACTGTGATTGTTGTACGCACAACTGATTTCTTGAAACTCGTGAAACTCACCAACTATTTGTAGTAGACCCATTTTAACATGTTTTTCAGGTACTGGATTGGAATAGAAAATCAATGTGCTACATGTTTGACTTGCGATCAATGCTGGTTGAATTGATGCAAGTGTGCTAGTAAGAAGTAAAGTCGCTTACAAACTGGATTTAGTTTGTATCACCTAGTTGTAAACAAAGTAAGATCAATGTAAAATATTGTAAATTAGTTTGTATTGTTCTTTATAAACAATGTGGTTGATACCAGAGGTGTCTGTTACATTTCCATTTTATGCTTCCGCAAATCGCTTAATGGGTTGTGACAGAAGTTGGTATCAGGACCATTGGTTATAAAGGATTAGGTTGCCCCTTAATATACCTAAAATATAACCGTAGGCTCGATTAACTCTAGGAAAATATTTAATAATAATAATTTAATATTATATACTGATGGATGCCAGGATGAACTCGTAGGGCAAGTGAGTTATTGTGGTCCGGAACATAATAACAGACTTGCTTGTACGAGAAAATTCGGGGAGAAGTCGCGGAACGTTAGGGTAGGTAAAAATAGCAACATATGTGTATAAAAGGTAATGCTGAGTATGTATATATATAAAACACGCATACGTGTTTATCTGAAATAAGGTGTACGAATACGTGTATGTACTGTACTGTCGATAATACTAAGTCTCCGTGTAACGAATATTATAATTGATTATAATCAATATTAATTTAAAATTGTATTTTATTAAAAATAAAATTCTATTTATCCTAATTAATACTGTACATGACTATAACAAATAAAATATTTTATTTGGCATTAACTAATAATATTCTCTACTCTGATTCCTACTATTGAAAAATATTATTTTTATTACAAATCGTGGAACCGAAAGATGTCGAAATCGGTAGCCTCATATCAGGTAAAGAACTGATGTTGCCTGTAAACGGGAATGCAAGGACGTTCTAGCGAGTCGAAACTAAACCTTATTGTATGATTGATTAACAGACCGAGCGTAAACGCAAGGCCCAAAAAGGAACCGTGGAAGGTATGATATACGTACGTCCATCTCAAGGGAACACGACACTTCTCGATTCGGGCCTAATCTTTATCTCCTATACCAGTTTTTAGCAGTAAATTGAATTGTTTTCTAGCAATCTCTCCACTTCCATTGTTTAAAAATAAACATTACTCCTAAGAAAATACTTAGGAAAGAGAATGGTTTATCAAATCTTAAAAATAACCGCTATCCTATTAAATTTTTAATAATATAATAATCCATGACCAGCTACATATACCATAAATCAACTATGAAAATAATAATTCCTCTATACATCACCAGTATCACCAACCTTGATGAACCCTTCTTAACTAATAAATTCATCAAATCATCTATGTATGAGTATCCCTAACCACTCCCATATTGTTGTCACTCTAATCAGTTTATTATAAAGGGGATCCCGCACTCTTGCAGACCGATGATGTGTCTTGGCTTGTAAAGAACATACTTACTCCCAATTAATAAATTGTCAATTTTAGTAGACCCAGCAGCATGCGTATACTGAATGACCTGATGAAAAAAATATTCTGTAATTATACTTAATAACACCCAAAGGTCAAGGGGAGTATACAAATGCCTCCCGACTATAACATAATGTTTAAACTCATAACGAACAAATGCCTACTTACGGGAGAGACATGATAAAACAGTTACCCAATGGTGGGATTACATCTGAATAATTGTTGTACAAGTTGTGAACTATTCGTGATTGTTATAATGTGTGCTCAGATAGACAAGGATAGTATGACACTGTTGTGTATAGTTTCGATACCCCATGCAAGCATTTGGTAGTGCGCTATGCTGATATGAGAGACGATTTGAATCTAATAAATACGAACATTGACCCTTACTTGGTTAAAATTACTTGTCATAGGATGACAATTTTTTATATATATATATATATTCAAACAATGGGTTTGTTAGGCAAAATTTATGTGTTATCCTGAGTACATGGATACATGATTTGGTATGTGTAATACGTGTCTGCTATTTGAATTACTTGACTGTTAGTTAATGTGATTCCCTGCGCAATAAGTTATAGGGAAAATTTTATTACGTGAAGTTTAGTTTTTTATCATTATAGAATGGCCCCGAAACAAAAAACAAAACCGTGATTTGAGGCAGTTGTGGCCGAAATGATTGCTCAGCAACTGCAAATAGTAACTCTGACAATCGCAGCGCGATTCGCTGCCGACAATAATAACAATGAATACAAAAATTAAATGCCAAACACTAATACGGTCGCGAATATTATTTCGCCGCCCAATACTAATACGGTTACAAATATTATTTTTCATGATAAATACGAACATTGTCACAAATAATACTCCCCTACTGAGCACTAATGCTACTACCGATAATGATAATTTCCCTCACTAAATGCTATTGGCAACAAAAATCTCTTACGAACACGAATACTAGTCGTAAAAACAGTGATCCTTCACAACGAGAATACTCGTTTAAACAAATTACATCGCAAACCTATAAATTATGTGGCACTAAAAGAGTAAAGGGGTTAGTAAAATGAATCAAGACGATAAAATCTGTTATCAATACCAGAAATTAATCATCACATATGTGATAGAAAGCGATTGTACGAACTCGGGAACAAAAGGCAATTATCCGCATGGCCTGGACAAGACTTAAAACCTTTATATTGAAACATTTTGTCCAAGGAATAAAATCGAAAATGAAGGTGGGTCAACTGGAATGCACAAACTGTTCTAACAATTTGGTTCGACTAATACTATGATTAATTATCTGAAGTTTGAGACCTTAGTTAATCCAGTTAGACACTTAACATTTGAGAATACCGGGACGCAAGCCGGCGTGGTAGCTTTGAATTCGGTCAGGAAAGGTGTGTTGAGAGTACCGGAAAATCATCTAGTACAAAACAAACAAATCATGAAACAGGGGTACAAGAGCTACAACAATCTAAACGTGCGCACCCTACAACTCAAAATAATTCGACAATTAATTTTAGTTCAGAATTAAACATATACAACGAACCTTTGCCAAAGGGTATGTCGAATAAAGGCATGTCATAAAAGCAGGAAGGTTGGATACTATGCCTGTAGCCGTGAAACCATTATGAACATTGTAAACCGACAGTTCTAACCTCACCACTTATAGTTATCCCAATCGCAACCAATTCGATCACAAACTATGACAAACCCTCGTGTTTACTATGAGTGTGGAAGTACGAAACGCTTCAAAAGGAACTGCCCCAAGTTAAACTAAGAACGAACATCGACGTCTAACTAAGCTAGAGGCCGCGATTAGTGATCAGACCCGATAAAACACAGCAAGACTTAATTGTGGTGAAAGAATACATCTGTAATTACTGAGTAATATACTTCAGCCTCGTTTGATATAGGTACCGATAGAAGTCTCATTCCCACTAAATTCTTATCCCCGAGAAACATACTGGTTAGTGATGTAAGTCCCCCCGGGGCGTGGCAGATCAATACGAGATCCGCACGATGTCTAGGAGTGCGGAATCCTCCTAGACTCGTTTATTGGTGTAGAAGACGAAGAACACAGTTACACATACATAAACACACGAACAAACACAAGAACGGGATAAACGAATCTGCAGATCCTTTCATATAATAATCATAACTCCTTACATACCAAACACGAAAACAAAGACACGGCCGACCCGAGGTGAGCTCTACCTCGGGTCGTCCCACACGACTCTCCCTCTCTGTTTCTCTCTAGACAATTGAACTACACAAAACACACTCTAACTTTTCTGGATACTCAAACCTAAACAAGACACATATATATATAGACAAAACAACTTCGCGGGCTTGGGCTTGGGCCAGTAGGCGAAGTTGTTATAACTTCGCCTATGGCGATGTTGTTCTAACTTCACCTATGGCAGAAGTTGTTACAACTTCGCCTATGGCGAAGTTGTTATAACTTCGCCTATGGTGAAGTTGTTCTAACTTCGTACTTCGTTTCCGCTGATCAGAATTGCATAGCGACGGTCACAAAATGCACCAACAGACTCCCCTTTGACCGTTGCTCTCAATTCTAACAAACACAAAAGATCATCTGTTACAAAACATGCACCAACAGACTCCCTCTTAACTGATGATCTTCTGTTTGCTCTTCAACCAGCCGTGTCTGAAACTGTCTTGTAGCTTCACAAATCTACCTATCACCCAGCGTCTTCCATATCAGATCTCCCCTTCAGTGTAAGCTTCTCCGACTATATAGATTGAGTTCTTTGAAATGCATGCATCCCCGTGCCTAATTGATCATCTCAACCAATCACGTGAGTCCTTCTGACTTCACCAACACGTGAAGTTCTTCTAACTTCACCAACACGTGAAGTTGGGCTCTCTCCACAACTTCACCAACACGTCGGCATACGATAAGGTTTAATCTTCAACTACTCAACATCAAGTGATCAATTTCATCACAAAACCACCTTGATAGAATCTAACACACATGACCATTAATTAATCCGAAGCATCTTCAATCACCAGGGATAACGATCAAGAACATAAACACTTTAATTCCCGATTAAATCCAACTTGTTCCAGGATTTTCACTTTAATAAATAAGCATCACGTTTCAGGATCCAATTCTCGAACGCCTTGAAAATAACATAAATAATATGCTCTGACCGCAATCCAGTAATGACGAAAACCTTCAGTTCAATTTGACATTCTTCAGTTGGTCAACCTCGAACAACAACTATTTCATTGCCCACAAACACCCAAATATGTGTCAATATCCAGTTTCAATCAATATCCCATTCACAACCTCAACTCCATATCCAGAGTTGACACGTATTTGTTCACACGTAAGACCAAGAGATAACAAGTTTCACTCGTTGACGGAACAACGTCTTCGGTCTCACAATAATTGTGTACACCTGGCCATAGAGACGAAAACTCCAAACAATATTTTTTTTTTTAATTTTTTTTTTAACTTCGCCTAAAGTCAACTTCGCCTAAAAGTCAACTTCGCCCCTCCATAACTTCGCCTGTCCATAACTTCGCCTGACTGATAACTTCGCCTAAACCCTAAAATTTAAGCGACAACTTCGCCTGAACCCCATAACTTCGCCTGCGGCGGCTGTTCGGCCAAAAACGCATCAGAAACGTGCCAGAAACACCAAAACGAAGATCTCGAACCATAGCGTAAGAGCCTAAGGCTCTGATACCACTTATAAGTCCCCCCGGGGCGTCGCCGATCGATACGAGATCCGCACAATGTCTAGGAGTACGGAATCCTCCTAGACTCGTTTATTGGTGTAGAAGACGAAGAACACAGTTACACATACATAAACACACGAACAAACACAAGAACGGGATAAACGAATCTGCAGATCCTTTCATATAATAATCATAACTCGTTACATACCAAACACGAAAACAAAGACACGGCCGACCCGAGGTGAGCTCTACCTCGGGTCGTCCCACACGACTCTCCCTCTCTGTTTCTCTCTAGACAATTGAACTACACAAAACACACTCTAACTTTTCTGGATACTCAAACCTAAACAAGACACATAGATATAGACAAAACAACTTCGCGGGCTTGGGCTTGGGCCAGTAGGCGAAGTTGTTATAACTTCGCCTATGGCGATGTTGTTACAACTTCGCCTATGGCAGAAGTTGTTACAACTTCGCCTATGGCGAAGTTGTTATAACTTCGCCTATGGTGAAGTTGTTCTAACTTCGTACTTCGTTTCCGCTGATCAGAATTGCATAGCGACGGTCACAAAATGCACCAACAAGTGAACTAATAGATCCTAATACTATAGACTTCACTAACAGTAAACCTAGAAATGTTAGGCAAATAATCCAAAACTATCCTATTATCCTAAACAACCAACCATTTTATTGACCTGCTCCTAGTGTAGTTGGGAAACATCGATGTAACAGTCAGTATGGGCTGGTTAGCTAAATACAAGGCAGAAATCATGTGTAATGACTAAATAGCTAAAATTCCTCACCCAGATGATGAAGCGATTATGGTACAAGGAGAGGAGTTTGGTTCAATATCACCTCTCGTGTCTTACTTTAAAATATTAAAACTCTTACGCCAAGGGTGTATGGCATTTCTGGATAACGTAGCCATAAAAACCCCTATGAAACATATAGGAGATATTCCTGTAGTACTTGAATACTCCAATGTCTTTCCTGATGAACTACCTGGGATACTACTATCCGACAAGTCGAATTGTGACCTGACCTAATCCTAGGAGCAACTCCTATTACCCAGGACACTTTATCTTCTGACACTCTCCGAAATGTAAGAATTATTTAGCCAGCTACAAGAATTATTAGATAAAGATTTCATAGGACCTAGCTATCCTCATTGGGGAGCATCGGTGTTGTTTGTAAAGAAGAAGGATGTAAGCTTTCGGATGTGTGCTTTCGGATGCGTGTTGATTACTGGGAAATACACAAAATTGCCATCAAAAACCAATTTCCCCTCCCGCGAATAGACGAATTGTTCGATCAACTCCAAGGAGCGAATTACTTCTCAAAAATCAATCTCCGATACAGCGATCTTCAAATTAAAATCCAAGAGGAAGATGTTCTTAAAACGGAGTTTCGAACTCGATCTGGTCCCTATGAACCCTTAGTTATGCCCTTTGAACCGACTAATGCACCCACAATTTTCTTGGGCCTCATAAACCGAATTAGTAAGTCGTACCTAGACAAATTCATTATAACGTTATTGATGACCTCTTGATATATTCGAAAACCAAGAAGGAACCCGAGCAACATTTACGAACAAACTTGAAGTTGTTGAGGCAGGAAAGTTGTATGCCAAGTTGTCCAAGTGTGAATTTTGGCTACAAGGAGTACGATTATTAGGATATGTTGTTAGTCGACACGGAATTCACATAAACCCGAGCAAAACTGGTAAACACCAGAGTCACCAAGAGAAATTTGTCAATTTTTGGGATAAGTTGGGTATTACCGGCACCTTATTAAAAATTTTCCAGTATATCCCAACCTTTAACCCTCTTAACCCATAAGGACCGAATTTATGATTGGGGAGAAGAACAAGAAATGGATTTTTAATTGCTGAGCCATAAACTTTGTCAAACACCTATGCTAAGCCTCCCAGAAAGGAATGATGATCTTGTAATCTATTGTGATACATCCCAGAAAAATAAATAAATAAATAAATAGATAAATAAATAAAATAAACTAAAATATTTAGGATGCATACTAATGTAGAAAAACAAGGATATGACATACGCTTCTCGACGATCAAAAGTGCAAGTGAAAAAATATACTATTATCGACCCGGAGTATGGGATGAAAGCTAAGGCATGGTAATACTATTTATATGCCATCAAATGTACAAATTACATGAATCACAAAAGACTATGACCTACAATTGATCTGACAAAACTGAATATGGGATAAGGAAGACGAGTAGAGTTGTGGAACAAGTGTAATTGTGAAAACCGATGCCTTAAGATGAAGGGATAAAGTTAAACATGGAAAAATATGGGCATTTGAAACGATTGTTTAGACAAACCTTATCGAGCAAATTCGTATAGCCCAAAAGAAATCCCTAAGAGCATAACATTTAGAAAACAAAATTTGGCATGGGGACGAGCAGAACTTCGAAAAGAAAACCGACGAAATCCTATGCTTCAAAAACTCTCAGTAATGTTATAACAACCAGAAACACCTAGTGGAAGTGGGAACAGATTACAATGAGCCTAATAACACACCTTTTTTTAAATAATTCTGAGAACACAGTGTAGTCCGGGTACTAATTGGCAGGCTAACTTAAATTGCATACTTTCTCCCGACCTATAAAAACTACACAACTGAAAGACTCGCCTACCATTATGTTAACAAAATATATCTTAGCATGACGCGTCTAACCCGATTACTTTAGACTGAGATAGTCATTTTACCTCTCATTTTCTGGCAATTGTTAGAAACAGAATCGGTTTAAGCACGGCCTGTCATTCCCAAAAAACAGTCGATCTTAACGAACTATACAGACACTAGAAGAATTACCTTATTCCTGTATATTAAACCTTAGAGAAATTTAGGACCAGCATTTTCCACTAGTCTAATTCTCGTATTCTAATAGTTATCACAATATTATATGAGCGACACTATAACTGGTATGATACGATCAAGAACCTGAATCGATACTTTATTAGATTGAAAGTTGGCAACACCCAAAATGAAAATTCTGATTTGATTATGAAAACCACAGATAAAGCACTTAAGATTCAAAAACAAACTGAAAGCCGACAGAGGCTGACAAAAGAAATAGACTGATGTACGTAGTAACTTGTTGACCTTTGGAAGGAATTACTTGAGTTGAGGAAACCGATAAGTTAACATCAACATACACGGAACTGTACGAAGTTATCCTGAAATTTAATCTCATAGCAAATCGACTAAAACCATGTTTAGTGTCAAGTTTTACTCCTACTAATAATTTCCTCTATACCGAAACAAACAAGTGCCTTATTGACAAGGCGGAGATAATACCATTTGAAAACTTACTTATAACTAAACTTAGTATAGAACCTGTTTGAATAATGGACGGGAAAATTCAAACAGTTACGACTCGTCAAAAATTTCATTAATCAAAGTTCGGTAAAATCCACAGCGGGGAACCGTTTATATTTAAAAACAAAAACAAATACTCTTGTTTATCCCTAAGGAGCGTATAATTGGCATAATCAAATTCGGGGCCGAAATTTTCTGACGGGGGGAGAATGTGACAATTGAGACAAAACCAGGTACACCTTAATACACACTTACCAACTTAACGATTAAACGCGTATTACGTACCGAACAAACGAATAACCGAACGGGTCTAGTTATGACCCATATATCACGGGGGACAATCTATAAATGATATACGTTTAATAAAGCTAGCATATTTGTATTATGGCCGTAGAACGATAGCAACCCAGTTAAACGAAAGCAGGCTCGTTTAACTACCCGCTATGGGTTGAAACGCGAAAGAGAGTTACAAATCAAGCATTGTATCATCCGTTAAGCCGAAAAAGATTTACAAAACACTTATTTGAAATGTTTTAAGCGATCCATGAAAATATTTTCGATTTTCACAAATGAATATATGTTATTTTAAATTTACAAGAAATTGGCCGAAAAACACTCGTTTTCGCGTTGTTTGTCGTACCCGATATATTTTTGGCGCCAAAAACCGAACCCGAAATAAATTTGGACTTGGCATTTCACTTTCGGGCATGCAAAACAAGGTTGATGGGCCAAAATTATGCCCAAAAGAAGGGCCTAAAATTCCGGCTGCCAAAATGGAATTTACCACCCTATGTTTTTCTTTCACATTTAAACTACCAAACCACCTTAAACAATATATTTTTAAACATTTGTATCTGCTCCATATTGTTCTTCAACCTTCCAACACAAAAACGTAAGGTGATCTTTCATTTTAGTTAGTTTTAAGGTTGATTTAAACTTGTTTATACACAAAAGATTATAGTTTGATTAGTAATAATCACTTCTAACCATGCAAAAACCCTTAAAATGATCCAAAAACAGATTTTTATCCTAAACACATGTACTAAGCTGAATAAAATACTTTTTTGGCCAAAAACACGGATTGGGAAGTTTAAATCGCATTTTTACGATTCGAAAACTCGGTTTTATACCCTAACCGAAACCCTAAGTTAACGGGTTGTTTTGTTGATGAAAATTGCTTAGTTTGTGATATAGGACTTGTATCTAGCATTCATAGGAGCACAAGAACCCGAAAACTTGATTAGAAAGGCGAAAACGAACCGAAACCGCTAAGGTAATACCGAAACACTCAATTACGGGCTGTTTAGGATTCGATTGCGATGTGCATATTGTTTGGTTATAAAATGTTTCAGGGACACCAGGGATCATTTCATTGAGTCCCTGTTCAAATTTGGTAATTTTTCGACCAACCGAGAATATTTGGCGAATTTAATACCGAATTGGGATCTTTATTTGGGAAAAATAGTTAAATGCTTAAAAAAATTATGAAACTTTGTGGGGAACTTAGATTTGGTATACTATGATCATATATGAAATTTGGGGTCATTTTCAAAATTCTAAGTATGTTTTATGTATTTGCGTTTATTTGAATTTTCATAGTCGTTTTTGGCTCGGAAATGATATTTGGCAAGATTGTTAGAGTTTGGGATTTTTCCAGGTTGTTTTGGGACAGATTATAATCAGTCAGAAATTTTGATGGAATTTTTGGAGTTCGTTTGGTATAAACGGATTTTCGAGCTAAATTTAACTGATAAAATGAATTTTTATAAATTAATAAATCAGTAAATAATTTCAAAAATATTTTTATCAAAATCTACATATTTTATTTGATAAGTGGCTAAATTTTCATAATTTAATGACTAACGGTTAATTAATTATGCTAATTTGAAAATTAAACAAATTCAATTCTGATAAAAACCGGTACGTTCGTGATTAACGAACCTGCCGGAATATCAGAACACCAAGAGTGATCAAAAATCACATTTTTGAATTAATTAAGTAAAAACGAACCTTTTTATGAGAAACCTGGACAATCTGGATAGATCGTGCGCGTTTCTCCTCAAATAAAACTGAATAAACGGAAACGGGCCCCGTAGCGAATCCGGAACCCCAATGTGTGGTCTTTCTTTAAAACTCAATCATTTTATCGACCAACACATTTACCCAAGCCTACTTCCCCATAACTGTTTTCTGAACGCATAAACGAACAACTTGGCCCAGCTGGGAAAACGGGGAAACTGAGCCAAGTTTAGTTTTAAGTATTACACATTGAACAACATCACAATCTAAGCCTACTGATACTTTCTGGATTTAACAGCTATATTCAGACTAGCTATACAGCCCCATTTAGTATTGATATTATAATAATATTAAAATATTAATATTATTATAATATTAATTATAGGGACTCGTGATTACGAGTCAAGCAAAACCTAAACTATCACGCTACTGAATCCCTATTAAACCGTGAGTTTCATGACCCCACTTTTAAACTACTTTTATGAACTTTTGGGATGAAAAACATGTTGATACATATCTATATATACTCTGAACTGTTTGATGATGGGAATTATCTAAGTGCTAACATACAAACGTCCCCACTAACACAGTGATTAACTTCGGGCAGTGGTTTGTGAATAGTACCATTGGTTTGACAAACCCAGGCGGGGCCAGCACGGTTTGCTGAGAAATTATCCCATTTGCACGTGACCATAATTATACAAACACGCTATGTAGTGTTAGACATAGCTACTCGGGGCATGTTGTGGGCGGAAGGGGGGCCACATTGGTTGATTGAGCATGGGAAATGGAGGCACGCAGCACAAACAGTCCAGGCTTCACTGTAGTTTAGCATAATTACATCATAAACATACAAACAAACGGACTTGCGAACGTACATACATACATACGTGCATATTTACAAACTGTGATTGTTGTACGCATAACTGATTTCTTGAAACTCGTGAAACTCACCAACTATTTGTAGTTGACCCGTTTTAACATGTTTTTCAGGTACTAGATTGGAATAGAAAATAAATTTGCTACGTGTTTGACTTGCGATCAATGCTGGGTGAATTGATGCAAGTGTGCTAGTAAGAAGTAAAGTCGCTTACGAACTGGATTTAGTTTGTGTCACCTAGTTGTAAACAAAGTAAGATTGATGTAAAATATTGTAAATTAGTTTGTATTGTTCTTTATAAACAATGTGGTTGATACCAGAGGTGTCTGTTACATTTCCATTTTACGCTTTCGCAAATCTCTTAACGGGGTGTGACAAATGATCTCATCCTGTTTATCCAATCTCTCCCCTGAGCAGCAATAAGGGCTCGAAGTTCCCTGTTTTGACATTGAGTGAACTGTTTACGCAACAAATTTCGTTATGCTAACTCATGGGCCGCTCTATCAGCTTGCATTTGAGTCTGTTGAAGATGCAACAGATTCATCATATGAAACCATTGAGTCTGAAGATTCAAGCCGAAGAAATTTGGATGAACTGGTTGCAACGGACCATGAGGACGAGTAAATGTCATAAACGAATGCTCAGGTCTCGACAACTGTGTCGGTGTAACAGGAGTAGCAGGAGTAGCAGGCTGCGGTGTTGGCATACTTGCCAAAACTGTCTGAAGAATATCACCAAACACAGGATCTGGTCGTGTAGTTGTCATCAAGGTCATAGATGGAGGTACTGTAAGACCTCGAATTCCGGGAATCCTACAGTTGGTAATCATATACAAAAATTCTCAAAAATTTAAAATCAAACAATTTCACCTTATCAAAATTGTTTCAGAGTAATAAACAGCGGAAAATCACAAGTATTAAAACCAAGTTCCCAAAACCATAATTTAAATGTTTAAAGTAATAAATGAAAAGAAAACAGTTTGCGTATTAATATCCGACTAGTTATGCCTTCAACCATCCAAGTAGTCTCGAGCACGTCCAAGCGGTAAGCATCCTCCTCTGAACCTGAAAACTCACACTAACATACACACAAAGTCAGCTTAAGCTGAGTGAGTTCAAGTTTTGATAATAGACATTTAAATAAATCATTCCAAGGGTTTAAATATAAAAACGAGATTATAAAACATTCCAAGAGTTTAAATATAAAAACGGGATTATAAAACATTCCAAGAGTTTAAATATAAAAACATTCCAAGAGTTTAAATATAAAAACATTCCAAGAGTTTAAATATAAAAACATTCCAAGATTTTAAATACAAAAACGGGATTATAAAACATTCCAAGAGTTTAAATATAAAAGCGGGAGTATAAAATATTCCAAGAGTCTAAAATGTAATATGGGATACGAACAGTTAGGCCATCATCAACACTAAGTATTCGTACTTAGACATCTATGTACATCCATATATTTATTACAAAAGTCTTAATAATCATTCCAACGGTTTTAAAACTGTAAACGGAAATACATCAATTAGGACATCACATTGAATAAATAATCATCCTTACGTATGAACATCTCTATACGTGCATTCCTATATATATAAATATATATATGTAACATTCAATAATAACATTCAGGGCCGAGCACACGTACAACCCAAACACGCAACATTCCGATGATGATCATGCCACACGAGCCTCCCCCCTCACGGGCTTTTCAGGGCCTGTCACAAGATTTAATAACCTGAGTCGTATAGTTTGGCCCGGTGTCACTGCCCGTTAAGCGAATTGCGGAAGTGTAAAACGGAAATGCAACAGATACAAATGGTATCAAATACATTGTTCATAAAGCAACATTACTAACTAATTTACAATATATTATATCGTTCTAACATCATTTACCAACTAGGTGATACAATCAAACCGGTTATTCAATTACTTTACTTCTAACTCAAATGCCCATGACATCAATCACCAATCAGACACGTAACGCACAGGAAATTACTTCTCATATCTGATTACCTGAAAAGCATGTTAAAACAGGTCAACTACGAATAGTTGGTGAGTTTCATAAGTTTAACGAAATCAGTTCTGCGTACCACACAGCCATAGTTTGTATGTACGCGCGTATGTAAAAATATGTATTTACGTTTGTATAAATATGTACAGCCATATCCTTGTGTGTGCATATGCACACATGTAAGTTTATAATATGAATTCGAAATTTCGGTAAAATCGTGATTGTTTGTTCGTACTACCTGTTTCCAATTTCCGTGTTTAACCAACCATTGTGGACCCCCTTCCTCCCACAACGATTCCACGTAAACTCAAACGTTATATAGTGTACACTCAAATAATTAGTATATTCTACACATAGTATTTCCTACGGCTAATCACATAGCATGTATATAGACACATATACACATATAGTATTTATCACGTATCACCAAATACTGTGGCTCCCCATCCGCCCACAATACGCATAATCACATTATTTTCTTAACATTCATGTCATAATCAAGTTAGTTCGTTTAATAAGTTGCAGCAGAACTTGGCTCATAGACAATACTCAACTTTAGTTTATAAGTTGCAGCAGAACTTGGCTCATAGGCTATACTCAACTTTAGTTTAGTAAGTTGCAGCAGAACTTGGCTCATAGGCCATACTCAACTTTAGTTTATAAGTTGCAGCAGAACTTGGCTCATAGGCCATACTCAACTTTAGTTTATAAGTTGCAGCAGAACTTGGCTCATAGGCCATACTCAACTTTAGTTTATAAGTTGCAGCAAAACTTGGCTCATAGGCCATACTCAACTTTAGTTTAGTACTATTGTGGCCCTCCCTTCCGCCCACAATAGCCCCATGGTCATTACAGACCACGTTATTCACCAATGGCCATTACAGACCACGTTATTTCCTCAACCTGTTGTGTTTAGCATTATATAGCGTATTTGTATAAACAGGTTGTCACGTATGATTTCATTATGTTTTGGCATTCGTAGTGTTTCCATTTAATATATCAATCACGATAATAATCACCTTTCCTCACCACGTAGTTTATCATTATGTTTGTAGGAATTTTTCATATATGAAGGTTCAGGTATTTTTCGTTATGAACCGTTTTCAGATAGATAATGCATATGAACGTGCTTTTCACCCTAAAAGTTTGTAAAAAGTTTGAAAAGAGGGGTCATGAAACTCACGGTTTTGTAGGCACTCAGTGCGAGATCAGCTCGGGGTTCGTTTCCCTTGCTATCACTTAGTCCCAATAGTCCATATTATAATAATAATAATAATATTTTAATATTATTATAATCTCGGTACTAAACTGGGCTGTATAACTAATCTGGGTATAGCTGGAACGCCCAGAAAGTGGTAATAGGCTTAAGTTGTGATGTTGTTCAATGTCTAATACTTAAAACCGAACTTGGCTCAGATTCCCGTTTTCCCAGCTGGGCCAAGTTGTTCGATTACGCGTTCAAAAAAAGTTATGGGGAAATAAGCTAGCGTAAATGTATTGGTTAATAAAATGATTAAGTTATAAAGTAGGATCACATATTGGGGTACCGGATTAGCTTCTGGGCCCGTTTCCGTTTATTCAGTTTGATTTAAGAAGAAACGCGTACAATCTATCCAGATTATCCAGGTTTCTCATAGAAAAGTTCGTTTTTACTTAATTAATCCAAAAATATGATTTTTGATCACTCTTGGTGTTTTGATATTCCCGCAGGTTCGTTAATCGCGAACTTGCCGGTTTTTACTAAAACTGAATTTGTTTTATCTTCAAATTAGCATAATTAATTAACCATTAATCATTAAATTATGAAAATTTAGCCACTTATCAAATAAAATATGTAGATTTTTATAAAAATATTTCTGGAATTATTTACAGATTTAATAATTTATAAAAATTCATTTTATCAGCAATATTTCGCCTGAAAATCGTCCGTTTATCCCAAACAATTTTCAAAAATTCCACCAAAATTCCTGAATATCCAATTTATGTCCCAAAACAACCTGTATCAATTCCAGAATGTAAAAAATCTCATTTTTTATCTCTCCTTTCCCGCGAATTTTCTCCATTTTGCTCGGTCGGGGAGCGGAGGTACCCTCGAGCGGTGGCTGGTTGCAATATTCTTTTTGGTCCAAATTCGGCTATAAAAATTCACACGAATGCATATACACAAAACACCTTTAGACTTCTCCAAATGATCTCAAAATACATATGTGATCAATATACATCAAATCTGAATTACCAGAAAAATTTTATAATTTTTGATGTATTTTAGCTATTTTTCCCAAATAAACATCCCAATTCGGTAATAAATTCGCCAAATATTCTCGGATGGTCGAAAAATTACCAAATTTGAACAGGGACTCAATGAAATGGTCCCTGATGTCGCTGAAAAATTTCAAGGCCTAACAATATTCACATCACAACCTTAACCTAAACAGCCCGTAAGCGAGTGTTTCGGCATTACCTTAGCGGGTTTGGCTCGTTTCCGACTTTTTAATCAAGTTTTCAGGTTCTTGTGCTTCTAAGAAAGCTAGGTACAAGTCCTATATCACAAACCAAGCAATTTTTCATCAACATAACAGCCCTTAACTTAGGGTTTCGGCTAGTGCACAAAAACGAACTTTTGAACCGTAAAAACGCCGTTTCAACCCTTTAATCCGTGTTTATGGCCAAAAAAACTATTAAAGCAGGTTCCTCACCATGTTTATGATCAAAACATGTTTATGGACCATTTTTAAGGTTATACATGGTTAGGAATGATTTTTGGCAATCAAGCTATGTTTATATGGTATTAATCGAGTTTAAACGAGCCGAAAATCGATTATTTATGACATCTTTACCTAGTTCTTGCTGGGTTTTGAGAAGACCAGGTTGATATAGAGATTCTTCACAATAAAATGACTTCAAAATATCTTGAACTTGTTTAATATTTAAAGGAAAACCAAGGGTAAAAAGTCTTTTTTGGCGGGCTAGGCTTGTTGGGCCCATTTGGCCCACTTTTCTCGATTTACGTGCCTGAACGTGAAATGCCGAGTCCAAATTTATTTCGGGTTCAGTTTTTGGTGACAAAAATATATCGGGTGCGACAAACGGATCGAAAAAGGGTGTTTTTCGACTAGTTTTGTGTAAAATTATAAAAACATACTATACGTTTGTAAAAATCGAAAATATTTTCACGGATCGCTTAAAACATTTCAAATAAGTGTTTGGTAAGTGTTTTTCGGCTTAACGGATGATACAATGCTTGGATTGTAATTATCTTTCGCGTTTAAATCTATAGCGGGTAGTTAAACGAGCATGTATTCGTTTAACTTGTTTGCTATCGAAATAAGGCCATATTACTAATATTTTAGCTTATATTAAACGTATATCACTTATAGATGGCACCCCGGGATATCCGGACCTTAACCAGACCCGTTTGGTTATTCGTTTTTTCGTTACGCAATAAGCGGTTAAACGCTTATTCGAGTTTGTAAGTACTAAGGTGTACTCGGTTTTGCCACGGATGTCACATTCTCCCCCAGTTAAGAAATTTCGTCCCCGAAATTCAATATGCCAAATACGCTCTTTTTGGGGAAAATTTTATAATCATTTGTTTCGGAATTCGTTTTTCTGTTTCCAAACATGTTTGATTCCCCGTTGTGGATTCCACTGAATTTTATTCAATGAGATTTTATTGTGTCGCAACTGTTTGATTTTCCCCGCTCAGCATTTTCACGAGTCTCTTTATAGAGTTTTGTTGTATAAAAGTTTTCAAATAGTACTAATTCCGCCCTGTCAGTAAGGCACTCGTTTTGATTCAATATATATATATATATGAAATATCGGGATTGAAATAATTTTGTTTAATACACTATGGGGTTAACTTTCAAGGCAATTTTGTACAGTTTCATATATTTTAGAATCAACTCATCGTTTTCCTCAACTCAACTAACAACTTTCAAAATTTGATAACTTCTCGCATTTCTCAGTATAGCCCTCTTGTTAGCCTTAGGCGGCCTTCGGTTTGTTATTAATATTACGAGCTTTATTTATGATTATTGAAATCAAATCGGATTTTGTATTTTGGATGTCTCCAATTTTTCAATTTTAATAAGATGGCGAGTTACATTCTTTCTCGTATAATATAGTATATAGGCGTTTGCATAATATTACGATGATTGTAATGTACGAGGATTGAAATTAGCGGTCTTACTTTTCTCTAATGTTTGAATAGTTTATTTGATTTGATTATTTTATAGAGGATTATAGACCGTGCTTAGGCCAATTAGGGATCTAGAATTTCATACACAATTCACCAAGAGTAAGATTTTGTTAAGGCGAGTTTTTAAGTTGGATAGTTGTTACAATTCGGAAGAAAGTATTCGGAGTGGATTAGTCAAGAAACTATCATTCAGCTGGCATTGCTTTCTCGGGATGTTTTAGGAATATGTGTTAAGGGTTCCATTTTAGTTTGTTTCCCACTTCCAATGGGGTATCTCGAACTGTTGTAGCATCTCCGAGGATTTTTAGTATTCCCCCAGAACTTATAATAGTGCACACTTTACAACACACGAGCCTATGATTCCTTCATAGATTTCGCTTGCATCTTTATACTAGTACTCAGTTTATCCAAACATCTGGCCTGACTTTTCCTTGTTCATCACTCAGTTATTAAGGCTATAAAAGTTTAAAGTTCAAGTTTCGGTTACGGATAGTATAGTTTTCCTCATCCGTGTTTCGTCATTGGGGTACTAGGTTTTGTTCCGTGTACGGGATCACTTCTTTATCTAAAAGAGGCAGTATAACAGTTCTATTTCTATATATAACCTTCATTTGAACTCAATTAACTAGTCCATACTGACTATTACACAATGACTCCTCACTTCCACCGGGAGTGCATCGATAGGGAATAGCTAGTTATTTAGGTTAAGAGGGTAGTTTTTCGAGTAATATGGTTAGTATTTATAGTCTTACTTTTGGTGGTTTCTATAGTATACAGAATTGTTATTTTACTAGACGGTATATTTTCCAAGGTAATAACTTGTAGGAACGAAACGTCTATCAGTGTCCGTAATAAATAAACTAAAGTATATTAGGCATTACTAAGAACATACCTATTACTACATTTGTTCTATCCGTTTTATTCTCAATACTTGACCCCTAGTCGAGTTGGACGTCGATGCCGGTCCTTGGCTTTGTCTTCCCGTCGCAATTGGGTTCAATCTAGGGCAGTCTTTCTTGATGTGCTTCACACTACCACACTTATAACAGGCATTACGGTTTATTATGAGTTGGTTTTGGTAGAGTGGTTGTTGTCGTGTTGGTTGCGTTTGGGGTAGTTGTGAGTCCTGGAGTTGGGTTGGTGGATTTATAATATTCATAACGGTTCTACAATTTCGGGCATAGTGTCCCACCTTCCCACATTTGTGAAACACATTGGTCCGACATTCACCAACATGATGATAACCACATTTTCCACATCTAGGCAATGGCCCGTTATACTTATCTTGCTTCACATCGGAACTGACCATAGCGTAATTTTGTATTGCATGGCGCGCACGTTTATTTTGTTGTCTTTCTTGTATTACCGCTCCATAATTGGTTCATTTTGTACCAGAAGATTCCCCGGGCATTCTTAACGCAACACTTCTAATCAAATCAGAAGTTACAATGCCGGCTTGTAACACGGCATTTTCGAAAGTTACAGGGGCCAATTGAATTAACCAAACTCCTGACTTCGGGAGCTAAACCCCAAATGTAGCGTTCAGTACATTTAGATTCTGGAGTAACTAACCATGAGACTAGACGAGCCAGTTCGTTAAAGCGGTGGGTATACTCCAAGTGATCTGCACCCTTCATTTCTAGATTCCAAAGTTCTTGCTCTAATTTCTGAATTTCGTTTATGGGACAAAAGTGTTTTATCATAATATTTTTAAGTTCTGTCCAAGACATACGATTGGTTGCCTCTTGTCCACGAATTTGCACAACAGTATTCCACCACATTAGCGCATGGTCTACAAATGTAGAAGTAGCAAATTTGACAATCCAATCTGGTAGACAGTTAGCGATATTAATGATGGATTCGGTCTTTTCGATCCACTTTACTAGTCCATTTGGTCCTTCAGTACCGCTAAATTTCATAGGTTTACGTAGCATGAAGTTTTTAAGTTGATATCCATGTTGCGGGGGATTTTGATTGTTACAACTATTGTTCAAGTTCGGTGGGAGATTATCATTATTTAAAGTAATATTGGTATTCAACGGGGGAGTATTAGTTGTGATAGTATCAGTATTTATCGGGGGGAGCATTTGTGGTTGTATTAGTATTGTCGGGGGATTAGTATTTACGGCCGCGTTAGCGTTCGGCACTTGATTTGTATTCATAGTTGTACGAATACCAGCAGCGAATTGTGCTGCTATTGTCGGAAGTACTGTTTGTAGTTGTCGAGCGATCATCTCGGCTATATTTGCCTCAGACAACATGTTTACTTTCTTCGAGGCCATTCTATAACAATAACCAGTTATCCAACAATTAACAAAATTCACATACACTAATGATCACAAAAGGAATTACAATAACAAGTAATCAGGTATTTCAATTAACACGTATATATACGGGTTTGTTCTTGAGTCTGAATACTAAGGATAGTATGTAAAATTAGCCTAGCAAACGCCAAAGTTTGCATATATATTAAAAGTTGTCATCTCATGACAAGAAATTTTAACCCAATAGGGGTCAATGTTTGTATTAAAAATGCCCAAATCGTCCTCCATATTAGCATAGTGCACCACCATATGCTTGTATGGAGTATCAGAAGCTATACATGATAATACCGTACTATCCTTATCTATCAAAGCACGCGTTATAACAATTATAAATAGTTCACAAGTTGTACGACAATTGTTCCGATACGATCCCATTATTAGGAAGTTGTTTTTGTTCGGTCTCTCCCGTAGGTAGATATTTGCTCGTTACTAATTTAATCAGTACGTTATAATGAGAATGGATGTGTATATTCCACCTGACTTCTGAATGTTTGTTAACTAATATGGTAAAATATATTCTTTCGCCAGGTCATTAAGTATTCGTGGGCATGTCGGACTTAATAAAAGTAGTAGTTTACTGGTTGGAGGTAAGTAAGTTCCATTCCAGTCGGGGCACGTCATCATTTTGTGATTATGGGGTTTTCATTTTATAATAATCGATTGAAATCGCGTAATATAGGAGAGGTTGAAGGTTGTCGAACATAGATGATTCGAAGAGTTTGCTAGTTAAGGAGGTTCATCAGAATTAGTTGTACTGGTGATATGTAAAGAAAATTATTTTTATTAATATTTCTTTTTGAAATATCATTAATACATTATATGTACTGGTAATAACGGTCTGTTTATAGAATTAGGGACTAATAAAGTAGTTATTATATTTATAATTCAATAAGTTGGATTAATCACTAAGTATTTCCCCCAGGGACGGTGTTTGTTTTTCAAACAACAGAAATCGAAGGATGACCAGAAAATAGTTTAGTTTTGTGTCAAAGAAACGAGTACATAAAATAAAGGTTAGAACCATGCTGAGAGGTATTATATGTATATATATATATATATATATTCTTGAAATCATTGTCTATAGAACATGCCTCCAACGGTTCTTTCCCGAGCCTTGCAGATTAAGCCCCTTGGTGGTTCCGTCACATCACCAGACTTAGTTAAACTTGTTGAAGCATTCTCATATTCCCAATCACAAGCAACACCGGTTCTTCATCTGTCGTAAAGCTACCCGATCTCGACATCTTTCGGTGCAATCGTTAATCAGAAGAAAACGTTACTTGATAGTTTAGATCAGCATAAAGGATATTATTAATTAGTACTGAACCTAAATATTTTATTTGTTATGAGAAGGTATAATATTAATTATAAAAATAATTTAATATAAATTATGATACGATATAATTTTAATCATAATAGGAATTAATATTGATTATAACCGAATATAATATTTGTTACAATAAGATTCAATATCATCGGTAGTACCGTACGTACACATATCCCTATACCTCGTCTCAGATAAGCACGTATGCACAATTCATATATACTTCACATCACCTTTATGCACGTATGTTGCCATTTTTACCAATCAATATGTTCCGCGACTTCTCCCCGAATTCCCTCGTACAAACAAGCCTGTTATTACGTTCCGGACCATAATAACTCACTTGCCCTCCGAGTTCATCCCGACATCCATCAGTATCTATCATTACTCATTATTAACTTTCCCAGTGATAATCGAGCCTACGGTTATATTTGTGACATTTGAGCCAAAACAAGTACACCTCAGTACGTATTTACCGATTAAGCAAAGAAACGCCTTTTGCGTAACAAGACGAACGACTAATCGAACGGGTCGGGTTATGACCCAGATATCTCGAGGGGCCATCTATAAGTGATATACTATCTATACAAGCTAAAATATTAGAAATATGGCCTTAGTTTGATAGCAAACATGTAAACGAAAACATGCTCGTTTAACTACACGCTATAGATTTAAACGCGAAAGATAGTTACAAACCAAGCATTGTATCATCCGATAAGCCGAAAAAGACTTACCAAACACTTACTTGAAATGTTTTAAGCGATCCGTGAAAATATTTTTGATTTTTACAAACATATAGTATGTTTTTATAATTTTACACAAAACAAGCCGAAAAACACTCGTTTTTCGCGCTGTTTAACGCACCCGATAAGTTTTTCGCGCCAAAAAACCGAACCCGAACTAAATTTGGACCGGGCTTTTCGTATTTGGGCTTAAGAAATCAGAATATTGGGCAAAAACAGCCCAAAGGGGGCCCATAAGGAATTCAGGCGCAGCCCACCCCCACCCCCATTCTTTTGTAAAACTTATTTAGGAAGCTTGTTTATTCATTTTAGTTGATAAAAATTGAGGTCCAAGCAGCTCTAAACCTGAGTTTCCAGAAAACTATCAAACCCTAAGGTAAGGAGCTCAAATAAGTACGTTTTATACTTGTTTAAACTCGTTTAATACCATAAAAACATGTCTTGGTTACTAAAAATCAATCCTAACCGTGTTAAAAATACTAAAAAATGGTCCATAAACAAGTTTTGATCATACACATAGTAAGGAACCTGTTTTGATAGTTTTTTTGGCCATAAACACGGATTAAAGGGTTGAAACGGCGTTTTTACGGTTCAAAAGTTTCATTTTTGTGCACTAGCCGAAACCATAAGTTAAGGGCTGTTATGTTGATGAAAAATTGCTTGTTTTGTGATATAGGACTTGTACCTAGCTTGCTTAGAAGCACAAGAACCTGAAAACTTGATTAAAAAGTCGGAAACGAGCCAAACCCGCTAAGGTAATGTCGAAACACTTGCTTATGGGCTATTTAGGTTAAGGTTGCGATGTGCATATTATTAGGCCTTGAAATTTTGCAGGGACATCAGGGACCATGTCAATAAATCCCTGTTCCAATTTGGTAATTTTTCGACCATCCGAGAATATTTGGCGAATTTATTACCGAATTGGGACGTTTTATTTGGGAAAAATAGCTAAAATATTTTAAAAATTAAGAAATTTTTCTGGGAACTCAGATTTCATGTATTTTGATCACATATGAATTTTGGGATCGTTTGGAGAAGTTTAAAGGTGTTTTGTTTATATGCGTTCTTGTGAATTTTTATATCGGAATTTCGGCCGAAAAGAATATTGCACAATCTTTTTACATTCTGGAATTGATACAGGTTGATTTGGGACATGATTTGGGCATTCAGGAATTTTTGTGGAATTTTTGAAAATTGTTTGGGGGGTAAACGGACGATTTTGAAGTGAAATATAGCTGATAAAATGAATTTTTATAAATTAATAAATCAGTAAATAAATTCCAAAAATATTTTAATAAAAATCTACATATTTTAATTGATAAGTGGTTAAATTTTCATAAATTAATGATTAACGGTTAATAAATTATGCTAATTTAAATATTAAACAAATTCAGTTTTAATAAAAACTGGCAAGTTCGTGACTAACGAACCTGCGGGAATATCAAAACACCAAGAATGATCAAAAATCATATTTTTGGACTAATTAAGTAAAAACGAACTTTTCTATGAAAAACCTAGACAATCCGGGTGGATTGTGCGCGTTTCTTCTTAAATCAAACTGAATAAACGGAAACGGGCCCCGTGGCAAATCCGGGACCCCAGTATGTGATCTTTCTTTATAACTTAATCATGTTATTAACCAATACATTTACACAAGCTTATTTTCCCATAACTGTTTTCTGAACGCATAAACGAACAACTTGGCCCAGCTGGAAAAACGGGAATCTGAGCCAAGTTCAGTTTTAAGTATTAGACATTGAACAACATCACAACCTAAGCCTATTGCCACTTTCTGGGCGTTCCAGCTACACCCAGATTAGTTATACAGCCCAGTTTAGTATTAAGATTATAATAATATTAAAATATTAATATTATTATAATATTGATTATAGGAACTACTGATAGCGGACTCGAACGAACCACGAGCTGATACAGTACTGATTATCGACTAAACGGTGAGTTTCATGACCCCACTTCTAAACTGTTTTACGAACTTTCGGGGTGAAAAGCATGTTTGCTTATATCTATATACTTATCTGAAACATGTGATGATGTGAATTATCTAAGTGCTAACACTTGAAAGTCCCCACTAACACAGTGATTAACTTCGAGCCGGTGGCTTGTGAATAGTACTATTGGTTTGACAAACCCAGGCGGGGCCAGCACGGTTGCTGAGACATTATCCCGTTTGCACATGTCCATATTTTTACGAACCAGCTATGTAGTGTTAGACATAGCTATCGGGGCATGTTGTGGGCGGAAAGGGGGCCACGGTAGTTGATTGAGCTTGAGAAATGGAGGCACGCAGCACGAACAGTCCAGGCTTCACTGTAGCTTAGCATAATTACATCACATACACCATTTACATACATACATGCTTATTTCATGATTACAAGTGTTGACTTGTGAACACTCATTACTGTTTTCTTGAAACTCGTGAAACTCACCAACTTTAGTAGTTGACCCGTTTTAAAATGTTTTTCAGGTGTACCTAAATCGGAATGATTGGGTGGTCTGTTACTTGCCTGAAGTGTGTGGTTGATGCTATGTGAATAGAAGCAAGGGCGTTATTAGTAAGAATGTATAGTTAACGAACTAGTTTTGTTTGTATCACCTAGACTGTAAAACAATGATAGAACAAAGAAATGTAATATATTGTAAATTAGTTTGTAATGTTTCTTTATAAACAATGTGTTGATACCAGAGGTGTCTGTTACATTCCCGTTTTACGCTTCCGCATTGTGCTAGTCGGGGTTTTACAGAAGTTGTATCAGAGCCATTGGTTATAAAGGATTAGGTTATCCCTTTAGGGTACCTAAAATATAACCGTAGGCTCGATTAATTCTGGGAAATAATTAAATAATAAATTAATATAATATACTGATGGATGTCGGAATGAACTTGTAGGGCAAGTGAGTTATTGTGGTCCGGAACATAATAACAGACTTGCTTGTACGAGGGAATTCGGGGAGAAGTCGCGGAACGTGTGGTTAGGTAAAAGTGGCAACATATGTGTATAAAAGGTAATGTGAAAGTATATATATATATGTAACACTCATACGTGCATATGTGGAACAAGATGTATGAATACTTGTACGTACGATACTGTTGATGACGGTAAATTTTACTATGAATATTATATTCATTTATATTCAGTATTGATTTAAATAATAATAATAATTAAAATTTTAATAAAACTAATATTATATTCTAATATAATTAATATTAAATTTGGGCTTAACTAATTAATCT